>NW_024039189.1:633750-1267500 GCF_016077235.1 Cyprinodon tularosa
TCATCATAGTCACAATTATAAATTGAAACCGTGTCCAAGGCCTCAACAGTGTTGCTCCTGTAGCCACCGGTCACATAGATGTTTGCACCCAGCAGGCTGACGCTGTAGCTCTCCCTTCCAGGGTCAGGCATGTCTTTCCCCTGCACCCAGGTATCACTTACAGGATCCCAGATGTGCACCTCACACAGAGGGTGCCAGTAGTATCCTCCAATGATGTACATACTCGGGGAGATTTTTCTTTTGGCTGGAATCTCCTTACCATTTGACCTCAACGCCTGGACAATCATAGATTTTAACCTTCCGTCATTTTTCATCAGGTATTGCCTGTGCACTTCCAAAGAGGCGTTGAAGTAAATGTCATCCAGACCTAGGTGGATGGAGTGCAGCAGATCTGACACGAAATGAGCACGGTTATCCAAGTCATGGGATACCCACCTGACCACACCGTCTATCAGTGTTTCATCTGCCTCTGCAGTGAGGCTCTGAGCAGCCAGAACAGACCTGACCTTCTCATGGCCTAACTCCAGGAACTCCTCCTGCTCCATGAGCTCCATGAACCTGCTCAACGTGGTCCTGCGCGCCTCCCTCTCCAGACCTGCGCACTGATGAAGCTCAGCAAAGGTATGCATGCCCAGGCAGTTGTCTACATCAAGGAGGCGGATGAGGAACTTCTCACACGCCTGCTTGACGCTGCTGAACTGCAGGAGGTCCGCAGCCTCCAGCAGGCTCTGCACATTGCTCTCAGTGACGCTCACCCTGCCGGTGTAAACGTAATCCAGCAGGGCGCTGAGGACAGCGCGGTCCACCCCGCTCAGTTTGATGACGCGGTCCGACCTCTCCCTCATGTCAGCTGTAAACATGACTTTGAAATAAGAGCTTCGGGCTGCCAGCAGCGCGCGGTGGCAGTGGAACACCTGTGCGGACTCTCCACACTGCAGGGTCACGTCGGTAAACAGGCCGCGGATGTAGAAGTGCCTGAGAGCCTCCAGGAGCTCCGCAGGATGCTCCCCGTCACAGAAGTCATATGTGTAGATCTCGCTTTTATGCGACATTATATCTAGAAAAAAATATATAAGAAAACAACTATAAATTATAGAAAGAGATTGAATGCAACGGGGTTGTATCTAAAATACCCTAAAAGAGGGCCTACCTTATTTATTCCATTGATTGCTCCTCATAGCGCTCCTCTCAAAGACACATGAACCTCAATTTAGCTCAGGACTGTCGCAGGCGGCTCGGTCCTATTTTGGTATTTGTTGCAGCAGCAGCAGCAGGAGCCATCCCCCCTCCTCCTCCTTCTGCGCTCCAGTGTCCAGGTCCTTGACAAAGCCAGTCAAGCTCCCGGAGGAATCACCCTGCACCGTTATTTTCCTCAGAGCCTAAATATAACCTCGGGCCGCTGTGTCTCGTGACGCGCTCACGGACGACGTGTGAAAACCAACCGCGCGGCGCGGGGATCCAAGCGTAGAATACAAATCAGAAACAAACGAGCAGCGCCTTTAAATGCGGTTAAAGAGGAAAGGCTGACCTTCGCGGCCCATTCATGATTTACCCCTTCAAGACTCTCCTCGTTGCCATGGTGAATCTGAATGTGACCCAGAGTGAGGGAGGCTTTAACCTAATCCTGACGTGGATTAACAGCACAATAATGCACTGTATCCCCACAGGACTGTTTTACTCAACATACGGATGGTTTATATATATATATATATATATATATATATATATATATATATATATATATATATATATATATATAAACCTGCCCCTGTTATGGCCCCTGTGCTGAAGACATAATACTCAAAGAAATTCTAATGATGATAATCGGTGCCTTTGGATCTATTTCATTTTTTTGTTTACAAATTAATTTTTATTTGAAAACAATAAGGAGATAGCTTCAGTGGTTTTGAGATAGGATCCTGGTTTTCATCTGCTAAATGTTTTTTTTTTTTTTACAAATTGCTCTAATTTTTTACAGGTGAATTTATCAGTTTTTCTTGAGTTCTAATTCGGATTTAATAGAAAACGGAAATATTAACTTTTTGATTTCATGACTTTCTGTGCCCCCATGAAAACACTCTGGCCCCCTCCTGGCACATTTGGTCTAGAACCGCGACTGTATGTATGTATGTATGTATATATATATATATATATATATATATATATATATATATATATATATATATATATATATATATATATATATATATATATATATATATATATATATATATACCCGTTGTACCCGTGGCTACAGGACCAACACTATTGATACCATAAGCATAAGATCAAGAAGACCTACCTGGATGCTGGTTTTAGACACTGATTTCAAAGTTAATTGGCAGATTTATTCTGCTGAGAAACCCCTTTTCCATGTTAGATTAAAATTTAAGCTTTTCAGTGCTAAACAGACTTGGCTTAGTTAAACAAAGTTTTTTTTATTCATATATAAAAAAAAAAGACACATTATCAAATTATATTTACATAAACAATATTGTGGCTTAGAATGAAGCAAAAGCTAATTCATGCCTTATCAAAACCCACCTTGACCATTATAGCAATGCATTGGTCACAATTTTGTCTCTTCATCTCGTCTAGAATGCAGCTGCTAGGATGTTAATCTTAGTTAATAAATTTGACCATGTAATCTTCTATTTACTGGTTCCTTGCGAGTCAAAAAATACATTTTAACCCTTAAAAGGGCAAGTTACCATTTTAGATCTCTTGCATCCCCTTGCAAATTGAGTCCCCTCATCCCTCAGTGAGGTCTAGAAGCACAAGATCTATATCCATCCATTCAGCATGGCTCTGTATCTAATTTTGGCATCTGACCAATTAGATGAGCCCTTGAATGATATATTACCTGTAAATTAAGTTGGAAAAAAAGTCAAGAGAAAAAAAGGTAAAAAAACTAATTGAATAGTTAAAAAGTAAAGTAAAAAAAAGTTAATAAGCCTAGTTAACATTTATATTTAGGTTTAGAAACAAAAAAATGTAAGTACCAGCATCAGCATTAATGCCGTTAAGGTTATGTTGTACCAAAAAAATGTGTTTCTTTCACTCTCTAGTGTTTTTCATGAATTTCTTATAGAAGCACTTTTGTTATTTTTCTTACTATATTCGGCCAAGTTGGCGTTTCTTGTTATTACATTGACATTCATTTTTTGCCATCAAAATATCCATATTTTATGAATGTTACAAAGGTAATAAGGTCTTGTCCTGGATTCCAATAACACTATTGGCTTGAAATTTGGATTTTGAAAGTATTTCACTGAGTACCCTATAAAGGGTTAAAAGTATTCTGTTGACATAAATGCCTAAAGGACTCGCACCTCTATATCTCTATGACCTACTCGAGACTTCTGTTCCTTCTCAGGCACTGAGATCAATGCATCAGTTGTGTTTGGTTGTCCAAAAAACAAGGATGAAGTGATCAAGCATTTTCAGCTGACTTCAAAACTCTAGAAATCCATTCCTGCCAATATTAGACAGGCTTTTTTAATTATTTTCAAGATACTTTTTAAAGCACATCTGTCCCTTTGCAATTACCTGCTGATATTGTATTATTGGTGCCTATCTCCAGCAGTCAATGGGCGAGAGGCGGGGTACACCGTGGACGCCATGCACACTTACACAGGTAAATTAACCAGGTCATGTTTTTGGACTGTGGGAGGAAGTCGGAGTACCCAGAGAGAACCCATGCTCAGGGAGAACATGCAAACTCCATGCAGAAAGACCGGGAATCAAACCCAGAACCTTCTTGCTGCGAGGCAGCAGTGCTACCCACTGCGCCACTGTGCTGATATCGTATTACGATTTGTTTGTTTTTTATGTTTGATTTTTCCCTTACAATTGTATTGATTTTTTTATATCATCTTATTGCTTTTGTGTCCGTCAGAACTTTGGTAAAAACCGGTTGTTTTTCAATGCGTTTTATTAAAAAGTTTGTTGAGATAGTTGATTCAAATGTTTAACTACTGTGTTCCAGCCATTTTACAGTTAAAAGGGGTTGATTAAGGAGCTGGCCATATCTCATATCTCCCCCCAAACCTCACCGTACATCATAAGGTTAATCTCCCATAGAGTTTAGAAAAACATTCGTAGGTATATGTCATTTCTTTTGTAAAATAGTGTTTCCAAAAATTAAAGTTTTTTGTTTTGTAATAAACCCAATTTTTGATCCCATAATGTACAGTTTTTGCCTTGGACAACAAATCTTAGTTTACTGCATTTTCACCTCCTGAACATAAAGAACTGCAATAGACTCGGTTTACGGAGATGATGACTTTGAGCAATGCAGTATTTGAAATCTAACTTTTTAGAAGTGAGACAAACAGCCCGCAGTCCTGCAAGACAAGCAGGTATAGACATTTGATATATAGGTGGATATTTCCTCATAATACTGATGTTTCAGAGTGGTCCAGAATTTTCCAAATTGAATCTTGTTGATTAGATGGACTGTTAGAAAGCCTTCAAACCTCAAAGACTGATAGAGCCGACAACCAAAGATAATTCCTCAGTATATCAGAGGAACATCTAAAACACAGGTCAGGAATTGAAAGAGTAAGAGGGTTTGTTGCTATAACACCAATAAGGATTACTCTTCTGGATATTGGAAAACAAGTGTAAATCATCTGACAGCATTTTTCATTAAATGTACTTAAAACCTTTTATTGAAAGATTTCAGATAGCTACATTATCAAGACATACCTTAATTCTTAAAAGGTCTTGTAACCAAGACCTTTTAAAAATTTCTTGTAACCTAAACCTCCCTGAGTAATGAGCTTATAAAAAATTAATAATAGTTTGCCCAACATAAAATGTTCTTGTTGCAAACTTGTCTGTGTGTCAGAGAATTAATAAAATCAAACATTTTAAAATTTCTTTAAGAGTTGAGAGTAAACTGCTACCCATAAAGTTAAATTTTCCCCTATCAGAAAACTATTATGACAGTGGTGTTCATTCTTGAGTTTAATAAATATAATGAGGGTTGAAATTAACCAAAAGAAAAAAAAGAAAGATTCTGACAAGTAGTTTGACTTGTGGAAAACAGTATATCTATCCATTACCTAAACCAACCAGTGTTATTTTGCACAATAACATATTTCCTTATGTACAGGTGCTGGTCATAAAATTAGAATATCATGAAAAAGTAGATTGATTTCAGTAATTCCATTTAAAAAGTGAAACTTGTATATTATATTCATACATTACATACAAACTCATATATTTCAGATGTTTATTTTGTTTAATTTTGATGATTACAAATGACAACAAATGAAAATCTCAAATTCATCATATCAGAAAATTAGAATATTGTGAAAAGGTTCAAAATTGATGGCCCCTGGTGCCACACTCTAATCAGCTAATTACTCAAACCACCTGCAAAAGCCTTTAAATGGTCTTTCAGTCTAGTTCTATAGGCTACACAATCATGGGGAAGACTGCTGACTTGACAGTTGTCCAAAAGACGACCATCGACACCTTGCACAAGGAGGGCAAGACACAAAAGGTCATCGCTAAAGAGGCTGGCTGTTCACAGAGCTCAGTGTCCAAGCACATTAATAGAGAGGCGAAGGGAAGGAAAAGATGTGGTCGAAAAAAGTGTACAAGCAAGAGAGATAACCGCACCCTGGAGAGGATTGTGAAACAAAACCCCTTCAAAAATGTGGGGGAGATTCACAAAGAGTGGACTGCAGCTGGAGTGAGTGCTTCAAGAACCACCACACACAGACGTATGAAAGACATGGGTTTCTGCTGTCGCATTCCTTGTGTCAAGCCACTCTTGAACCACAGACAGCGTCAGAAGCGTCTAAAGAGAAACAGGACTGGACTGCTGGTGATTGGTCCAAAGTCATGTTCTCTGATGAAAGTAAATTTTGCATTTCCTTTGGAAATCAAGGTCCCAGAGTCTGGAGGAAAAGAAGAGAGGCACTTCATCCACGTTGCTTGAAGTCCAGTGTAAAGTTTCCACAGTCAGTGATGGTTTGGGGTGCCATGTCATCTGCTGGTGTTGGTCCATTGTGTTTTCTGAGGTCCAGGGTCAACGCAGCCACATACCAGGAAGTTTTAGAGCACTTCATGCTTCCTGCAGCTGACCAACTTTTTGGAGATGCAGATTTCATTTTCCAACAGGACTTGGCACCTGCACACAGTGCCAAAGCTACCAGTACCTGGTTGAAGGACCATGGTATCCCTGTTCTTAATTGGCCAGCAAACTCTCCTGACCTTAACCCCATAGAAAATCTATGGGGTATTGTGAAGAAGAAGATGCAATACACCAGACCCAACAATTCAGAAGAGCTAAAAGCCACTATTAGAGCAACCTGGGCTATCATAACACCTGAGCAGTGCCACAGACTGATCGACTCCATGCCACGCCGCATTGCTGCAGTAATACAGACCAAAGGAGGCCCAACTAAATACTGAGTGCTGTACATGCTCATACTTTTCATGTTCATACTTTTCAGTTGGCCAACATTTCTATAAATCCTTTGTTTTTATTGGTCTTCAGTAATATTCTAATTTTCTGATATGATGAATTTGAGATTTTCATTTGTTGTCATTTGTAATCATCAAAATTAAACAAAATAAACATCTGAAATATATGAGTTTGTATGTAATGTATGAATATAATATACAAGTTTCACTTTTTAAATGGAATTACTGAAATCAATCTACTTTTTCATGATATTCTAATTTTATGACCAGCACCTGTAAAGTTAAAGAATTCTCAGCCATTTTCTAGCTCAAACTTTCATTATGTTAAAAGACATTATGTCCATTATGTCTTTTAATAGTCCTAAATGCATAGGAAACTTTTCATTTATAGATTTTTGTAGCATTCCTACTCAATTTAAGTCAAAGTTAGAAAGCAAATAAATTATCAGCTTAAAATAAACCACATATTAGAAATGTAATAAACTTCAAAACCATCTCAGATCTTTTTAAATAGGAGAATGTTAAAAAGTCATCAGCGCTTGCAAGACATTTTATTTAAGTTTTACTACAATTGAACAAACAACTAAATACTGGAATGTTATCAAAAATAACTTTAAACTCAGAAGTGTGAAACTACTGAACATGTTAGATGTAAAGCTAAACACAAAGATTATTTATATGCAATTCTATTGAGAAGTTAAGGGCTTTTCCACAGACTAAATGTTATTCTGGGACTGTTTCAGTTAAATCGTGAGCTGAGCTGCATCTTTAACCAAGGACTTCAAGACGCTGAGATCTGGCAGGAGAGACGACACCCCGAGACAATACCACACATCCCCATTATGGTCCACAGGAGCGCTGAAGGAATCAATCTGCACTCCCTCTGAAGCCAACACTCCTAAACAAAGAACGATTGGGGGAAAAAAAATGTGGGTGTGAGTTTAAGAAACAAAGACAAACGTTTAACACTGCAATTCAGAAATGTTAACAGCAATCTTCAATCCTAATTAAAAGTCTTTGAGAATGGATATGCATGAAAACAATAGAGGGGGAAGAAGAAACTAAAAACAAGAACATTTAGAGTTTCATCATGGTTTTGAAAGCACATCTACCCTTAAAACTTCTCAACTTTGGCAGTAGAGTAAAAGTTTAGGTGCATTCTATACAGACATCTTTACAAACAAATATGGAACCTAAAGCACATGTTTTATATGTTTACTACAACTGATGATTCTTTGAAAATTAACAAATCTTCCAAAATGCTGATTTATAGATGTTGGAGCTCGGCCTGTTTTTTCAGTGTATTCCTGTTTTTCTGACTGTGACTAAGTCTATGTGCTCTCTTTAAGTCTCTGACATGGGAGCTGTCTCGGAGCTCATCTGTCTGGCTGTGTGTTTCCTGGTAGGGGTCACCTGCAGAGCTGGTTAACCTTTTGTATCTCTGCTTCTTTTTTCTATGTCTGCTTCTGTCTCCTTAAACCCCAGTCAGCCTCGGCAGATGGCAGCTCAAACTGAGCCTGGTTCTGCTGTAGGTTTCCTCCAGTTAAAAGGGAGTTTTTCCTCTCAACTCTCACTACAAGCATGCTTGGTGTGATGGGTTTCTTTCGAGTCAAAAAGTCGATGTGATCTACTGGTTTTCGTTAGATAGAAAACTTTGACCCAATCTGACAGTATGAACTTGTTGAATTGTCTCTGAAAAGTTCCTTGAGATGACATGTGTTGTGAATTAGTGCTATATGAATAAATTGAATTGAAATGATAATTAAGGCAGAGCTAAACAAGTTGGTGAAATGTGTTGATAAAATTCTGTCAAGATCTGAAAAAATAAATAAATAAATAAACCCTAATTCTAAACAAAGGTTTAAAGCATAAAAAAACAACACACATCAAAAGCTTAACACAGGGAAATTGCTCGGAAAACCTTTTGGCTATATTTACATGGCTTTCAGACAGTTTTCATGTTTAGTTATGCAGATTTATGCTTAATCTTTCCTGCACTAATGCAGTACTATGTGCCTTACTAGGTGGACTCTGACCCAGCTGTGTGTTTTCTTACCCGCCACAGACGAAAGCAGCTGAGGGCTGGCAGAGGCCTGAAGGAACATTAGGTTTCCAGTGAGAGACACGGGCTGCCTGAAGACGCAGTCGTTCAGCCCCAGCAGGACAGGAACGCCTCCTTGAACCGATCCAGTGGCTTTAAAACTGCAGCCGTCTCCTTTAACCTCAACCTTACACATACCAGCTGCTGCCACCTCCGTAACCCAGTGACTCTCATTCACCTGAGAACACGTTTTATAAATTAAACATATTTAATACCTTCCATTGGGGATTTATAACCATAGATCAATTTCATACCACTATTCCATTGTCCTTGGCAAGGCTCAGGACGTTGATGAGATTAGCTCTGCATCCAGACCCGTGGTTCAGAAGTCCCACGAGAACAGCTGAGGTCATATAACCCCCGCAGGTCTTCATGTAGTCTCCTGGTTTGCAGATAACAGTTTGTTGTAATGAGAAGCAGAACAGAAAAAAAAATGCTTTTTAAAGCAGACAGGTTTACTTCATTAAAGACAAATCAGAAAAGAAAACTAGATCTGGACAGATCTGTCCTTTCTATATAAAATACTGTTTCCTGATTTCACCACTAGAGGGAGGTAAAAGAAAAAGCTACTGTAATTTTACGCTTGAAAGATTTACCCTACCTTTCAGATAACTGTCGATGAAAACAAAATAGACCAGTCAGTAATTTCACCTTGGGTGATGATGTGAGCATGACTCAACGGTTTCCTAGATGTAGCGCAGCTCTGAAGAACTGCGCCGACAGCTTCTCCTAGTTTGATCAGCTGCTGAGACTCCTGGGAGAATGTGCCGGCTAAAATCTGAGCATTTACCTAAAAAAGGACAGAGAGGATCAAAACATCAGAATTGGTTTAAACACTAAACTACTTGTCTGTTTTATAGGTCCATGTATGGACATAGTATTGCTTCTTTCAGAGTCCTATGTCCATATTGTGAGACTGACTCTGAATTCTGGTGAATTCCCTGAAGGTTAAACTCCAGTTTTATTAGAGTTTAAATCTCAGTAGCAGAATATTTTCCACTAGATTCTGCTTACAGATATCTTTTTTTTGGGGTTAATCAGTACAATCAGACAGATACAGCTTTAACCTAAAAAACCTCAGGGCCCTCAGTCCACAGCTGTTATTAGATCAACATTAAAGAAAAAGATAAATCTGTTTATTGGTTTTGTGGATTTTATTAGAGCACCTAGAGAACACATTTAAATTAGCAAAATAAAAATAAAAAGGTTTAACAGATTCAAGCGGCACTTACTGCTCCGACCAGGTTTTTGCCGTTCACCATGTCCACTATCTGCAGAGCGATATCCTCCCCGCAGCGAGCCTGCGCCTCCTTCGTGCTGGCTCCAAGGTGAGGACAGCTGATGACGTTAGGATGGTCCACCAGAGGACGGTTCTTAGGCGGCTCCTGTGAACAAAAAAAACGAAAAGTTTTGTAATTACAGTTTTGAAAATGTTCATTTTCATCAGATTTCACTTGCAATAATTAACCCTTATTCAACTTTTTTTTATCCATTTCCACAAAATTGTAATAAATTATAATTGAGCAGAGCTCACATTGCGTCATGGCCCCTAAATCATTCAGGCCAAGCACTAAAGAAATGGGTTTATGGTTATTTTGGGATCTACAGGCTTGGATAATGCAGAACGGGGGAAAATGTTTTTAAACCTAAAACTAATTTCAGGATTTCTGAGAAGGAATGGCTCTCCTCTGATAAGTATATTATTATATTAATATTTAACATGCACAGAAGCTTAAATAACCCAATCACAAAATCCTGTCCCAGTTGAAGGATATCTTGTGTAAAATGATCAACAGTAGGGGACAGTAGGGTTTCCTGAATCAAACTGATCAGTGGTATTTTTCTTTACTGAGCAATGTTTTATTTAAAATAAAAACCCGGATCAGCTGAAGGAAAGTCTGAGAAGGTGTATGACATCAATTCAATATGTGCACCTCTTCCAAGTTTGATTTATTTTGATGTTCTGTATAGTTTCAAACAGAGACAGCGCATCTAAAATGTGTCTGTTAAGAAAATTTTTTGCAGGCAAGTTATCAAAAGTGCTAAGCTACATTACAGATGTTATTTGTAAGGGAACCACGTTACAGGTTTTGTTTCTGTTTTTTAGTATAAACAACAACAACAACAACAACAAAAATCCTTAAGGTTGTTTATTGTCTACAGTGGAAGCAGTTGATAGTCTAATCAATTTCAAGTGAGGGCAAATAACACATTGCCCTCTTTAAAGCCATGCATAACTGGGGTCACAAAAGGGTCCATTCTGGGTCCCTTGTTGTTTAGCATCTGTATAATTCATCTTTGAGGCTATATTATAGAGGAGTGGGTAGCACCGTTGCCTAAAAGCAAGAAGGTTCCGGGTTCCATTCCTGACTAAGGGTATTTCTGCATGGAGTTTGCATGTTCTCCCTGTGCATGTGTGGGTTCTCTCCGGGTACTCCGGCTTCCTCCAACAGTCCAAAAACATGACTGTTAAGTTAATTGGCTTCTCTAAATTGTTCTTAGGTGTGAGTGTGTGTGTGTGCATGGTTGTGGTCTTTGGTTGACTGGTGAAGGTGGCCACACATACTGGCTCTTATGGCACATATCGACTGCCTTTATAATTTCTATTGACATACCTTTGTCTTATCAACATATTATTATCTTAATTCAGTAACGATTTCTGCAGATAATTGACAGAATTCAACTGGAGACTTTGAATCTTTATTAGAAAAAACATCATAAAAAAACTTCATAGATCACTGAGATACATTACCGGCTTTGATCTCACCTCAATAAAGACATCAAGTCCAGCTCCACCACACTGTCCAGACTCCAAAGCTCTGAGAAGAGCCTCCTCATCGATGATGCCCCCTCTTGCACAGTTTACAACCTTTACGCCTTTCTTGCACTTTGCAAACGTTTCATCATTGAGGAGACCTTAGAAATGAATAAGACACAACATATGTCTGCTTATTGCTGCTTGCTTTGTGATCCTGTTAAAGACAGTGAAGCTCACCAACTGTAGCGGGCATGAGAGGGGTGTGGACAGTTATGTAGTCACACTGTGGCCAGAGCTGCTCCAGAGACATCTGCTCCACCCCCCAGCTAGCAGACACCTCAGGTGGAGTGATTGGATCATAGCCGACCGTCTAGCAGGAAGAGAAGAAATGGCCTCGTAATGTTTAATCTCAGAAGCCCACAAGTCTCATCATGTTTGACTCATGACTCACCCTCATGCCAAAAGCTTGCATTCGTGTAGCAACCTCCTTTCCTATTCGACCGAGCCCAACAATCCCAAGCACTTTGCCGTACAGCTCTGCACCCATGAACTGTGGAAGGGAAAACAAAGACCCCTACAACTAAATATGAACGGCGCAGAACCAACTGTCATGTTTCATTACTAACAACCAGATGAACAATGGATTCAACCATGCAACTTAAACTGCAATACGTGCAAAATCCAAACATCTCCCAGATGGGAGTCTCTGCCTACCTTTTTGCGATCCCAGTTGCCTTGTTTCATGGACATCGCAGCCTGAGGCACATTTCTAGAGACCACAGGAATAAATCAGTTTATATTTCATTTTGCTTGACTAATTAGGGCTTCTATTGAGGAGATGTTCAAATAGTCCGACTCCTCTTGCCTTGAGAGGCTCATCAGCAGAGCACAGGTCAGCTCGGCGGCACTGATCGTGTTACCACCTGGTGTGCTGGAATAAAATAAACGGTATAGTGGGTCAAATAAACTCTCATAGAATATATATCCGTGTAGCTGAACACCTACTTCATGACAATAATGCCCTTTTTGGTGGCAGCATCGACATCCACATTGTCCACACCAGTCCCAGCTCTCCCAATGAGTTTGAGATTATCAGCAGCATTTATAACATCTGCTGTCACCTTGGTGGCAGATCTAACGACAAGGCCATCATAGTCCTGAAGTTTAAACCAGAGCACAGAATTATTTCAGCATTTATATAAATGGATTGAACCTTTTTATAACATTGAATTACAAGCGTATACCAATATATACACTCTTTTTACTAAAATGTATATAAATGAGATAAGAGATTATTTAAATCAATATTTTATTATTGTAATATGGTTACAATATCTTCTTATTTTATGTTTTATTTAATCTGAATATATGAATCTGGAATCCAGACAAAACACGGTATCTGCACCTTTACCGAGGTAAATGTGCAAGGTAGCTGCGTTTGAGTGTAAAGATGAAACTCCTTGAGGCTGAAGAAGCCATAATAGGGGGTGAAACACTTATTCCACACCATTAGGTGGCGCAGTAATGGTGCCACAGAAGTGAAAAGGGTACAAGCAGGAACAAAAAAGCAGAGTGTAAACAAGAATCAATTAAAACAGGGCTGCAACTAATGATTAGTTGGCTGATTGATTCTTTTGGTCAATTACTTGATTATTAATCTGATGGTAAAAAGTTCCTTAATAAACCAGGTGAAACTAAAAGTATTCCACAGTTCCGGATTGAGTAAATTAATGGACAATAACAGTGTATGTATGTATATATATATATATATATATATATATATATATATATATATATATATATATATATATATATATATATATATATATATATTTTTTTTTTTTTTATTTATTTATTTTTGTATTGTTTCAGTCTTCATTAAGGAGAATAGTCAGTTTTGTGGGTCAAGAACAGAGGAGAAAAATGTGTGAAGGTAAGTTTCATAATAAAATGAATAATCAGAAACAAACAAAAACAAACTGTGTCAGCGTATGAGGGTTAAAGGCTCGCATGCACAAGCAAGCAAGTTTGTAGCCGGTTAAACAACACAGGTTATCAAGACATAATTAATTATCTCCCTTCCAGAGGCGTAGCCAAAAAATGTTTATAAGGGTGGCCAGGCATTAACCAATGTACACTGAGGGGTGGCTGACACCAGAACCTCAGGGTCAATCTACACTGTTCCAACAGGAAAATTAATGAGCAAAACATCCATACTGTCTAAATAAAGACAAACTATGCTTTCCTACAGCCTTTGCTAACAAATAGATACATAAATTTAAACATCCATGCCTTCTAGATAAATGGGGGCGACAGTGGCGTTGGATGTAGGAGTTTGCCCTGAAATCGAAGGGTTGACGGTTCAAGCTCCGACTCCGACTTTCATTGTCGTTGTGTCCTTGGTAGGGTTGTCAAAAGTATCGAAACTCAAAAAAGTATCGATACTGAAATGTTGTATCCGGATACAATACTCGTTTTTAAAAGTATCGATACAGTGCCGTCACCAGCGGCACCTAAGCAGTCATTCATCTAGAGTGCAGAATAGAGGACAATGCACTTTCTGAACACTGTGGGATTGAATAATTCTGTGCTCTTTTCAGTTTCAGACTTTTTTTTTGTAAGAGGTGCAGCTGCTGAGAATTATTTTTGTTTCTTAACTGGTTTGGCTAGTGTCATTGTTATGTGTGCAAAGCATAGCCAAGGAAGGAACACTTAATTTGAATTTTATAAGTTTTTTATCAAGCTTGCATAATATTATGCACAGCATACAACCTTTATTGTGTTTATTTATTGTATTTTATTTATTAATGAAAATATTTCTGTAGACTTTTGGAGTCTTTGTTTTTATCCTTGTGGTATCGAAAATGGTATCGAGTATCGAATATTTTCCTTAGTATCGGTATCGAGTTGAAAAGTTTAGTATCATGACAACCCTAGTCCTTGGGCAAGACACTTCACCCGCATTGTCTACTGATGGTGGTCAGAGGGCCCGGTGGCGCCAGTGTACACAGTGAGCCCCAGGGCAGCTGTGGCTACAATGTGGCTTGCCACCATCAGTGTGTGAGTGTGTGCGTGAATGGGTGAATGAATGTAGTGTAAAGCGCTTTGGTCAAGTCTCCTGACTTGAATAAAGGCGCTATATAAGTACAGGCCATTTACCATTTACCATAAAAGGTATAGTGGATAACATTCTTTCAGGTCTGAGTTCTGGGACGAACATCTTTTCCATTGTCATTACTTACCTACTTTTATCGATAATCATCCTGCACAAAATTGATATTTACAAGTACTATTATCTACATAAATTTAATGCGTTTTTGTTAATAGTTATTTATCTATGATTTCACTAAAGACTCCTAGATGAATGCAGAGACACATCATTTTCTCTTTATCCCAAAAAACACAAAATCTATATCTGCTTGAATTCCGTACTTATCATCTTTAATGTTAGTATTATTGATTTGTATAATTAACCACAGTGTTTTTCTTATCAAGTAATTATGAAAATATCAGAAAAATAGTAAGCAATATAGAAAAAATTGATGATTAGAATATTCTGCTTGATTATTGGGGGGGTTATGCCCACAGGGGGGGTGGCCAATGATTGACCCCTGGCCCCCCATCTAGCTCACCCCCTGTTGTTGATAGCAACAAAAAATATTATAAATGGTGTTTTAAAGGTGACCAAAAACAACATTTAACCCAAGGACCAAATAAATTGTTTGTCCGGTCTTTAATCTAGAGCAGAACATATGTATTTCAATTGGATTTAAAGGGAGAAGTTGACTAATAACACATTATACCACTTTGATTTCTCTTTGAACAGTTTAACAGACAGGGATTGGATCAGAAGTGGCCCTCTGCAGCATGTGGCAGTGATGGGAATGCAGGGATGAGTTGCATCAGCTTCACAATGGGCGGAACTTAACCGAAACCACTTTGAATCGCTTTATAGAAGAAACGATCAGCCAAACAATCCTAATTATTAAGACTAATTGCAATGCACGCTATTTCTGTCTGAGTGTTTGTTTCTCACTGAAAAGTGCTGCGAAGGTTTTCTGCTGATTCAACTTTCCCTCAGTAAAAAAGCAGCAGGTTTTGCTTTAAGAACCTGAGAAAAAAAAAGCAAGCAACACCAACCTTAATCTCTGCGATTAATTCCTCCTTTTTCAGGTTATGCTTCTCGGTGACACAGATGCCGTGTTCCTCCAGGATGGCCCTGCAGCGAGGGTCAACACTTTCACTGATCAGCACAGTTTTAATGCAAATCGGAGCCATCTTTGAGGGGGGGGTCCGCTGCCTGTTGGTGTCTTCGGTGGGGGGAAATTCACTGGTGGATGTGGAGGTGAAATGATAGACACTGGACGAGTTCCGATCACTGCTTATTGTTTGGTGTTCTGAACGGCTTTCACTGATTTCACATGGACTCCTTTTTAATATGGTCCCGCCTCTCGAGCATCTCCTGTTGTGACGTAACCGCGCGTGAACGCTAGAAAACCAGTTTGCTTTATTACCACGCGTCAAATTTACTCAGTGCCAAGTTTTGATCCAAACTCCATTTATATTGATTATGATTGTCCTTTTATAAGTAAGAACACTACGGAAGAGGATTAGGGCCACTGAACAAAAAAAAAAAAAGTTTTTTAATTTGATTTCAGTTTGATATGGGAAAAAGTCAAAACTAAAGTCAGAATTCTGAGGAAAAAGTCAGAATTCTGAGATTAAAGTTAGAATTCTAAGGAAGAAGTCAGAATTCAGAGATTAAAGACAGAATTCTGAGATTACAGTTAGAATTCTGAGGGAAAAAAATTAGAATTCTGAGATTAAAGTCAAAAATCAGAGGAAAAAGACAGAATTCTAAAAATTAAAGTCAGAATTCCGAGAAAAAAGTACTTTTCTAAAAGTAGAACGTGAGGCAAGTATTTTTTCTTTTGATCAGGTTCTCTTCTGTTGAACCAACTACTGAGGCAGACACCCTGTGCACTTTGGTTTGCTTAAAACTTCCCTTTTTTGACAAAGTCATAGTTCCAGTGGCTCAGGTTACCCTGAGATACCTCTATTTTATACTATAGGCTAGGGTTGCTGGAACATATAAATACCACTTTTTCTTTCTCTGCTACATTCTACTTCTGTTCTCCAATTTTTAAATGGGTTGTGAATTGTTGCTAAAAATTAACTGAATTGAAACAACTGAAAAGTAAAAATTGAAACTGTATAAGAATCAAAAGTAAAAAACACTTCTCAATTAAGATGGCACAAAGGCTATCATATATTTGCCAAAAACAATCTCAATGTTCCTTAAGAATTTTGATAAAAACTTTGGGGAAGATCTTCAACCTGTAGATCTTAAATAACAAATCATTGCTGCAAAAACAGATCATTGTAGGAGTTTAACATGGTTGTAGTGTTTTGATCCACTGCCTGGGGCAGGGCTCTGGCCAACAGTTTGTAACCTTTAGCTTGAGTAAACTTGGAAGCAGAAATACAAACCAATGCACAAAAAGTCCATCTATGTCTAAGAAAACTAAATTAAGATATTGCAGTTGCAAAGTCAACGTCCGACCTTAAATCCATGAGATGCGACAGCATGACCCTGAACAAAACGCCCAAGGAAAACCCTCAAAGGTGCCTGAATAAAAAAAAAAGGAAAATAAATAAACATTTGAATCTGCAAAAGATCATACTGATATAAGTTTCACAAATTACTCAACCAGACATTAGAAGTCATTAGTCGGTCATTAGTTAAATAATTAATAAACTTTTTTTATTCACTTGGGGATATCTTTTACTAATATTCAAATTTTAGTTGAAAATCTTTACATGTAATATGAATATACACACAGATATATATATATATATATATATATATATATATATATATATATATATATATATATATATATATATATATATATATATATATATATATATATATATATATATATATATATATATATATATATATATATATATATATATATATATATATATATATATATATATATATATATATATATGTCAGACTTAATAATATTACTTTAGCGATAGTTTCAAGGTGTTGCTTTATTGTATATCTCGTACCATGTCTTTTGGTTGTGCTGTTCTTTTTTCATCTCGTTACAGGTGATGAAGCAGACTGAAAATGTTTTGTCATTGTCTCCTTTCTATCTCCTCTATCTTTCATCTTTTCTCTTTTTTCTCTCTTTTTCCTTTTTATTCTGTTTTTCTGCTCTACTTACATTGCAGTGTCCATATAAACTGTAAAACTCCCTGCATAATTATAATAAAGCAATTTATATGCATGAAACAAGTGTAGCAGTATGGCAATTGCCATACTGCTACACTTGTGAAAGTAAAATCTGTTGGGCTCTTTTTGGCATCAAGACAATTATTCTTATTGCCACATTGCCAGACAGGACACTGAAAAAAAAGAAAAGAAAAAAAAAGACAGAATTCTAAGAAAAAAGTCTGAATTCTACGGAAGAGGATTAGGACCACTGGAAAAAAAAAGTTAACTGATTTCTCAAAAAAACAAAAAAACATTGTAGTTGATGAGTTATCAAAAAAGAAATATCCCCCTTTTCTTACATTTGCCCTTAATAAATTGAGGTCAGGAGTCCTAATTCAATAGATGCTGTTTATCACCTGACTCATTAGGCAGCGCATGACAGCTCTCTCTCATCTCTGCAAAGCTCTATTTGCTCCATCTGTCTCTGTTTGTACTGCAGTGGTCTTTCTGTTAATGTAAGGCAGCTGTTAAAAACTTCTTCTTGATCAACAGAAAAGAGCTAAATAAAGACACGGTGAATGGGCTGAAGTAAAAACTCTATTTTACACTAGAAAATCATGACAATGATTTTCTAGTTTAAGTCATATGCCTTTAAGGATAATATGGATAATGTCATAAAGGCAGCCTAAATGTTACAGGGATTAACAGCAACAACAGCAAGATCAAAGCAGAATCAATTAGCTCTAATTTTGAACATATTTCATGTTTAATGCAATCAGTCTTAAAAGCTCTTTATAGAAGACCTACTCTCTGAGGACATTATTATAAAGTCACCACATATTATTTTGGTTGACTTTAGTTCACCACCTTGTACAGTAAAGGAGATTAAGACCCACATTAATAAAATATCTAAAAAAATGTACATGGTTGTACTTTTTCAAAAACAAACTGTCCCAGGTAAAAACAGTCAATAAATAGGTTATAACAATGAGAAATAAAATAATTTTATATTGCTATTGATGGAATATTAATAAATATTCTATAAAATAGATAAATGTTGCAATGAAATAAAACTAAATACATATTTACAAATATATTTATTTATTATATTTTTTGACACTTTCTATAGCTATACTACATATTTCAGTCACTTTCATTTTTTTACCTCCGTTTTTCATTTTCACCTTTTTAATTCATGTTCTTATATTCAAATAAGTAGGCAGGGTTTTATCTTTATGTCAGAGGTTAGTGATTCAGTGGAAAACAGGAGCTAGCTTGCAAAATAATGAACAGATGAAGAAGAAGGAGAGAAAGAAAATAATTGATGCCAAATTTCATTTGGATGCTCTTTGCAAAATGCTTCTAAATTGGTTCAACTGCTTTGCAAAGTGGGTACACAGTGGTGCAGTTTGTAGTGCTGTTGCTGGTCCTGGGTTCGATTCCAGGCCTGGGGTCTTTCTGCATGGAGTGTGCATGTTCTCTCTGTGCATGTGTGGGTTCTCTCCAGGTACTCCTGGCTTTCCTCCACTGTCCGAAAACATTACTATTAGGTTAACTGGCCTCTATAAATTGTCCTTAGGCGTGAGTGTGTATGTGCATGGTTGCACATCTTTGTGTGTCTATGTGTTGCCCTGTGACAGACTGGCAATCTTTCCAGAGTGTACCTTGTCCATAGACTGCCAGAGGCAATGACCCCACTGCAACCCTGATGGAATAAGGGAATAGAAGATGGATGGATGATTTCAAAAGGATCTCAGACTTGAGAAAAGCAGACATCTGGTCCTGTACTAGGCATACCAAGCCGTCCTACAGATTAAACCCTGCCCCCTCATTTAAATGAAATAAAAAGAGCTGAAAAAAAAAACTTGGTTGAAGAAAAAAAAAATCACTGAAATATGTAAAGCAGCTTAACAAAATAAAAGTGTAATAAATGACTCCGTTATGAAATAAATCTGGGAGTACATTAATAAATCTTGAAATAAATGTATATATACTAACATAAAATTGTATTTTAAAATTTTTAAATATAGTTTAAATACAGTAAATATAATATACATGTAATAGAATATTTATTACTAATCTATCAATAGCAGCACTCATTTATTTATCCATGTGATTAATTTTGAATAAAATGGCTTTCCATAAGGAGCCTCATATTTTGGATGCAATGTTTCCAAATTTTTTTCTGAAGAAAATAGTATTTATCACCTGTAAGGTCTGATTTCTTTTCAAATGATCAAAGGCAGTTCTCCAGCAGGATTGTGATTGGTTCCGCCGTTGCCTGGATACCATTAAACAAAAGCAGCCGTATTTCTCCTTGAACATTAAAAATGCAGGCTGTTTGTAGCTCAACTGCCGCAAATCCATTTATAATTTAACAAACTTCAACCGAGCAAAGCAAATAAAAATGGCTTCGGTGACTCAAAGCGACGAGAGCGGTGAGTGTTACAGACACTATTGTTTAAAAGTATTTCTTACTTGCAGTTCTGGTCCTCAACAAGGAAAACATGGGGAATCCTCTACTTTTAACTACATCATTGTTTTTATTCTTTAGGAAAATCAGTTAACATTCTTATGACTTTTGTTTAGGCTATTTTAAAAAAAAGCTTTATTTATGAATTTTCTGATTTGTTTACTAAATTAAGTGCATTTGTTCTCTACATTGCCATAAATTAAAAAAATAAACTTATATTCATAGTTTTTTTTTTTCTTTCAAAATACTGGTTAAAACTGTGAATTGCATACTGTTTTTTAACAGTGATGTAGGAGTTTGGCCTGCAAAGGCTCTCTGTCAGTGAGCCCCAGAGCAGCTGTGGCTACAATGTAGCTTGCCACCATCAGTGTGTGAGGGACTGAATGTAGTGTAAAGTGCTTAGATCAAGCCCTCTGACTTGAATAGGCGTTTTATAAATACAGGCAATTTACCATTTAATTAATTAGCAAGGAGAATCTAAGTGTATAATGTAATCCCATTGTAAATACAGCTAGTCATGTTTTTTTTTATTTTTTGTTGCTTTTTTTAAGTATACTGACAGCCTGATGCAGAACTTTGATACCCACCTCCTCTAAACAGTATTTTTATTGGTCACACAACTCAAAGCTAAGTCAGGTTAACAGTTTGAATATAATCTCAATACTCCAGCTTTGCCCCTTTAGGATGATGGACTTACTATTTTGCACCTACAGTCTCAAAGACTGAGTAATATTTAGATTATTCATCTTAAAAATTTCTTGCAATAGTTGATTTATTTTTTTCTTACAAGTTTTATGATGTTACATATAAATCACAAACTCTAATTCATATCACAGACTCTGCATCACAATGACAACATCAGACCAAAACACTGCTCTGAACTTCCATATCAATGCATTGTTTTTTTTTGCAAAATGTTTTTTCTCCCACACAGTTTACATTTGATCACTGCTGCACTTTAAGAAAAGAAAATGTCATGAAAGCTGTGCAAAATGAAATTAATTTTTTTATACACTCTGAGTATACAAAATTACAATAAAAGTTGTCTAAGTCTATATATGCGTTATGCTGTTGGCATGTATGAATTAGGGGTGCACCAAGTGCAAGTTTTTGGTCGATCACAATTCCCGATTTCTGATTTTGATCATTACTGATATTACAGATTTGTTTTTTTTTGTTTTTTTTATAGCCGAAACTTTCAGTCAATAATCACGGATTCAGCCAAAAAAGAAATCAATGATCCTTTAATACTGATGAGTGTCAGCATATTGAGCTGTAGAGACTGGCAAAAACAATCAACAAAAACAGAGGCTAGCCAAAAACAAGTGGACCAAAAAATATCTTAGATGCTAGGCAAGGTAGCAAGTGTCAACTGGCAAAGAAAGCTGCAGAGGGAGAGGTTTAAATAGGCAAGGCAAATGACAACAAGACACAGGTAGGTAGTGTCAAGGAGGCTGATTAAAGGGGAATCCCAGGAAGTGAAGTATTCTGAAACGAGAACAGAAATGAGTGAACCAAAATAAAACAGGAAGTTCCAAAAACAACTGAGCCAGACACAAAATGACAGAAGGAAAAGAAAGAAACTAATCAGCAAAGCTGTGTGTGACACTTATAGTAGATTATGGGTGACTTTAAGGGCCAAAAAACAAAACAAAGATCACATGACAAAATAAATATCTGCAAAAACGTTCTCATATAAGTAAAGGTGTCTTATAACAAGTATAATTACCCTTCATTTAAGTTGGTAAATAAGATGATCTGCCAATGGAATTACTAGTTTCAATCATATAATAAGATAATTAGATATTTTGCACTTGATATAAGATAATGAAATTGTTTTTTTTCTTATTTTAAATGTAAATTATATTATTCCATAGGCAACATATCTCACTTACCTGCTTAATTCAAGAGAAAATGCACTTCTTTTAAGAAAAATGCACTTACATATATTGCATTTTTTGCAGTGTATCAAATAATAGAAACCCCAGTTATCCCACTGTTTACAATTTTAGTAAGTAAAACAAGAAAAAAATTTAAATCATTTATGCTCTATTTTCAATAGGAACTAAAGATGAAATAAGCCAGCCTCCAGATCTTCCAAAAGTTGGCATCTTAGGGCAAACTGACTGGCTCAGGATTCAGGATGAAATCAATGGGATCGATAAAGACAAGGAGCGACTTAAAGAGGCAGCTAAACACAGAGAGGCTCTGCAGCTGCAGTCCAAGGAATTTGTGAAAATGTGGCCCGATACCATTGCTGTAAGTTTAACTCTTTACTCAAGTAGTATTTCTCGTACTCGTACTCGTCGTCTCCCGCTTTATCCGGAACCGGGTCGCGGGGGCAGCAGACTAAGCAGAGACTCCCAGACTTCCCTCTCCGCAGACACCTCCTCCAGCTCTGCTGGGGGAAGCCCTAGGCGCTCCCAGGCCAGCCGAGAGACATAGTCTTTCCAGCGTGTCCTGGGTCGTCCCCTGGGCCTCCTCCCAATGGGACGTGCCTGGAACACCTCCCGAGGGAGGCGTCCAGGGGGCGTCCGAAGAAGATGTCCGAGCCACCTCAACTGACTCCTCTCGATGTGGAGGAGAACCGGCTCTACACTGAGCCTCTCCCGAATGACCGAGCTCTTCACCCTATCTCTAAGGGAGAGCCCAGCCACCCTGCGGAGGAAGCTCATTTCAGCCGCTTGTATCCGGGATCTCGTTCTTTCGGTCATGATCCAGATTTCATGACCATAGGTAAGGGTAGGAACGTAGACCGAACGGTAAATTGAGAGCTTTGCCATTTCGCTCAGCTCTCTCTTCACCACGACAGACCGGTGCAGCGTCCGCATTATTGCAGCAGCTGCACCGATCAGTCTATCGACCTCCCGCTCCATTCTTCCCTCACTCGTGAACAGGACCCCAAGATACTTGAACTCCTCCACTTGAGGCAGGGACTCTCCTCCAACCTGAAGGGGACAAGCCACCTTTTCCCGGTCAAGAAGCATGGCCTCGGACTTGGAGGAGCTGATTCTCATACCGGCCGCTTCACACTCGGCTGCGAACCGCCCCAGCGCACGCTGTAGGTCTTGGCAGGAGGGAGCCAGCAGCACTACGTCATCCGCAAAAAGCAGGGACGAGATCCGCTGGTCCCCGAACCAGACCCCCTCCGGTCCTTGGCTGCGCCTAGAAATCCTGTCCATAAAAGTTATGAACAGGACCGATGACAGAGGGCAGCCATGTCAGAGTCCAACATCCACTGTGAACAGGTCCGACTTACTGCCGACAATGCGAACCAGACTCCTGCTCCGCTTGTACAGAGAACGGATGGCCCCTAATAAAGGGCCCCCGACTCCATACTCCTGGAGCACCCCCCACAGGGCAGGACGGGGGACACGGTCAAATGCCTTCTCCAAGTCCACAAAACACATGTGGACTGGTTGGGCAAACTCCCATGAACCCTCAAGCACCCTGCAGAGGGTGTAGAGCTGGTCCACTGTTCCACGGCCAGGACGAAAACCACACTGCTCCTCCTGCAGCCGAGGTTCGACAATCAGCCGGACTCTCCTCTCCAGCACCCTGGCATAGGCCTTTCCGGGGAGGCTGAGAAGTGTGATTCCCCGATAGTTGGAACACACCCTCCGGTCCCCCTTCTTATGGAGGGGAACCACCACCCCAGTCTGCCAATCCAGGGAGACTGTTCCCGACCTCCACGCGATGCTGAATAGACGTGTCAACCATGACAGCCCAACAACATCCAGAGCTTTAAGATACTCAGGACGGATCTCGTCCACCCCCGAAGCCTTGCCACCGTGGAGTTTTTTGACCACCTCGGTGACTTCAGCCTGGGTGATGAACGAATCCAGCCCCAAGCACCCTGTCTCTTCTTCCCCCATGGAAGGCGTGTCTGTCGGGTTGAGGAGATCCTCAAAGTATTCCTTCCACCGCCCGACAATATCCTCCTTCAAGGTCAGCAGCTCCCCACTCCCACTGAAAACAGTGTTAGCGAAGCACTGCTTTCCCCTCCGGAGGCGCCGGACGGTTTGCCAGAATCGCTTTGAGCAGTATTTCTAATGGAAAAAAACCTAATTAAATGTATGTCTACATTTTTTTTTCAGAGTCAAAGACAAAACATGTTGGTGGCAAAGAAAGTCCGAGAGCTAATGGAGGAAGAAAAAATGAAACTGATTGAAGCAGAAGAAGCCCAATATAAGAAAGAGAAGCAAAAAGAGGCATTAAAAAAAGCCAAAACTCAGCTGTATTACCAAAATGACCGAGTGAAAGCATTACATGTCTGTATTAGCATTACAACTGGGCACTGTTTAGATATACCATACAATCAGATCTGTTATAATTCATTGCTATTACTTCCTCAGCGCGCGCTTCTGCACACCGAGGTGCTTAAAGAAAGGGAGGCTCAAACAGAGCTGAAAAAAAGGAGGAAAATGGCCGATAGAGACATGGAGAAGAAGTTCCTGGAAATAACAAGTAGAGAGACTGAAACCTCGAGGAAGGAGCAGGAAAGGCAGTTACAAAAGATTAAGAGACAGGCAGTCGCAGAAGACCAGAAAAACCAGTAAGAACTACTCCATCCCTGCAGCTGTACCATTTCATGCATGTTTAATGCAAACTAACACTTACTCTATACAGTTATTCTCTCCTGCAAAAGTATTCCCATGCTTTGGAGTTTTTTACATGTTGTCAGATTAGTTTGCAAAGGGAAATATGTTAATAGTGTCCCTACCTACATCTCCACCTACATTTTATTGTGATATCCCTAAATGAAATAGAGTGCAAAAATTAAATAAGGTGGTTTATTTAAAATAAAAATATATATATATTTGTTACTCTTTCTTTTTAGGATAAAAGCAAACGAGGTAGCCCGAGAGCTACAGAAACTGGAAATCGTGGAGGAAGCAAAGGAAATTCAGCTCCTTCAAGAGCGTTATCAGCAGGAACAAAAGATGGAGTCCGAGCGACGAGCAAACCAGAGGAGGGACCTCTTCCACGCTCACCTGGTCAATCATATGCAGAGATTGATCATTTGATGCTGCCAGATTTGCCCCAAATTTCCTACTAATTCGTGCATGTTGTGTTCCCTCAGGATCAACTAAACAAAAAGGCCCTGAAAAAAGAGCAAGAGGAAAAAATTCAGAAAGCTGAAGAGGAACGGAGGAGGATGTTTAACTCAGTCAAAGAACAAAGGACAAAGCTACAGCAACAACGGGAGAAAGAGTTATTTAGGTAAGCTCCCATGAAACAATAAATAGAACTGAATCCTCATCAATGAATGAATTATTGATTTCAGTTTAGGTATTCAAATTAAATAGTATCAGTTTTTAATATTGAAAAAAGACCAATAAGAAGTCATTTTTACTACATAAACCTTGCACAGTGGCCATTAGATGGCCTACACAATTTTAAAGACTGCAAATATTATAACAGTATGAAGATAGTTATGGATTTATGGCACACGAAGGGTTACCACAGGTGGCTGTTGGTAAGCATATGGATAGAAAGTTGAGGAAAAGGATGTTAGGAAAATACTCAAGCAGTATATTTTTATTTTTAATGCAATGTTGCTCATCTGAGCCTTTTGTCCTTCTTTCACCAGGGAAGCTCAGAAACAGAGAGAGAGGATTTTGAACAATCTGACAACCATGCAGCAAGAGCAGACCGCCATCGAGGAGCAGAGGTTAGCTGAAGCTGTGGCTGTGATGAGCATGAAACAGAGACAACAGCAACAGGAGAAAGAGAGGAAGAAATCAGAGATGTTGAAGACAGTAGCCGAACAAATGGAGATTGTGGTAACGAGTGTGTTTGCAGGATAGTTTTTATAAAATGTGATGGTTGCATAAACTAAATACAAGCTGTTTCACCAGAGAAAGAAAAAGGAGCTCTTGGAAAAAAGCGCAGAGCAAGAAAGGCGAGACGCTCTCCAAGCAAAGAAGGAAGCTGACTTAATATACACCAAAACACTACAACTAAAGGTTGAGAAGATGAGAGAAGAACAAAGAAAACTGAAGGAATTCTATGTTGCACAAATGGTACCAGCCTCAAAGCTCCACCTTATTCTTATTTACCTTGTTATTTACAATATCTGACATACAGTAATGATGTAAAACTTGTTCGCTCCTGAATGCAGGCAGAAAAAAGCACCAGACTTCAGCAGAAGAAAGACGAGGAGCTTTACATTGAAACAAAAAATGCAAAACAAAGAGCTGAAGAGGAAGCCGAGTTTGAGAAGTACACAGAACAGGTCATCCAGACCGCAGCAGATGCTAAAAGAAATCTGATTCCACTTTATAGAGCTGTAAGAAAAGGAGGAAGTCCAAGCTACATCGTCCAGGACAGCAGTGGGGCGCAGATGCCCAGATATACCTCTGCAACCACACAGAGCATCAGAAGGCTTCACGAGGCTGGAAACATCTACGAGTCCAAGAAGAGACTTGGTTTCACATGGTGTTAGTTTAATACCTGCTGTAGTTTACTCTCATGAACGTGTTCCTATTTTGTCATGTCACACCCATGAATTAAATGACTGTCATCGGGGATAGCTTAGGAAAAATATTCTCCCCTATGGCTCCACTCTGTGTTTGTTTTTTTAAATCTTAAACTATCTTATATCTGTGCAAAATAGTTAAAGTTTGTGAAGTGAAATGAGGAAAAACAGAAATATTAAAAAGGAATATGCATGTTGTATCAATCTGCTTTTACTATGAAAGTCCTGGTGCAGCTAGTTACCTTTAAGCCATAATATATATCTCAGTATAAACACACTTTTCTGAAAGGCCCCAGAGGCTGCAGCACCACTAGCAGGCATCTCATGAATACAAATAAGCTGTTTATTGAAGTCAGGGAGAGAGTTTTTGAGAAGTACAAGTCAGGATTGAATTATAAAAAATAAAAAAAAGAATCCAAAGCTGCATGGAGGATTGAAGCTCCACTCCAGTACTGGAACATCTGTCCTGTTGGAACACAAGGAGCTGTATACACCATAGAGCTGTGCTTTATGTAAGGTTCGCTAGAAGAAATAAATAAAACAAACAACAAACCCTTGAAGGTGTGCTTTATGTTTGCTAGAAGGATATTAGATGCTCTGGTCAGATGAAACTAAAACGAAACTCTTCAGCCAGCAAGAAACTGCTATAGCTGATGCAAATCCCATAGCCCATCACCAAATTAATGCCATATATGGTGAAACATGGTGGTGAGAGTGTCATGCTGTGGTGATGCTTTTTAGAAACTGATATAGATTATGCTTAATACAACAATATTCTTAAGCAAAACCAGTATCAGACTCCCTGGAGGTTCACCATCCTGCACCACAGGGACAAGAAGCGCCACTAGTGGCTTAAAGGAATAGTACACCCAAAACATGATTAGCCTTCATTTTCTACTCACCTCCATGCTGAACAACACTCTGGAGTACTTTTTTGATATCTCAAATGCATCTGGAGATCTGGGAGGCTTCTTGCTGTCTGCTGACATTCAAATAATGGAGGTCCATGGCGCCCGAGACAGAAAGGTCCATAAAAGTCCACAAAAACGTGTCAATATTCCTCCATACTGCTCGTCCAATGTAATCCAAGTGTCCTGAGTGGGTAGCATCCAGAATTTACTCGAAACGAAGTAATTTAGAATGTTTTTAGAGCATAAACAGTAGTGTATAGGATTTCCTAATAGCGCCCCCATGCACGCTCACGATTCTACGGAAGCCGGCAGACCAAACCGGAAGGAAGTGCGCATTCAGCGTCTGGTCTGCCGATAATGCAAGCGTAGAAGAAGAAATGTGCTGTTTACCTGTGCAAAGAAAGAAACAACGAAAGAAAAATGTCTGAGGACTTCAGTGTTGAGGAAGAGCATGAGTTCTTTGCCGAGCTGAATGCGCTGGTTTGGTCTGCCGGCTTCCGTAGAATCGTGAGCGCGCATGGGGGCGCTATTAGGAAATCCTATACACTACTGTTTAGGCTCTAAAACGTTCTAAATGACTTCGTTTCGAGTAAATTCTGGATGCTACCCACTCAGGACACTTGGATTACATTGGACGAGCAGTATGGAGGAATATTGACAAGTTTTTGTGGACTTTTGTGGACCTTTCTGTCTCGGGCGCCATAGACCTCCATTATTTGAATGTCAGCAGACAGCAAGAAGTCTCCCAGATCTCCAGATGCATTTGAGATATCAAAAAAGTACTCCAGAGTGTTGTTCAGCATGGAGGTGAGTAGAAAATGAAGGCTAATCATGTTTTGGGTGTACTATTCCTTTAAGGGTAAATATTGAAATTTGTTGGAATCAAAGTACAAAACTCAGTCCAGTCAAGAATCTGGGGTGAGACCTGGTAGGAGTATCGAAATGCTGTTAGCTGCCTTAATGGCAATAAAAAATATCTATACAAAATGACTGGCTTTGTGGTGCGGATGGTCAGGTTTGATAAACATCAATGCAGGATTAAGTTTGCTGTTATTTACTCAGACAGAAAAAAAATATCTTTAAAGGTGAAGGAATGTTCTGTGAATAGAATAGTGTGAAGACATATAAAACAAAAAAATACTGGAGAGGAAAGTAAAGTTTTTACATTTTTCTTTTACAGTACAATCAGCAGTTTAAAACAGCATAATTATTCACCCCTGTTAAAAACAGTCTTTCTTTTACATCTAGAGACAAACTGAACATTTTTCTCTTAGACTTGGATTTAGGTCCTGACCTTCACTGAGAACTTGTACAGCAATGAATATACTTTGAATTAAACCCTAAATGTTTTCTATCAATTCATCTTTAACACACCATACAGAAAACCAGTTAAATGTACTATTTTCCTGAAATGAGATCAAATATTAAATATTTCAAGAAATACTTTTTACTTATGCAAGACACAATTGTTCAAAACAATATACATTTCTAGGGTTTGTATTCCTTCTAAAGTCTCATTTGAACAGATCTTACAAATTGACATTTTGCAGCTAAAGCTACATATAAAGCGCGACAGAGCCGAGGAGGAAGAATATAACTGATTGCTGGTAATCATTCACCAGATATTTTAATTTAGCTTAAACTGGTTAAATAAAGTAGAGTATCTGCAGAACAAACAAGCTGGATGTGTTTTGTAAAGCAGTTTTTATTTTTCCATGTGATGACAGAAAATATGATTTGCAAGAGACAATATATGAAAGAAGAGAGTTTGTCTGGTTATCAATTATCCATCAGATCAGAGAGCCCACTGCTGGTATTCCTGAATCTTGTTCGTAATGTAGTTTCTTTTTTTTTTTATCAAAGTTCTGGACTCATTTTAGATTAATCAAAAAACTGAAATGGGGATTTTTCCCCACTAAAGTCTAAAAACAACTTCCTGGATTTAAGCATGTAGAAGAAATTTGTAATTCCAAATTTTGTCCTCTGAACTCATTTTATCAAACAGTTTATCAATCCATGTTCCTTTTTTCCAGACCATTTGAAAGCCAACATCTGAAGAATATCTGCGGTAATTTGTGACTTTCACACGTTGTTTAAATATTGTTAACGTTTATCGCAGTTGTAAATGATACTGAGAAAAACCCATAGGAACCAAGCAATGTATAAAAAGTGTTCAGTAAGTTAACATGTCCATAGAAAAGTAAAGAATATTGAGCATTCCCCCTATGTATATACGGTAAGTAACCACCCAGACACCGGGCTGAGATCTTCCAGTTTAACTAATTTATTGTATTTATGTTTTGATTTTGGCCTCAACATTTACAACAATAAAAAAAAAACCCAGAACAAAGAAATAGCGTTACACTTTAATCAACACTCCCATGTTTTGCTGCAAAGCAAATTGAGTTTATAGAAAAATGCTTGTGACCAGCAGTATTTTTACCTATAAACAGAGTTGACAGAATAAGTTTCAAGTTTAGTCAAGTAGAAAAAAAAATATTCAAAATAAAAGTTTCATTTTCCAAATAAATCAAATAGAAACAAGCATGCAAGACTAAATTAATCTTCAGACTTTTGGTAAAAAATGGACACGTTACATTTTTTTTTTCTTTATTTGAACTAAAACTGAGAACAGGGGTTGTGAAAAAAACATTAAGATCATATTGTTTAAATCAGTCCAATCTCTTAAAAAAAAAAAAAAAAATCTGAACAGTTCTGCAGATTTCTTTCCTCCTAGATCAGAAGTCTTTCAGGTCCAGCTTGCATTTTCAGGAGGCAACAGATATTGAGTTACAAGGCCTGAAGATTTTTAAGTGTTGGATTCTCCCTCCAGTCAGTTATTTATATATTTTTTTATGTTCTTCTGCTTCACTTTCTATCAACCAGGCTTTGTAACCAGTTTGGAAAGGTCTATGCTTATGTGAGATTTGGAAGAAGCTGGGATGAATGAAGCTGATCTGCAGATTTGGATTAAAAGAAATCAGTCGCTGTCAGAGGTGGAGCTAGAGCTCGAATGATTTTTCTTGCGATCTTTTCTATCTTTTGTACTATCTGGTCTGGCTGGGCTTCTCCTGTCTCTGGATCTATTCCTCCTTGAGGAATCTGGACTTTTTCTGCTCTTCTTTTTATCTGCTCTGTCACTGTCGGAGCTGCTGCTGCTTCGTCTTCTCCTCCTGCTGGTGGAATCTCTGCTTCGGTCCTTTCTCTGAGAAGACCGATCTTTGCTGCGATCCCTCCGACGGCTTCTGCTTCTAGAGCGTCTGCCTCTATGAGAGTCTCTGGCCTTACTCCTGTCTGGACTTCTTGACCGCCTATCTTTTTCCCTGGATGTTCCTCTTGTCCGTTTCTCCCTTTCCTTACTTCGGCTTCTTTTTCTGGCCCTGTCCTTGTCTGATTTTTCCTCTTTTTCTTTGGATGCTGCTCTCCCACCTTTGTCCCTGTTTCTGCTGCTTGATCTTCGCTCATCTTTTCTAGATGATCTTTCCTTGCTTGAGGATTTTGTCCTTGTTCTCTCTTCTTCCTTCCCTTTCCCCTCCTTGTTGTTTGTATCAGATTCTCTATCTTTACTTCTATCTTTACTCTGTTCCACTCCTGCCTCCGTTTCTTTGTTTCCTTCTTTGCTTCTTGAACGCCCTCTCCTGTGGCTACTTTTATGCTTGTCGGCCTTGTCTCTGCTTTGGGACCTTTTCTTTTCTCTGCTCCCACTGCGGCTGCGAGACTTTGCTTTTTTCTTTGATTTGTGCTTGCTGTGCTGCTCATCCTTTTCTGCAGTACCGCCCTCTTTGCTTTTAGACCTGTGTGATCGAGTCTTCTTTTCCTTCTTTCCCTCAGCTGTGTCTTCGTCTTTTGCCTTGGACGTTCTCTCTCGTTTTGGAGCGTTAGTTTCTTCATCCACAGCACTGTTAAAGTCACCTCTGCAAAAAATGTGTTAAATAAAGACCAGGTGAGGACAAATACAGGTAACAGTTGTGTATACTAAAAGTAGAAATAATAAAAGTAGCAAAATACATTATTCAGTTTATTGCTGAATAGTCTAAAAAAATAAATGATCCTAGCACTAGAATAATTTCCATAAATAATTTAACTTTGGGAGGGAAAATACAATATCTAATAAATCCAAAATATTTTAGCAAAAAGAGAAAAAAAAATCATAATTTTCCTGATTATATAAAGTGTGCAAGATTTACCCCTTTCTAGTGGTGAACTAAATTATTCACAAACACTAGACTGGTGCCTCTCCAAGTGTGTGAGACCTACTACGGAAGCCCCCGAAAGACATTCTATTTCTAAATGTCACTTAAATGTGTGTGAAGTGTTTCTGGTATTTCTTACTATTTTCCACTTGTTATGTGGTGCACCGTTTACTTTGATTTTATAGAATCCTGTTCCAGAAGCAGCATGAAGTATAAACTGTTTGGAGATTTAAACAATACCCAAGAGCAACTATAACTAATACTAAGAGTTTTCTTATTGGTAAACACAGATACAAATCATTATGCGTAAAACCTGGAACATTTTCCCTAAGAAATAAAAGAATTCTCCAAGTCTTCAGCGGGGTAACGATACGTATCTCTGGTGCTTTATGTTCAAAGTCAAAAATATCTGAAGATTCTCAGTCATCCAGGTCATGGTCAAGCTTGAAAACTACAGTTTAGGCAACAGGACATAAAGTTTTCTAGAAGACTGTTCGCCTCTCATCCAAGAGGCTTTCTCATTAACACCCCCCAGATGACCTCCATGGCCAATCCAGTAGGAGGGATCATGGCCACCTTTTGTTTTACCCCAATTCTTTGTTTTACCTACAGTATATTAATCTCAAAGCTCCCCCCCATCGGTTAGAAATGAGGAAGCCTCTTGTCTGAGAGGCGAAAACGTCTTCTAGAAAACGTCATGTCCAGTTGCCTAAACTAAACATTTCATGCCATTTCAGTCAAAGTTATGGTTACATTGCAAAAGTCGCCCACTGTTTCTGAGCGGTCCTTACTTGTCTCCCTTAATCCATCGCTCTCTGGTGACCGCCCTCATCCTCTGACGCTGCATCTCTTGTCGCCAGTGTGGAGGAGTTTCGCTTCGGCGAAATCGATCTCTAGACCTTGAGCGAGAACGTGATGGAGTTCGGTACCTCTGTTGAAAGACATAAAAGTCAATGTAAAAAAAATAAATAAATATAAAAAAACAAGCAAATTGAATTCAATTGAAATACTAATTGTACAAAGGCGCAAATAAATGTCAATCATGTATTTAAAATGTGAGTGATGATTAGACAGAGAAAATAAATTATTCAGACTGATTCAGCTGACTCACCCTTGGTCCTCTCCCTTTTATCTTCCTGCCTGATCGGGTGGTAACCATAAACCGCCTCTGATAATCGGACTGAGAATTATACATCGAGCCAGTGCTGTAATGTAAGGAGAAACAGGACATTTAAACACTGCGTCATTTCTTCAGGTTTCCATTCCTTGTGACGATAAAAAAAAAACACCAACTTCTGTCTCGATCTGTCGTCCCTGTTTCTCTGGTCTTTTTCATCGTCCTTGTTGGACTTCTCGGATGGTGGAGGACTTCTCCTCATGAGGAAGCGGTTCTCTGGGATGGGAGGGATTTCTTCAGGACGTACAGTGGAAGTAATTTCATCTTCTTGTTCTTTCTCCTCAGCACTTTCCAATCCAGACCTATAAAAACATTTTTTTTATATCTATTTTTTCTTTTTATAAAACAAAGTCAAAGGTTGTGTAAATGAGTTTTGTACTTTTTCTTCTCCTTCTTTTGCTTCTTTTTTAGTTTTTTCTCCTTCTTCCGTTTCTTAGATTCTTTTTCAGATTCCTCTGAGCTGGAAGAAGAATCTGAGGAGTTTTCCGAATCAGATGAGCTGCCGCTGGAACTGGACGAGGCCTTCTCTTTCTTTTTGTTGGCTTTCTTTCCTACAAAGCATTGGCAAAAAATATATATATCAACAGCAGTTTAAAGAAATTTGAAGCTTTTAAAGCCTGAGGTCCCCCCCTTACCCTCCAACCTTTTGATTTCGGAATGAGCTCTCCACAGTTTAAAATCTTAACTTCAGCATACGGCCGGCTGTTAGGATCTATTTTCTGGTTCTCCATCGTTTGAACGACTTCTTGTCCAGAAATTACATGACCGAAAACCACATGAACACTAAAAACCAGATTTAACTGAAATTAGCATTATGTGGAGAATGCAATTTGTGTTGAAAAATAAAATGAGTCTTACCCATCCAAATGAGGGGCAGGTTTTGTTGTTCTAGAATTACAAAGATAGAAAATGGCAATAAAGTGTATTTTTTTCTCTCCAAAACTTTTAAAAGATAAATCGGACATAACAAAGAAACATGGCACTTACATGAAGAACTGTGATCCATTTGTATCTTTGCCCCTGTTAGCCATAGACAGCAAATACTCCTTGTTGTGTTTAACAGCAAAGCTTTCATCTGGAAGGAAAAGGAAATGATTGTGCTGAAAGCTTGAAGCCAACACTCGTTTAAAAAAAATATCTGACACCTTACCTTCAAAAAAGCCCCCGTAGATTGATTCACCTCCTCTTCCATTTCCTGTGGGCAAATACGGCAATGCCGACAAAAATAAACCAAGAGTCCAATCAGACTACAGTAGATTATAATTAATAATAATTAAAAAAAAAAATCTTAAATCAGCTCTCAGGTAAAAGTGAATTGTGACGAGACATTATGGGAAGAGCTTCCTATTTAAACTCAATTCCCTAATTACACACAATTTTTTTTTTTTTTTTTTAGATAGTCCATGTGTACATTATATATGACAATGCTCAGGGGGTTACCCCTAAAATAAAATGCCTGTCATTACAGCGAAACTTCAACATTATTTGTCTGTAATATATGAAATAAAATCATAAACTCTGGGCCTCAAGCAAGAACAGTTCAGCATTTTTCTCCTATTACTTTTCTCTCAGGTACGACCAAGTTCTCCAGACTTGACATAAGAGTTTTGCACAGTCAGCTGTTATCAAAACTAGTATTTCACTAAATTATTACACTTGTTGTTACTTAGAAACAGTTGTCCATTTTATTAGGCCATGTCAATATGTATTATGCAACTCTGCAATTATAAAATATTTTTTTAATTGTTAATGACAGAGTTATCAGTCACTACACCGGCATGTTGGTGTCCAGGGGAGTCTGGTTTGACTTGTTGTTGAAGAATGGACATGGAGAGGCTACGGCTAACTGAGGCTAGCCCCTAGACATTTCATCCCATTTTTTAAAAGACATTTCATTCCAGCGCTGAGCTTGTAACATTATCAATGACCCCTCAAACCCCCATCATGGCCTGTTCCTTCCTGCTGCCCTCTGGGAAGAGGTTTTGCAGCATTCGATGCAGGTCCAGAAGATTCCAAAACAGCTTCTTCCCCACTGCCATCAGACAGATGAATGTTGAAAAAACTCTAAATCATGCCACAGACTCTGCACCAAACTGACCATATCAACGCATTTTTTGGCCCCATGTTTTTCTGCCACGTTTGGCTTTGATGACTGCTGCACTTTAAGAAAATTGAAATGTCATGAGAGCTGTTCAAAACAATTTTTTTTTTAGGGAAACATAATTTAGTTTTTAAGCTGTATATATATTCTGCACAGAGTGCTCCATTCACAGCTGTTCGTATCTCACCTTCACTGAAGTCACCACCTTGAATCATGAAGTCTTTTACAACTCGATGGAACAAGCATCCTTTGTAGTGCAGGGGTTTCTGGGTCCCTTTTCCTATGCCTTTCTCACCTAAGTGAAATAATCATAAAAACAAATCTGCACTGTGAAGATGGTCAATTTGTCAAAAAGAATTAAAAAAGAAGCTATTTAAATGTGGAAAAGTCCTTCACCTGTGCAAAGGCATCTGAAGTTTTCACAGGTTTTGGGGCAGATGTCTGAAAATAACTCCACCACGATTCTACCAACTGTAAGAATACAATCAGTTAGTGGCTGCAACAAGAGTGGTCATATTATTAGTGCCATTTATAGAGTCAAGAATAGTTACAATAGGTTCAAATACTGAGGAAAAAATGTTTTTCACCTAATACAATACTACCCATTTGTTTTGGTTTTAAGGCACATCAACAAACATGATTTTGTTTAAAACATTTTGAGTTTAACAAACATTAAGATTGAAAATGTATACTAAGTTGTACAGCAGCAAAAGATTATAGGGAAAAAAAGTGGTCCATTTTTTTCTACCATCTTTTGCTGCTTTATCACCATAATGTCCCCCTTGTGGGACAATGAATATATTTTCTATTCCATTCTAAAATGACAATATTATTATTTCTTTACAGGATATTGATTTAAAGATTGAGAACGTTTCTCTTACCTAGAACATTACTGATCCCGATGTCCAGAAAGCACCGAGGCCGAACCTTGATCCCCATATTTCCTCCCAACACCTGCAGCAGTGTCAACAAACGACATTACAGGGGTGATCCTAAACGGAATTTCAATACATACTTTCCGCTGGCATCCTATATTATTTATATTAAACACGAGAAGGGCGGTTAATGCTTTGCAATGTGCATAACAAAAACTAAGAAGAGTATGATGTCAATGTATCAACAGAAGGATGGAGAAATAATTTCTAGATTATACTGAATCTTTCTCGTGTTCGACACTTAACGGCTGGCGGGTTAGCTTTAGCCACCACGCGCCTTAGTTATTTAGGAATGCTAGCCCATCCCCACTGATAGATGTAGTGAACTTCAGCACTCGTTTCTGTTTTAATCACCGATATGAAATATTTTGCACATGAAAATGCACTACTGATGCACTGTCTACCATGTAGGCCCCGCTCCTAGCTTTAGCCCAAATTATCTCGCTGCTGCCCCTTCGCGCACGAAGGTTTTTACAACCACATGAAGCTTCTCATGTTCGATACTTTCGTTAAACATGTACGGAGATATGGTTAACGTTAGAATACAGAACCTGGAAAAACAAGGAGTTCAGACATACAGTGAGAAGTTCTCCAAAGCGACGAAAACCGTATATTCATTCAGTTATGTTTTCTAAAGATGGCACGGAAGGAACGTCAACTGGTTTCTGGTGAGAGTGGGAGCCAGGGAAGCCTGTGAGGAAAGATGTGCCCTTTACTTTGTCTGACAGGTAAGAGAGTTAGTAAAAAGCCCTCCACAAAAAAGCATTAAGATATTCTATAGACGAGTTATGTTTTTTTTCTGATATGAAGTTTTTAGAACAACGTAATTTTGGACATGAACCATTAATACGTAACCTGAGATTAGAACAAAAACGTATGTGCCTGAAAGCATAAACACGGGATTAATTTAAATCTAGAATATGACCTACGTGATCCGGAAGTCAAAGCTCTTTGCACACACGCTAGGTAATTTTGACTTTGAGCTATTTTCATAACTGTGTCACAAAATAAATACTCTTTAATCTAGCAGTGTTGAAAACTGAAAGATAATTACATTTATTCGGGTATGGTATTTATTTAGGGAGATGCCCATGAATCCACGTGCGAACCCAATCTATAATCAAACTTATTTAAAGTCAAGATGGGACTGTTAATTCAGCTCAGCATGGTCAACATGTCCCTATGAACGATGTAAGTATTTGCATGTAGCAAACTGTTATTAATTGTAAGCAAACTAAATTCGTTTTTAGCAATTATACAGATGTTATCACCGCCTCTTTATACAGACTCTGGCAGAATGTGTAAGAAATTGTTCTGTATCTGTATTAAAAAGCTATGCATTATCACTGACATCTTATACTGTCCATGAACGCAACAAAAATCCATTATGTATGTGGTTTGTTAGTTTATGTCCAGTATGTTAGTTTTAGATTAATTTAAACTTGCTATGTACCCCAAATCACTAGGTTATACTTGAAATCTTGCCCACATGTCCGCATATTACAGTTATTAAAGTTCAAAAATCTTATTAATTGATTCCTTAAATTAATAACATATCTAATTTCCCCCCCCCACTTGAATCAGTTGATCATGAATTATAACTAGGGCTGAAACAATCAGATTAATCGTGATTAATCAATTTTTGAAATAATCTTTAAAGGAGAATTCCGGTTTTTAACACTTTTAGCCCATTTTCTGTAGTGTCCAGGATGAAATCGAATGATCGACACCAAAATTTTGACAATTGGTCCTGTCTCTGCTATTTGGCTCATGCAGAATCACCCCCTGGCTGCTTCAGAATGGCTTTCATAGTGCATGTCCGATAATGTCCTTAAAACAACCTTAAACGTTCTTTTTTTAAAATATGCTACTCACCGAGTTGTCAGCGCTGTTCAATGACGTTCCAAAAAAAGTTTCGTAAAGAAAAAACGTTCCTGTAGTGTTTTATTTAGCATTTTGTAAATCCCATTGAGTTCTGTTGGAATAGTCAATATTCCCCTGCCACCGGAAACGGAAATGGGGCCTGTTTACACAATTGTAGTCTTTTCGCTTCACTCTGTGTACTCCGACGTCGAGAATCAATAATCCACCTTTCGTATTCCATTTTCAGAGTTTTTTAAAGTGTTTAACAGAGACGTTAGCACCTCGACGTCGGAGTACACAGAGTGAAGCGAAAAGACTACAACTGTGTAAACAGGCCCCATTTCCGTTTCCGGTGGCAGGGGAATATTGACTATTCCAACAGAACTCAATGGGATTTACAAAATGCTAAATAAAACACTAAAGGAACGTTTTTTCTTTACGAAACTTTTTTTGGAACGTCATTGAACAGCGCTGACGACCCGGTGAGTAGCATATTTTAAAAAAAGAACGTTTAAGGTTGTTTTAAGGACATTATCGGACATGCACTATGAAAGCCATTCTGAAGCAGCCAGGGGGTGATTCTGCATGAGCCAAATAGCAGAGACAGGACCAATTGTCAAAATTTTGGTGTCGATCATTCGATTTCATCCTGGACACTACAGAAAATGGGCTAAAAGTGTTAAAAACCGGAATTCTCCTTTAACTAATTTAGTAATCAATTAATCGTTGGAGTATAGAGACTGTAAAACATGCCTTCAGCTGACAGAGCGACCCACCTTGAGAGGTAATTATACCAAGATTATAAAAGAATGTATAATCATTTCGCATTTAAGATAAAAAAAAAAAGTCAATGTGCTCTATCCAGCACTCCTCAAGAGAGAAAGTTTTAGTTTAACCTGTTTTAATTCTGTAAAGTCATCTTTAAGGACTTATACCTACTTTTAACTTTAAACCATGAATCCAGACCGCCAAACAGTCTGGAAAAGACAGCTCTGATGTTGTTTCTGGTTTAGGAGTTATGTAACACCAGAAACGCAATGGTAGGAGCAAATGTCCTAGATGTGTTAGGGCTCATTAAACATTAAATCAAGCCACACTCGGTGCTTTGCAAATCCCCAAACTACTATGGAATCATGTTGATTTTACAGATTTTCCACCACAGTTTTTCCTTCCACTCAACTTTCTGTTAATACTAAACTTTGTGTAGAGTCACCCACTTCCAAAGTGGCTTTTCTGTATGAAAACTGTTTTTCATCCTCATGCCAACTGTGTTCTGTCTCAAACTTTGAAGATTTGTCTGTTATTTCCGTCAATGAAAATAATAACAACTAAGATATTCAAAAATTATGGGATACATCTTTAGGCCTGCAGACACATATAAGGTTATTGTGCTTCTTGTGGCATGCAGCCTATTGTTATAAAAATACTAAACCATGATAAAATGTAGAATGTGATGAATATATAGACTAAAAATAAACCTTGTTTTCCTGACACTTTTATTAGTAACCATTAAACACTGTTTCCACCACCTCTATGAATTTATGAATCTTAGCAGGTGAAGGTTCAGCAGGCTTTATACCAAATGCAACAATGAAAAAATCTATTCGACTTCTCGATATATTATAAGAGTGTGATAGCTTTACAATTAAAACCAAACATTTCAGAAAAGTAGACATTTTCGATTGATATAAGGGGTTTTCTGATACAATACTGATATCACAGCTTTTAGAGTTTGCCAATACCGATTTGATACCTTATTAGCACAAATCATACCAGCTTTTATGACTTATTTTATACTGTAGAATGTCGGGAAAGGCTCTATCAAGTAATATTACTAAAACAGGGAACAAAAGTCAACAGAAGCAAAAAGGTATGAAAAAAACTGATCCCTGTTAAAATGAACCAATGAGTTATGGGAACTTTTAACAGTAGCAGAGTGTTTCTATCAGCGTGAAAATAAAAGATTATTTTCATGCTGTAACAGACTTAGATGCTAAGATGCTGATAAAGTCTGATATTAAAGTTTTGGTTAATATCAGACCATTATGTAATGTCATTATCGGATCTGGACACATCTAATTGATACTTCTCACAATAACATAATAAATATGTTGTGTTTGTGTATATTGCACAGCTCTAGTATGCATTTATAAAAATACTTAATGGTATGACTCAGTAATGACATAACACGTGTAAAACTATGTAGTTGAGAAGAGTTTGTATTTACATTTATTTTGAAAATGTCAAAAAATAGCTGTATGTATTTTATGTGTTCAAATATATTATTATTTCATTAAGTAGGTGTAGAGCCCTAAAAGTACAAAAGGGATAAAGTTAAAATTAGTAGGTATAATTATTTTATTGGGCAAGCGTTTATTTAATTTATTATTGAGTTAGTACAATTCATATGGTTTACGACAAAATATGTGCTCAAACTACTTTTTTTTTTTTTTGTATTTCATACATTTCTGTCATGATAATGCCCCTTTAAGAGGACACGATGCATGATGGGGGAAGAAAGTTCATGGCCTGTGTATATTTACAAAAAGAGAAAACTATACATATGCTGTATGCTCAAACTGTGGATTTAGTTTAATAAAGTTGCACAAAAGCGAAAATCTATTTGTTTGTTTTTTTAGTTCTTTTTAAGGGTGCAACATAGGCTTAGAAAGATTGGTTTTAATTTAAGATCATAATGTTATGTTTTTCTTTCTTCTTTGTGCATCGCCATGTAACTAGTTTGCAGTTCTGTGATGGGCTGACCCTGACGATCAGTTGACAGAGAGCTGTATGCATGTGCAATGAAGAGTTCAGCGCACGCCTAACTCACACCCATGTGGGGAACAATGTTCAGACTGAACTGTTTGAGGCCAAGCCTCAGAAGACTCCTTCATGGAGGTGTGGGGAGTAGAGACCAGGTGCTGGAGGGGCTTCAGGTGTGCTCTGCAGAGGACCAGGTGCTCGATATGGTAGGGAAGAACAAAGCCAAGCTGACGGTGGAACATGTCAGCTTGGCTGTGAGGATGCTGTGGGAGTTTCAGAAGGAGAGACCTGAACTGCTCAGGACTGTACACCTCATCAAGAACCACCAGCAGTTCTTGACCCTCCGGGTTTTGGCAGAGAATAAAATTGCTCAGATGGATGACTTCACGCTGATCGACATGCTTTATGCTTTTCTCAGGTATACTAACAATCTATCAAATGGTGGTTTATTGAAATTCCAGCGTTATATCATGTATTACCCTCTCTTATGTAGGCTGAATGTGGAACCACATGACTCTCTTGTGCAACAGATGGTTTCAGAAGCTTGGCTGAGACTAGACAGGTATTTTTTATTTATATTTATGTTTTTATTATTGTCATAAGTAATTTTAAGATGAAATTAGATGCATTAACTTCATCAGTTCAGGCAAAACAAGCATTTAAATCAAATAATAATTAATAATTTTTGTTTAATTATTTTCAGTCCAGTCATGTCAGACATTTCTTTCTGCAGACTTCCAATGCCATCCTTGTCCAAGTTTGCTGTGGTTTTAAATGATCAGCACCTCCAAAGCAGTCCTCTGATGGGTAATATCACCAGCATTTTGGACCAGAGATTATCGTCAATAGATGATGCCAGGTCAGTATGAAGATAAATATAAAACTTACTTTTGTAACACTGTGCTTTTCAAAAGTATTAATATGCCTCAAAGTTATAAATGTCCCATTATCAAATAAGATATTTTACGTAACAAACCAACGCAATGTAGCAGATAGCTGTGATCTGCATGGAAGAAAACCTCTTTGGTTTGTTTGCTCTGTCTTATTGGACAGAGAGCAAATTTTAGCATTCGTCATTGTACAGCAAGAATTGCTTTATTTTTAGCTTCATCCATTTTCCTTTACACTCTGACCAGCTTCCTTGTTACTGGTAAAGAAAAGCATCCCCGCAGCATGATGCTGCCAACACTATGTTTCAGGGAATGCTCAGGTTGACATGTTGTTTTAGATCCCAGCCACATAAACCAGGTTTTTGTTTTGACCCATGTTTTTAAAATGTTGGCAGTTTTTATGCTGGAATTATGTTGCTACAATTTCAAGAAATTTAATAGAACATTTATTTATATAAGACCTTTCCAGGTATAAAAATAATAGTGCTTTTAGCTTCATTAATGCAATGAACCAAGCCAAAAAAAAAGCAAAACAGTGATGATTTCGGAAGATGTTTTTACAGTTCTGCTTGGTTCTTAACCAAGGCTCTGTAACAAACCTCTGAATTATGCACAGTTTATGTCCATTCACTTTTTAAACTAAAAGCAAAAAGCTGGCCACACTTTTAAGATTAAAATTTGTAGAAGAAAAAAAATGAAACTGATAATTATCTTTACTTTCCTGACAATTATTTACCCCTTTTGTTTGTGCCTTATATATAAAATGTAATATTTCAAAGTTTATGGTTACTTTCAATATGGCAAAAAAAAAAAAAAAAAAACGGAAAAAAGTTCAGGATGTATCGATATTTTACATACTTACTTTTATATACGTGATTGCCTTACAAATCTTGTAATGTCTTGAGTTTTTTTCCCTCCAGGATCCTGACGGCTCTGATGATCAGCGTGTCGTCTCTTGTGTCGACGCGGCTGCGGGACGCTCTGATCAGCAGAGCTGAATATCTGCTGCACACCCTTGACCCGTTGAATTACAACACCCCCAGGAGGATGGTGCAGTTTCTGCGCAACGTCAAGTACATTCACCGGCCCCTGCTGGAGAAGTGCAATGAGATTTTCCTGCGCAACATTCCCAGACTGGACGCTGAGAACATCAGCCTCATTTTAGGTCTATATCAGTCCCTTCAGTTCAACAATTGCGACTTCAGACTGGCGGCTAAAGAAAGGCTGACTGAGCTGATCGACACAAGTACCGACCCTTTTTCCTTCTCCAAACTCTTTGTTGCTCTGGCACCAATCGGGAGTCCAGAGATCAGAGAAAGGTTGGTGTTGGGATCAGTATAAAGACACGTTTACACAACTTTTTACAAAAGTTTACAATATGTGTTTTGTTTCTCAGGTTGGAAAACACCACCCTCCTGGTGGCAGATGAGTTCAGTGCTCAGCAAGCTTTGGCTGTGACTGAAGCTCTGGAGGAGATTCAGAGCAGAAACCTCAGCTTATTAAACAAGTGAGTTTCTTTGGGAGTTTCATTCTGCCACTTGAAGGACATGAAGTACATTATTTCTGTGGTGTCCAACTGCCTCTTTTGATTGGCCAGAAAATCTGAGGTGGGCGTGGTTACAATTGATCTTCAGCAGGAACACATTTTGTGAGAGAATATGTCGGGCTTTTAAAAGGCACATTTTAAAATTTCATTGCTCAAATGTCAGTTTTGTTCCCTGACTTAAAGAGCTTTGGTTTTTATAAGCAATTGATTCTGTGACGATTTTGGGAAACAATGCTTTGCTCAAAAAATCTCCCAGAATCCTCATGTGTTATTAGGACTCTCTTATGATTATCTAATAAAGCGGGGCATACACTGTGCGACTTTTTTTTTTTTCATTCATTGCACGCTGCTACTGCTCACACTGTACGACTAATCGCCGGGTTTATTCGTACAGTGTGAGTCCACAGCTCACGATTTATGTTTGACCCGACGCTCTGATGCGATCTACCTGCTCACACTGTACGACTAAAAACCATGTCGGACTCAGCTCAGCAGTGAGATCGAGCTGCTTTGACTCGTCTATCTGGAAGCCAAACAAATAGCAGGGGATTATTAAGCTCAGTAGAGTGAAATGCGCAGCCTTGACAATTTGTGCAATTGTCAATGAAAGCCCTGAAAAGAAAAGTCGACGACATATTTGGAAAAAAGACATGACTGAGCAAAGGTGGCTACTGTCAATTTTACAGACAGAACTGCATTTCACTCATTGCATCCCTGCCACGCTGCTGTGTTTACATCTGAGAGTAAGAATAAAAAGAAGAATCCTTGTTTGCGCATGCACCCTGAGCGATTTGCCCACGATGGTCGGGAGAAAATCAAACATGTTTGATTTTCTCCCGACCTCACGATTCCTGATCGGGAGGTGGTCATGAGAGGCTGATCGCCACTCGTAACCCCCTGTACACTACATGACTCATGACGCACGATCAGGCTGAAAGTCGGCCCGATCGAAAGATTCTAGCATTACCGGAAAATCGCCCCGAAAATCGCACAGTGTACGCCGGGCTTAAGACTGAAACCTTAGGGCTGGAGAAGAGACAGGTTAGCAATCCATGCAGGGTTTGTTCATAACATGATATGACAGCACAGGTTGGGGTTTTTCACTACCGTACAGGCTAGAGCCATCTTTTATTTAGTTTAGCTCAATGGTTTATTTGACAATATACATTAATAAACATTGCTGTAAATGTACCATAATTAGTCAATGGGCTATTTTTAATCTGTTGCCCGTGGGTAAATGTTTTTACACAAAACAAAAATGTAAACGCTCAAGGGTAACATTAAATGTTGTGCCAAAACTGCAAAACAACAACCTCCGTTTTTCATCACAATGTTTTTTGTTTTTTTTATCACAGCTGCTTACCTTATCAAGGCTGCACTTTAAAACATGAAATTGTGTAAAGAGCTGTTCTTAACGAAATTTCTTTTTGGTTACACTTGTGTGCACAAAATGACATAATTAATATGTCTACGTCTCTCTAACAAAATTATATAAAATCACCAATCATTAAATGTTAAAAAGCAGGCTGATTTCTTTGGAAAACATGTTTTTTCTCTTAAAAAGCAAGTTCTTTTAAAAAGGAAATGGTTTTCTTTGAACCCTTCATCTGGAGTGAAAGTGATTATAGTAGAGGTATACTCATTAGATAGGGATACATATCTGCTCGGTGGAAAAAAACAAAATGTTTTTAAAGAAGATTTTAGAGGTAAAAGCTCTGATTGACAGAGTTCTCCTTTTGAGCAGTTGGTTTTTCAGCTTGATAAACCATTTATTAAGTAATTTATTAAACCCAAAAGCTTCACTGATTTTTCTTAATAACTTTAAAATGATTTAAGCTGTAACACACCCCCACAAAGCAGATTGGTTAATAAAATTCAAGCATTGATCACCCTTATATTAATGTAATTATAATGTAATCTAATGTGGCCACTTAGAGGAAACGAAAGCTGCTCTGTAGGTCCGTTCCTGCTAAGGAACCTGTTTCCACATGAAACATCGGAATAAATTCACTTCCTTTATCTATTTTCTTTTTGTGGAATAATTTCTGTATTATTTTCCAGAATTGCATCTGTGATCCAGAAGAACCTTCATGCCTACAAGTCGGTGGAGGTGGCCAGGATCACCCAGGCCCTGTTCCTGTTGCATTATCAGAACCCAGAACTCTTTGCTACCCTCAGAAAAGTTTTGGCGAGGTGAGTTTTTATTCAGAGGTAGGTTTTTTTTTTTCATCCCAGTTGAAGCCGATCAGAAGCACACTGATGGACGTTTCATGCTGTAGTTTTTTGCAGCGCAGCTTCTACCCCTACGAAGTGACCATGCTGACCCGGGTGCTCTCCATGCTGCCCAGCCCGCGCCTCGATGAGGGCGTGGTCTCTCGGGTGGATGACGTGATAGCACAGTGTAACCTAAGCGAACTCAACACCATCTCCTTCGCTGTTGCTAAGTGGATACGGAACGATCCCTCGTACCGCCACAACACCCACAGCAGGTATGTGCGGCTGCTGCAGCGCCTGAGCCACTTTGGCCACGAGAGACTGCAGACGGCCGACCGGCTGGACCTGGTGCTGGAGGAACTCAAATACGTGTCCGGAGAGTGGTTCGAGGAGATGCTACTCGAAGAGACTATCGTCACCCTGAAGAGGATGATGGATCAAATAAACCCAACCACGGTTCCCGACCTCGCCTTCTTCTTGACCAGAACCAATCATCTTTACCCTCCTCTGATGGACAGAATTGGCAGCGTTGCCACTGAACACATCAACAAAGTACCCAATAAGACATCCTAACATTTTATTCTTGATTAATAACATCTCTACTAACATTTGTTTCTTTTTTTTTTCTCCTTAAGATTCACTTCTCGGCCACATATGCCACCCTGCTGCCATTTTCTGTCCTGAATTATGAACCTGTCAATGCAGATGAGCTTTATGATGCTTGTATTAAGCGCTTCACTCCTCACATAAGTAAGTTATGCATTACTTCATCCCTTCGTTACCTATTTTCTCCTACTGTGAATATACACTTATAATCATCTCTGTATGTTTTTAGGCTCCTTTGACCCTCATCTGTTGGTCCTCCTGGCGTATTCCTTGGCTGTAGCAGATCGATTTCCTGAAGAACTAATCAGAGAAATCTTCAGCATTGATTTTCTTGGAAAACTGGACTGCCAGCTGGAAAGTATGACCTTAATAATACCTCTGCAAATATAAGGGAAAGTCTTTCTTCAGCTGGATGAAAGGGAGTGTATTCCAACAGGTCTCCCTGATGCCCTGAACATGAGGACACGACAGCGCCTCATGGAGCTCAACCGGGCCGTGTGTCTGGAATGTCCAGAGTTTCAGGTCCCTTGGTTTCACGAGCGTTACTGCCAGCAGCTGCAGAGGAAAGGTAAGAGGACGGGGTTCATGCCTGTTTTCCATTTTGAGGCCAACTGTTTTTGAAATGTATGAAACTTTTCCTGTATGGATTCAGGGAACGGCTCCGTGAGTCCCGTGCAGCAACAGATCCATAAAATGTTGGGCGAAGTTCTCGGTGGAATCAACTTTGTTCAAGCAGCCGTTACCACTCCATATTTTTACACCGTAGGTGAGTACTGGTAAATAGGAATGCAAGCAGAGCACCTTAAAAACTATTCACACGTCTTAAACTTTCTTTTTGTATTCCAACCTAAAGTGTGTTTTGGTGTGATTTATGTGGTTGATTAACAGAGTTGTGAAAAAGTTTAGTCCACATGTAAAGGGAAATACAAATCTTAAGTCTGTCAATTTGTAAAATAAAGATAAAGCTACAATTAAATAGTTCAAGATTTAAAATTTTTATTAGCCAATTGTGACAGACATCAGTCCAGACACATTGGAATTCTTTTGCAGAGCCCTGAAGGCAAAAAAAAACTAAACAGGGAATACATAAAAGAAAAAAATAAAATAAAATGGAAAAGATAAAACATAAAGAGATATGGAGACTAAATATTAATATATAACCTTAGTAGGTAAGGTATTTTCTTTTTATTTTATTTCATGGTAGGTAAGTGACATTGAAGTGACATTATAAATCTGTTTAAGTATATAAAATGTACAGTATAACTGCAAACAATGGCGGTGTGCAGAGTAATCAATATGAATAAATATTTAGATCAAAGTATAACAATGGCCTAGTAATCCAAGCCCAGACCGAAATACAGTTAAGAATCCAATCTGACTTGGCATGCGAAGGGGTAACATCCAAAGCTGTTCAATAAAGACTGAAATGAACTTGCTGCTCAAATAAAGGGCCATATTGAAAAGTTTTGATTCGATTGGCTTCAATACAAATGCACTTCCCACTGGTCAGGTTTTTCTTGAAATTCTTGAAACCCAGGTAGAGTTTTTCTTCTGTTTCACCATATTTCATCACTTTGAGTAGTTCTATCACATAGAATCTCAATGAAATCTTTTGAGCCATGTGTTTATTTACAGTATGTGTACTAAAGGCACTGGACAGTTAGCACTTATCTGAGTAGACTTTAAATCATGATGGGATGGAATAAATGAAACCCTAAGGAGAAATGAGTGAAACACATTTGCTACAATAGGTTTTATTTACTTTCTAGAAGGAAGAATTTGATAAATCAAGAGACTTGGCTGACCAACAGAGTTTTATAAGATGTTTTCAATCAGTTTTATCTATAAAGATGTTAAAATCTGTTGGGTTAACCCTGAATGAACCCCTCAAATATTAAAGAAAAATGCAGACAATTGACTAGACTGATACCAGAATGCAGTGACTTTGCTTTTTCAGGGTTATGAAGCAGCACTGATGTAAAGCTTTTTTGTGTGACTTGCTTTTTATTTAGAGATCTGTTAATACGTTTTTTTTATTCATTTCAGATTTCGAATGTAAAGTGGACAAACACTTGAAGCCCTTGTCTTACTCTGAGCCAGGCACTTTGCAGATATCAGACAGAGGAAAGGTTCTCTGGGATTCAAGTTCACTGGAAAGTGGCCAAGATGAGCTTCCAGCTGGAGCACAGCGGTGAGGATGCACAGCAGGAGCCCCTCGATTCAATCATTCAGGGAATCGGGTCATGGGTTCTCAAAAAGCCATGTCCTCATCTCTTTATTGCACGTGAATAAGAAATATTACTTGATTCGCTACATTGTTCTGTGTCATTTTGTCTTTTCCACCATACTTTACAAAGATTTCCATACTGTTTTAGTGTGTATTTTATTCCTGATCTTACTAATCATTCACCTTAAAATGCAGTAAGGAGAAATGACACAGTTAAAGACTTTCCAACCCATGGATAATATCTGGGATGTTTTTTTGTTTTTTTTTTACAATTTGTCCCTCGACTGCCACCACCTTGTTTCATAGTGTCAGTCTTCTCTTGTGTGTTGCTTTTTTGTGATGCACATTTACACCCAAATTTACACCTTTGTCTCTTCTGATCACACAAACTTCTTCTACATGTCTGGTTTTTCCTGTCCTAACTTAAGGTAAACTGCTAATTGGAGGTGTCATAGCTTTCTTTAAGCCACTCATCCCTGAAGACCAGATTTATGGAGCATATTATGATCAGTAGTCACTCTGTTGATATATTTATCCTCCTGAGTTTGGTTTCTCTGCAGCTCCTCCAGAGTAACCAGGTTATTTTGATTCTTTCTTTGATTATTGCTCTGCTTGTTTGACCTGTCAGTTTAGATTGCCAGATTTGTCTCAGTAGGTATACCAACAAGACATTCACTATTGTAACATAACTGATTAAACAAAGGATGGATAATTTTGCTTTAAACTCCTTTAAAACTTCCTGTATGAACTCCTGGCTTTGTTTCTTGATCTCCATGGTGCTGTTTGAGTAATGTCTCCTAAAAAAACCCTCTGATGAATTCACTACTCAGTTTTATTTACTAATTAGGTGACTTTTAAAGGCAGCAGGTTACTTTAGATTTTATTTAGGGATGTAAGAATAATTGGGGGAGCAAAAAAATCTGTTTTGCTCGGTTGCATAAAATTAGAATAAAATACATATAAGTATTTAGTTGTAACCCTTAAAAGAAACTGTAATAAAGACTGGAAACAGGAGATTTAGATGCAGAAAGCAGCTTACAGACTTTACATTAAAAACGGGATAAAGCCACTGATGAATGTGTCGTCTGTTTCTTATAGAATCGTTATCGACTTTCTGGATTCCAAGTTCTTCTGCAAAAACTCTCATCACATGAAAGGTGAAGCCTTAATGAGAAAGAGACATCTGGAGATTTTGGGATACCGTGTTGTTCAGGTAGAAACAGTGGTCAGCATGGTGTTGAATTTATGGTGTGACAGTTGTTAATGCGCTGCTATGATTTATGCCTTATCTTTTGCAGATCCCCCACTTTGAATGGAACTCCATGGAGCTTTCTACACACCACGCTTGGAAGGAATATCTTAGAAAGAAAATTCTGGGATGATCGTTTTTGTTTTCCTCTTGCCTTATTTATAAGATGATGAGAAAATATGGGGGTTTTCTGCACCGTAGCACAGCTCAGGTTTAAGGTCTGAGCAGATCCTCTGAACAAAAAGTGCTACGATGCTGTCCAGGTGACATGAATCTACCTCTTCATGTTAAGTGGCAGTGAATTATGTGCTTTTGTATTAAATAACTTAAAAATGTAAATGGGAAGTGGTTGTGTCTTATTGGATTAATGAAGATTTAATATATGATTTTATTTGTATTTTTTTTAATTTAGAAAAAAAAAAAAAATCGAAATTTTTTTAACCTTTTGCCTGTACTGCCTTTTTCCATGTTAAACATTTTTTTATGTATAAACGCAGCTTGAAATATTTTCCTTTAGAGTTAGGGAGGAAACTCCCTAACTTTAATCTATTTGTATCTCAAATACATAAATATCATTTTTGTTAGCTTAAAAACTGAAATATTTTTTCTTATTTGATATATCATTTTTATTTTTAAACATTTTAATCAGACTGTAGTTCAACACAGGAATAAGTTACTTCATTTTAAAACAATAAAAACCACCTTCTTCTAGGAGCTTGCAAATAAAACTGTCCGAAAGCAAAAGGGCGAAGGTCCTGCGTTACAGTTTGGGCATTTTGGCTGCATTCAGTCGCATGGAGACACATGAAGCTCCGGCTGCGTAACGCATCTCTTTGATCATTCCGCTCCACTGTTTGGTGTCATCTTCATACCTGATACAGCCAATAAAAAAAGTATTACTACTGTATTTAAACACAATGTATAAATTGATGGTAACAGGAGGAAAACCCAAACATACTGCCAAATGTCGATGACTTCAGTAGGCGTACACTCGTGGTTCTCGTTCTCCACCATGGCGAAGCCTCCCACAGCATACAGCAGCCCCCCACAGCTCACCAGGTTGATTGAGCTCCTCTCCTGGGGAAACTCTGTGAAGGGCGACCACCTGCAACAAAGAACACAATTATCTAAAATCTGGCATTTTATTTTTTTGTAAAATTCAAATTGAATGTTCTAAAGTCGAGCAGAATGTGACCAAGCTGAGTTAGAAAAATTTTGAGTAACAAGACTAAACTTTCCATTTGTTTTTGTTATACTTTTTTTGAACAAGCCTTTTAAAGTAACAGTCAATGGAATTAGTTGTTTTTTGGCTTAAATAATAATAATAATAATAATTTTAAACAAAGATCAGTTACTTGTAAGATATTTACCAGTTAGTCATTTCATTGGGCTTTATGTTACACCATAAATTACCGTTAAATATGGCCTTTTTTCACTCATACATGCATTATGTCTTTAGGCTTCATTCTTTAGGACTTCTGACCCTTTAAAATGTATATGATCAATATATATCACTGTATTTAAAAAACTTATGTCAAAAAAACTTTAGGTTACTTTCGTAACCCCGGTTCTCTGAGTAGCATGAGTGAGTGTCTCACATTGGGAACGCCTCCAGCGTGACCTCATCAGAAGCTCCTTTTACATTACGCCAGCCAGAATTGGCTAGAAAATAAGCCTGTCAGTGTCAGAGAGGGCAAGGTCCCTCCCCCTATAAATAGGGCTGACACTGTGCTGCTTGTTATTCAAAAGAATGACCACCTCTTCCTCGCAATGTTAGAGAAAGGAGGGTGGTTTGGTGAGACACTCACTCATGCTACTCAGAGAACCGGGGTTACGAAAGTAACCTAAAGTTCTCTTTCATAGCATTCGTTTCGTGTCTCACATTGGGAACGAAAGATATTCTGACTCCCGTATTGCTCAGCAGATCCCACATTATGCGCCTGCTGTCATCATCATCATTTATTTATATGAATTTAAATATATATATATTTATATATATATTATTTTTGCTCCGTGCTTGGTGTTACGCTTAGAACTGAATGCGCCAGTGATGGAGCTGTGACATCCAGTTTGTAAAACCGAGTAAACGTGTGAGATGATGCCCAGCTTGCTGCCGCACATATCTCTTGCAGGGATACTCCTCTGAGTAGAGCCCATGAAGAGCTTAAGCCCCTAGTAGAGTGGGCCCGCAGGCCCTCCGGAGGCTGATGTCCCTTTGAACTATAAGCCAAAGAAATTGCATCAGTTATCCAATGTGCAAGCCGCTGTTTGGAAACAGCTTTTCCATTATGATTTTTAGCCCAGGAGACAAACAACTGGTCACTCTTCCTGACCTGAATTGTCCTCCTCACATAAATCCGTAAAGCGCGCACAGGACAGAGACTGTGTAGTCTTTCCTGTTCCTGTGATGAAAAAGGGGGAGGATGGAAGGCCATCAACTCAATGGGAGAATATGACCCCAACACTTTAGGCTCAAAAGCTGGGTTGGGAAGCAAAACCACTCTGGTCCCATCTAAAGAAAATTTCATGCAAGATGGATGCACTGATAAAGCGTGAATTTCACCCACACGCTTTGCAGAAACCAGTGCCAATAGGAGCGCTGTTTTTAGAGCTACTACCTTTAATTCCACCTGATCCAGAGGTTCAAAGGGTGTGGTAGTAAGAGCATCCAACACCAGGGGTAGATCCCAGGATGGAGCAATTGGTCTTGAAACCGGGAGCTTCCTTCGAGCTCCCCGCATGAAGCGGCACACCAAGGGATGCTGGCCCACAGTTTTCCCCTCAAAGCCTATGTGGCAGGCCGAAATTGCGGCCAAGTAGACCTTAATAGTGGAAAAAGCTTTCCCTTTATCAATCAGGCTCTGTAGGAAAGCTAAAATTACCCCCAGAGAACACTGAAAAGGAACATCTTTCATCTCTGAGCACCATTTTTCAAAAATGGACCATTTATACCCATACAGAGATCGTGTTGCAGGAGCCCTAGCATCCTGTATCGTCTCAATAATATTTTGTGGAAGCCCTACCGACTGTAGGTTAAACCACTCACGGGCCAGGCCCATAGAGCCAGTCTTTCTGGGTGGGGGTGAAAAATCTGTCCTCGTGCCTGAGACAGCAGATCCTGCGTACAGGGAGTGACCATGGTTCCTGCCAGAGGAGCTGTGTTATCTCTGCTAACCAATGCTTCGCTGGCCAATTGGGTGCGATGAGGATCATTGTATGACCCTCTGCTCGTACCCTGGCTAGTGTAGGTGAAATGAGAGCTATTGGGGGAAACGCATAAAGCAGAGTGTGAGGCCAGTGGTGGGCTAGCGCATCTACCCCCAGAGGTGGGTTCCGATCGTGCAGAAGAACAGGGGACACTGATTGTTCTCTTGAGAAGCAAAAAGGTCCACGGATGGTTGACCGAACCGCTGCCAGACCATCCTCACCACATCTGGGTGGAGTTTCCACTCTGCATACATGGGATTCCCCCTGGAGAGAAGATCTGCTCCACAGTTCAACACTCCCTGTACATGGGTGGCCCTCAAAGACAGGAAGTGTCTGCTGCTCCAAATGATTAGTTTGTGAGCAAGCGTGTGGAGCCTCAGCGATCTCAGCCCCCCCTGCCTGTTGATATAAGCCACCACTGTTGTGTTGTCTGTTCTGATCAGCACATGGTGAGCTCTCAGGATGGGAAGGAAATGCTTTAATGCTAGGTGAACAGCCTTCAGCTCCAAGTAATTTATGTGCTTGGACTGCATTTCTGGACCCCAGGTTCCGTTCACCATTTTCCGTTCGCATATAGCCCCCCAGCCTGACAGGAAGGCATCTGTTGTGACAACCTTTCTGCTCTGCACCACTCCCATTGGGACACCCTGTGCCAGTGTCTCTTTGCTCCGCCATGGGCGCAGTGCAGCCATGCAGGCTGCCGTGACTCTTAGCATATGATGGGGGGTATGTGACTTTAACCTGTGAGAGGCTACCCATCGTTGGATTCCTCTCATGTGGAGACGTCCCAGAGGGATCACCACTAATGCTGCGGCCATCAGCCCCAGCAGCCTCCTGCAGAGGCTGAATGATACCAGGTTCCCTCTTTGAAACCTGGACAAACAATTGAGCATTGTTTTCACTCTGTCCTCCGTTAGGCTCACTCTGGCATGGATTGAGTCCAGAGAGAGACCTATGAAAGCTATTCTCTGAGAGGGAAACAGGGAACTCTTTTCCAGGTTTATTTTGAAACCCAGATCCATCAGGTGCTCTTTTATCATAGCTGTGTGAAGTGAGGCTTCCTGGTGGGAGGACGAGGCGATCAGCCAATCGTCTATATACGTTGCCACACGTATTCCCCGCCTCCTGAGCGGACCCACCGCTGCCTCTGTGCATTTCACAAACACCCTCGGGCTCAGAGAGAGTCCGAAAGGGAGGACAAGGTATTCGTAACAGTTCCCGTGAAAAGAGAATCTGAGGTATTTTCTGTGTGGGGGGTAAATTGGGATGTGAAAATAAGCATCCTTGAGGTCGATTGATGTAAACCAATCGCCTGGACGCAGGAAGCGCAGCAGGGACGCGTTTGTCAGCATCTTGAATCTGTATTTTCTTAGATGCCTGTTCAGCGCTCTGAGGTCTAGAATTGCACGCATTCCTCGGCCGCCTTTCTTTGGCACAAGGAAATAACGTGAATAAAAACCCTCGCTGCTGTGCTCTGGTTGAATCAGCCGTATCGCTTTCTTTTCCAGCAAAGAGGAAATCTCTTCCTTTAGGAAGAGAGCGGCTTGTCCCTCCGCGTGTGACTGGATTATTCCTCTGAAGCTTGGAGGAACTGCAGTGAACTGCAGTCTGTATCCCCTCCTGAGCGTTCTTAACACCCACTCTGAGTCTGTGCATTTTTCCCAAAGGTGGATGTTCACTGTCAGCTGGCTGACTGGCCAGTCTGACAGCGAGCTGCGAGCGCCCTCTATGGGTGGAGGGACGCAAACAGCTCCGTGCTGCATTGCGCATGCGCGTAGCGTCTGGTGCGCTACAGAGCTGCTCATGTTGGGGAGAGGTCTCACTTCTTTTAAAAAAGAAGGTACTGGCTCCCCGAGTGAAATGTTTATGTTTTTCAACATTTTTGACTGCGCCCTTGGTTCTCGACCTGGATGCGTCAGTCTGGAAGCATTTATTACAGTTGAACACAAAGAAGTGCTTGTGAAACATGTTCGGGGTTCGCTCTGGATATCCCCGCATTGAACAGAGTCTTTCGACTTTTTGGCGTGGTGAGCAGGCCGGAACATCCTGTCGGTCACACGCTGTGTTTGGCTGAACTCTCTGAATAGGCTCAGGAACGGGGCCACGGAGGAGGGCGATCCCAGCTCGCTTCCTCCTCTCTGGAACGGTGTTAGGCCAACCGCTTCCTTCTCCTCACCGCCGGTGTGGAGGTGGGGGGTGGTTGGTCCGTGCGAGGGCCTTCAGGCTTTTTCTGCCAGTTAGCTTTGGGGGCAGATGTTTTCTGCGCACCTTGCGGTGCTGCTTGGGTCTTCGGCAGTTTTGGGATCCTGAAGGCAGGAGGGAAGCGGGCTGCTGCCTGGGCGAAGGTTTGGCGCTGGGGTGCGGGGGTCGCAGACGCAGCGGCAAACGTACGTCTGGGAAGGCACAGCTTTAGGGCTTCATCCTCCCTCTTCTTCTCCTCCCATCTCTTTTGCATGGAGGTTACTGCTTCCCCAAACAGCCCTTGAGCTGATATGGGTGTGTCCAGGAGGTCCTCCTTCTCCTTAGTTGCCAGGGTAGTGAGATTCAGCCACCTGGCTCTCTCCTGCAAAACCATTAGTCCCATAGATCTGCCCATCGCTTGGATCGCCACCTTATGGAGGTGCAGGCAATGGTCGGTAATGACGCACACCTCCTCCCAGAGCGCAGCATCTGGTGCGGCAGTCATTTGCTCTTCCAGCTCTGCTTGATAGGCCATCAGCATAGAGGAGGCATTTAGAGCGCGGACTGAGAGCGCGGCTGCTCTGTAGCACTTATCAGTCAGGCTTGACTGAAAGCGGTCTGCTCTCGATGGAAGGGCGGGACCTCCCGCTGACATGGAAGTCTTCGGGTGCAGGTGTGTTGCAACGGCCGGTTCGACAGGTGGCATTTGGCGAAGGCCGTAATTTTCCATCCCATCACAATCCAGTACCGAACTGCCGGCTACTGGGTGCTTCTCCTTAAACGGCTTGTTGCGCCAGGAGACGGCCAATTCTTCCAGCAGCTCCGGGAAAATTGGTAGGAGCTGTCTGGACGTCTTGAGGGTCTTAGGCAGCCTTTTTCCGTCAAAGCGGGAGCGGGCAGCTTCTGCCTGGACCTCTGGCCACTGAATCTCGAGCTTTGCAGCAGCGCGTTTACACACGTCGTGCAAGTCAAAATCCAGCTCCGACGGGGAACCTTCCTGACCGGATTGCTCCGAGCCCGGGGGTGCGGGTTTTGCAATCCGTACCGAGGGCGCCGGGGCCGGGTCATAGTCCTCATCGTTGTCTGAGAAGGGTAGCTCCGACTCTAAGTCAGAGAGCTCCTCGTCCCCCTCAAACAGCAAATCGAGCTGGCTCGAAGCGATACCTAGCTCGGGCATTTCCCGTGGCAATGGGTCCACGGAATCGAGGATTTCTCCCCAGCTCGGTCCGGCCTCTGCATCGGTGGGTAAAGAGACAGCCTGGTCGGCTGGTTCTTGTGTCGGTGCCGTGGAGGCCATCACCGGGTCATTACCGGACATAGTCGATTGACGAGCCAGGCGGCGGCGAAGCACCTTCAGGGAGAACCGGCTACAGTGTGAGCACTCCTCCGTAGATTGGAGGGCTGCCTGGGTGTGTTTCAGACCGAGACATACCACACAGGATGGGTGGGTGTCCCAGCTTGAAATTTTATTGCCACACGGACAGGTTCGTCCTTTGGGGCTCCCCTCCGCTTTCGCAGAGGATTTAGCAGTCTCCATTATTTTATTTTTATTTTGGAGATTGGCTTTGGGGCTACACGGGAATTAGCTTGTGAAGGCTAAGCTAACCAGGTGTGGCTAGGTTGGGGACGGCGTTTCGGCCACCCGGGGTGTAGCTACGGAGTATTGCTACTCAGTGTCGACCAACGTACAGCCGTGAGGCGGTGCGTTGACTCGAGTATTACTACTCGTTTTATGGTATTTCTACCAGGAAAACGTCTCCGCTTGATACCGAACCAGTTCGGAGCAAAGCGCCCAGCGACCGAGCTTGCGCGCGAGTCTTTGGACTGTTAAGCTAGGCTCCAAGAGAGACGGTATCCAAGAGGAAGCTAATTGGGAACTTCTGCTCGTTGCGAGAAGAGGTTTTTGAATAACAAGCAGCACAGTGTCAGCCCTATTTATAGGGGGAGGGACCTTGCCCTCTCTGACACTGACAGGCTTATTTTCCAGCCAATTCTGGCTGGCGTAATGTAAAAGGAGCTTCTGATGAGGTCACGCTGGAGGCGTTCCCAATGTGAGACACGAAACGAATGCTATGAAAGAGAACCTTGTTCAGTTAAAGCTACAGTGTGTAATTTTTAGCGACAACGTCCAGACTGCAGACCGCAGCAACATGAACATCTCCCCCCCACCGCTTCTCCCCCCCAACAGTACGGCGAGCGTTACGGGACAAAATGTCTTCCACGACGTCCGCATCACCTACCTTCTCAAGTGATGAGGTTTGTTTACATAGATAATTTTACAGATAGTATTTCATTAGTCTGTGTGTTCAGTACCGTCTCAGTTCATCTCTCTCAACTTGCCGTAGTTACTTTCGAGCGTAATGGGCGATCTCGCAATCGCTAGTTTGTTGGCTCTGCGCTGCCGTAGCGCAAAGATGTCTGCCTCCATGGCTGCGAGACCCGCTCATATGTAATTATAAATAACGAATTCTAAGGCAACGCAAATATTAAGGTTAAGAGGCTGAGCTCGTAGATGATGATAAATAACATAGTTACCGGTATGTATAATATATTACATTTCTGACTGTATATCCCTGTAATTATTACACACTGTAGCTTTAAAAAAATCTTCCTGTACACTAATGTATTTATTATGATTTAAATAATTACAAACCCTTTAAATAAACAATTGTTCTATGAATTCTTACCAGTTATAATTTTTTTATGAGAAACACCAGTCTTTAGGAGGTGGAATTCATTACAATGCAGTTTATATGGATTTAATTCCTAAAAATGCAAAAATATCTACAATTATCAAGAAATTTACTGTTGCTATTATAAAATGTAGCTAGATGTTCTCATAAGAATAAAATCCTTTCACCATAACTTAATAAAAACAGAAAAAAAATGTTTTTTTTTACTTTCAGTATTTAGAAAAAACGTTCATATCTTAACTCTACATAAGTTCTAATATTTAGAAGTTTCATTATACGACATGTGCCTAAAGACACTTTAAAAATTAGTGCCAGGTTTGTATTTAGGGGACAGGACAGAATTCAACAAGGACCCGATAGATTATTCATCCTAAAGATGTTTATATATACTTTAGCTAACAGGTATCTCAAATAAAAGTTATTTTACCAGTTGGAACAATTGTCAATTCTGTTTCTCCGTTTCAGAAGCCTTTGTGCCTGAATATTTCATATAATACTACTACCGTACTAATACTTAAATCGCCTAAACCATATAAAAGTTCTGGGAATTGGACAAAAAAAAAAAAAAAAAAAAAGCAGCTGTAGTACAAAGAAAACTTTTTTTCATCTATAAACTGTCACTGGAAGATCTGGCTTGAATGTTCTGAATAACGAACATATCGGTATTTAAAATCAAGCCCTTACTTGTTGGAACCAAAGTCATAGGCTTCGCATGCTGCCGTCAGTCCGTCTTCATTGACTCCTCCAGCGACAATAAGCCTGCCCTTGTGGATAACTGCTCCAAACATGGATCTAGAAGTCTTCATTGAAGCGACCTCCTTCCACTCTGACCTCTTGTGGTTGTAGGCAAACATCTTATTTGTTGCTTTGCTTTAGTGAAGAAGACAAAACAGCACCATTGTTAGAGCTAATAAAAGTTTCATTTGCATGAAATGCATGCGTCTACACTAGGAGCTTACTTGTCATCAGTTTTTCCTCCTAGGCAGTACACCAAGCCGTTCATAGATACCACGCAGTGACCGTGGATTTTCACAGGTAACTTCTTTGTTTCTGTCCATTTCATTTTCCTGGAAGCAGAAGAAACACGACTTCTGTAAGGACAAACTATTCTAAGTAAACCTCCATTCAAATGTTTAAAATGTGAAACCTACTCGGTATCATAGCACAAAACGGTGTCATGAGACTCATTGGACTGTAAATCTTTTCCTGCCACTGCGAATATTAGGTTTTCAAATTCGCCCATTGCGAAGAGACACCTAGGGGAAGGCATCGGTGGCAGAGCTTGCCATTCGGCAGCAAGGCTGTCCAGCTGAAAAGTAAAGACACGTTTTAAAAACTGAGCACTGTTTGAATTGAGCAACGCTTCCCTACCTGGTAGAAGTAGCACTGCAGTGGGTTTTCTTTATCCTCCTCATCTACAAACAATCCTCCCAGCACATACAGCTTGTTCTTCTTCGATGTGAGGCTGACGTGGTTTCGGGGAATTCGCTCAGACATTGCTGCCAGAAAACATTCATTCTCTTGGCCGTCGTAAGCCACGGCGGCAGTGTCATTAATCATGACGATCACATCTTTGGCGTACATGCCGTATCTGCGGTTGTTGTTCAGGTAACCTGGCAGCGTCTCCTCCTCTCCCTCAGCATCACCTGAGCCCTTGTTCTTCTCTGGCAGCTTGCCTGTGAATGCTTCCTTTATGACTTTGATCTTTTTGAGGAGCTCTGGATCAGCCTTGATGAGCTCATCTTTCTCCACTTTTTCTTTGAAGTATTTTTCTGGAATAAGACAGAAGCGAATGTAGTCAAAAGCCTCCTCCAAGGATTTTGCTCGTTTTTCTTTATCTTTCCTGATCCACCTCATGAGAGCCTCAAACACAGACTCTTCTTTCTCAACATTTAACCTATCAGCTCCGATGATGGCGAAGAGCTCAGGTGGGGCGAGCTCTAGGAAATCATCATCTTTGACAACGGTCTCAAAGCGATCGGCGATGTAATCTCTGGCTGCCATGGCCAGCCTGGCACAGTTCAGCATCAGCCCCAGCCTGTAGATGGCGAGGCAGCTCTTCTCTGTGATACTCTTTTGTAGATAATTCACACAAACCGTGAACGCCGAGGGGATCTGGAACCGATTTGCAATGGCCAAGATGTCCTGAACGTTGCTGTCAGTGATGTCAATCTCAGCAGAGTACAGATAATTCACAATCAGCTCCATAAGGTTAGGATCAAGGTTCTCCAAGACAACCTCCTTCCTGTCCACCTCCTGTCCATCCACAGAGAAGAAAAGCTCCCGGAAATATGGGCTGCATGCTGCTAGAATGAGCCGGTGGCTGGGGATGCTTCTGTCTCCAACCTTTAGGACACAGTCAATCAGCTTATTCTCATTCAAGAGCTCTTTGAGTCCATCTTGTAACAGAGTGCTCTGAAACAGACGAAGATCCTCTCTCAGACCTTGGGCGTCCATTCTCTTCTGTGGACAGAAGGCAGCACACTACAGGCACACAGATCTGTAGCTGCTTCAATATAACCATGCCCTGCTAAATATAGCCCACCACCCTAACCAGGAAGAATTCAGGTTGGCCAAAGTGGAGCTCTCACCCAGCTGTCACAAAGGCCAAACAACTGTGGAGCCTTGTCACTCCTATATTGTTGTACAGCCACACAAAAATAACACAATCCTTATGCTTTATTCCAACTTTGGCTCTCTTTCTGAAAGGAATATTTGATTCTAATCTTTTATATCACCTTAACTCATGTGATGACATCTACTGTTTATACCACGATGAAAAATCTATATGTTGACTCACGGTTTATTGATAGCAGTGACAGCCCAGTCTGTGAGATTCAGTTTTTATGCTGTGAGACATTCAAACGCCCCCTAACCAGCAGCCAGGTAGCTTATCCTCCATTGTTTAAATATTACTACATCTTTTTAATTAGACTATGACACCTCAACATAAAGAACTATGAAGTATGTTGATGTTTTATCAATCAATGAGAAAAGAACAGACTTTATTTATATAGATTTTATTCTCAATAGACTTTTACATCCTATAAGCAAATACCTCTATTGTTTACGTGACTATGAGAGATATTGCTGTCAGAGACTGCAAGGAAGGGAGGGAGGAAGGACACAAAGGAAGGAAGGACATAAAGAAGTAAACAAAGCAGAAAGGAAGGTAGGACACAAGGAAGAAAGAAAAATGGTGTAAAGACAAAAGGAGGCAGGTAAACAGAAAATGAAGTAGAAAGAAAGAACACCAATAAGGAAAGGACAGAAAATACATAAAAAAAGACCCAAAGAAAGAATAAATGAAAGATGGAAAGGTATAGGACACAAAGAGGGAAACAGAGAAGGAAAGACAAGAATGATACGAGGAAGAAGTTCCACTTTTCTCAGGCTGTGTAGATACCCTGTTCTTACTGCATTAAAAACAGTTAATAAAAGTTACCCTTTTTCATAAAAAAGGAAATTTAGTATATTTTCTATAAACAAAGCATTGGGGTGTGCTTTGGTGATGCTGTGGTTATTGCACACGACCCATGTATGGAAGCCTTTGTCCTCGACGCGGGCAACCCGGGTTCGGATCCAGCCTGTGGTCCTTTCCCACATGTCCCTCCCCCTCTCTCATTACCCTTTCCTGTCGGCCTACTCTACATGAAACGGTCCACTAGTGCCGTAAAAAAAAAACAAAAAAAAACACAAAGCATTTGTAGATAAGGTGTAACCTTAATCTTAGCCTATTAGTAATAAATAAACGCCCTCTTGTCTGTCCATAGAGCAAACTGATGTTTGATGTTTTTTCAGCCCACCACTTCCCACAGCCCCTGGAGGGTAAAGCCATCCTTAAGCCTCTCAATGGCGAGGCCAAGCTCATCAGAAAAAACTGCTTCACGGTCTTGTTGCTGTGGCATAAAAACAAAGATATTAGGTTCTCACTCTATGTTCAGCTGGCTAAAAACTTAAGTTTACTTAAGTAGTTTATTTACCTTATTACCATCAGCAAAGTAGGCCTGGAACCAAAAAAACACAGGTAATTAACATTAATTATTGCTCTGAGTGGGATATTCTGGTTGTTAAGGTAGGTAATTGGGGCTGAAGGCAACACAGACAGACGCACTAAGCAACACAAACTCTTGTTGGGTTTGTCATCCTGGGAAATATTAGCTGGTAGTTATTCTGAGAGTCTGACAAGCTTTAGACTCCCAGAGGAGGGAGAGTGTAGCGGAGGCCGGCGAGCTCACTCACAGTAAAAGCATCAGTCTGTTCATCAGGCTCGATTTCCACATCATCAGGGGGCTGTTCCACTGTCAGTTCTTCCAGTGGCTGTGGCTGAAAACCAGAAAAAGGGCAGCTAGAGTACTTTGTCGACCTCTTAACATCTTTTCAACTTGTCACATTTTGTCACATAACCACACACTTGTATCTGTTTTATTGAAATTATTAGACAAGCATAGTGTTTAGATTTATTTCCTGACTGTGACAGGGACATTTTAACACAAACCTCTGCCCAGATATCGAGTATTTTACAGCCCTGAACATATGTTCCATCCCAATTGATCCTGAATTTACTTCTGCTTACCAATTCTGACCAGCGTAGTAGTGAAAAATTAAACATCCTCAAAACACGATGGAGCCACAACCATGCTTCGTATAGTGATGTTGTTTTAAGGGGGATGTTCAGTATTGTTTTTTTCTTCACTGTTTCTTTGCATGTGGGAAAAATTCAATTTTGGGTCTCATGCCAAGGGAAATTCCCTGAATCTGTTTTTTTGCTCCCCTGCAGGACTTCCTATTACTATCTTTTTTATACTGTTCCATTAAAAAAGAAATGTAGAGTGCATTACTAATAATTATCAAATTAAATAATTATAGATCTTCCAAAGCAACTATGAGGGTCTTTTTCTTGGCCAGCCAATTTAGATGGGTGGCAATTATGAAATGATGGATTTAACTGTACTCTATGAAACAATCAAAGATCGGAATGCTGTTTTATAACCTAACTTTGGTATAAATGTATCCACGCCTTTATCTTTGACCCGTCTGTTGTGTCCCATAGAATAGAATAAAATAGAATGGAATAGAATAGAAAATCCCTTTATTGTCCCACAATGGGGAAATTCTGGAAAAAAAATGGTTAACCAAATTTGGACCTTAGAAAGGTGTATAAGAATAACATAATAGTGAAGACTTAAAAAAATAAAAAATAAAATACTGTACTGTAAAGTGTTTTAAAAATGTAAATACTGTGCATCTGAAGAACAAATAATCACTATACAGCTATGGACATTTTTGTAAATATATATTAATGCTCTTAACTTCCATATCAATGTGTTTTTCTGCAAGTTTATTTCTCCCACACTGTTTACATTTGATCGCTGCTGCACTTTAAGAAATGGAAATGTCATGAGAGCTGTACAAAACAAAATTTTGTTTTGTATAAACAGAGTGTATACAAAACGACAATAAAAGTTGTCTATGTCTTTACAGTAATGGATATTTGAAAATAGCAGCTACATCAGAGATGTGCAAAATGACACCAGCATGTTATTTAACTGACTAAGGTAGAAACTGTGCAAAATCAGCATGAATGTACCAACTTATTGAGGTTGTTAGGAACAGTGGTGGTTATAGAGTCTTACAGCTGCAAGTCCTCATGATGTTGTTTGTTTACGTTTTTTTTCAATGAACATTTTGGCTTTAAAAGACAAACGGCTATTTCCGGCAATTTACATTAAAAATGAGACTCCAATTACTGATTGAATATCTTCTGATAGTAAATGAATACATAATTCAAGTGGCACTTATGGGATTTTAATTAACAATAGCATTTTAATAATCATTCCATTCTGTTCACTTAAAATAAAAGTAAAATATATGCTAGAATGCAACTGTAACATTACAAGACATTGAAAAGTGCACTCTAATAACTCTAAAAATATAGAGAACTTAAAGGGGAGTGGAGTAGTTTTGAATACTTTTCAATCATGGTTCAGGTGTTGGTCTAATTAAAAGTAATGTTTAACACTTTCAATCCTTGCTTACCTTTTCCTCCATCTCATAATCCACTCCAAAGATGGGGTTTGCAGAGTAAACTTTATGCAAAGAGTTGATTTCTTTGAGAGCATCTTGAAGCTTCTCCACTGGATCAATTTTGAACCCAAGCACATATCCTCCACTCTAACACAACAAGACCGCTGTCATTAGTGCATCATAAAGCATGAAGAGGAAAACCTTTATGATGGGAAAGCATAAAGAAGTCACCTGTCGTGAACTTTCAATCACCAAAGCCAGGCCAAACTTTGAGTCTCTTATTCTGATTGACCACTTGGAGAGGAGAGAAATTGGTTAGTCAATAAAATAAACAGGTCCACACTATGTGTGGATTAAAACACAACAATGGAACACAGGCACTTTAAAAAGACTGTAATAAACTAAGATTACAAAGAAAAAAATCCATGAATATACATGAATATGAACCGATGGGTTTAAGAAGGGTAAAACCCTCACAGGGGTAAACCTACAATCTGGAGGTAAGGTATGCTGACGTTGAAGCTTTCGTTCATATTGGCATGCCACACTATCCGAACATTGGTAATAAAGAAGGTCCCCAGGTTACCCTACAAAAGAAAAGCATGTTACACAAAATCCTTCACTTTAAACTTAAAAGCCTGGATACACAAAAATTCGAGTTTGTCCTTTTAACAAAGGGAGATCCTGTTTTGTTTATGCATGCCTATGTTCAAGAGATTTGTCAAAAAGTCATATATTTTAAAAACCATGTCAGTGAAAAACTTTCTGGACAAAAGCAGTACCTGATCACTGGATAGATTCCAAACTCCATTGATTTTATCGTACACTTGCTCCCGAGGCAAGAGTCTGAGCTGCTTGTTTTGAATGAGAGCAGCTCGTAGCTTCAGGTCCCGGTACATCTTAGAGGTCTCATAAGCCCTGAACAAAACAGAATTCATAACATTAACCCTCCAGCTCTATATATCAAATAGAACCCTCCCTCGGTGTTTTTCTTTTACCTGTGTACAGCAATCACAGAGGTAAAGAGCCTTGGACTTCCGATAACCAGATTGGTAAAAATGAATTCAAATCTTGTGTTGTTGGACTTTGTTAAGATGTAGAGAGCTTCAGTATGTCCTCTCAGTTTCTAAAAAAAAAAGTAAAAAAAAAAATAATTAAATAAATAAAAAAAATACTGAATAGGAAAATAAGGGGTAATATCTTTATGACAATCCTTGAGCTATATGAATGAAAATTTAAGGAAGTAAACAACAGAGTTACTCACAGAGTGTGCAGTCCTTGTTGTGATGTTAATAATGGTGCTGTAACCCACGGCTTTGCATACAAATAACAGAAACGTGACATATTATATTTTACGAGAGATAGTACATATAACTTTACGACACACACACATTCAGACTAATGATCCACTCAGGGCTCCTAACTCTCACCCCTTGGGAGAGAGACTCACCCATCTCAGTGTCTTTACACACTCACCCCATATTCCCAATTTCTCACAATAAAAAATGACAGACATTAAAACTCAACACCGTTCCACTCATTTATGTATAAAAATACCATATGTGATCAAAATCCCTGCGTTTTTTATACAACCTTAGTGCTAACACACAAGGACATGCCAGGTTCATATCTAGTCCGTATTCACACCTATTCACTGTGCTAGATATTGAACAAAGACAGTTCTTATGAGGTATTTTATTTTAATTTTTATCTTATCTCATCTGCACTAGAATAATTCTCTTTGTAAATTATCGAAGATTTTAAGCAATCTAGCGCTTGAGTTCAGGTTTGCCTCTCAAACTCATAGAAGCTCCACAACAAGAAAAAAGAACCATTGCATTTTATTTTTCAAAAGATCAGCCACCAAAGAAAAGACCAACCACATACAGAGACGATGTGCAGAACAACTCAGTTATCCAGGATTTATAAAGGGAGAAACAGAGGGATGTTCTTCTTTTATTATTACTTATCTTATTAATTTATTCTTAATTTGGTCCATTGAATATGTTGACTTAATTTCCATCAGATTTTCCCAATGAAGCATCCAGAGAAGTGCTGTCTTGTGTCATGGTGAGTTTTTATAAAATCTACAGCCTCCTAGAAGGTCTGAATTGTTTAGCTGTTTTGTCAATTATAAGAAAAACTAATAATATAATGAATTAAGCTTTTTAATCCTTAGCCTATTACCAAATATTCATACAGTGTAGTTTACATAGATTTTAATTGCACTGGTTCTTGTATTAGTGTCAGTAGCCTAATCCAGTGATAACTTAATAGTTTCCCATTGTTTATTTTACTTAAACTACATAGAATAATTAATGAACAAAGTTGTGAAATTCTTAGTTTACAGTATATTTAAGATGCAATTATTTCAGTAAGGCCAATACTTCTTTACTTCAATTCTCTAAAAATGACCAGAATATAGAAAATAATGGATATTGTGAGAAAAATGTTCCACATAGCGACAGATTACTCAGTAACATTTACTGTGAAATTAAAATATCCCACACTTTGCTTCAGTTAAATCCTCTAAAAAACCTCCAAATTATAGCTGCACCTGTCCTCAGAGCCTTTTGATCGAATCCTGTCAAAACTATTTCAAAATCTCACCGCAAGGTTTGGTGAAAAGTTGGCAGCCCTGTCCACTATTTAGATATATTAAATTATACTCACACAAGTTGACTCTAGGCAGAGCCAACGAGTGCCAAATTATTCTCAGGTTTGTCACCAAGAGTCGTCCTAAAAAAATAAAATAAAATAAAGAAAACACTATTATTTAAATGTTAGTAAAATCATCAGCTACGCTCTAATGAAACATCACCTCGATCTCCGTTATTTCCTTTGGTGTCTTCAATTGAATCCAGACAATCGATTAACACTTCTCCTGGGCGGGTTTTCATCTGTCTGTGCACAAGAAGGATTATCCAACAAACTATTAATGTCACACACTCATTAAACAGATAATTCCGACATAATTCTAGCAGAAAAAAAATTGAATTAGGTTGTCAAAGGACGATGGAAGGTATTGTGTAGCATTTGGTTAGCCACTTAGCTAACTAATCTATCTGAGTGAGCTTGCTAGCAATGCTGCGGTTAATAACCCAGAATAAACTCACTGCGCAGTGATGTCGAATCTAACGTCTCTGTCTTCCCAGAGAGTATCTAAAGCAGCCATGGCCTTTAATTCAAAATTCACTGTATTTTACCAGCGAAACAGTCAAAAGACAAACAGCTAAAGCTAATCTGAATTTATCCTGCTCAGGGTCATAATCTCCATGACAACGGACGGAAAGCGTAAAGGACAATTCCTGTTCTTCCTCCTCTTCTTCTTCTTCTATGGTGTTTTATTGCAGTTTATAGACTACAGTGTTATTACCGCCATCAATTGGATGGACATGTAATTCAGAAAAACATCTCCTATATAGCTTCAAATATACACTATATTGCCAAAAGTATTTGCTCACCCATCCAAATTATTGGAATCAGGTGTTCCAATCACTTCCATGGCCACAGGTGTATAAATTCAAGCACCTAGGCATGCAGACTGTTTTTACAAACATTTGTGAAAGAATGGGTCGCTCTCAGGAGCTCAGTGAATTCCAGCGTGGAACTGTGATAGGATGCCACCTGTGCAACAAATCCAGTCGTGAAATTTCCTCGCTCCTAAATATTCCACAGTCAACTGTCAGCTGTATTATAAGAAAATGGAAGTGTTTGGGAACGACAGCAACTCAGCCACGAAGTGGTAGGCCACGTAAACTGACGGAGCGGGGTCAGCGGATGCTGACGCGCATAGTGCGAAGAGGTCGCCAACTTTCTGCAGAGTCAATCACTACAGACCTCCAAACTTCATGTGGCCTTCAGATTAGCTCAAGAACAGTGCGCAGAGAGCTTCATGGAATGGGTTTCCATGGTCGAGCAGCTGCATCCAAGCCATACATCACCAAGTGCAATGCAAAGCGTCGGATGCGGTGGTGTAAAGCACGCCGCCACTGGACTCTAGAGCAGTGGAGACGCGTTCTCTGGAGTGACGAATCGCGCTTCTCCATCTGGCAATCTGATGGACGGGTCTGGGTTTGGCGGTTGCCAGGAGAACGGTACTTGTCTGACTGCATTGTGCCAAGTGTAAAGTTTGGTTGAGGGGGGATTATGGTGTGGGGTTGTTTTTCAGGAGCTGGGCTTGGCCCCTTAGTTCCAGTGAAAGGAACTCTGAATGCTTCAGCATACCAAGACATTTTGGACAATTCCATGCTCCCAACTTTGTGGGAACAGTTTGGAGCTGGCCCCTTCCTCTTCCAACATGACTGTGCACCAGTGCACAAAGCAAGGTCCATAAAGACATGGATGACAGAGTCTGGTGTGGATGAACTTGACTGGCCTGCACAGAGTCCTGACCTCAACCCGATAGAACACCTTTGGGATGAATTAGAGCGGAGACTGAGAGCCAGGCCTTCTCGTCCAACATCAGTGTGCGACCTCACAAATGCGCTTCTGGAAGAATGGTCAAAAATTCCCATAAACACACTCCTAAACCTTGTGGACAGCCTTCCCAGAAGAGTTGAAGCTGTTCTAGCTGCAAAGGGTGGACCGACGTCATATTGAACCCTATGGATTAGGAACGGGATGTCACTTAAGCTCATATGTGAGTCAAGGCAGGTGAGCAAATACTTTTGGCAATATAGTGTATATATATAAAAAAACTAAATTAAATACATACTAATGCACTCACACACACACAAATACTAAATCCTCTCATCTAATGTTGTGTCTATTAAATACTTAATAAGTGCTTTAACTTTATCATGTAAATGATGCTTCCCTAATAAATTAACCATATTTACTGAACTACCCATTACCCTTTCCAGTTCTTTCCTCTCTTTTATATATTTTCTACAATAAATTAACACATGTTCTAATCCATCTGTTGTCCCACAATAAGAACAATCAACTGATGGATGATTCCCAATAATTTTTAAACCACTATTTAAACTAGTATGCCCAATCCTCAACCTGTTTATCCATACTTCCTCTCTGCTATTCATTATACTATGATTTCTTATGAATGCCTCCTTCTGTATTTTATGTGAATGCCTTCCTCTTTCTTCTAAATTTCATCTCTCCTGCCATATATTATTTATTTTATCTTTAATAAAAAGGACAATTCCTTCTTCTTCTTTTCTATTATGGTGGATCGCAAGCAACTTTAAGGTGCATACCGTCACCTACTGTACATGAGTGTGTAGCAACATTACCTTACAACAAATTCTATTTTTTAATTTTGTATTCTGTAGATGAATAAATAATGCTTTCCTTAATCTGTGAATATCCTTTATATTTCATTTATTTCCCAATAATCCTTTAAGACACCATTCTTGCCCTGTCCTTCCAATCATCCTCAATTTCTCCCTCTTATGTTCATAAGTTTTACAGTTCATCAGTACATGTTCCACATTTTCTTTTTCTCCACATTCTTCACATTTAAAGGACAATGCCTCTCCAATTCGCATTGCTAAAAAGAACAGGGGTGGATATAAACTGGTTAAATACACACATACTCACATACACACTTACTATAATTCTAATATTTCAGGATAAAATACCCAATTCAGTCAAACTTTATGTTTGAAAACTTTTCATTTGGCCAAACGTAAAATATTGAGAGGATGGAGAGAAAACCAGACAGAGTTTTAAATGGGAAGTTAAAATGCAAAGTATTTTATTCTAAATCTGATCCTTTTAAAACATATACAAAAAACAACAAACAACAACATAATCCCAACCCTTCCGTGAAGTCTTATCTCTTAAACAACAACTGTATGCTTTGTAGTTCTGGCATAGGATGTAGAAATGTGTCCTGTAACTGAGGGATTTCCGGTTCAAATCCCAGGTCAGTTGGCAAGACACCTAACCTGCAATGGTAGTGTAGATGATGTCCAGAGGTTCACAGGCACCGCCAGGTGTAGCAGGGCCTGTTTATGGCAGCCTTGCTTCTGTCAGTGATGTTACAAAGTACCAGCAGCATGGGGTTATATACCTCTGTTATGTAGATGATACTCAACAATTTTTAGCCATAAATCTGTGTTAGCCCCTCCGCTGATAGTGTGTGCTTTTTGAAAATGTAAATTAGTATTAGATTAATTCAACCCTGATAACTGTTGCATTTCAACTATTAGGAGCATTATTCCAATTCTGTCATAGTATTACCTGTTTAACACAGTGTTATTTTAATTTGATCTAGTTATACTAAGATAGACACCAATAGAGGAGCTGAATTTAACTTGCTAGGAGTTCAGTTAGCTCTAAGCTTTTAACGAGGTCATCTAATGTAGATACTGTCCCATCTGTGTTGTTCAAGTTTTTAACATGAGTTCTTCTTTGCCCTGTATGGTGTCCATCTTTAAAAGAGTAACTTGTTAGTTTGCCATTAGGGTAATTTTTAAGCCAGGCCCCATCTAAGGTGATAAGAAGGACAACATTGCAAGTTTGCCTATTTTCACTAATTGAATAGATGTTTCATAAATTCTATTTGTGTACAAAATTCATGGACACAAAAAGGCGAGAAGGAAATAAAATCCTTAAACAACAAAAAAAAAGCATATCAAATAATCTGCTAGCAACATGAACATCTCCCCCCCACTACTTCTCTCCCCCAACAGTACGGAGAGCGTTACGGGACAAAATGTCTTCCACGACGTCCGCATCACCTACCTTCTCAAGTGATGAGGTTTGTTTACATAGATAATTTTACAGATAGTATTCTCTGGCATAATACTGCCATCTATTGTTCAGTACCGTCTCAGTTCATCTCTCTCAACTTGCCATAGTTACTTTCGACCGTAATGGGCGATCTCGCAATCGCTAGTTTGTTGGCTCTGCGCTGCCGTAGCGCAAAGATGTCTGCCTCCATGGCTGCGAGACCCGCTCCTATGTAATTCTAAATAACGAATTCTAAGGCAACGCAAATATTAAGGTTAAGAGGCTGAGCTCGTAGATGATGATAAATAACATAGTTATGTATAATATATTACATTTCTGACTGTATATCCCTGTAATTATTACACACTGTAGCTTTAAAGTAGATTAATTCTTATAGAAATAAGCAAATTGGATGCGAACTGTGTATCTAATAATTTTGCATGTACATCATGTATTTATTTAATGCATGTCTCACACTTATTACTTTATATCTCACAATTTTGGTTAGTTATCTTCTAAGCATGACTTTTTACCTCATAATTGTGACTATATCTTATAAATATGGCTTTATGGGTAATTCTATAGATAATCCCACTTTTGGGATGGCAAAATTTCTTGATGTTTTTTCTTTTTCTAACATTTAAACTTGAGTTCATTTTTGCATTCATTCACATTATTAACATTGACATTATTAACACACATAAATGAAAGCTCAGATTTCTTTTTTATATATATATTTTTTTACATAATTAAAGGCCACATGAACCAATTACCATAACATTTAAGATGTTTATAAAACTTTTTCTCTTAATCTTTTCAGCACATGTAATCACATTTTGACAGTTGCACGTAATCAGGGGAATGTTTCTTAACTAATCTATTAAAGTGTCTTAAAAGGTGAAGTGTATGTTCATTTATTTCTTTGCATTGCCGTGTATTTGTTACAACAATAAAAAATATTTTAAGGATCCATCATGACCTGTTTTAACTTAAGCAGTTACAACAAAGTATTCAATACATATATGTATTTTAGGATTAAACCCAAAAAATAAAATAATTTTTTTTCCCATAGGTAATATTTCTTTAAACCCTATGGACAGAAAAATGTATGTTTATATAGAATGAGGCCTATGTCTCATAATTATGAATTTATATCTCCTAAATAAGACTTATGTACTAATGTACGATATTACAGTGGGGCATATTTTACTTAAAAGTGACACTTATGGGCTTCCATAAGATAAAACAGAAGAAATGTGTTATGCAGACTATAAAAATGAACATTTTGGGTATGAAGCTTAAGTAGTGTGCAAACATTCTCTAGAGGGTGCCAATACTACTTCAAAATTTGTTTTCTGTCTGACTGTCTGTCTGTCTGTCTGTCAACATACAGTAGTTAGATTACAAGGATAAATACCCAAAAACCAAAACACAAATAATTCACAGATGATGAGTTTATTCACAAATGCCATTTATAAAACATGTATTAAATCCTCTGTCATTTTTAAATTTATTAGTTTAAAACATCACAGATAATATCTGTTTATATTTAAAAAATGTTTTAAAAAGTCTGCTTTGATCTTCATTAACCAGAAGGTTGCAGATTATTGTACTCTAATATTAGCATTTGATTATTACAGCTGCCTACAATGACTACAAACAAGACACAATTGAATAAAGAACAAAACAGATATGTAGTAAACTATATATTACACTATGAAATAGCTCACTGTCTGCAATGCGATTATGCTAAATGCATAGTTGGAGACATGATTCAAGCTGCATTTTCTGTTGTTGTGTATTTACATTCATGACAACTAAATCCTACATTAAAAATTCAACCTGTTTTTTAAAGCAATATCAGTGCAAGTACCAAGGTAATAAAGTCAGTTTTTCAAACAGATAAGGGGATCCATTTTCAGCAAAACCAGCAACTTCTGAAAAAATATTTCATATTGAGCAACTCCTCTGTATCTGGGGACAGAAATGTTAGAAAAGTGCAAGAAGACTGCTGAACACAGGTGAGTAAACTACAAATGTTGAGACTCTTGAATAATCAAACCCACTTTCTGATTTGTCTTCTCATCCAGCTGAAACAGAAAAAAAATGTGTTTGAACTAGAAAGAAAAAATAAAATTCCTGTTTGGTTGTAGAACTACTGAAGAGACATACCTGTTCTTAAAAGAACACAAGCTGTCTTGCATTCATCTTCAGTTTCATAGCGGTTTTCATTCCCACCACAGCCTCCGTACCAGAACTGTGCGCAGGAGTTGGCCTGTTTGTCGTAATACCAGCGGATTACGTAGTTCCTGCAGGTTCCTTGGTCCAAAATGAGACTACAGCGTGGATCAGGAGCAGGAACCTCTGAGGAAGACATGGAGTTTTCAAAAGATTTGCCTGCCAATTTATCTTTAGGGTAAAGCTATTGTCTGGATGCAATGCTAGATGCAATGCTAGGCTGTCTGACCATCTTGGATTGAGAGTTTTATACTCGGCACAGTTGCTCCAGTACTGAGAGCAGAATGCACCAAAATTCAGATAAATAATTGGAACCCATAAGCCTCTTGCAGGTAGCAAAGATACTAAGAACTCCAACTCCAGACATTTATACATATTTAAGTAAGTTTATATGGATTCTATTTTTTATTTTTGCTTTCCGACGTATGAGATTTTTGAGTAGAAATGAAGAGCTCACCTTTAGGTAAGTCTTGACTCATTTCAGGCTGCGACTGGTTGGAGTATGAAGACGTTTGTTGTCTTGACCAAGATGATAAAATTCCTGGTAATTCGGATGTTGCTGATGAGGAAAGCCCTTGATCCCTAGAAGAAGAACTGTCTCTTACAGCTGATGTAGTTTCATTGATCGCTGGCGTGCTACTACCAGTCTGCACACCGGCCCTCAGTTCTAAATCTTCCCCATCCTCATCCTCTTCTACTACCTAGAAATCCAAATTATGACATGATTAAATATTAACAAAATGCTGTAAGTAAAACATACAAAGCTGTTTTCAAGTATTACCTGTAAAGGAAGGGGGTCGGAATTGATGGGCAGCGTGAATGCATCACCCCGGGCTCTTTTGTTGGTTTCTCTCTGGTTTTCATTTTCCCCTTCATGCTTTTTCCCATTTCCAGTGTTGTCAAAACCATTATTTTCAAAGCTATTGTATCCATTAACATACCTTCCATTGATCCTATTAAGACCAAGTCCGTTGATGCTGTTCCATTGTCCATTTGGGATGTGATTATAAATGAGGGCACCATTTTCATCTTCACAGAACTTGCTCACAAGTTTAGACTCCATTGCTGAAAAATGACATGAAGAAATATGTTAACTTCAATTCTTTGTTCCAATTCTCAGATTGGAAAAGTACTCTTATTTGACTCATCACCTGGAAGAGTATTGAAGTCATCAATAAGGTACATGTGCTCACTGTCTGGGTCAGAGGCTATGAGGTTAAGCTCTCGCAGGAACTCAGCCTGTGTGGGATCAGAGGAATTAACGATTCCTAGAGCATACATCTCTATGTTTGCTGCATGAGCCTCCCGCACTGCTATATCAAGCTTGACAGGTTCTCGGCTGTCTGTCTGACCGTCAGTGATGACAATGGCAACTTTTTGAACTCCAAACCGGGAGCTGAAGAAGGCCTCCTGAGTTGCCTTCCTTATAGCAGTACCTGTGTAGGTGCCTTCTCCCATGTATGTCATTTTCCGTATTGCTTCCTTTACGTCCTCCTTGGTCAAAAAACGTGCCAGGTTGAATTCTAAGTTAACATCCACACTGTAGAGAACCAGTCCGATCCTGGTGGCATTGCGTCCAACTGTGGTTCTGTCCACCAACCTGATGACAAAGTCTTTAATGATCTCAAAGTTCTCAGGACCGACACTCTCTGAGCTGTCGATGACAAACACAAGCTCCATTGGTCTTTCTTTGCACTTGATGCCACATCCTGAAAAGTAGGAAATGCAAATTATTTTAACTTGAATGCTCTTGCACTGAGTCTGCTCAAAGTAGTTTCTTGATAAAAAAAAAACAGAATGTTAAAGATAGGACAGTACAAATAATGAAAAAGATGCTCTAAGCAAAAAAGTTTTAAAGCCATAGTAAAGCGACTAACAATCTGGAGCTCCTGAACTGGCAGCAGCAAGAATTTTTCAGTTTATTCTGTCTTGTCTGTATTTTATCATTTGTTTGTGTCATCTGGATGATTTTACTTAATGTGTGTGATAATCTGCACGTCTCTTGTTGCTTGCGAGAGGAAACGCCTATTGAACGCGTGCAGAGACCGTGCACGAGCCTTTTTTCTGCGTGCATGCTCTGTTTAAAAGTTGCTTTTTTCATCATTCATACAAGCTTACTTTCCAAAAGAAGATTTGCAATTTTTCCACTATGTCAGACTCACCACCGGAAAGTGAAAATGGGGACGAGCATGTAGGACGGCCTTATGTAAACATATCACCAGAATGATTGACATTAAGCAGGACCACTTACTTTGATGATCTACTTGAAAAACAAACATCCTCCATTATATCTTTAAACAGGCGCGGACTGGTAATCTATGATACCAGGCATTGCCCGGTGGGCCGGTCCCGGCCCTCCTTAAATTATACCGGCCCCAACACTTACCGGTACTCTCCGGCCGAAGCTCCTACCTGTTACAGTAAATAACCTTGCAACAAACTAAATTATAATAAAACTAAAGTGCTTTCTTTAAACCAAACTATAATGTTTCTCTTATATTTGGCGAATTTATGTTCGAATATTTGTAAAAATATGTTGCGGTGCATGATGGGGTTTTGCATCTAAAAGCTAATCATTCTTGGCCGGTCTAGGTCGAAAAATGCCAGAAAATCGTTCCCAGTCCGAGCCTACCTTAAAATTATTCTAACATGAAAAGTTAAACAAAAGGATTAAAGATTCTCTGATTATATAAACACAACAACTTTGTTCCAATCATGTAAAGTAAGATAAATCTCTCCATTTCTGAATCAGGTCATTTTAATCTTTTTATTCTATTTGTCAAACAAAGACATGGTTTGCTGGTGAAGGTTCTCTTTACTATTAAGCCAGGCCAACAATCCCCTTAAACGACCGACTTTTCAGACACTTAGATGGGTATGGGGTATTGCAGTCTAACAAAAGAAGCCAAACAACCCTCATTCCAAATGGGTGGATGCCCGGATCTCTTCCAATTTGCATGTTTTCAAAAATAAAAACAAGGCTTTGTTGGGCTACTGTATAAAACCTCTCGAACTCAACGCTATTCCTGACATTTTGAATTGAAAAAGCTTCCTGGATGAGAAGCGAAACGTCTTCAAACTTGGAAACCAAGTCCAGTGAATTGATTTAAATTTTTTTGGAAAGACATGGTTTGTTTGCAGGAGGTCAAATCTTAAAGTCTTACAGTTCTTTTTTTGGACAGCACTTGTTTACTCATGTTTCAAATACAAACAGCACAATATGCTGTCAAACTGAGGTAGAAAGATTGGATAAAAAATTCACGAAAAAGTCCTAAAGTCTAAAGAAAGTTTATGAAAATCTTCAGAAAGCTTTCTAAACTGTAGATTATGAACAGTAAGAGGGTAAAGGCGAAATATAAATAGATAAGGAATAGTTTAATGTTTTTATCTTTTGGACATCTGTTTGCATCAGCTTCGAAAACAATGTTTATATCATACTGTGCTGACAGTCATAGAAAAGAAAGAACTTTTTTCTAAATATTCATACACTTAATAAATATTTACAACAGTATAATCTGTTCTTTGTGATTCTGTAAAAATAAAAACTGTTACAGGCCAGCTCATATATATATTTTGAAACCTTAGAAAAGAGAGGGTGTAATTTATTTTACAGTTACAGTTTTTACAGAACATGACAAAATGATATTTGGGTGGCTTTCTCACCGCATATTTCTTTGATCAGCCTAATTACGTCTTCTCTCTATAAATTCAAAGAAACTTCTATTAGTTGAGTACATATATTTTTTTTATAAAAGTATTTGCTTGTTGCATTTAACTTACTGTAAGTCCTGGTTCACCCTTGGCTCCTGATCTACCCTGTTATAAAAAAGGGTTAGGTTAAACAATCAGTGTTTTGGTTCAATAGGGTAAAAATACCCGTTTTATTTTTTATTATTTCTTCTTGGTCTTATTTATATTTATTTCTTGAAGATTTTACCATTTCTCCAGGAACCCCGGTATCACCCATGTCTCCTTTGGTGCCTTTCATGCCCCTTTCACCCTGTGAACCGCGGTCCCCCTGCCCCAAAGAAAACAACATTTTCCATTAAAAGGCAATATAAACCTGGTAGAGACTGTTTTAATGCTAAAATGAAAATGCTTACCTTAGGTCCAGGAAATCCCTCTCCTTGCGGCCCTCTAGGTCCAGTCATTCCTTGAGATCCTGGCTCGCCCTGAGATTAGATTTTATATTAGATTAATTTACATAAAGACACTCATGCTTGCAAACTCCTATTAAAAAAGTATTTATTACAACATCTGTTCATGTTATGTTGCATTAAGTTAAATCTGATTTACCTTTGGCCCTTGAATGCCTACTCCAGGAGGTCCAACTGGACCAGGCGGCCCTGGCCTTCCAGTATTGCCCTAATGTTAAGAAAAGGTCAAGTTTATGACTTAGTGTTATGAAAATCCCAACAAAGGTTAAAGATCTTATCTCTGTTCAGTCTCTGGTTAACTTCGAATTTTTTTTTAAGGAAAAACAACTTGAACAGCAAACATTTTATTCTTTGTCAAGCTCACTTAACCCTGTTAAATTACTTCCATTTCCATAGTTTAGATTTGAAAAAAAACTTTTCACCCAATGCACATTCAGGAAAATAGGTTATAGGATATAGATGCATCAGCACTGAACTACTGAGGTGTCAGTCTGTTCATCAAACAATGTTTTAGCCGTAAAGGGTCAAATAAAAATGCTTTTTTAAAGATATTTTTAAGTAAAAACATACAAATTGTCTCTTTAAAGCGACTCAAATATAATTTTGCTAAACAATGTTCTTTTGAAACAAACAGGTAAGTCACGATATTAACAGTCCAACCCAAAGTGTGACCATCTGATTAAAGGAAATCTGTAAATACAATCCAGAAACCACCAAAGCTCAACCAATAAATGGAAACTCCTGGAACACCAGCATCCCTGCTTATTATGAAGCAAGTCTTACATTCTCACCAACTTAGATGTAGCTGACTAATAAGGAAGGTCAAAAACTGAAACCCTCAAGTTTGATGGAGAGTTACAGTTGGCAAAGTAAGCCTGAAACCTTCTGGAAAACATTCGTCCACAATGACTAGGGGAGTGTTTGGAGGGTTCCAGATGAGCCTTTCAAAGCAAGCATATGGTCTACTCTGGTAATCAAATGTATTTTTTTCTTTATTATTTCTCAATTTACTAGGTATGGTTTCTGCAATAAATCTGCTTTAAAAAGCACTTCTTCTTGTCAACAAAAAATATATATGTTTTAACTGTATAAACTGATGTAGAGCCTTCAATATACCATCCACCCTTATTTATCATTAATTTTGATGTTTTTTATGATATTTTTCTTACTGGCGGGCCCAGTAAGCCCTCGCCTGGTGGTCCGGGTAAACCTGGCAGTCCTCTAAAGCCAATATCACCCTAAAACAGAGAGCATTATCATTAGGGGTAAGAAACAAACTAAGACAAGACGTTTCCCAATCGTAAAGCTCGTAAAGACAAACCTTTGGACCAGGAATTCCCACTCCCTCTTGCCCAGGCTCCCCTGGTAACCCTGGCATTCCTGGAGGACCCTGGGCAGAAAAACAGAAAGTGCTTCTCAGAGTTTTGTTTTAAGATGTGTAGGATGTACATGGTTTGATTTCTTGAATTACGATACCACAGGGCCAGGAAAGCCTTCACCCTTTGGACCAATTGGACCTGGTAAACCTGTAAGACCTCGGTCACCCTAAGTAAAAAAAAAAAACAAAAACGCAAAGAAATTACAAATGAAAATTGACAGTGCAGTTTTCTAGATAGATATGTTAAAAAATATTAATGTTTATAAGCTTATGTGATGACATTTACTTTTGGTCCAGGTAGACCAAGACCTGTTTCACCAATAGGACCAGGAGGACCAGCGGGACCAACTTCACCCTGAACATGATGAAGCAGAATTACTACACTAAAATCGTATTCCAGCATTTTATTCTTATTTCATCTTTGGCATGAAGTTTTATTTGACAGTTTAGCTGTTTGTTTCCAAGATCCATCCTTCTTTTACCTTTGGACCTGATATGGACCGTCCTGGCTGCCCTGACATGCCCTGCGGACCTGGAATTCCACGTTCACCCTGAAAGAAGACAATTGGCAGCAGACTTTTGATTTATTAATGTATGAGTAAAGAAACATCTGTAGTGCCAAGATGTAATTAAAGATGAGATTTTTGGCTCTGCTTGGCTAGTGTTGTATAAATCTTCACCAACAGTAAATCTGTGATACTCAGAGGTTTGTGAAATGACGCACAACAAAATTATATCTTCCCTTACCTTTGGCCCAGAAGGTCCTGGAATCCCAGGGGGACCATGCAGTCCGCGGATCCCTCTCAGACCCTGGTCACCCTAAGACCGAGAACACCAGACATGATCCGAGGGAAAAGTTTATGCTTCTGTTTATGAGTAAATCACTCAACCCTACCTTCTCTCCTTGAATTCCAATTCCTTGTGCTCCCTCAGGACCTCTGGAGCCAGGTAAGCCAGGCTCCCCCTTGAATAAGTAAACAATAAACTCACAATGCAATTTCATTCTAAATTAGCAAGCAACAAAGGTTATGGTCTACAACTGCACGACATATGGTAATTTACCTTCTGGCCTGGAGCGCCATCTTCTCCTGGAAGACCAGGCACACCGCTTAGTCCTGAAGCTCCAGGTTCTCCCTGAATTTCAGGCAGATACAGACCTAGCAGACCTGTCACGCTAATGAAAACAGTAGCCAGTAGAAAAGACTTCCCCTACCTTTGGGCCAGGTTCACCGATGCCCCTTTCTCCAGGAGCGCCATGTTCTCCTGGTAAGCCTTGGTCACCCTAAAAAACAAGCTCTATTTAATGCACTGTGTGGATTTTTAAAACAGGCCATGATTCTGGTTGTCCTTGTCCCTAACTCAACTCCTAATATCCATTCTTACTTTATTTACTATTGGCTGCAATGCCAATAAACTATTGGCCAAGAGCTGGCATGAATAAATGTTATAGTTGCTGTATTTGAGTAAATTGATTTGTTGCTTTAGTCAGACGAATAGATTCCAGTTCCTTCTCATTTATTCTTGAAGTTCTCCAGGTATTTCAATGATGTGGGTTTTTGAAATCTTTTAGGCCCTTCTATGATTTTGACCAGTTCTACAAGTCAGGTTGTGGTTGGTAAAGCAGAACACAGCGTTTCAAAAACTATCTGTTATAGTTCAATAGATGACAAGATAATTTCAAAACAACTGTTGGAATTAACAACTGATCTGTAACAGTTAATTCTGACAAAAGAGAGAAGAAAACCTAAGACATTTTTATGTAGGCAAATATGTTTTCATAGCAATGTACCCATTTCTGAACATAGGGATGTCCTGCAGAAGATGTTGTTGGCAAAAAACTTTTTTTTTTTTGTCACTCAACATGAGAATGCAAATCTGCAGTGTCAATAATTTTCTTATAACGATGTAGTCTGCTGTTTTCCTGCACTTGAAGCTAGATTAGGTTGCTTTAAAGTGAGTTTTCTGCATATACTGAAACTGACTGAGACAATACTTTGCTAAAGCATTTTTTTTTTTATCATGTTGTGTAGAAGGTAAATAAGGCAGCAACTATTCAGGCTAAATAATACAAGTACTGCTTACCTTACCTGTAAACATTATAAATTATGGCTGTTTTTACATTTTACAACAGCACAATGTGGAGTATCTTCAATATAAAATGAATTCCATTTTATTCAGTATTATTTTGTACAAAGCCAGTTACCCTTTGAACAAACCTTAGGTCCAGGTAATCCTTCTCCTGGGACTCCCCTGACTCCTGGTGGACCTCTTGGTCCCTCCACTCCCTGCACATACATATTGCTTTAAGGCCCCTTTAAAACATTAATTGTCATGATTTATTGTGTTTCTTTTGGGACTGAAGTATTTTTATCTACATTTAATCAAATTGCATTAAGATTACCTTTTCTCCCTGAATTCCCACCCCAGTTGGCCATGCTGGACCGGGAAGACCCAGTGGCCCTAATTCACCCTGGATATAAAATACAACAGTAAGTTCAATGCAATATTTATCAACAATACATGACTTACCTTTTATGCATTTCTGGCAAAAGGTGCATAAAGCATGGTTACATTTGCCTATCTAAAAACTGCATAACGTATAACTGTATAATCTTTTCAAAGTTTGTGGTTTAAGATTTTGATTTTGTTGACATGATTGCGAGAAGAATCCAACTCTGCAACAGTCTGTAGCTCTCTACTGGAACATGTGTTATGACATAAATAACATACTGATCACAATAACAAAAATAAACAACAAAATATGCAATAAATTGTTATGTAAATCCCTTTATTATCACACAATGGGAAAATTCACTTTCTGCATTTAACTTATCCGTCTCGGGGAGCAGTGGGCTGCCACTGTGCGGCGCCCAGGGAGCAGTGTGGGGTTAACGGTTTTTGCTCAGGAACCCAGAGTGGAGGCTGTGAGCATCGAACCAGTTACTTGCAACCTTCTCAGAGCACAAGCTCATTTCCCAGATTCAAATATTGATATTTATGTTATTTCGAAAAAAATAACATTTTAACCATTAACGGACAATGCTGTTATATCATGACAAGTATGGCAGAGATCAGTAGAATATAAAATCTACCAGCAAATGGAACAACAACATACTAAATAATATGTTAAGAAAAATGAAAAGGCTAAGTGTTGCTTAAATTGATATTAGTGTTTTAACTGCAACAATGAATTAGTTCCTTTATTTATATTAAATGTAATTTATTAACTGCATTTTGTTTTTTAGTAGATTTTTTTTATCCTAAACAATTTTATTTGTATATTATAAAAACAACCTGTTTATCCATCAAATAAGGAAATTATTAATAGTTGAAAATTATATGCATTATATCTGTTTCTTTGATTATTTACAGATGCATTTCCATCTCCCAAAATTAATTGTATGCCTTTTTTTTTGATGTCCAGATGCACATTTCAGCACAAGAATTTCCTTTTTACCTTTAATTTTGCCCCTTTTCATTGCTCAGTCTTACAATTGTGAACACATAGCATCCATTCTAATCTATTTTAAATGAAACAGTTCTAAACAACCAATCAAAACGTATCTTTCAGCAATCACAGCAAAAAAAAGTGCAAAAGTAAAGCTGGAGAATGAAAAAACAGATTTCAACACAGACCCGTCTCTGAAACCTCAGTGTCAGCAGCTGCCTGCATGTACATAAAACCTTGTGAACACAGCATTTAATATAACCAGTGTTTGCAATATTAATATATTTGTGATTTTAAATTACAAAGTGTATCAAGGTTTTTTTTCTTCAGCTTTATCTGTCTCATGTTCTGTCTAAAGTTGAGCTTCTTATGCCTAACAGTGCAGTCACCAGGCAGCAGATCTTTGAACACCTTCTATGACAGACAGTCTTGTTTTCTTTGGATATGAATTAGTGCCTTAAAATCCACAAGGGAATGCAAAGGTTGTCATCTGCAGAGCATTCTGGTTCAAACATTTTTTCAAGTATTTGTTGGTTAGGCAACAAATGTGCCTCACTTTAATCCTGCCAAGCGTGTCTGTGCATGTGAGTTACTGTAAACGTTGTTTATATTAATAATGAGCTTCAACTGGCTGTAATTTTCCCACAGCAACCAGATGTTTAAGGTGGTAAACAACCATTCAGCCTCACTTTTAAGTTATAGTAGAACATCCCATAGCTCGGGGGATCTTATGGGATTCCCCTTAATTTTTAGACTGTGTAGTCTCCGCTAATTGAACTTACAACCCACCTTGTCTCCTTTGATGCCTACACCCTGCTGTCCCCTTGGCCCCCTTGGTCCTGGGAGCCCCCGATCCCCCTGCAGAACAGATCAAAATTATTCCCATTGGAGTGAGAGAAGTAAAAAGAGCTAATTGTTTGCTGCTGCAATTGATAATATCAAGATCCTGGAATGGGAAAGTGTGATTTTGAATGTGCTTATTTTTGTGGCATTTGAGCACCTAAAAATTTTATGATTCCAGTCATTGATGCTCAACTAAAATATATAGGTAAGACCTATATAAGAGGAAAATAAGCAGAAAGTGGACCCTACATTGTTTTTTTGTTGTTGTTTTTTCTTTAATACAGGACCAGTTTGGGTGAATAGTGGGACCGGCATTGGTACTAGGTCTTTTGTGGATTTCCAATTTTCTTAATACCATTTTGAGAACTAGTTAACACCCCCAAGGGTGGTTCTTAGTCAATCCTGGTGGGTCTTATACAAGAAGTCATTGTTGGCCTTCATTGGCTACTGATCGAAAATAGACAATTAAACATGCAAATGGTGGGATATTTGACTTCATAGAATAATATTAACAACAACCACATACATACATGTATTTTACAGTCACTTAGCATTCAACCTACAACGATAACATTATAACATTCTTTCTACATAACACTCCCAATACTTTCCTGGAAATGCTTTCCCAGAACATACCAGGTACTTTACTTTATTAATTTACCTGTTGGAACCAGGATTCATTATAAAACAACATTTTTGAATCATTTTACAAAACTTACCAGGCAGGTTCCAGGACCTGGACCATTTACTATGGACATTACTAGATACATATAATTTATCAGGTAGAGCCTGGATGGTTTTGCAAAAGTTAAAAAGTCACTTATTGTTTTAAATAAACCTTTCCTATTTGTCTTTATAAAACCTTTATTTCCCACATAGCTTTCCATCTCCAGTTTTGTTTCTGGTTCATGAAAACAGTTTTTCTCCATGGTTGAAATGAGCTCACTAAAAATATGTTTTTTTAAACTGTTTCTTTAAAACACTGAAGCTCTTGGAGCCACTATACCATGCAAAAAAATCTATCTACCTATAGTCTGATCCTATTTTTTACTATTCAGTAGTTCTGCTTGGTAGGATCTATTTTTCTTTTGGTTTGTTTTTTCTTTTTCAGCTTAAGTTTGAATAGACAAATATTTTCTGTGCCTTTCACTACTTGTACCTTTTGTCATTCCCCTAAAAAATAAAATAAAAGACAACTATTTCTATTTGTTTTCTAACAATATATGGCACTTAAAATTACCTTTGGTCCAGGAAGTCCTTCTCCTTGGGGCCCTTTTTCCCCTGGAACACCTTGCTGCCCTTGAGGTCCCTGTAATTAGTCAAAGTAAGAGATCACCCAGACAGTACCAAGCTAATTCACAAGGTAAATCTAATACAGATTAGATTTAAAGTTTGTTTAGCTTCATATCTTACAGGTGGACCAGGTTCACCCACTCCATGAGGACCAGGAGGACCTGGGCGGCCCTGGAATCCCATATCGCCCTACGGTATAGTAAAAACGTATTATGTGAAGCTAAAAGATAAATAAATTATCACACATGCTTATAAAATTGCAAAATATATTTTCAAAAGTCTCTAGAATTGCTCACCTTTGGACCAGGGAGTCCGATACCAATTTCTCCCTGAATTCCTGGAGGGCCAGGTAGGCCACGTTCTCCCTGTAATACATTAAAAAATACATAAAAAACAACATAAAGGTATGTAGTTGCACATATTCAGTATAGTACTTCTAAATGAGTTTGCTCTTTTATTTCACAAATAGGTAATACAAAAATTTAGAGGCCAAATGCTGAAAAAGCAAATGTCTAATTACACATCAAATCTGGTTCAAACTGATTCAGCATTTTCTCTTTACTTGTTTTAACTGTTTTATAGGATTCTTTGACTGGTTCTACTACTGTACATTAAAGGTTCTACAATCTCAATAGCAAAAAACACTACCCTATGAACTTCTATATTGTTGACACATTTCAATAAACTGATAGTAGCAATTGCATAATTATTTATACAGAAAATAGTGGGTGAAGATCATCACCAATTACCTTTCTACTGTATGTGAAACACATACAAAATATTTTAACTCCTTTACTTTTGAGGCACATATCTACTATGACCTTAAACACAAGTGGAGAAATTCAATGTCATAAATTAAAACTCCTGTTAACCCTTGTTGATACAGCCCACAGTCAGGAGACAAACATTGCTGCAAGTGCTAATTACTATGTATTTAGTTGCAGGAAACAGGCTTCAAGAAATCCTGTATTCAGGAGAATGATTGTAGTCAGTCATAATAGTGACAGGGGGAACACACAAGTGTTTTGCTTTGGGGTTAATACCAAAGTGTTACAACTCTAGTCCCTTGTTCAGGCTTATCATAAAAGGAAATGTCAAATTTCTACCAGAAATGTGGGATAAGCTGAGTTAAATATGTCACAGAGGTGCTGACCTGGTTCCCCGGAGGCCCCTCTGGTCCAATATCTCCCTGTGGCCCTGGTAGCCCCTGGAGAAAAAAAAATGGTGCTTTAAAACTTCATGATGTGAACAAATGATGAAGAGTAAAGAAATTAAAACTTAGTAACACCTAAAGTACTACAGACCTGCAGACCTCTTGGTCCTCTGATTCCAACTGAACCTTCTGGACCCTAAAGCAAACCAATCAGAAACTGCATTTAAAATAAAGTCTGATATAGAGACAAAAAAATGCCAAAGTATACTATTTAGCATGTCTCAACGTACCCTGTCTCCTTTGATTCCCGGAGTGCCGCACTCACCCCTCTCACCCTGCGTCGAAATTACAGATTTTACACATATGTACAAAAATTATCGGCACCCTTGTTTAATAAAAGAAAAAAATAGTTTTAAACCGAGAAAATTAATGAATAGAATTTCTATGAATAGTAATGAAAGTCAGACATTGCTTTTCATGCTTCAGCAAAATAATTCACAAAAAAGGCCTGGACAAGAATTATGGTATCCCTAGAAATAACTGAAAATAATGTGACCAAAGGGACATGTTAAATCAAGAAACACATTTTCAGCACATGTTTCTACAGTCTCGTAATCAGTCACTGGGCCTATTTCAAGGACTAGAGGTAGATACTGTGCTGTTTTGTGACGCTGTGTGTACCACAGTCAACATGAACCTTAGGAGGCGAAAGAAGGAGTTTTATCAGCAAGCTTGATGTTTCTGTGACTACAGTGTCACATTCTATTCAGAAATTTAAGATCCATGGGGCTGTAACCAATCTCCCTAGATGTGGAAAGCTAGAGTAAAACTGATGACAAATCAAAGAGACGGATTATATAATTGATAACAACAGAGCCCAGAAAAACTTCTAAAGTGATTAAAGGTAAACCTCATGCTCAAGGTACATCAGTGTAAGTTTTAAACAGTTTATCTGTCATTGTTTGAGCTAAAGTTGACTAAATGGGAGGTGACCAAGGAAGACACCATTGTTAAAAACAAATGATAAAAAAGCCTGAGTGAAATTTACCAAACTACATAATGCCTATGTTAGAATGTCCTATGGACAGTTGAGACAATGCTTGAACTTTTTGCTAAGGCACATCGGCTCATTGTTTACATCTGAAAACATAAAGCATATCAAGAAAAGAACATCCTCCCCACTATGTAACATATGCTCTGGGGCTGGTTGCGTCTTCTGGCACAGGGTTTATCTGCGGGCAGAGATGGCAAAAGTACTCACTTTCCGTACTTGAGTAAAAGTACAGATACTTGTGTTAAAAAATACTCTGGTAAAAGTGGAAGTACTGATTAAACTTCTTTACTAAAGTAAAAGTAACAAAGTACAGGCTTGTAAATTTACTTAAAGTATAAAAGTAAAAGTAGAAACCACTTTTTTCATGCCGTTGCCTACATTTTAAATGGATGTCTGCCAATAGGACTAGATCTCCGTTGTGTTCATTTTCAATCATCTCGTCGTCCATACTACTATGCTAACGCCACCGCCACCAAGCTGCAATGATTTGCCGCGAATGAATACCGCCGAATCTGTCGATTCATCTTGTAGTGGTGTGTCAAATGCAATGTAGATTCCCATCCAATTAGATTGAATTTGGTATTGATGATGTGAAAAATAATAACGGTAACTCCATTGAAATGATTCAAAACTAAAGTAACAAGCCAAGTTTTTAAAATGTAAGGAGTAGAAAGTACAGATATTTGTGTAAAAATGTAAGGAGTAGAAGTAAAAAGTCGCCATAAAAATAAGTAGTAAAGTAAAGTAAAAATATCAGAAAAATCTACTTGAGTACAGTAACGAAGTATTTGTACTTCGTTACTTCCCATCTCTGTCTGCGGGGTACAAGAAAATATCAAGACTGTGAAGGGAGTATACGGTGAAACTTCACAGTGTCAAAAAGCTTGGTCTCAGTCGCAAGACATGGATCTTATGACAAGATAATGGCCCAAAAACACACAGCTAAAGACACCCAAGAATGACTAAGAGGAAAGCTTTAACTCTTGCTAAGTGGCCTTCTATGAGACCTGACCTAAATCCTATCGAGTGTCTTTGGAAGGGGGTGAAACATGCCTTCTGGAAAAGGCACCCTTCAAACCTGAGACAACTGGAGCAGTTTGCTCATGAGGTGTCGACCATAACAACGTCTGAGAGGAGCAGAAGTCTCAACCATAGTTACAGGAATCTGATTGCAATGATTGTCTCAAAAGGTTCTGCAACAAAATATAAGTTAGGGGTAGCACCATTTTTGTCCAGGCATGTTTCATTAGTTTGGGTTTTTGAAAAGCATTGTCTGACTTTCAACTGGTCATTTTCATGTCTTATTTATTATTACTTTTGTTAGACGCAAGTTATTTCTTCTTTTCTTTCAAGAAAGAGACATACCAACAATTTTGCCGATTTGTGAAGATGTATAGAAAACAAAATGTAAAACCTTTTGCTGATCTGAATACCTTATCTCCTTTGTAACCAGGCTTCCCCTGCAGATATTAATGATGATAAGAAATAATTAACAGAATGATGGGTATCAGCAAAATAATCCGTTTTGGTCATGATTTAGATGACTTACCTCAGCTCCCTCTCGCCCAGGTATTCCACTTAATCCTGCTTCCCCCTGGTTTTAAAGAGATATGATATTTGCTAATCATTCACTATTAAAATCATTGGAGTTGGAAAGTGTGCATTATCTAAATACAGAGTTTGAAATATTTTATTTTTTTTCTTTTCTCCCAAAGCTAGGATAAATCAAGTGTTTCTATCTTTATGTATTTCATAATTCAACTAAATATACTTCAGGGTGGTCTAATGGAGAACATGTGGCAGACAGGGGATAAAGGACAAATAAATACAAAAAATATGCTCATGAAAATATAAACTAATAAATAAATAAATTAACATGTTAGCTATATTGATAAAAAAAAATCTACTTATGATTTTAGAATTTATTTGTATTTATTTGGCTATGCATCATTTGTGATTTTCAACTTTTTATTCCACAGTTCATTTCCTTTTGTTGAAATGTACATAACAAAGATTATGAGTTGAACTAGAAAAAAATGGAAACAGAACTAAAGATCTATGTCAAAATGTGGTAAAAGTCACTTAACTTTAACTTGTATTTCAAATAACTTAATTCTGCATTTGTTATAATGAGAAACAGAGGCCAACTTCAAGTGTTGCAATGTCCAAATTCCTCAGAAGTCAGTGAGATTGGACATGAGAAATATTCTCAGCCATGTAAATATCAGTCCCAAAAAAGAAAAAGAATAAGCCTCCTACGTAATGTAATGTATTATTGCAAACAGATCTATTGTATTAGTATATTTGCATGTTTTCAGTGATGCTCTTAAGGAATCTAAGATTCATGAAACAACTTTTCAAACACTTTTCTGAGCTCTTGTAAAATACTCCATATCTCTGAGGATAATCTACAAAATAATCCTATTTTATTGAAGGGACAGTTTTGAAAGTCAAGTTCTGTTTAAGGCTGAGTCACTGACACCCACTACCTTACCTGGCCAGACAGACTGATTACGCTGTGTATATCTCCTAAACAGGTTGTCAGTCTGGGAAGATTAAGACTCTTCAATATAAAACGGACCCGACCAATCACAGCCCAGGAAGCAGGAGTTTATTCTTGCACAACAATTACCCAATATGCAACTTTGCTTCTTTTTTACCATAGCAGTCAATATTGCACTGGCAATGTATTAGAGATGGGCCTTATTCTGTTTTTAAAGAGCTGAATATATCTTTACAATTTTAAGAACAGGTTGCCTTTTTTAACTGAAAAATATGCTTTTGCTTCATATCGGTAGTTATCAGATTGGTTCCAACATGTTTCCGATGACTATTGGTCCTGTCCTGGCAAACTTTGAATTTGGGCCCTACGCACTCCTTTCCACAATGATAAACTCTGTATATATAGTCTGGTTGGCCAGCTACTGTCTTTTCCAAATTTCCTCCCCCATTAGACGTTAGAAATTTAAAAAAAGAAAATCTGTCAGCGACTGATATAAAGAAGGGTATATGTTTTTTTGCTGCACACATGAAAAATTGCTAGGAGTGTAAAGCAAGTTGATGTATCAAGAGTGAGAAGCTCTACTGGTAAGATTTTTTCATTTACAATCCATCCATCCAGGAATACTAAATCCACACTCTCTTTAACTGACAAGTAAAACAAATATTTGACAGGTATCATACTTTGCAATTTCCTGACATGTTCCATATTTTAGGTATATAATCAACAATCAGGTGATGTTAGAATTAACCCTTTGACAGATTCCACATGAGCTAATTTTCACTGCTTGTTGGGGAATTTCCCAGCTCATATGTCTATCAAAGAAACCCACCTTTTGCCCTTTCTGCCCTGGAGCTCCGTCATCACCGGGGCGACCTTTCTTACCCTGAGGAGAGGAACAAAAATCGGGGTCAGAATTCGGGGATTTTCTGTGTTTGACATTTTGTTCCCTTGTTGATAAGAGCTCAAATGACTTTAACAGTTGACTCCTTGACCTCCAACACCCATAAATATAAGCTTGTCATGAGCAAGATTTACAAAGTAGAAGTTAATGTTACTCTAGACAGGTAGAGTTGCAGCTCAAATCAGCCTGACATCTGACAGGCCTCTGGGACAGTTACAAAGAGACAAGAGGCATCTCATTCAGTCACGATTTCTGATCTGAGCTGCACCTGGCCTACGTACACATCTGTTGCTATCAACCAGATGTCAAAACCTGGTAGCAATTAAGCTAACGAGAGCAATTATGTGCGCCCCTATTGTCTGGGTGTAAGAATTTAAAGAATTTCTCTGAGGTAAGCACACCTGGACACTTAGCATGGATAGTCAACCTCAGAGCTTGGCCATAACTGAGTTGTTGCAATCTTAAGAGGGGGCACCCTTAGCCAAAAGTAGTTTATTCAAGTATACTAAAAGTGCACTCATTTCATACTTAAAATCAGGCAGTGCACTTAGAGTTTACTTATTCTAAACTATATTTATATACTTAACAATAGTATAGTCAAGTGTACTTGACTATACTATTGTTTACTTTATTGTTTACTAAAGTATACTTTAAGTATACTTTGTTAAACTTAAAAATGTCCCAATTTAGTTCGAAGACACTAAAAGTACATTGTTCGGTATACTTTTTAAACTTATACGTAAGTATTCTTAATAGAATTTTCTTCAAGTATACTACTTTTTGCTAAGGGCAGGGCTGAATTTGAGTTTAATTAAAAGTGAAAATATGCAGTCCCTGTATTTAAAGCAGTATTTAAACCCTCTTTTCTGTGTCCCTCTTTAATGTGTCTCCTGTGGATAAAGATGTTAAAACACTCCTGCATAAGGATGTGCAACTAGCATAAAAAGTAATTACAGAATCATGAAAAAAACAAAGGTCCATCCTCAGATTTCATATTGAGTTAGCAAAACCTTTCAAGTTTAATTCGTAATTGATAATAAGCTTAACAGGAAAAGTGTTATGAAATGCCCTTGCAGAATTTTAAGCCATCTTTAATTTTCTTACTCCAGAATTTTCATTTAGAAATGACTTTGACTTTTAAAACAACATAGTTATTAATTAAATATAATTTTTAAACATTGCAATTTCTTGTGAGATTATATTTTGTTCCAATACGACCTGAACCTTGTTGGCATGTTATGTGTTAGATTAGCACAGATGTTCACAGTTCAGGTCTGGTATTCTGCTGGCAGGAGAGCAACTAGTTGTGCAATTTAGAGACCTGGACTTTTATGGAGGAATGGCAAGTAAAGGGTCATCGTTAAAAGAAAGCTGCAATAAAACTTGTTTGCATTTTGCTACAAGGTGGCACAAGGTTCAAGACCGGCCTGATAAATTTAAAACTGTGAAACATGGTGTTGGCAGCACCATGCAATGGGGATGCTCTTCCTCTGTAAAAACAGGCAAACTAGTTTGGATTGATGGTAGAAAAGATGGAACAATATACAGAAGTATACTGGAATATGTTTTGCTGTAAAAATTAAGTATAAAGCGCTATCCAGCTCAAAGAAAAAAAATCAATCAAATGTTAGAAATATAGTTTTCAAAAAGTAGGACCTCTGCCTTAAATAAGACAGACTCATCCTGGTGTTTTAAAACTGGGCTATTTTCATTAGTATGAAAACTGAGCACATAAAGACTCTGAAGTTCAACCTTTATCTTCGTTTGTTGTAAAGATTTGTGACGTTTCCCTTAAAAGATAAGAGTGGAAAAACAGTAGGGATAGTTTAGGATTGTACAGAACGTGACACATTGGCTGTCTTCCTCACTTTAGCTGCAATTGATAGCGGCTAATACTCACGTGTATTTTAACAACTTTTAGTTTAGTCTTCCCTCACACGTCTCAAGTTGGTGCAAAAAACAGCTGCACGCCTTTTAATTGGAGGACGTAAGAGGGAGCACATAACTCCCATTCTGGACGCTCTCCTTGGCTGCATTTTCATTTTAGGGTTCATTTTAAGATTATTTTCTTGGAGGTATCGAGATCCAAACTGAAGCTTAGAGGAGACAGATCTTTTTCAGTTTCACTATCTATTTTTAAAACTTGGCTTAAGACCTATTTTTATTCTTTGGCTTTTAACACAGCATGCGACTCTCTGTTTTTGCGATTTAGTTTTGTTTTATTCTTTTTTATTTGGTTTTATTGTTTTTTATTAATTCATTTTATTATATATTTTTAATCCTTAACATTTCTATGTTGTTTTTATACAATTTTAACTTTACCTGATATGTACAGCCCTATGTGGCAGCTCTGGTTGTTTTAAAGGGCTTTATTGTATATTTATTATAACCTTAAGACTATACCAGCAGACTATGCCGGCTGAGATGTGAAGCTATTGCAAGATTTTGTAATTTATTCAACAGAATCAGAATTATTAACTATAAGGAACAATAATGCAGTAGTACCTTAAAGGTGGCAGCAGAAATCAATTGGTGAAAATTTTAACAGCATTTTAGGATCTGCATACTTTTAAACAGCTAAAGCTGAAACATATATAAATGATGGGAGCTTCACAGATAACTTATACTAATCAAAAACATTGTTTTTGCAAGTAAGGAGACAAGCAAAGAAACAAACAGAAAGAATGCCTGCAAAAGCCACAATACAAATGCTCTGAGCTACGAAATCATTATTGTTTTAGATTGCTATATCTATAGGTATAAAAAAAAACATATCATTGAAGACAGTGAACTAGTTTATATAGCTCTAACTTTAGCAGACTTAGCAGAACATCTTTTTTAAAGGATGAACTTTTGCAACTCTGCAAATTGCCCATCCCCCAATTATGAATTAACTCATGCTATTTTTTCCCCTCCATTTTTTGTCTATCATAATTAAATAACGCTGTATCCAATCTTATAGGGACACAGTCAAAGTCCAAAGTCTAGACATTAATCTGACAGTCTATGACAAGATTTAAAGATGGATGTATAATTTAATCAGAGTTTGGGCCATTTTGCAGACATAAATAGACAGACCTGGTAAAGACATTTGCAGTTGCAGAAAACTTTGCAATATCAATAAAATACACAAAGGTTTAAGACTGGAAGTTAAAGACATGGAGGCAAAGGTACATTTGGTTAGGCACTGTATCAATTTAGTTTTGCAAGTTCCTTTTTTAGCTATTTTGAACAGCAAAAGAAAATGTGCAATGCTGACTTTTCAGGAACATAAGGGTCATTTTCAATGTTTCCCTAAAAATGTAATTTGGATGAACAACACTAAGAAGACACAAAGGAACATCAAATGGTGAATGCTTACTGCAGGCCCGCTGGGTCCCCTTTCTCCTTTCTCACAGGCGCATCTCTGAGGCAAAGGACACTTGAAAAATTGATAAATATTTATTAGACTTAAATAAACTGTAAAAAATGTCAATAACCTTTATTAATCATACGAACTGTACTTACTCCTTCATCAGCTATAGCAGTCTGAAAAGAGAGGGAAAAAGTCAAGTTAGTTGCCTTCCATAAAGGTAGTTTTTGTTTATTGCATCTATGTATAGGGTTTGTTCACAAAAGAAGAGTTTGTTTTTTGTCAGAGATAAAGCTTTAAAATAGCAGGTACATGTTTATACAAGCCATGTATTCATAAAGGAAAAAACCTGTATGTGTGATGTTTGGTCAGATAAGTCAAATTTATTACATGTAGCTGTGGATCTCTGCGTAAATCCTGGCATAGATATCCTGGTATGGCTGCAGAATTCCTTCATTTGTTTCTTTAAGCATTGTCAAATACCTTAACATGCCCGTCCATGTGTTCATTCTGGAGAGATGCTTGTTTAAACTTAAAACATCCATTTTGCTTTGTGTGTTTTGTCAGTTGAAAGACAACGGGTCATACTTACTAACTCAGTGAAGATTTTTTCTACTAGGTCTTCATCCTGCAGATTGTGGAGGAAGCGGGAGGCTGGAGAGCTGGCCAGCAGGCGGAGTTTGGCCATGTTGCCTGGTTCGTTGGCTGTCCGGGTGATGCCCAGAGCGAAGAACTTTATGCCTTGGTTCTTGGCGTCAGCGACAGTGGAGAAAATGTCTGGGTTTCTTGGATGGGAAACACCATCTGTGAACAACACCACTACTTTGATACTGCCTGGTCTGGATTCCTCCTGGTAGATCTGGGTGATGTTGGTGATTGCGTAGGTTGTGTAGGTGCCATGTCCAATGTAGACTATGGGGGTGATCCGGTTCTTAAAGTTTTCTGATCCCCTCCAGTCTCTGAGGGTTTGCTCCTTGATAACATGACTGCTGTACTGGAGCAAGGCCACCCTGGAACTCAGGCTGCGGCCGGTTGGCAGCCGTGCACCTTGGAGTCTGTCCACCATGTCCATAGCAAAACGCTTTTCCTGCTCATGGTTGTCTTTTGCGCTCTCAGAACTGTCCAACAGGAAGGAGAGCTCCAGGCCGCAGTCTTCATCCAGGATGGCTGGAGAATGAACACCCAGAAATGTTAGAATCCTTGAAGTTTCTGCAACTTCACAGTAATCACAAAGTTCTAAGGTTAATATAGTTAAAGGATTATACAGAGAAGTAGATACTACAGTGTTGCAGAACATTTATTATGGGAATACTATAAAGTGACTAAACTACAGTATTAGATCACTTTAACAGAATAAACCAGTCTGTCTGAATGGCTTTGAAAATCCGTCACCAAAATAATTTCTTGCCGTTCTTATTAGACTATATCTATAAACATCAAAAACAGCATTTTACAGAATTAAAAATTATTTATGATCAATTCTTTAAAAAACCCAAAAAAACTAATGTAATGATTAAAAGATCACTTGGTTTTGTTAATTAACAGGGGTGAGGTTTACATTTTATTAATTACACTAGAATCTAATCTCTGTTGATGTAATTGACTTAAGTGAACACAGACAAGCAAATGTATAATACTAATATGTATCTTTAACTCAACAGAACTTCATAGAAAAAGGTAACTAAAGTCAGAAAAGATCTCACATTTATTATGAGTTTATTATTCTCGTAGAAATCTCAGACAAGTGGTTTCAGTGGTAGTTTTGCAACTCAATTTAATCTTGGAGGATTAAAATAAAGAAGATATTAATTAAAATTCTTAGAACCAGCTTTTCAAAACCTGAACCATCAGTGAATAAATATTTTAGTGCCTTCATGTGACCCAGAATTTGATCAAAGGGGATTTTTACACTAACTATTAGCTTGGTGTATGGGCTTTTCTTTGCATGGAAGGATGTGATGATCAGCAGGCTGTTTGTTCCTAGCATAGAACGCTTCAGATTTCCTAACATCGTGTTCAGAACTTAGTTGTATGCAAAGGAAACGACAAAGTAAATGCCCAAAGACAATCACTGAGTGAGACTAAGCAATCCCAAACTCATGTCCACTAAGGAGAGTTGGAGAATCAATTCACTATTAAATGGCTTCATCAAAAACAAAAACAAACAAATAAATGATCCAAATAAAAACATAAAATCTAACTGAAAAAATTAAGGTCCTTTAAGGTGCTTTAAGGAGAGGAGTCATCATAAAGGGCTGATTAATCAGTGGTTCACCACATTAAAGATTTAACACATTAACCAGTTTTTAATAAATTAACTAATATACTAAATGGCACACAAAAACTAACATAAAACAAGATCTTTTCTTTAAGAGAAACTTTGAGAGATTATGTAGCCTTTTTTTACATATTAGGTCAGAAATACATTATAGTTTGGAAACTCTAGTATGCTGGCTGCAAACATAAGGCTTTATTGGTAAGAACTTAAAGCCTAGATGGGACATTGGAAGATTAATTTAAATAAATCATTTCAAATCTGACACATATTCTAAATCAAGTCACAAATCGATAACATCATACTTGCACTACTTGGTGAAACTTCAAAATACCTTTTCAAATGTTATTTTTACTGCATTTTGCACCATATCTATTTATTGATTTATTTTAGCACTGCTCTGAACCTTCATGTCTCTCCTACACTGTGTACACTTAATCACTGCTGCACTTTATGAATGGAAATGTTCTTTTTTACTGCTAAGCTGCTGCTCGGTCACTGTCGGAAAGCTGTATAAACGAAATTTTGTTTTGTATACACTCTGGTTATACATAATAATGAAAAAAAAGTTTGTCTAAGTCTTGGTCAGAAACCCAAATAGAAACCTAAGATAAATAGTACTGCTGTTGTACTGCAGCAGTTGTCAGAAGCACTTTTTAAATTTCCAGTAGCTTTCTCACCTTGTCCATCATGAATACCTGCAGCTACCGGCCTGGCTCTGGATTTCTTGTAAGTTCTCCTTTCCTCAATAGAGTCTTGAGCCGAAATGCTGGACAGCAAGGAAAACAGCAACACTGACGTAAAACGGGGCAGCATCCTGACCCCTGAGGAAAAACAGATGTCAGAAATTATCATAAATAAATGAACCTGAGAAGACCAGACATACATTTTAACATCAAACTGTAGTGGTAAGAAGGGGAAAATGAACCCTTAAAAAACATGGAAATATTCTCAGTTTTTTAAAAGATGTTCAGTTTTCCAGTGTTTTCTGTTTCCTACCTTCAAATTAGGTCAAAATGCAAGCTTGAGAGATGCAGCAGAGAGGCAGCATGGATTGCAGGCTGACTACGCCCTGTAACAGTAGCTCTTGCGTTAGAGAACCAAAGACTCAGAGATGCTCCCTCCTCCTTTATAAGAAGCAAATCTTGTAGAGTCGTGCCAAGACTCCTGCTGTTGCCCCAAGGCAGGGGAACGTCACCAGGGTGGGCGTGTAGGACTAAAAAAACAATGTATATGTTTGCTGAGTAGTGTTTAAATCTTCTTGTTCAGCTGGGTGCAGATGTGCACCTTTACAAAAAAAAAAAAGAAAACCTTTAATGCTGGAAAAATCTGTTTTCATGTTATTTGATTTAAAGTTGGTGATTTGCACACCTTTAGGGTACAGAGCTTGCTTAAACTCTTGGAAAGTACAAACCAATTTTAACTCAGTGATTTGTGTGCCTTTTTAAGGAGAAACCTGAACAGTGTAAGAGCTTTACAGTTGTAAGAAAAATTAAAAATAAAAGATCATAATATTATAAATTCTACCACTTGGAAGGATTTGAAGTTCAGAGGCCATATTGGCAAAGGGACTGGTTTTTATTTCATCATCACTTTGCTTAAGGAAATTGGTTGCATCCAAGGTAAAGACCCAAACATTGTTTGAAATATTAGCAACAGAATGCATAAAACAGGAAATCAGTTTGTTTTTAAGATGAAAAAGTGGATATTTTCCTAAACTAAAGCTCTAAACATACCCAAACTTATCCTTAGAACGATATGAAACAGCTATTTCAGTTCCATCAAAATCCATCTGTCAAATGATGCTAAAGCCTAAATCCACTGATAATTTTTTGTTTAGTTATTTCAGTCTGCATTATATTGAAGGAGTTTTGCAGCAGGAGGTGACAGGCATCCGAAATATTTTCCGCACATAAATTAATGCAACCTGCAGGCGACTTCTTACCCTCCCGACCCTGAAGAATGACCATCTGACCATTTAGTGGTCCGGCTGACCCTTGAGTGATCTCCTCCTGGTGTGTTTAAGATGAACTGAGTCCTGTGCAGACTGGCAGAAAATTCAGGGAGGCTTCTTCAACCCACATTGCTCATGTTGAAGAAGCTTTGTGTTGCAGAGCCCCAGGCAACAAGTGATTAGAGGACACTTTCTGACACAAAGGAATTTTGCACTCTATGGGGGTTTGATGACAGTTTGAACAAAAATAACTTTACATCTTCTCTTCACTGACAGCTGTCCAAAATGTACATTTTGGACATTGTTGAATAATTAAATTAAAGTACTTTTCCTAATTTGTTTGGAATTATTTGATAATTCAGCGGGTGTTTATGAGATTTGAAGACTTTTTTACCTCTGTTACTCTGACAACATCATAAGGGGTAAAAAAATTTTGAGTGTGGGTTGTTGATTGTTGTGCATTACTGACTTCAATCAATCCAAGCCATTTCTCCCATTTTCAACAGTAGCTAAGCAACTTTTACCCCGTGTCCTGACTTGTTTATACAAACCAGGGAACCAAACACTCTGTAAGAAATAATTAGATCTCATTACTTATTTCTTCTTCCATTGTATTTTGGATATTAAACATATAATTACTATTTATCAACCTACAATTTCACAGGATCTGTGAAATGTTTTGTCAGAATTCATGTCTGTTGTTTAACATAATCTAACATAACATGATCTATGATTTTTATAGCTCTTTTTTCTAAATGTTTCATACACTATTAAGCAAGAAAAGTATTGACATCTATCCACGTTGTTTCACTTCTAAAAAAATTACTTTAAAGTTTGTCATTTTTCTGTAACAAAATGTTAAAAAGTTCAAGGTTTGTAATATTTCTGTTTTTTGCTGTTGTTTTTTAGAACTATATTTCATTGCAGGACATTGTTTTGGGGGATTGATGAGCTGTTAAAGAAGCAGGCTGTCTCATTCCCTGCAGACAGCAGAAGTCTCCACAGGCCGTGTAGGAAAATCAGTTCCTCAAAAATAAACAATTGAAGGATTTATAAGCATTCTGACAGGTAACTTGTAGCATCGATGCTAATAAACCCTCCAAACAAAGCAAAAATGATATCTTACAATAGAGGGGTTGCATATCATTACTAGAACAGACCAGGGTTTCTACATGGTGGGAACAACTATAAAAGTAGTTCAAAAGGTTGTGTTTCATGGAGAGGCGGGGAACTTTTGTGATTTGTAAGTTTTCCTGTTTTAGGAACGTCCAAAAATTTATGTTTTAATTTTTAATTTCATTTGTTTTTAATTTAGGTGTAAAAAACTGCTATATTGTTATACAAAAACCCCTTTGTGAGAATGCATTTGTGCACAAAAAGAAGTAAACATTCTTGCTGGAAGGCATCTTTTATTGTTAAAAAAAAACCCACATACAGATGCTGCAAAGACTTAAAAATTGATATGGCAAAGTTTTTGATTCAGCTCCCTCTCCTGTGTCAGCAGATTGGCACTGTATTTCTTGAAAGCATCAAAATCCTGCAAAAATACCACATGTTAAGAACTCAGTTCAACTTCACTCAGTGATTTGTGGTAAAACGAACCTTCTGCAACTCCTGCAACTCAGACGTGGATCTGTCAAGAGCGGCTGTGAGTGACCTCACTCGTCTGTCTGCATTTACTGTTTCTGCCTCTGATGCAAATCTGAGGAAAGTTAAGAAGGAGTTATGTTATCATCTCTGAAATTATAAAATAGTATTTCTGATTTAGTTAAGGGAGGATGGGTATTTAGGGAGAAAGAAAGAGTTGGGGAATTCTGTAAGAATGTATAAAAAAAACAAGGAAAAAACACTATTGGGTAAATATGAATTTGATTAGTTTACTGCAACATGTTTAGTATAACCCTTCCATATTCTAATGCTGTCTTCAGGTTTGTTTTTATTTTTATTTATTAAAAGTTTGCTATTTCATTTCTCACACACACCAGGTGATGTCACTGTTTGAAATGGATCATGGGGATTAGCTGTCAGAGTTCTTTCATAAAACATAAAGAGTAAAATAAAACAAAAGCAGTTTTAAAACGATACGGTCAAGTCTGCTGATCTCACAGTCAGAGGAATGGAGTTCCAGCATTTTTGGAGTCACTGAAGAAAAAGTGCTGTCTTCTTTTGTTTTCAGGTTCGTGCATGGGACAACCAGCAAATCTTGATCACAGGACAGCAGAGCTCTGCTTGGGTTTTCAAGAATGTAATAATTCAGCGATGCAGTCTGGTTTCTGTCCAAGTAGAGCTCTCCAAATCAAGAGTAGTAATATCTCGAAATGTACTCGTAATGAACTGAGAGCCAAAGAAGCTGCATAAACAGTGGAGTCACATGACAAAATGTTGATGATCTGACCAGAAGCAGCATTTCATACAGACTGTGGTTGCTGAGACGTGTGTAATGCATATGGCAATAATTAAGGATTGATAAAAGGACGAAGTTTAACAATGTTTTGTTAATGATGGAAACCAGAAGGAACCAGAGATCTCACCTGATCTCAAGGCTTAATACAGCAGAGGTCATGTCACCAAACGTCCAAGGAAGCTGCTTTATCTTCTAAGTCTCTCTTTCAGGTGCAAAGAAGATGACTTCAGTTTTTTCTTCATTTAAATGAAGAAAACTTTTGGTATTTCAGCCTTTAATTCAGGCATTTTAACAAAATGCAGCTTCAAAAATTTATTTTGTAAAAAAAAGAAATATACATCTGTACACTGACGCTCCACTGCTACAGACCAAGTGTAATCATCACATAGATTCATATATTTTATAAACTGCAAATACTTTTATGCACCAGGAGTTTTTTTTCCTGTTTTATTCTGATCAGAGTCTAAAGAGTCAATACGATCAGCCTAGATATCCTCCATGAGGAGCTCAAAGTGCTGGCCTCCACTCCACCAACTTCCTGACCGAATGATTTCTTTTTTTTTTTGCATTTCAGAACTGTAATAAAATGTTCAATGCTGGTATAAATACTTCTGTTTGAATCATTGGAAGTGCCTTCACCTCTCCTGTGCTTGAACTCTGGCCTTTTCCTCCTCTTTCAATTTTCTTTCCAACTTTTGAATTTGTTCCTGTGTTTCCTGTGTGGAAGATGAAGATGTTTATAAGACGACCAGGTTTTGCAAGTAACAATATTTAATCATGAAAAAACAAAGCCTTTTGAATTACCTGGATTACTTTGCCTCTTTCTCTAGAAATTTCCAACAGTTTGCCTTTTCCTCTGGTTAAAGTCGTTATGGTTTCTGTCATTTCTATTTCCTTTAGCTTGTGTTCTTCTTTGGCTTCTGCAAGTTTATGCTTCAAATCTACTTGTGGAAAAACCTTGTGTGTTTAGAATTATGTTGCTTTTAATTTAAAAATGAAAATGATTATCCACCTTGCCTACCGTTACAGCTCTCCAAAGCTTCTTTGTGCTTTCGTTGTGCATCAATCAACTGTTTCAGTAGCGACTCCTCCTTGGCTTGATGTTGGACTTCTTTTTCTCTGAGTTTTGATTCATATCCAGCTAATATCTCCCTTTAGATTAAAGGAAATGTACATATTAAGGATTACACTAAGAATGTGTTTTTAAATAGTAATCCGCCAGGTATTTATGAAAAATCTGTTTTCTTTCCAAAATAATTGTTATACAAATAATTCTGTTTGTTTAGCTTTAGTGTAGTGCAGGTAAAGAGAATAAAGCATCTTCAATATTTCCTACTCCATTAAATAAAAACAGCACATGTTGCCATTCTGACAGGAAGTAGTTCTTCAATATTTTTTATGAACATGGTACAATAGACATTTTTTCTTTTAAATCACCTGCTTTTCTTTTCATTAAGTGCACATTTCTCTCTCAATAGCTTGTTTTCTTGCACAAGCTTTTCAACCAGCGCCTCTTTATCCTGAAGCTTCTTTGAAAAGAGAGAATCATTTTCCAACTGCAGTCGCCTGTTTTCCACTTGCAGCTTAGCATTTTGATTTTTGTGCTCCTTCATGAAAGAAATGATTCCCTGATTGTTGTCAGCCAGATAAGTGAATCTAGTTGCTAATATCTCGGATTTCTTTCTTTCATTAGCTAGTTCTTTCTGGCTTTGGGCTACTTGGTCTTCAAGGTCAGAGTTCAGTTTCTGCAGGGCTTGGTAGCGCAGAAGTATTTCATCTGCTCTTTTCTTCAGTATGCAGGTCAAAGTAGATTGTTCATCTATCCTGGACTGTAACATCAGTTCCCCTCCTAAGTCTTTGGCAGCGAGGGTTTGTGGACTCTCATTTGGTGATTGAATATTTTCTTCATGCTGTGAACAAATGGAAGAACTGCTGAATTATAAACACGTTAACTCGTTTTCAAAAGAAATGCAGAAATAGGCAACTGAGATCTTTGTTTTTGTATGAAAAATAGCTTAAACTCATTTTGATTTAATTTGAATTTAACTATAAAGATATTTTTTTGGATCTTGCAACATGTTCTCAGTTAAATATTACACAGAACTTTGGCTTTGGTATTTTAACACATGTACTACAATATCATTTGAGTTATTACATGTATGGTTAGTGTGATTGTCCTAATGGAAATAAACAACATACACAGTCTCATGTTGTCTGCAGCCTTTAACAGCATTTACCGTATTACCGGATTGACCTTTACTTTGCTCATTCAATTAACAACAGTTTTCCTGTGGATGAAGAATACAAGCATCCCTACAGGATGATACTCCCACCACCGTGTTATACCATGTCGATGGGTTCAGTCTGTGGCACACTTTTTGCTTTATAAACATAAGAAGGTGCCTTTAGTTGACTTCTAAAGACAGCTGGCTGTACCTGATTGCAGAGCAGAAAAGGTGCATCACAGGTTTACACAGGCAGAAGAAAAAAAGTTAGGAAATTCCAATCTAAATAATAATAAATGAAACATCTTAGGATGCAGTTGCAAATGCACTGTTTGCCTTTGTAAGTACAATAGGCTACAATGGAAAGCAGATTAACCAAATCATAAGTTTAAATAGCAATGATAAAAAAAATAATTAAATTATTCATATATATATATATATATATATATATATATATATATATATATATATATATATATATATATATATATATATATATATATATATATATATATATATATACATAAGATAGTGTTCGAAATTGAATTGAATTTAACGATATTTACAAGTATAGTTATACACAGTTAGGTAAAGTTGTTAAATATCTCATAATCTTAAAAAGATAATTTGACGTCATAAATCAGACAGAAGATAATCGTAGATAGGTGCAGATGTCTAGTTACTAAAGGTTAAAACAACCCAATAAAACTTAGCATTTAAGTTTCAAAGTTTTATTCTTTTTACGTACCTCCATCTCTGTTTCTCATCCTCTTATAATGCGGTTGGTATTTCTCAGTGCTCAATGATGTGTCAACAAATCCATTATCTATCTGCTATGTCATTTTCTTGTATTTTAAGTTGTTCCGTTGCTAATGGCAACCGTTTCCCCCCCATTCTTTGGCACCGCCTGGTGAGGACGCACATTCTGACACAGACACAACAGTTTCAAACGAAGCTTAGAAAACCGGATAACCACAAATACTGCCATCTATCGACAGAATCGAGGTTGCCACAATTTTTTTTGAACAAAACTGTCTCTCAAAACAAGTGTAAGCAGAAATAAATCCATCACTGTTCCTAAAAACCAATAGGAATCTTTAGAGGTCCCGGACCTTCCTAATAAGACTATCAAATATACCTTTATAATTCATTCTGTTCTCTTACCTTTTCAAACTATTAGATAGTTTTCATTCTTACAGGCTATTTCAAACAATATCCTTCTAATTTTAATTTGATACATAGCTTCCACTGTGGACATCATATTGTATAAATTTTATATTTTAACGGTTATCCTTTTCAATACAGATCTCTGTAATTAATAAAAAAAAAAGTAAAACCAGTCAATTATAGGCACTTGATTAGCTTATTTTTTTCCTTTTTCTTGTTAACAAAAAAATGACTTTAAAAATAGTATCTCGTGAGAGCAGGGCTAAAAATATTTTGAGTGTAAATTTTCCACCGTTGTAAATAAGTTTAGGCTTTACGACCAATATTTTGTTGGCCTCACTGTTTTCTACCACAAGATGGCGCCATTGAGCTTTTTAAAAATCCCCAACACTGGTTGGTTTCTCTCAAACTTTCATCCATTGGAATTTGGTCGCATTGATTTGATGTTACATTAATAAATATTGATTTTTGTAATTAATTATTAGAGTAAGCGTTAATTTTGATGTAAAAAATGTATTGGTTTTATTTATCCTCTCTTTAAATGATGTGATCATTCCAGCTCCCCCAGCATGAATATAAAAACCCCGTTAGTTCCCAAGCTTGGGGTAGATTTATAACAACAGCGACGACCCGCTGAGAGTGTAAAATCACTGGCTCTGAGGACAGCTCGGACCTGCGAGGCATTATACAGCTTCCAAGGCCCACAGGGATTTATCCGGTGGGCCGAGGGCTGGGCTGGAGCTGGGAGGGAGAGGAGGAGGGGACGGTGATCCTGGCCCTTTGTGCACGCCCCTTTTCATCAACTAGCGGGCCCCGGGAGACACAGAGGAACTCTACAGCATCCCAGTCCCTGAAGCTCCTCCATCTGCAGCGCGGAGCTGGAAGGGCCAGAATGTGGAGAGCACCGCTGCTTCAAACCTTTTTCCTCTTCTTATTTTCTGTTAGATGGTGCCATGCTGAAGGTAGGCCTTCCAATCTTTTATTCCTCCTACTTTTAGTCTGTGTGCAATGTGCATGTGTGCAGCTGAGTGATTCTCTGAGGAGCTGCAGTTACATGTGACTCACCCTGTGCACTTGTTGCTCATCAGTACAAAGAACAGGAATTCAAGCTGATCAGTTGCCCAACCAAGTATATATATATATATATATATATATATATATATATATATATATATATATATATATATATATATATATATATATATATATATATATATATATATATATATATATATATATATATATACTTTTTTTGTTTAGAGTAAAACTCTTCTAGTTGTAGTATAAAGGTTGAACACAAAGCCTCTCTCAGGGAGATTGAGGAACTTTTGCCTGGGCTTTACTGTTGCTAGGTAGCAGAATAGAGCATGTGACTTAAAGACAATCTGAGGACTGAGAAGCTGCTGGTACAAATCTCTTAATAGTGCAGATTTCCCCTCTGGTCACCTACATTTTGTCCAACAATCTCTACATCTATAAAGTGAGAAAGTACTTAGAAGCAACTTTTTGACAGCCCCCATACTTGTGCATGTTGTGTTTGCAGCACAGCTAGATCCTGCTTCTCAGGTTGTAATCTGCTTTCTTTTTGCTCAACCCTTAGTATGTAAGCTCCTTAGTGTGAATCAAGCAACTAATTACTCTGCAGCTGCTGCAAACTGGAATCATTTCTACAGAGGGAACAGCTCAGAGTTGAGAAGGGTCATTTGTACGACTTGTTTTAATGAAATAACCCATTTTATTTCCTCATAAACATAAAAGAATATGTCAAATGTAAAGAGAAATCTATGCTGGCAGTACTTCCCCTTGTATTTCCTTTGAAAACGGGCAGTTGCTGAACTTGTAAATGGCATTTTTGCTGATGGCAGCTGAAGTTTATAAACGATGACTGAGGTAGAAATAACTGAATATCATTTAGCTTTGTCAGCATGTTCATGGTGATAATTAACTTTAAATTTATTGTAAATGATGAACCGGAGTGTCCCCTAAAGAGCATAACTAGTGTACCCTGGTCAACAAAATGGTGCTTTAACTCAAAGAATTTTTTGTTATTACCTTGTTATACCAGGTATTGTTAGACATACATCTGAAACAAGCAGAATTTTTGGCACTAAATTAGACAAAGTTTTTCCCAATTTTAGGTCATGAAATCCCAGCATAATAAGAGAAAGAATTAATGTATTTATATGGAAAGCGTTTCTTTGAAACTGCTTGACTTGAATATTTTTGGAAGTTTTTTTCCTTTCTACTGTCACCACATGCATGCTTAGTATAACGGTTTACTGCAAACTTAACAACTTGGTGCAATCGACTGTCCTGTGTTGCATTAGCCTTGTTTAAAAGGAGGGATAGCAACCACCCCATGAATCGGCATAGATCTATTAAATAGAGAATCTTATCAGTGAAGGCCTGATAAACGTAATTTGAGCGCGATGTTCTATAACTATCAAACTGGAATCTGTGTAACTGGCTTTAAATTGGTGAACATGATTGGATTCAGTTCACTGTATTTTCTCTGTGTGAATGTTAAAAACTAATTTGAATTCAGAGTCAGCTCAAACTAGGGATCTCCCAATCTGACATTGATGTATAGATAGAAACACCACTTTGATCCCCTTCTGTTCCAATACAGGTAGCTGTACCTGTTGTTGTAGACTATTGTTCTCTGTTTGAGTAACGCCCACCCTTTTCACATACTAGTCACAGTAATCTGCTGAAATTTTGGCCCATTCCCCCTGACAGACTTGGTTTTGCATGATCCAGGATTGTAAGCCACCTCACGCACACACCTTTTAAGTTCTGCCTAATTAAGCATTGATGACTTCTTCCTTACAGAGTGGCCATGTCAACACAGGAGAAATTTCACTCTACATAATGACACTCTCCTTCTAGCTTTAGCCAGAATCTTAACAGCACCCTCATTATTTGTTCTGGGGTTGCATGTTTGAGAGTTATATTTTGGTTGAAAAATTCCCAACCTACCAGGGTCATTGATGTTTGAACATATGATCCATAAGGCATCTAAAAATTAAACCCAAGGATGTCTCAGACCTGTAGATTAACAGCTGTCTTCCCAACATCATGAAATATTTCTTTTTTATGTTCAATTTGATCAAACAAGACGGCAGTAACTTTTATGTGTTGCCTTAGACTGAGATTTCACTAAAATGTTATGAATTAACAGCTGTAAAGCTGGGAATTGTATTTTGATACTGTATAATAAAACACATATTAGAATTAAGCCATCCTGTTCTGAGATCATTCTTTCTTTTTTAATCAATATGATGCTCCCTTTTTCCTCATTGTTTTCATCTTTACCAGAGGTATCCACCTCCCACTGTCATGCAGAGTTTGAATTTATAATAATTGAATTGAGGTTACCAACAAAAATTACATCCATGCAATCCATTACATTTGTACTATTGGAGAAATCAATATTGCAAATATGATTACAGTTTAAAAGAATATCGAGCAATAGAAAGAACTTAACTGAAGATTTTTATTGCCGCATCATCATCTTCTATTTGTTAATCTTGCAGTATAAAAATAAAGTAAAAAAATCAATAAAAAATGTTTTATTCAGACAAAAAATAGCTAATTCTAATTTAATGTGAGAAAGCAATAAAGATGTGTGTTTTTTATAAAGTGTATGTAAATATGTGGTGACAGCTTTGGGTATATAAGATGAGTCGGATTAAATAAACATGTGCTCCTTCCTGCTGTTTTACTACAAGGGGAGGAGGGTACTTTCTCTAATCTCTGCTTGATCCTCTACAGAAATCCCTTATTTTGATAATCGTTCCTGCTCTTGTACCTTCTGGAGCCTGTTATCCTGGCTGTGAGATTGATACTGCTGCTTAATGCTTACGCCGACCTTAATGGCTAATGTGACAGTCTTAAAAGAGATTTCACGCTGCTGGGTTTTTAACCACCCTCTCGTGGTTTTGTTGCTCTTCACATGTTTGGTTTGTAAATGAATTGTTTTTCTTTGCTGATCATTTGCTAGTAAGGTCCCTAAAGCTCCTCCAAAGTGCACCGTAAGAGCATTTTTCTGCATTCATGTGGAAAAATGATAGACCGTGCAACATAATGGTCAGATTTTGCGGTTAAATGTTATAGAACTGCAAGTTAGAGTTTGTCTTCTGCTACTCAGTGTTTTCCTTTGCATTTAAACTCATCCTGGTGTGGCTCATGCATTAATAAAACCCTAGACATGGAGACTTCTTTCCAGTGTGAAAGACTAAAACATTGTGCAACAGAAACATTTTATTAGAAACTGGAATAAATCTCTTCCCACCAACCCTTGTCCACGTTAGTTCAACTTCTAATGCACTTCTGGTTAGCTGTTACTCACTGTCAACAACACCAAAAAGAAGTTGTACAGTTCTTCCTAGTATTGTCGATATTTTGACAACGTAATTCCTGTTGTTTTTATCCTGAGCATTCCTCAGTTCAGACCAAGCCTTGCCTCTATTCTTCTATTTATGCCTCCCTCTTGCTTCCAAGCCCATAGGTTTTTTTTTAACCTGTTTTTGAGTGTACTACTGAGAGCCAAAGTCACTTGTTTGGCATTTGATGGCATTCTGCTGCATCGATTTCCATATGAAACAGGCAGCAGCACTTCGCTTTGACAGCATGGACGGGTCCTGCGTCTACGCTGCCAGCAGCCGTCCTCTTAACTTTTCTACACACATTCAGTCCGAGGTGACGGCTGTGCCTAAACAGGACGGCATTGATTAAAGCTCAAAAACATCTTTTAATTCCCCAATATATGCCTAGAAATGTTTCTTGCACACCAGACCTCTGCTACATTTATGTTTTACCTTAATTATTTGTTCCTTCAAAATTCTGCTGTTGACCTGCAAAACAGTTTTTTTTTTTACTTGAATGGCCTTTGCAATAATAACTCTCCGTCTCATTTGGCACCTTGTTTTACCCCATTGTAATTTCCCCAGAGGGGTCTTGGAGAATTTGGGTAGCTTCATTCTAATGCATGTCTTTGTCGGCCGATTGTAGGAAGTTCTTATCTTCCCTTACAGATTGTGATCTCTCCTGCTGTGCATTTAAGTTGGTAATTAAGGGAAAGGAAAACAGTAAATTAACCAAAAAAAGACCTAGCTTCAAATCATTAACAGTCAGATCAAGAATAAAAAGATTTGCACTTTAGCTTCAACAATATTTATTCACATAAATATTGTTTTAGGTCAGTAGCATTTCTATAACTCCATCCTTTGCTATACTAACTGAGTCAAAGAGAGCCACTTGCAGCTCTGGAAACCTCAGATCCAGCAGATAAAAACGGTGTTTCTAACTCAATATGAGTGAAGCTAAAAGTGCCACAAAATAATTTTTAAATAAAATTGTAAAAAAAAAGTGTTATTTAAATCACTATAAGGGACCTATCAGCTGTGTTTTTTTTTGTGCGCACATAATCTTTTTATCATAAATATACCGGTATATTGTTTTTGTCTTATATAAGGGACATAACAGGGGCCAGGAACACTTCAACTGGGGCATTGGCCCCTGTTAGCCCCCCGTCTAGAACCACCCATCTAACAGGTTTGAATATTAATTTGAATATTAAGAAAAAAGGTCTAAAGTACAAATGCACTGGTTGATGACTCATGATCCCAATTAGACAATTTTAGATTAATGAATCATTGTTATGAAACTTAAAGACAAACATTGTTTCCTGTAAATGTATCCAGACAAAAATAAAAACTCCTGTAAAATGAGCTCTAAACATATCGGAATAAGATAAAGCCAAGGAACAAATGCTTGATGCGTTTGCATTGCATTTAGAAAGTTTAGACATGCTTATAAATAATCAGCAGTACTTAATATCAAATTTTATATCTATTTAAATATATAGAAAAATAAAATTGAAATGACTATAATCAGAATCTGGGGAATGTATAACGGGGAATATTGCAATGAGCCAGAAAAGGCCTGACAGGTGCATGTTTACAAAGGAAGCTGAAACAGTGACTTTTAAAGTTTCAGCTTCCATGTGTTGAATGTGCCACCTTTTGTAGAGGTAATGGTGTGAGGAAACACTGTCTGTATTGAATTGTTTCCAGCAGATTAGTTTCCCCTTGGCATAGCTGCCAGCCTGGGTCTGCATGTATGGCATCTACACACATCTACACACTGCTTCATATGTTCATTTACATTACTTTCGATATAGCTTTTTTTTTTCTTAGATGCTTTTTTAATATCATGTTTTTTTCATATAACTACCCTTTAAAAATTAGCTTTTTATTCAGTAGAAAATATCTCTTGCCTTAGCCAATTTTCATTAAACCCTAGACTACTTGGAAATTTTGGATTAAAGTTGAAACAACAGCCGCAGGAAGCCGCCTATAAGTGTTAAAATGTGGCTAAAAGGAGGTTCAGATTGACTGAGTTAGATTTATTTCAAAGTCTTTATCAAGGGTATATTTAGATGAGACACTGACACAAACTGATTTAGCATATAGTTCTAAAGCAGAAGTCAATGGATGCTTAAGGTCTGGAGGGTTGATGCCAGGGTAAATATCTGATTCCTGAACTGAATGCAGCTTTTTGCTCATTTTACCTGCTTTGATGCTTTTGACGATGCCGAAGCTTCAGGGATCGCTGCCTTGAAACAAGCTTCCCTTTGAAAGCGATCCGAGCAGTTTTATCATTATTGAACCGAGCAGGAGAGGATAATCAATCCAATGAGTTAAATATGCCGCTTATTTTGCTGAGTTTTTTTTTTTTTTTTATAAGAGCAGTTAAGTGTGACGCTGGTTAGGGTGAGCAGAGAAAAAGGCATGCACGTGTTTTACTAGCTTGTAGAGGAGTTTATCTCTCTTCACAGCAATTATACCTGGAATCATCAACTTAGACTTTCAGGAATAAAATACTATTGCAGCTTCACGTATCTTCTTTAATTTATTTAAAATTATGATCCTGATATTTAGCTAATTTAATAGTCAATGTAAACAAAATAAATACATAGATTTCCCTTAATAAATTAAAAACTATTGTCTCTTAGCCTATACATATATATTGCTCCTGCAGAGAATGTGTGTTGGAATGGCTCTGGTACCACCCAGTACCACTATTTACTCTAATTACATCTCAGAACGGACAGGGGCAGCACGCTATATATCAAGATGTCAAAGAGACCATCAAAATTGCACATTCCTCTTTGATTGGGCCTGATGGAGTGCTCTGTCTCTGAACTGTGCCGCCTGAATCAATCTCTCCTGGAAAACATCAGGGAAGCTAGAGCGGTGGTACCTTATCTCAGCAGATGCCACTCTCTGGGAACATCAAAAGAAAGTTGAAGATGAGTGAAGTGAGGTTAGTAGAAGTGTCTGGGGATGGCTGGCACGCTTGTCTCCGAGGTTTGTCGCTGCTGTTAACAGCATACTTAATCAGGGGAAAGCTTCACCTCCTCCCTATATGCGCTTAGACTTAGGAAAAACATCTATTTTTTTCAAGAAGATCATTTATTGATGTAACCAAGTTTAATTAATGCAGGAAAGTAACAGAAATGTAAAGAATCTGTATCTGTGTGCAGGATGTGAATTGGGGCAGTTTCGGTGTGGGACGGGTCGATGTATACCTGGTGAATGGCACTGTGACGGAGCGTCAGATTGCAGCGATGACTCCGATGAACACGACTGCCGTAAGTTAAAGCATACAGTATCTCCATAATATGTGTGGAGAGGATCGAAACATGTAGCTACAAGGCAACTTAGCCATGTTACACCTAAGAGCTTGTTCTATTTCCTCAGATACAAATGTTGTTGAGTGCTACTTCTTATTAGGCTCAAAATCTGGGTGTAGTGATGGACTCAGACCTGAACCTTCAGAGGCATATAGAGACAATTATCATGGAAGAATATTTCCAGGATTAAAAAAGCAATGTCCCAATAAGATCTTAAAGAAGTTATTCAGTCAAAAAGTTAATCAGACAGTGGAATTTGATTCAGAAAGCTGCAGCCAGCATCCTCACTAAGTGGAGCACATCACCCCATTTCTAAAGTCCTTCTACTGGCTCCCACTATTATCTGAATCTCAGATAATAGACTTTAAAATACCTCTGTTAGTCTGTAAATCGGCTAAATATTACAGACTTGTTGTCAGAGGATCATCCATCCAGACCTCCCAAGTCTTCTAGATTAAGTCTGCTCTGTACACCAAGAACCAAACATGACGAAACACTTTAGTTCTTTTGCTCCACTGATCTGGAATGAATCCTCAGACTATTGTTAAATTGCTGAAACCCTAAATTGCTTTAAATCTAGATCAATAACCAGTTTATTTATAGTTTCTTTATGTTCTTTGTTTCGGTTTGTAGCTACGCTTTACTTTTCTTTATTATTTTTTAGTGCAGATTACCTTTTTATGTGTTTTTGTTTCTTATATTTCAATAATGTAAAGCACTTCTGGCATTTCCTGTTGCTGGAATGCACAAATACACAGGCTTCACTCTGATATCTACTTATATGTCTCACTCTGCGGGGGTGAATAATGATGTGTTTGTGTGTGTATTCTGACAGCTCAGGTAACATGTGATGACAGTCATTTCCAGTGCCTGAGTGACGGCGAGTGCATCCCCATTGTATGGCTGTGTGATAATGAGGAGGACTGTGAGGACAGCTCCGATGAGAGGCACTGCCGTGAGTACACTTCAGATCAACAGCAACTTTTGCATAGTTTCTCTCCAAAGATTGTCATTTACCATCCATTATTTGCTATAGATTCAGAATGCAGGCTTTGCTTTTTTCTATTTATTAGGATTTTTTATTTGAAATATTGCACATTTTGCACTGAAAGGAAAGTATTACATGGTTTATAAAACAATTTTAGTGAGAGGGATTGCCTCCAGATGCCACCTGATGAGGTAACAGAAATATCTCAGAGGTTTGTTAAAGAACATACTGTATGATGTCATTTATCGGAACATGTGAAGAAATATCTTCAGTAAGACAAAAGGACACACCAGGTCACCAAGACAAGCAGACAGAAAGCTGTGGAGAAGTGAAAAGCTGAGTGACGTTCTTATACAACTGCATTTCAAGTTTAAACCTCTCCCAGAACAATGTTCAATCTTCAAACCTACAAAAACATGGCATCTGCTGAAACTGTCAGGAGCTGCAAAGATCTACTGCTCTAGTGGGAGAACCTGCTGACTGAAAAACTATTTATGGTGACGTCGTAGATAGGGCCTTAATGAGAAAGTGGCAAGAAGGAAATCTTTCATCTTCCATCTTGGAAAGGCTGCACCATTATTGCTTTGAAACAAGTACTGTCATTCTGGGTCCTTGACAAGATCCTTAGCCCTCAAATGTTCGGAAGACATGGCATAAGTACTTCCAAAAACAGAAAGAGGGACACTTGAGAAGAACAATAAGAAGAACTAATTAAGAGTGTGAACCTGAAGAGCAAACATTTTCAAAATGTCTTGTGGAGCTATTTGGAAAGAGGTGCAGGCGTACAACTAAAACTGAATTCCTTAGCAGCAACAGAAACCCCATGAGATGGACTTTCTTCTAGGTGCATTTTTATTAGAGGCGTCCCAATCCGATAAAGGTATCAGATATGAGTCTGAAATTAAGCAAAAAGCTACCATCAGATTGTATCGGCCTGCATCTAAATGTCCGATATTGGCTTGCAGATAGAAAAACTCTGGGTGTGTTTAAAGTTTCTCTAACCCATTGGCTATTATTACATGGGTTTGTCCTTTTCATACCTTTTTTTGTTGACTATTGTAGATTGTTAGTAATATTAGTTGATCAAATATTTTCTAACTTTCTACAGCCCAAAATACGTAATAAAAGCATGTTTGATTCAGGCTAATATTGTTTCGGGTCAACTTGTTCTATACTTCAAGCTATAATATTTGAATTGTATCTAAAATGAAAAAAAAAGTTTTTTATCTTATGGATCAGTAAAACAGAAACAATCTGTTGCAAACTGCATGACGTTGCTTGGGTCATTCTCCAGATCTCTGTGTGAAACCAAACCGGGCAAATAAAGGTGAGAATTTTGAAAAAGTGAAAGAGATTCAGGTTTGAAAGAGGTTGACATTCATGGCTGCATTGGAATGGTCCACAGAAGTCCAGAACCACACCACAAAAGTCCATCACATCAGTACTTTGCAAAAGTACAAAATATTGGCATAAATTTTGGTCTCTGGATGAATTAAGCTGGAGGTAACTTACTCCAAAAGACTGATGTAATTGTTTTGAAAGGTTGCAGTAATCTTTATAATCACCTGGGGGTGAATACAAATGCATCCTGCATGTTTCGGATTTGATTTAAACAACAGAATTATTTACCTTTCCACTTCACCACTCAATAGAATTTTGTTTGGTCAGTCTGATAAAATCCCATTAATATCAAAAGAGGTTTGTAATTGCAGAATATTGAAGTTCAAAAGGTCTTGTTATCTTGTTCCAAAGTATTGTAAGCTATAAAGCTGTTGTTTTATTAAATATTTCTTTAATTGCATCTCAGCTGGGAGGACATGCACCAGTGGCCAGTTCAGCTGCAGCAACGGCGCGTGCATCCCAGGAGAATACCATTGCGACCACCTGGCAGACTGCTTAGATGGATCTGATGAGACCAACTGCAGTAAGTCTTCTTCTCGATGGATTTTTTTCCTTCTTCTTTTTATCTTGGGCTCCTGTGGCATTTTAATCAATTTGTTAAGATTAAGAGGCTCGCTGACTGACACAAGGGGCCACAATATGCTTCTTGTTGTCAGAGGTTGATTGCAGATTCCTTGGTGGATTAGTCAAGCTGAAGTTCAGCTGCTATGCCATTATTGTGCCGACATGCTAGTCCCATAGCAAAACGAACTGTGGTAATCTCGCAATTGTACAAAGAATGCTGTGGCAACCACCGTTGTTATGGTAGTGCTTTTGATTTTTAGTCTGTTATCCTTCCCATTCATAAGGTTTTTCACGTGTTAAGAGCTATAAAGGGGTCATTTTGTAACGTCTATTTCCATGCATAACACTGGCCTGATGATGATTTAATCTTGCAGATTACCCTCGGTGTACAGAGATGAGGTGTGCCAATGGGGCCTGCTATAACCGAACTCAAAGATGTGACCATATACTTGACTGCCGTGACGGCTCTGATGAGGCAAACTGCAGTAAGCCATCTATTTTATAATAAATTCAAAAGGTGAAACATGGATGAAGGAATAGCAATGGAGCTTTTGATTGTTGTGTTCTGTTTTTCATAGCACAGCACTGCAATACAGGCTTCCACCAATGCAATAATGGGCTATGTGTTCCTCAACGCTACGTCTGTGACCATGACGATGACTGTGGAGACCGGAGTGATGAGTTAAACTGCAGTATGTAGAACCTGTCTCTACAGTCTGTTTTTCCTTCAATCAACAATGTTAATTTCGACCTTTTAGCTTGGATAAATACACATTAGTTTGGCTTTTTGTCCTTCAGCGTATCCTGCTTGCAGAGGAAATTACTTCACTTGTCCCAGCGGTCGCTGTATCCACCAGGTCTGGCTTTGTGATGGAGAGGATGACTGTGAGGACAATGCTGATGAAAAAGGCTGTGGTATGTATACAGTAGCTGGAATTTTAATCCAATATAATAAATTAGTCATTTTTGGAGGCAGCGGATGTGGATATTTAGCAGGTTAAACAGCCCTAAAACAGGCAGGAACTGAGGCCACAGAAACCTGATTCATCTTTGGTCTCCATGGTTGGTTTGGTTTGTCAAGACGCTATGCCTGCACTCCTTTAAGTGTGTTATTCAAATGCCTCTTTGTGGCACAAGATTGCGCAGCCCCCCGAGGAGGCTTTAGAATCCCCCCACATGGCTGTGAAGAGTGTATGTTTTTAAAGGAAGGGCTGCAGAAGCCCCCTGAGCCCCCTGCGTACCCCCACAGCTCCTTAGTCACAATTTTCTTTAGATCAGGATTCCTGTGGAGACATTTCAGCATGGTTTCGAGAGTTGCTCTCATTTTGCAGCACATCTAAAACCTTCTAGTTTCATTTTGTCTGATGTTTGGTATATTCTTTTATTATGTAATAAATTATGTTATGAACCATTTTACATTATATTTTATTTTGTGTAAAAATTTGGATGGTTCTAAATAATGCAATCAACTATTATATTTTCAAACAATGTTACTGTACATTTTATTCATAAAGTTTGTACTTTATAGTTATAGAAACAATGAATATTAGCAACAATATTATTATTTTCTCTTTTTTTTCCAATTTTGTCGAATTTGAGCGTAACCTTGGGTTCAGGCCTACTCAATAGTGTTTCCTCAATAGGCCTCCTTTCAATTTTATTTATCTGGTTTATTTTTGACATTTATGTGTTATTTTTGTTCTTTTTTATATATTTTTTTTTACATTTCTTATCTATTTGTTTGTATTTTATTTTAAAATGACTGTTTTCCTCTGCAGACAACTTGTTATTACAGTTCAAAAATAAAGGTGAGTTGTGTATTTTCTTGTTAGATAATGTTCCACGGGAGTGTTACCCAGGGGAGTGGCCCTGTCCATCCTCTGGGCTGTGCATCCCCATGGAGAAGCTGTGTGATGGGCAGGCTGACTGCCCTGATGGAGAGGATGAAACTAACACCACTGCTGGACACAACTGCAGTTAGTACACACAGAGTTTTTGTTGCTTTCTGCCAATTTGTCATTATGAACACTGATAAATAGTTTGATTTATCCGTTGTTCAGGCATCTTGAGGTGTGCTACTTTGAGCTGTGAGCATCACTGCCACCCATCCCCCAATGGAGGAGCATGTTCCTGTCCATCCGGCTACATTGTCAGCAGCAATGACAGTCGTTCCTGTATAGGTATTTACATCTTTACCCTTAAAGTTAATAATCAGTAGGTTGGCTATTAGCCTCACTCTCATCACGTCTGAAGACCCACAGGATAGGGGGAAGAAGAAATAAGAGATAATAGGATAAAGTCATCATCTAATGCTGGTGAAGATTCTCAGTCATCCAGGTTATAGTTATTTAAAATAAAAGTAAAAAAAAAAAAAAAACAATCCACTGGACTTCGTTTCATAGTTTGAAGACGTTTCGCTTCGCATCCAGGAAGCTTTTTCAATCCAAACTCATTTCTGAAAAACCTTCCTGGATGGGAAGCAAAATGTATTCAAACTCAGAAACAAAGTCCAGTGGATTGATTTTTAACTTTTGTTGAGTCATCATCTAATCTGCATTACAAAGAGAAATGGACAAATTGTCTCCAAGATTTACAAAGCCGGTAAAGACACCCAGCTATTATCACAACATGGGGTCATTATGTAAAGCAAATGAGGATGATTTCAAACCACCAGCTTCAGATTTGAATCAAAGTAAAATAAAAATATGATTTTTTTTCCTTCTCTGAGTTATCAGACATTTGAGATATTGATAAAACTTGTAGCACTAAAAAGGCTATATATGGAAATGTTTAAAGGAGCAAGAAGTGCATTTTCACCATTAGAGGTGCACGTTGAGCACTCTGTGTGCAGACCAAAACAAAGGTACATTCTAATACAACTTTCTATCAAGCTCAATAATATGCCACACCAGGTCATTTGATTAGAATAATAATATAATTCATCCCATTAAATTCAGACTGTAAAAATTGTGTTGTTTAGTTTTCATTAATTTTGTATACAGTGTGGGATCTATTGTTTTCCTTGCCGTGTCATTTTTATTGAAAATAAAAGAGACAATATGCTCAAGTTGCTGTCAGTGTAAGGGTCGGCATAACTACAAGGAGTAGACAAGGCAGGGACAACTACCAGGTGATACTACTGACTGGAATAAAAAATCTAGTACCAGTTACCTGTTTTAGCTTTAGATTATTTGTTAAAGAGAGAATGCCCTGATTGTACGTGATGATCATGTACAGTAGTGTCCATTGCTGGTCTAACTCCTACAATTTACCCACAATAATAGTATTACATTGAACTGAGTCAACATGGCAAAACAAGTCTAATAAGTATCTATAGCACCAACAAAAGCTATGATTTGACTTCATGCTGTTCCTCATCAGTCCAGGAGGAGAGAAACTAGCTCTGAGTCAAACTGGAGCTGCATCTGCTTTAGAACTGCTCTCCACCTTGGAATCACAAGGCCAATTTTAATCCTCGTTTAATCACTTTTCTTATATGGAAACATCAATAATGGGTGCTGATTGTCTTCAGGATGCTCAGGATGAATGCTGTGACCCACTGGAAGCACTGTGTGTCATTTTGCTGCTATTCTGCGCTAGTAAGCCCTGAGTGGCAGCTGTTAAAATACACATATTGTTGAAATACACATATATTCACATATACATGTATGCGACTGGCCTGGTTATTTAAACAAGAGACTGAAGTTAACATTTTGTTAATTGCTCCTGGGTACGTTTACAAGCACTGTTAGATTGAGCACATTTCTATATAAATTTGTAGTTGCCTGTGTGCCTGTTTAGTTTTGCGTTGGCCTCGGTTTTGATCCTGTTTTTTAATTTTTTTATTCCATCACATTGAAGACTTTGACGACTGCTCCATGTGGGGCGTCTGTGACCAGCTGTGTGAGGACCGCATAGGATCCCATCGCTGCAGCTGTCGGGAGGGCTATACTCTGGAGCAACATCGCTACTGCAGAGCAGACGTATCTAGTGAGTGGCTCTTTCACAACTTGTTTATTATATCTTTTAAGTGGTTTATGACTATGTGTGTGATAATACTAAATAAAGTGCATTAGAGTAGTCCGTACTATACCTTTTTTTATCTGCTAAAAATGTATCTAGATTCATTGAGTCCATTTGCTTCTTTAAGTATAGAAAGTGTTTTTACTAAAGCAGTGACCTCTAATTAAGTATTGGTAAAAATCATTATAGTGATAGTAAGAGAAACGTCTCTCCTGTGTTGTCAGGAATCTGCTTTAGGAACAAAAATCTGATGTTTCAATAAGATAATTTTAATAAGAACGTATGTTAAGGTTTTCTTCTAATGCACTTTTTCTTCATTTCAGCTGGAGTTCCTTTCCTAGTTTTTTCTAACGGCAGAGATCTGGTAATAGGTGACATCCATGGCAACAGTCTGCGCACTTTAGTCAATTCACAGAACAGAGGAATTGCTGTTGGAGTCGACTTCCACTACGATCGGCGTATGATCTTTTGGTCAGATACCATACAAAATAAGGTGCTTTCTACTTTCAGCCTTTTTTATTTTCCTCCTGTCAGTTATTTGACTTCCTCACCACTTCAACATGTTGTAAGAATTGTGCCCGTCTTTTTGTTTTTCTCATGAATTGAGGTAATCTCCTAGTAGCCAAGAACAAATTCTTCTAATAATCTTTTAAAATATCAGCAATGTTGATACTATAATAATGGAATAGCTAGTGGTCCCGTGGTGGCTGGCTCATAATGGAGGGAAAAAGATATGTAATAGAATCCAACTGGCTTAATCTTGAGCCTGTCTGATAGGCTCATATGATATTGACATACCAAGGCCTAATTTTTGTAACTCGATCTTGTTAGAACTAATCATGCTGTATTCATTTTCATTGGTGCTGTCCATTTGTAAGCATTCTTTTGCAAGCTAAAGGGGCTTTGTCCTGACTAGACCTGGGGCTTCTTTTTGGTTCAAGCTACTATGGCTTAGCTGGAAGGCTGGAACATACCTCTGACAGAGCATCTCTGTATAATTGTCACACCGAAGGCAGTATGTCAGTTTAAATGTAGGGAGAGCACAAACAGGGCATCTGAATGCAACCGGAAAGGTTAAACTACCTGGCTATTTCCACGTCTTTGGTTTCTCTTTAAACAGGTCAGTTGGAAATCCTGCTTTCTAGATATCTGGATCGGGTTTCCATAAAAAGCAGAGTTGCTAAAAGCCCTGCCTCTTGGCTGGCTGCATAGTGCCAAGGCTTGCAGATTGAGTTTGAGGTTCACAGTGGTACAGTAGCAGGTTCAGAGGTCAAACACTCTCTGTCTATGTCACGTTTAATGAGGTATTTTTATTTATCTTTAACCTGCAACTTCATCAACGCTCTCAAACATTTTACACAAAAGGTTTCGTTTGCTATAGGCATGGGCTGATAAGAGATCTTCACATAATTCAATTTATATTTATATAAAAATTTGGGCTTATTTTATAATCTTATTTTAATATTGCCATTATTGAAGATATGTATTCTTGTATTTATGTATGTATTTTTCCCCTTTGATTACCTTAAAAAAACAACAACAAACGACGGTGAAATCGAATCTCTGCTAAACCTCGAGGATTTTGCAACGCATCATCAACAAACAAATACCTCATGACCAATCTGCTCCCCTTCCCCTCCTGAAACACAAAATGCAACTGAATGAAAATAAACATCTGTTTTTAATATCGGCCTACTTATATTAATTGGGCAAGTGGCGAAACTTTGTTTCAATGATGACATTGTTAGCTTTGTATGTTAGTGCCAATATTACCATTGATAATGCCACTACAATAATACTGAGGAATATAATCTAATAAGTATTATATTTATTATATTACACTATTGTTATTAACTATACAATTATTATTATTAACAAAAGCACAACAATTATTTTTTACTTTAGCCAAAATTATAATTAGACATTCTCATAATTTTTTTTTATTTTTTCTTTTATTTACAATTATGCACCACCATCAAATAATTTTATAATATAATGATAATGATATATAATCAACTAGAAAATTCCTGATACATTTTTGGAGGAATCTTCCCCTTTCTGCGTGGTCTTTCTTGTATAGCTTGATTATGTTTAAGTTTGTGGCAGCTTGTGTCAGCATACCTTGCAAGCAACTTTCATTGCCATAGTTTTTGGCTGCTTATGTTGCCATAATTTGCGACAACTTACGTCACCTATTGGTAATTTATTTATTTTTAGTTCAGTTAGAATATTTTCAATACCTTTGATGTTTTTATTAAATCTCTCTGTTTCTCTATAATGATGTTTAAAGATGATGATTGGGAGACTTTTATTTTGAAGTTTGCAGTAGGTCTGTTGTGAAAAGGCTTTTGTAATCTAAAGCTTATTGGCTTTTATTTAGCAGAGTACAGGGTGTCTTATTTTGAAAGTCTGGCATGGGCGTGTCCTAGGATAGGGTCAGATCCAAAAGTGATGTGGAATCCCTTTCCACATTTTAAATCACCCTTTTCCCTATCATTAAGGTAATATATGCTTTATTACTGTGGAAAGGGTGGTTTTTATTTTTAAATTTTCAATTGGGGTATGTTGATAAAAGGCTTTGGTAGTCTACTTTCCAAAACTGGCTGAGTTTGGTTTATAAGCTTGAGTCTTATGCTGCAGTGAATTGTTCTGTAAAATGCAAAGGCTTTTATTTAGCAGAGTACAGGGTGTCTTATTTTGAAATTCTGGTATGGGTGTGTCTACACCAGTAATATAGAATCAACTTCCAATTGATAAATCACACTTTTTCAGTATTATCGTATATATTGGAGGCTTTTATTTTGAAATTCTTTCCTGCCGTAAACTCCTAAAGGCGTTAAAAGTGAAGCAGGTCCCCCTTTAGAAAAAACAAGCAGTTGTGCAAATGTGCTTACCCCCCCCCCCCCCCCCCCCCCCAAAAAAAAAAAAAAGAAAAAAAAAACACAATCAAACAAAAAGGAAACCAAAAACGTATATCTGTACATACTGGTTCCTGTCTGATCTGCACGTGGAATAAAACAAGGAAAGCAGGAATAGATAAAAAGCTGCATAATTTGGGATAATTAAAAAGTTGTATGCTTTTGTTAGGAGCAACTAATAACAAAAAGGAAATTTGAACTTGAAAGTTTGTTAATAAGATACCATTCTAGGTTTAAATGCCAGTAATTTCCTTTTAATCTGATAAGGACTTCCCATCAGCGGACTAATAAGCTGACCACAATGGCATCTTTTATCTCCAGGTGTTTTCTGTGCATATGGATGGTTCCAACATGCAGGTGGTTTTAAATGTATCAGTTGACTATCCTGAGAATCTGGCAGTGGACTGGGTGAACAATAAACTGTATGTGGTGGAGGCCAGCGTCAATAGAATTGAAATGGTGAACTTGGATGGAAGCAACCGGGTTACGCTCATCACTGAAAACCTCGGAAACCCTAGAGGACTGGCGGTGGACCCCACTGTCGGGTAAGCGCATGCCCCTTTCTTCATCGTTTAATTAATCCAGCCAACAGCGGTCCCCACAATCTGCTTTGCTCCAATAGCATGGAATAATTGGGTGGGATGTTTGAGATTAACAGATTGCCATAGAGAGATTAGTGAGGACGAATGTAAGTGATGACCCTCATTGTAATCCTATAGTGTAGTTCAAGGGAGAGCGGCAGCCAGGTGGCTCCACAGAAACTCCTTATCTCAAAGTATTGCTTAGCTCTTTGGTGGATGCCCTGCCACCCACATAGAGTTATCCTACTGTAGATGCCTAATTATAAAAAGTTCTCTAATTGTACAATTTTAGGCCAGGTATGTGTTTTTGTGTTGCTTTTCCACACATACATTGAGAAACCTCTCTTTTTCTTTTTTTTAAAGGTATATGTTCTTCTCAGACTGGGAGGCAGCAAACGGTCAGCCAGGCCTGGAGCGGGCCTTCATGGATGGTACCAATCGTTATGGGATTATTGGCACCAAACTAGGCTGGCCCTCTGGAATCACTCTAGACATAGAGGCGAAGCGCATCTACTGGGTTGACAGCCGCTATGATTATATTGAAACGGCAACCTATGACGGTCTGCACAGGTACTTCATGTGTTTTACTCTTTCAAGCTTGAATCCTAAATACCTTTAGATGAATGATTAAAAAAGTTGAAATGCTGTTAGATGTAATTTGAAATACAAATACACAAAGAGATATTTCCATTATTACTAAATACTTACTGTGTTGCCATTTTTGTTCTGACAGGAAAACCGTTGCCCATGGGGGGGCTGTGGTCCCACATCCTTTTGGCATCAGTCTGTTTGAGCACAATGTCTATTTCACGGACTGGACCAAGATGGCCGTGATAAAAGCAAACAAGTTTACTGACAGCAATCCACATGTGATTTACACTACATCTCACACCCCACATGGAGTAGCAGTTATACATCAGCTAAAGCAACCACAAGGTAAGCTTTCTAGTAGCTGAAATCCTAAACAGAAGCCCCCCTGCAGTTGTTAGCAGATGGGCACTTATCAGAGTTATGTTTAATTTTTAATTTCATTGCACTTTTCATAAAGTTCTAACCTTCTAATAAAGATTTTGATGATTTAGTCTAGAATAACTTCTACTTCTATTTAGTTCAGTATACTAAGTATAGTAATTCCAAAGATTTATATGCATACATCAAAAGTTCTGATGTTAAAAGAAATATTCTGAGTATTCTGGACCTCAGACTTCAGAAATACTCAATTGAACCCAAATGAAAGTTAAATGTAGTAATTAATATAAGTACTTTGGCTTAGGTTGACAGTGTATAACAGACAGAGGCTGAAAGAAGGTTGACTTTGCACTTTAGTAAATTCAGATTCAGTGCAATCTGTTGAAAATCTTGCTTTCCTGCAGCCTAAATGAATTGCAAATAATGTTTCATTTTGAATTCTTTGTTGCATTTTTGTGCTTTTTCAGCCAGTATGTGCTGGGCGGTTTGGTCCCTTCAAAAGTTAACAAAATGTTTCCTAAGGGATACAAATGATTACCCTGGGGAATGCAGCTCATTTTGTGACAAAAGTATGAAACAGGAGGAAGTAATACATCAGCTCCCCCTGAAGTCTATCGCTACTTGCTTGGAATAGTTTTCTTCACCTCTTGTGTTACTCTTATGTTTTAAACAACTCATATATAGCTTTAATTCTTCTTTACTTAACTAGAAGCATCGCTATAAAGAGTGTTGTTGTCTGCACAACCTAATAGCACCTTTATGTGGTTCGTTTCAACTTAAAGAAGATTATTTTTGTTTTGTTTTTTCTACTCAAATAAGGCCCAATTTAGCTGAAAATGGTCAAATTCCAATAACAGGAAGATTGCTCAATGTGTGTAGTTTAACACTTTTTAAAAGTGTTGTTGTAATTGGAGATGGATGATATTCATGAGCCATTTACTAATAATCCACTAATATATAAGGTACTGTTTTTTTTGACAATCAGTGAGGATTATGCCTGCCCAGATTGCAGGCACCCAATTGATGGATGAGTCTTACGGAAGAGATGAAGTAAACCTGTTAGTGGTGCTGATCGTTTTTAAAGCTTTTCAAAGTTTCAGAAACAATTATCTGATATGAGCAAAAATTACACTATCCTGCTTCCCTAGTTTTAATTTTAGAACCAGCAAATGTTGTTAAGGATTATAATGTTTAAAAATCAAGTGTTTTTGATTTTTTTCCGCCTGTCTCTAGTGCCAAATCCTTGCAGTGTGGACAGCGGTGGATGTGAGCAGATCTGTGTTTTAAGTCACAGGAGTGACAATGGAGGACTTGGTTATCGCTGCAAATGTCGCATTGGTTATGATCTGCATGCTGATGGCAAACGGTGTTTGCGTAAGTTAAGATTTGTTATCAAATCTTTTTTTCTTCAATTTTTTATTATTTTTTTGCAAAGCTCCTTGCCTTTGAAAGCTGTTTTAGTTCCTGCATTCTTCTATTGCCTTCCATCCAGCTGTGAGGCAGTTTCTGCTGTTCTCCAGCCAGCTGGCTGTGAGAGGAATCCCCTTTAACCTGTCCTCCCAGGAGGACATCATCCTGCCGGTCACCGGATCACCCTCCTACTTCGTCGGTGTGGATTTTAGCGCTGAGGATGATGCCATCTTTTTCTCTGACTCTGCAAAAGATATTATTTACAAACAAAAGGTGGATGGAACAGGTGACTATATTTTTTTAACTCTATTAAGCTAAAATCATAATAGTATTGCTGTTCTGCTCTACCATGCATCCTCACACTGGTTTAGGGGGTTAAGAGATCAAGGAATCTAATGATGGTAGAAAAGGGATCTGTAACAATTAACCAAGCTTTTTAAAACCTAAAAAGAAGCTTTCCTCCCATGTTTTAGAAAAGATGCACAGAGACGAGCAGAAAAAAATCTACTCTGATCAGCAGTTGTGTTAAGAGTTGCTCTGAGAGGAAAATTCCAGCTGACAGCTTATTTATTTAAATGTGTTCCTCTTTCATCTTGCAGTAAGACAGTGCTCTGACTGCTTTGATCTGTGCAGGCAGGGAGATATTGGCGGCTAACAGAGTGGAGGGAGTGGAGGATCTGGCTTATGACTGGATTTCGAAAAACCTCTACTGGACAGACCCACGATACAGGAGCATATCCGTCCTGAGACTGGCTGATAAGTCCAGGAGGGCCATTATACAGAACCTGAACAACCCCAGGGCCATCGTGGTGCATCCTATTATTGGGTAAATCCAAACAAACTGCAACATTTTCCAGAAAAATGTTGGTTATGTTGTTCCATGAAGCACATGTCTAGTTTGATCATTGCTGACTGTGTATTAATGTCTTATTGCTGAGTTAATGTACAGAAAAAAGCTAAATTTTGCTCTAGCAATTATTCAGTTTGTCATATGCTGTCTGAATTTCTTGAGCTTTAATGTTCTTTTTTCTTAATTTTATGTGTTTTTCTTGCTATATTTATTATACTCACTTTATAAATTATGCCTATTTACAGATCTCTACAGATAAAGATGATTAAAGAAAAATCCTCCTTCTATTTTTAGATTCACATTCTAAGAACTGATCATCCATTCATAAACCTTCTACTATTAGGCCATCAGCTGATTGAATATAATATAATTTAGAACAAGTGGCTATTTCCTATAGTCTTAAAGTCATGAGGCCTCTGTGTTTAACTGCACAGATTAGCCCAGTATGAAGGCCAGTGTTGTATTTAACACTAAGAAGCTGGATTAAACAGAAAAGCTCTACATTGCAGACGTGTCAAAGAGAAACTTTTAAATAAATCACACAGGTAGATGTTTAGTAGCAACTTTGGATATTTTTTAGATTAAACATGCAAGTGAATCTTTTTATTCTTGTTGTTTCACCAGGTATATTTTTTGGACTGACTGGTACCGTCCTGCAAAGATTATGAGGGCTTGGGGTGACGGGTCACATGCCATTTCTATTGTAAACACTACCCTGGGCTGGCCCAATGGATTAGCAATTGACTGGAGGTGAGCCAAATATCTTACATCCGAGCACTCGGAACAACAGCCCCACATTGTATTATATTTTTTTAACACATTGCTTAATTAGTAAAATGAAACAATTAGTCTAAAATAGTCCCAAAGCTGTCACCCTCAGCATCCTAGAAAATACACAAACATTTTTGTGTACATTTAAAGAGATATTTAGAGAAAAGAAAAACAAATTTGTTGTAATTTAATTGAGACTAACAACACAGATGTAAAGTGAGTTTTAATTTCACTGCAAACAGAGTCCTAACAAAACTGAAACACTACTTTAAAGTTAAAGCTTATTCATTATTAAAAGTATGTTACCAACCAGTTTAATATCACAAATATTCTTTCCTACACCAAACAATACAATCACGTTCCCCTTTTAAAATCAGATAGCGATATATTTGCAGCTATAAATGTGTTTCATAGAGCTGGGTTTTTATTTTTTACTCACTGATTCATAATTATTTTCAGGTTTTGTCACACTGTGTGTGTGATTATTACAATGATCAATAGTTTAATTGGCTATTAATTGGCTAACATTTCTTATTAATACTTGGATTGGAGAGTTAGATGAATAAAGTTTTTTAATCAATTTAAACTTTTAGCAATTAACATAATTAGCCTAGCTTAGTGTGTAGTTCCCTGTTGGCCTTTTCATTACCTCACCTGTGAGATTTGTCAAAACGCTGCGAACATTTCCAAATCCAGAATAGTCCATGACCCGATAGAATTGGATTTGTCCAACAAGATCAAAAATTACTTAGCTTTGTGTCATTTGCTAAAGTCCATACCAGAAGCAACAGCTGATTTAGGCCTGCATTAAAGCTTTAACTATTTACAGCTTTAGACTTCAGTTGGAACTTCTTTCTTGCTGCAGTTAAGACTTCTGCACTGAAGAGTTTTGCTGTGACCTGTTGCAGCTGATTATAGTTTGTTCTTTGATTGGAAAATGCTTAGTTTCTGCACAGTCGATCATAGAAACAGTCTATCAGGTGTAACATAAGTCGATATTGTGGAATTTTCTGTTACACTCTAATAGGTTTAATTCTAAATCATTTTAAATAAATATCCATCCTTTTATTGTACTTATTGCTACAGTCACCTCTCTGATTTGAACACATTTCAGTTCCATGCGTCTGTATTGGGTTGATGCTTTCTTTGACAAGATTGAGCACAGCAACTTTAATGGACAAAACAGGCTTTCTTTGGACCGCATCACTCAGATCTCTCATCCTTTTGGCCTTACTATATTTGATGGTAAGTCCTTTACATCTAAAGAGCATGAATGTTTCTTTTCCTTTAACTTTAGTCATTATCATGTCAAAGAAGCAATTACTTGAAGCAGTTGGTGATGAGAGATAGAGTAGCATATTTCATGCTCTGCTGCTCCTTTCACACAAAGGCTATGCATATTTCACCGACTGGCGACTGGGTGGCATCGTGCGTGTGCGGAAAACTGACGGTGGGCAGATGGTTGTTATTAGAAGAGGAATCAGCCACATCATGCATGTCAAGTCTTTTAACTCCAACTCTCAGATCGGTCAGTAGCTTCATTCACTGCTCCTCTAACTTTCTTGTTCTTGTAAGCGTGACCTCAGTCATATTCCTGGTCATTACCCTCCCACCTACCCCTTCTCAGGTTCCAACCTCTGCAACAGGCAGACAAATCCCAACGGAGACTGCAGCCACTTCTGCTTCCCTGCTCCAGACTCCCAGAGAGTGTGTGGCTGCCCCTATGGCATGAAGCTGTCGCCAAACCAGCAGACGTGTGTGGAGGACCCCTCCAACGAGCCCCCTACAATGCAGTGCGGAGCCAACTCCTTCTCTTGTGGCAACGGCAAATGTGTCCCAAACAGCTTCAAATGTGACGGCGTTGATGACTGCCATGACAACACTGATGAACTCCATTGCGGAATCAACAGTAACCTGACTAATTAAACATGTCTCACACCTTTTTTCCCATAGGTAATATTTGTTTGTTCTACATCAAAGCGAAACCTCTTTGTGTCCTCTAGATATGACTTGTTCCCCCTCGGCCTTCACTTGTGCCAATCAGAGGTGCGTGCCAGCAAGGTGGCACTGCGATGGGCACAATGATTGCTTTGATAACAGCGATGAGCTCAACTGCCCCACACAGGTGCCTGGAACGTGCCCTGCCAATCAGTTTACATGCGCCAACCACAAATGTATCCCGCTAACTTGGCTCTGTGATACAGATAATGACTGTGGGGATGGGTCTGATGAAGTCCACTGCTGTGAGTATCTTTAGAAAATCCCACCATAAATATAGGCACCCCAGTTAGAGGTGTTTAGAAAATGAGTAATGTCATTCAATTCAATTCAATTCAATTCAAAAATACTTCATTAGTCCAAAAGGGAAATTAAATAAATGACTCCATTTTAAGCATTTTAGAAAAATCATGCCTGTTTTTCAACAAATTCAGCCAGAAAAAAACATGTTATTATTGGAACCCTTAATGGTTCCTATACAATAAATGGAAGAGAGTATTATTTTAGCGAATAATCCAAACATTTATTAAAATTACATCGCTTTTTTTTTTACTTTTATTTATTTATTTATTTTTACAGTAAATACAATTAGATTTTTCCTGTTAGGGTTAGTTAGGTTTCAATGATTTTTTCTTTTAACAACATACCAGAATAATTTTAATAATAAAGAATAAAGATTTTGGGAGGTTTTATTTACAATTTCTTAGTTAATTGAAAGTAGCTGATTGTGGGCAAATTGTGACAAAAAGGGACAGTGCGGAGCCCAGGGAGCAGTCTGTGGTTAAGGGTCTTGTTCAGGGTCCCAGAGTGACAGTCCGTGGGACTTGAACTGTGGGAGTTGAACTCAGAACCTCCGAGACCCAGGCACAATGCTCTAACCAACCTTCTAACCTTCCTTAGAGAATACCTTTAAAAAACTCAATATGAATTAAAAAAAGAGATTTAATAAAAAGAAATTAATACATTGAGAAAAGTAGAAAATAAACACTTTAAAGAAAACAGTCTGAAACACTTCTAGAAGCATAACACATCCTTGTGATTAAATATTGGGCATAGGAATGTAGCATGTAGTAGTGTTTACATAAAGTGCAGCTTGTGACAGAGCAGAAATAGGCTGGTGGTCTATTTTGATGTTTATCTCTATATGTGTTCTAGCATCTGTGTGGGTCAACTGCCTTCCAATTAGCAATAAAGCTAATATCGCAAGAGTGCCAATAATTTTTGTGCTGTTAATATTTTTTATTATTTTTATTTTTTATTTTTTAACTTTTTATTTTCAATAACAATTTTTATATCAACACATACATATGTCCACCCTTGTCACATCTCACAATTCACATCTTAATATCTGATTTTTATAGATCATTTTAGACCTTTCACTCACATCAGGCATAGAGGTTTTCTATTCCAATATTTTTAATTATAATTAAAACTTTTTCTTTGCACCAACCCCCACTGCACTCCATTTACATATCAGATGTTTTGATGTTGTTCAAAAATTCATTAAAGAACAATTAATAATTAATTCAGATTTTAAAAGCATCTTTTTACGTGTTACCAATAACTGAAAAAAAAGGGATCAAATGCTGTGTTTATATATAATCGGAGACATTTTCCTCCAAAACATACAAAAGGGCTAACAAGGTAAATTTATGTCCTATAAATCAAAAATGAATCATAATTTTATCCTCATCAGTTCAAGAAATTGCTGAGAAAAGATTAATAATTTTTTAAAGGAACCTAATTTCCTGATATTAAATGGTGCTTAAGGGATTTTTGCTGAATCTGCTGTTAACCCAGTGGTAGAAAGTTAAGTTATATATAAACGTCAGCACTGGGGGCTAATAATAAATTGAATTTTTGTCCTTCAGATATGGGTGCCACGTGCTACCCAGGACAGTTTCAGTGTCCCGACCACCGTTGCATAGACCCCAACTATGTTTGCGACGGAGACAGAGACTGTGTGGATGGAGCAGACGAGCTGGGATGCAGTGAGTAGTTGCTGCTCTTGTGTTGTAATTAATTAATTAATTATGCCAAGGTTCATTGAAGCAGGTTTAATTCTATCTTACACAAAGCTATAAAAACCATTTTGAACTGTGAGGTATTTTAGTAGTTCAGAAACACATTTGCTGGGCAAACTGTTGATAATCATCCCAGTGTATACTTTGAAAGATGCTTTTTAAGCTCCTAGTTTATTCCTCTCATCTGTTGTGCTGATTATTACCTCTTTTGTACTTACGTTTTTCAGTCTACAACTGCACAATGAGTGAGTTCAAGTGTGCCAGCGGGCATCAGTGTATAAACTCCTTCTATCGCTGTGATGGTGTCTTCGATTGTAGCGACCACTCTGATGAGCAAAACTGTCGTAAGTATTCTTACTGTTCTGGTGCTCATTAATCACACATTATTGTTTTTTCTTTGTTTTATACTATGTAGATATATTAGCTAAGTCCTAATCAGATGTTTGTCCCTCATGTACATCCATGTGAGTTGTTTAGTAGTATGGCTAATACAGAATCCTGAGGCAAATACAGATTAAAGCCTCTCAGTATGTTATTCAAAATCATTCTATATCTCTTGAGCAAGATTTAAATAGTTTTGAAAGGTTCATTAGTTTTTATTTTTATCCAGTTTTGACTTCTGATTTGAAAGTTTAGTTTGTTTTCATAAATTTTTTTGTATTTATAAGGTTTGGTTTAGTTTTTATTTTTTTTTAATTCTTAGATTTCATTAGTTTCAGTCATAGTTTGATGATTTTATGTAATACGACTATAAGGCTAAATAATAAAAACAAATAATAAAACTCCCATATAAGGACAGAGCACTGCCGCAACACAAATGATCCGACTGCCGTACCTAACATCTGCTGGGATAATGCTGTACAAGGACAGAAACCAAAACAGCAACCAGAAATTAGACCACATATTAATTATGTTAAAGTCACACAAAAAAAACAAAGGACTGTAAATTAGTTTTGTAAACTGTTATGGCAGTTTAAGTTATTTATTTTTATTTCAGTTAATGAAAATTCTAGTTTTCATCATTTCGTCCGTTATAGTTAACAATGGTAACTTTGCTCATCAGTTGTTGGTGGTGCTTATTTTCTCTTTTAATCGTCTAATGTTAGCCTAACTCTAGCACATTTAAAACCCTATAATTCATATTTAAACACTGTTCTGTGTAATCATCATCTGTGCACTCAAAAATGTGTTCTCTTTCTTCAATAAGTTGGGGTTTTGGTTTTAAAATTGAATGAAAAGCCTTTCAGCTCCTTTCTGCTGCACAACTCTTCTGGACAACTGAGGGTGTCTGAGTAGCACAACATGGAGAGAGAGATAGTTGAACCAACCAATGTCAGTTTTCTTTATGAATAATGTAACGGCTGAAAAATGCTAGGATATCATTGCAGAAACTCTGAATAAACCAATATATAGTAAGTTGTGGAAGCAATAGTAGACAATGATTTTTCAAACTCCCTGGGATTGACCAAACAATACATAGATACCCAACTACATGCATCAGTAGTTGCTTTTTTTTTTAATAGACTACCGTACTAACCATTTAAAAAAAAAAAGATTTGATTTGGTCCACCAGATTAATGGTTGGGTCAGATTTTGGACATCACTTGTTTTGGCCCACATGCTTGTGTCCTTATTAGCCACCAGGCCTCCCGGGATGTGCCATCATGAGAGTGAGTTTCAATGTCAATCTGATGGGAGCTGCATCCCATCCTCATGGGAATGTGACGGACATCCAGACTGTCAGGATGGTAGCGATGAACACCACGCCTGCCCTCCCCGGACCTGCCCTTCCACGCTGTTTCGCTGTGATAATGGAAACTGCGTTCTGCACAGCTGGATATGTGACGGAGACAACGACTGCAGAGACATGAGCGATGAAAGAGATTGTCCCACACCACCTTTCCGATGTCCAAGCTGGCAGTGGCAGTGTCCTGGTCACAGTGTTTGCATCAATCTTACCACAGTGTGTGACAACACACCTGACTGCCCCAATGGCGCTGATGAGTCTCCACTTTGCAGTAAGTGGCATCTTCTGTTTATTTCAGCTTGCGCTAAAAAACAAACTCAGAAAGCAAGTTTGATTTTTTTCTTACCCATATCTTAATATATAGAATACATTTTGCTTAGGTATAAGAAAAAACTGTTAAGTGTAACAACCAATTTATTAAATTGAAATCTAAAAAAAAACACAACAAATTTTAAAAAAATGAAATCAATTAGAGATTTGTTTGATGAATTGAATCCAGATTCTTTCTATTTAATTTTTTATGCTCATTTTATACATCATTTTCTAAGTGCATACAATGTTTACTTGTACATAAGCCATGATTGTATTCTCAGTAACTTTCACCCATTCAATGAAAAACTTAACAGTCTATTTCAACCTGATTTTTTTAATTCATCACTTTTATTAAACTCTTGTAATACATTGAAAGCATTCGCTTCACATCACAGAAAAATTGTGTTCAAAGTCACCTACTTATTTTTGTGTTCTTGTGTTTAAATCAAGCATGTGTGTGATTTGTCTTGTATTGACCCGAAAATGATCTTTGATTCCCCTTCCCCTCCTGTTGCCTCTGTCCCAACTTTCAGACGAGCCTTTACCAGGTAGGAAGAAACTTTCAATCCCTAACAGAATTGTTGCAAGTAGTTTAGATTTATCTTTAACAGATGCAAAATCATTTCTGTTATAAATTTCCATCAATCACCATGCACCACATTCATAACCTAGCTTTGACACAGGACAGCATTTCTGAGGATATAGTTTTTGCTTTGTTAATGTTATTAGTCTTTTCTAGAAAGCTGCATGTATATTAAAGGCTTTTTTCTCCAGATTTTCTGTTCTAAATAAACCTTTTCTTACTTTAAACTTAGACCAGGAGAGCTGCTCTGATAACAACGCTGGCTGCACACACGGTTGTATCCAAGGGCCTTTTGGGGCCCAGTGCACGTGCCCTGTTGGTTATCAGCTCAGCAATGACTCCAAAACCTGTGAGGATATAGATGAATGTAATCCCCCAGGACTGTGCAGCCAGCACTGCTTTAACGAGAGGGGCTCCTTCCGCTGTCACTGCCAGGAGGGTTACACTCTTGAAGCAGACCAGCGTACCTGCAAGGCTTCAGGTAAGGGGAAGAAATGTTTTTAAAACTTCAGGGTACGGGACATCTGTATCAAGTTTTAAATAATCTAAATTATATATTTTTTAAAGGAAATACTTCTAATATCAGGCCTACTGTGATCTTGGCTTTTAGCATTTTTTACCAGTCAAACAGGTATCTGATTTCTCCACTCGTCCAGCTGGAAGAAGCCATGGGGGGAAAAAAGTGGGACTTGGCCCCCAGACATCCAGACGGACACACTGCCTTTCTTCTCTTTTTGTGTTTCTTTGCTCCTCTGATTTCAAAAGATAAGGCAAATAACATATATGTCAGTCACTGGCCATCGCCGCGGTAATTAGGACATAATCACAAACAAAGGACTGTTTATAAGGGGAGTGTGCTTGACATGAGCTCCTCTTCCCTCACAGATAATTGCCTGAAAGCTTTTGCCGTACAATAGGACATTATTTGCACATAAGTGCATTCCTGAAGGACTGCCATTTGAGCAGGGTCTATTTAAGAGTCTTTTTGTCTGGCTGTTGTCAACTCACACACACTGGAACTGAAGTGTTTTTCTTGTCTTAAAATAAACATAACTGGATTTTGATATGTTTTATTTATAGATTCACGTCAAGCCTTCCTACTTGTGGCCAGTCGAAATCAAATCATCCAAGATGAAATAAGCGCTCAACCAAATGTGATTCGGTCACTGATTCGAGACGGACGCAATGTTGTGGCTATAGATTTTGACTCTGTTTCCAACCGTGTGTACTGGTCTGATACAAGCCAGGACAGAATCTGGAGTTCTAACATAAACGGCAGCGACAGAGCTGTGGTAAGTCAAAGAGAAATGGAAAGACTAATTGAAAGATTTCTATGCATTCTGGAAAATTATGGATTTTCATTTAGAAAAATGTATTCCAGTTCTAGAAATGTATAAAGAAACAAAATTAAATCGTGCTCAGAGTTTCTTTCATTTACTCAAATGCTGTATTTTTTCTTTCGTCTTTCCTCTTATGTGTTCATCGCTACCTTAAATCTTTTTACTTATCTCCTTTTTCTCCCCGTATTCTGCTCTTCCTTCACTCTTTCACCTTCCTTTACACTTCTCATTTCTTTCCTTATTGTGTCTTAACTCCCCTCCATCCTTTTCCTTGTGATGCTCTTACTACTATCCTTCTTTCTGTTCCCTCCTCCTCCATCCCTTATGTTCTTTCTTCCTCATATTATCTTTTACCTTTCCACTTCTTATTTGTTTCCCTCATTATGTCCTTGCTTTCCTTTTTTATTTTTACTTCTATACTTCTTCCCATCCTTCATTGCTTCCTTTCTTCAGTTGTGGCTCTAATGTTTAAAGTAGAATTATCTGCCTTAGTAACATTTGTTGTTATTATTTTTAATTGGCTGCAAATAAATAATCTTAAATGAACAATGTGTAAGAACCATTTTACTGGTAATTTATCGTAGTGATATGTTCATTTATCTTTACGATAGATATTTGACAGTGGAGTGACTGTGACAGAGAGCCTGGCCGTGGACTGGGTTGGCAGGAATCTATACTGGACGGACTATGTCCTGGAGACAATTGAAGTGTCCAAACTGGATGGAACACATCGGACTGTTTTAGTTAGCCAAAATGTCACTAATCCTCGAGCTCTTGTGCTGGACCCCAGAGACAGGTCAGAAACAAGTTTTCATGTCTCCTTCAAAACCTTTAACATTTGGTCACAAAAAACACACATTTTAATAAACATTATGAGTAGTAGGTGAGTGTGAGATAGGTATATAGGAAGCAGACGTATTCACAATACTGACTAAATTCCCTGTTTCCATAAACAGGTGGTTTGCACCAACCATCTATAGACTAAGATTTTTGCCCATTTCTTTTTAAATTAGCTTAAGGCCAAAGAAATTATGTTTTTTTTTTTGTTGTTCCATCATGTAAAAAAAAAAGGGGAAAACTTTAAGTCTGTCATTGCAACATGGAAAATATATTAAAAGCAAAGAAAGTCAGTAATTAAGGATTTATTCTGTTTTCCAGTGCTCATCTGATGTTTTGGACTGACTGGGGAAGGAACCCCCGCATTGAGAGAGCAAGCATGGATGGGAAACTCAGGACAGTCATCATAAGCAGCAAACTGTACTGGCCTAATGGTTTAACCATAGACTATCCAAATAATTTGCTATACTTTGCTGATGCCTATTTGGACTTCATTGACTACTGCGACTACAATGGCAACAACAGAAAACAAGTCCTTGCCAGTGACTTGGTGAGTGCATGAGGTGCTAGTAGTCTAATTATGGGCAGGAACACATTTATCGTACCTTTTGATAACATGTGTAGGACACCATTGTTTTTCTTCTGTTGCTCTCTAAAAAAGGTACTTCAACATCCGCACGCAATTACCATTTTTGAGGATTTCGTTTATTGGACCGACAGATACATCAACCGAGTGATGCGAGCTCATAAGTGGCATGGCGAGAACCAGACAGTCATGCTGTTTAACTTACCTCAACCAATGGGCCTTGTGGCAGTGCACCCAACCAGACAACCAGCAGGTATAGGATTGGCTTCTTCCTCACTGAATGGCATTTCAGGCTACAGCAGTACAGGACTTGTGTTACTGGACAACTCCACTCTTACTATCTTCAATAAGAATCTTTACAAGATATTTTTTATATATTCTTTAGTTTGCCTTGCACAATTCATACTGGGACATCTCCTTCCTGTATGGTATGATGGCTGGGCATCGGCATGGTTTTATTCTTGTATACTGATGGAAGCAGCCCCTGCTGGCATTTGGAAGCTACACATCCAGACATGTGCTTATCCATAACTCTTTTCCTGATATCTTGGCTATTTTCATTACATTTTTGTGTCCCACAAGTTATACCTCCGTTTAGTTTTAATCAATCAGTCCAAAAAGTGAAAATTTCATAATTTTGGCTTTCCTAATCATTAAATAAAGTTTTCTTTAAGCTTCTTGTTTTATTTTACCTCTATTTTATCAGGAAATAAATCAATTGGGATGTGGAATCTCTTTTACAAGGATATCCTGGCCAAGAAGTATAAAAGCAGAATTCCTGAATTTAGATAAAATAACAAAAATGGTGCATGGTGGCACAGTTTGTAGCACTGTTGCCTTGCAGTAAGAAGGTCCTAGTTCGATTCCTAGCCTAGGATCTTTTTGCTTGGAGTTAGCATGTTCTCCCCATGCATGCATGGGTTCTCTCCAACTACTCTGACTTCCTCCCTCAGCTAAACCATATGACTGATAGGTTAATTAGCTTTTCTAAATTGCCCTTAGGTGTGTGCATGGTTGTGTGTCTCTGCGTTGGCCTGCAATAGTCCGGGATCTGTCCAGATGAGTGGGGAAGGTGGATCTTATGGATATTTATAGTAATTCCATCAGATTCAAAAAAGGAAAAGATTTTTTCTGATTTCAAACAGTGATGAGAAAAAAAGTTGTGCGTGTCTTATATCTACAGTGTTTGTAACTTTCTGGATTTAGCCATATGTAAGTCCACTTTGCACTAATTTAATCTCTGGCTGCACGTTGGCTGCAGCCAGGATGTCATGTAACCTGCAAAGATCACTTAACGGGACTCTCTCTTCAATTTGTAGGGCGAAACCACTGCTTGGGGAGCGCCTGTACACATATCTGCCTACTCTCTGCTGTGGGACCAAGATACTATTCATGTGCCTGCCCCTCAGGCTGGACTCTGGCAGCCGACCAGTTCACTTGTGCCAGAGGTATGCAGCCGGCCAACAGGAGGAAAACACTCATCACTTAAATTGATAAAAAAAAGGAAATCTGGTCAAATATTGCTGATAAGTTGATATATTCATCAACTTTTCATCTCAGCAGTCATTACTTTTATGAAAAACAAAACTGCTAATCCCCATGTGATTTTCACATGCTTTCTGTGCATTGATCTTAACTTTTGTAAGAGGAGAAATCTTTGTAAACAGCATTGTTGTACTAAAGATTGAATCAGGTACCTGTCAACAGCCTCCCATTTAGAATACCTTGTAACCTGCGGCTCAGGTCATAAATATTAAGACTCATATGAACATGTCTTTCATGATCTGAAGAGGACAAGAGACCTTTAATATGAGGTCCAAGGAGTCCACCTTAGGTCAGCAGCTTAACTCATCTCAGGTTTCTGCCGCTACAAACCAAGCAGACTGCAATCTCTCTTTGAAGCCAACGATTATCCAAGAATGAAAATACCCTACAACCATTCCTTGACTCTAATCTCTGATGACAAAGCAAATCAGATTGGAGGACCGGCTTTCACCAGTCAATCCTCTTTATAGATAAAGGTACTCTAGCATGAGATCCCTAATTTGCACCAAATATTTTACATAGGAAGCAACAGTGTGAAACTGCACCTAATTGTAGCTCAGGATCTGTTTTGTAAGTTTGTAAATAAGTCAGGTTTTAGACTTTATTCTCGAAAAATAAAATACACTTGCATAATGTCTGTCATTTATTAGAGTGCAAATTTTGATTGAGTTTTGTCTGATAAAAAAAAAAATCATCATCTTTTACACACTTTAGCCATCTAAAAATTGTTGATCTAATTTAAAGTGCAACATTTTTTAAACCCATTTTAGATTTACCTGACCAAAATATAAATTTAAAAAGAAATTGGCTCTTACTGCCTTTCATAACATTAAATAAAATCTTTTTTCAACCAAATTTATGGTAAATATGTTTCGTTTTATGTATAACTGTGTTTCATATTCCCTTTTTAAGGTTCAGTACAAAAACACAGCAGTCCTTTAAATCAAATGCATGTCACCTAAAGTTAACATTTATTTACGCAAACCCAAAAAGTATCGGATCACTAAAAGGTGTTTATGTATCATTTAGATTGGGCTTGGTTTACCTGAGAAATAATTATTGAAATTAAGTTTTTCTCTTCTCATGTTGCTGCTAAATATTATTTCCTTTTGCCAAATGATATAAATTCATATTGTTTAGATGTTAAAGTTATGACATTTAACGTATTTCATCTCCCCCAACATTTTTTCCTGTTTTTTTTTTAAATCATTGTTCTCGTGTCTCGGGGAAATATTTCAGACTTTCCTTTGATGAAATTAAGACAGATTTGTACTACTCTACTAGTTGAAGATCCCTTTCTGGTGGTTGTGAGAGACAGCATCATCTATGGTATTCCACTGAACCCGGAGGACAAGAGCAATGATGCCATGGTTCCAGTCGCTGGTCTTCACAACGGCTATGATGTTGACTTCGATGATAGAGAACAGACGATCTACTGGGTTGAACACCCTGTGAGTCCATGCAATGTGTCTTCTAAGATGCTAGACTATAAGCAAACCTCAGTTATGTCTTCGTTGTATAATTATGCTGTGGTTACAATTCTATTCAAATCATTGTCTCCTTAGTAAGAGGTTCACAGACAGTAGAAGTCTGGCCATGTTACTGTAGGTGATGTTAGCTTGAAGAAATGTTTAAATTTGTCCAACAGGGTGAGATCCACAGGGTTAGGTCAGACGGTACAAACAGGACGGAGTTTGCCCCCGCGGCCATTCTGGGCTCTCCTGTAGGTTTGGCTCTGGACTGGATCACAGAGAACCTTTACTACACCAACCCAGCTACACAGTCTATTGAGGTGAGATTAATTCATTTATTTATCTTTTTGTTTATCTTTCTACTTGCTCACTTGTTTTGTTTGGCCAGGTTTTAAAGTTGAGAGGAGAAGCACAGTACCGTAAAACTATCATCACCAACAACGGCTCTCCAACCGGCGCTGGCAGTCCTGTTGGCATCGCTGTGGATCCAGCACGTGGGTAAGCCTCATTTAACACCGTCCTGGCACAGCCACTTAAATCCACTGCTACTGAGCCTTTACAGCCTCCATCTGGTTGGCCTCAAGAGAGACCTTAACAAGCACTAGCTGCCGTCTAAAACCCCACCAGCTTACAGTCAACAAACAAATGCTTTCCTTTCTTAATATGGGTTAAACAATGAGCATTTTTTGTTGAAACTAAATATATTATATCTAGTTATGTAGGCATGAGCTGATGTGTAATTCATATTGTGTTATAACCTATAGTAAAAATGCCCTAGTGTCACAGTATCATAGCTCCAACACCACTGCTGCTATAACTTAATGTTGTTTAACATCATTGGTATATAATGTCAATGGCGTTAGCAGCATGGAAGAAACAACTATGGCAGACGACAAACCAAAGGAAGGAGTTAAGACTGAGCACATCAACCTAAAGGTGGCAGGGCAGGATGGTCCTTAAAGAGTTTTAAGTTAAAAAGGCATACTCCTCGCAGCAAGCTGATGAAAGTTTACTGTGAACGGAAGGGTCTACCAATGAGTCAAATAAGATTTCAATTTGGTGGTAAGCCAATTAGTGAGATTGAAACACCTTCACAGCTGGAAATGGAGCATAAAGATTTGATAGATGTCTTCCAACAAAAGACAGAAGGATTGACCCTTTACAGTTTCCTGTGAACATCCCTACCTCCCTTGTTTTCCTGAAAGCCTTTTTGCTTTAATGAGTTTGTTTTATTTTCTTCTTCCCATGAGCCAGAAAAAATAAGAATCCTGATTTTTTATTTTTACATGTGCATCAGCAGGGATTTCAATTTGGAGGAAATACGTCTGATTTAAAATGTTATGGAAATAAATTTACTTTTTTTTTTCATAAATGTTTGGTGTTCAGGTAAAAAACATTTATGGAGCTACATTGGGGCCATAAAGTGTGGTAAAAAAAAAAAAAAAAAAACAAGAATTAAAATGATCCTAAAAAAAAGTTGTTGTTTTTTTTTAAAGTTTTGCAACAAAAGCAAATACATTTTTTTAAACAAATTTTTGCAAATAAAAAAAATTGAAACTGGAAAAAAAAAGTTTTCATTTTCAAGTTTTTTTTTTTTTCCACAGTTGCAGATTTGATTATTTTGCTTCAAATTTTCTTTCCTATCATGCCCTGTGGGGCGGGGCCTACGATTATGGGATGTTCAATGTCACTGACAGCTTAACACAGTGACAGAACAACATATTAGGTGCATTCAAAATAAGCTAGACCTGCACAGATCCAGTCAGTGTTTGTCTGTGGCCCCCCTAAAACCCTTCCAATTATTCATGCATAAACACAAACTTCAATGATTAATCAGGGGTGTATTTATTGTGGGCATTTGTTCATAATGTACTTAACAGGCTTTTAAGATGGAGGCTATTTGTTGGGATGAATATTCCAAAACAATCCTATAAATAACATGGAAAACAATCCACAAATAAAAGATATGTGCAATATTAGGCTACGCTTGGCTGACTATTTAATGTTTTTATGTTGTAACATGTAGCCTTATTATTAGGCTAATATCCAATTGGGGTTAGGCTTATAACATTCAATAAATTAGATCAACTATACAGGCCATTATCAATAAAAATAACAGACCTAAATGTGAGACTTTTCATCAATACAATACATAGAACTCTAAAGGAAAGTTTATTTTATATGTGTTCTATTATGTATATTCTACCAATGAGTTGCATAACGCTAACGCGATGCCAGCAATTTTTCAGTTGCAAAAAGCCAATTCCCACCTGTTGCATTCAGCGAAAAAGGGAACTGGAATTATCTGTAACATATCTTTGACATTCTATATATATGTGATTGGTTTTGGGAGATATTTTGAACCCATAGGCTGTTCTAGTGGGCATAGTTGAAAAGTGCTGTATATCCAAGGTGACCTGCATATGTGATGGTTTTGTACCAGTTCTGTCAGGAGGAAATGTTGAAAATTCCATAAACTGTACTGTGGGAGAGCATGTGGAAAGACAACCGTATTACTTCTGCTAGAGGCTCTCCACATGCTCTCCCACAGTACAGTGGTATTAAAGCCATTTATAAGGGGAATATATGTAAATTTCTCTACTTTAAGAAACAAAGAAAAATGCTCTTTATTCTAATATTTAGAAATACAAGGTATTTTAAATATTTATAAATGACTAAAGATCATAAAACCTATTTAAACTGATTTAAATATCTGTGAAAAAAGTTAATTCCTGGTTTAAACTGTGATTGTTTAATGTAACCTTAAGTTCATATGTTTTTTATTTCATTTAGCAAACTTTACTGGACAGACCAGGGAACGGAAAGTGGTATTCCTGCAAAGGTAGCATCAGCGGATATGGATGGCATGAACCCCGTCAACCTCTTCACCAACAACCTTGATCACATTGAGTTCCTCACTGTGGATATCCAGGAGAACAAGCTGTACTGGGCCGTTACAAGCACTGGAAAAGTCTGTTTTCATTAATTTACCTCCTCCTAAAAATTGCTGGTACTTAATGTTCTCTGTGCTGTAACTTTGATGTGAACACCCTTGAAGAACATCCTTTCTTTTTTCTTCTTTCTTAGATTGAACGTGGGGATCCAGATGGAACAAATCGTATCACGATAGTGACTGGTCTTTCCCATCCTTGGGGTGTCGCTGTCTATCAGAACTACCTGTTCTTCAGCGACCGGGATTTTGAGGTCATCGAACGTGTAGACAAGTCGTCTGGTGCCAACAGGGTTGTGATGAGAAACAACGTGTCTGGACTTAGAGTCCTAAAAGTTCATTTTAGAGATAGTAAGTGGCATACTCCCTTAAAGTTAATTTGCACAGATAACTAGAGATGCACCGTAGAGTTTTGTGGCTTAATTAATTAACTATATTATGCAATGCAGCTGGAAAGTATTGCCCCCCTTACATATTTCTTTAAAACTTTATTTTTGTCACACTTAAAAGTTTCACATAATCAAACAAATATAAACATCAGACAAAAGGAACTTGTAGCATTAGCATTAGTCTTTTCTTTTTTCCATCAACGCAACGTCAGAAAAAAAAATCCTGGTTTAAATTGTCCTTTTTCTTTCTCAAGCGTTGCAAGAGAGGAAAAAAAAATTCATTTTTAACCAACTCATTTTACTGTTTGTTTTTGTAATACCTTTTTTATCCATCAAACGGGTGGTGCTAGATCATCCCTGCAAATAATTCTCTATTGCTCATAAAAATACAAGGTTGATATGATAAACACATGCCATGGCCAATAAATACACAGCTTTTGTATCTTATTTTACGTTGCAAAAATCTAATTTTATATTTGGGACATTGATTCTTGAAATCCCAGCCTCTCTGACTATACAGTTGAAGAATTCAGCCGACAGTGACTGTCTGTTTTATCACACCAGTGCCTCTAGTGGCAAAATAAAGTATTACAAGAACAAACGGAAACATTTGCCTTTGATTTTTTTTTTTTCACTTGCCTTTCAGGGCAAAAAATAAAACAAGGAAAAAAAAAAAAAACTTCAAACTTTTCTATTCCAGATTTTTTCCCCCTCTTGCCTCTCAGGGCTTCCATAGTACAATTATACCCAAGAAATGATTTCCAATGGTTTGCGATGAGCAAAAGTTGGGGTATATTATGAATAGATGTGAAACATAAGAGAGCAGTTGCTGAAACAGTTTTATTTGTTTACACAAAAATGAACATATATTAACAAATTAAATTCCTTTGCTCGAGATGTGTGTGGTTCTGGTCATCAGCTGATTTCTGTGTATCTCTGCAGTTAAAATAGACTGTTGGAATTAAGCTTTTTCTTTGATGCATTTCTAATGTCGTGCTTTCTCTCCAAACTTAGCGTCTGCAGGGACATCTAACGGCTGCTCTGACAATTTAGGAGCATGTGAACATCTGTGTCTGCCGCGACCACGAGGTTTTTTCACCTGTGCATGTGTGACAGGTTTTAAACTTAATGCAGACAACCACACCTGTGCCCCTTACCAGTCCTACGTTGTGATCTCCACTCTGTCTGCAATAAAAGGCTTCAGTCTAGAAGGCTCAGATCAATCTGAGGCCATGGTCCCTGTGGCTGGTAGAGGTTAGTGATGTTAATATCCTATTTCCAGTCATTGATTTCATATATGCACTGTGTCATTAATTTATTTAGTCCCACAGTAGAGAACACAAATTCAGTTACTTTCTTTTTAAATGCTCTCTTTCAGGTCGTAACGCTCTCCATGTTGATGTGCACATGGCTTCTGGCTTCATTTATTGGTGTGACTTCAGCAGCACTATGGCGATCCAAAACGGAGTTAGACGCATAAAACCTGATGGTTCAGGATTACATAGTGTAGTTACATCTGGAATAGGGCGCAATGGGATACGGGGTATTGCTGTGGACTGGGCTGCAGGTAAGCTGCTGATGTAATTTAGGCATGTTGTAATTTTCACTTACATTTGGTAAGCCTTATTTAAATGCTGTGTTTTCTGAAAATCAACAAGAGGTTATGTTATGCAAGTCAGCTATAGAAGGCCGCGAGAATTTTAAAATAAACTATGAATAGAGTAGAAAAATTTTACAAGTGCATGGAATTTTGTGCATCTCTCAGAGTCAGTACTTCTTAAACTATAAAACAGAAACAAATAAATGTACATAAACAAGAAATAAAAGGCATTGGATGGCATAGAAATAATAATAATGCATGTAGTTTGAGGTTGTAAAAGGAATTCTTTCTCTTTAATATCCTGTGCCTCTAGCTTGACAGTGGCTTGGAAAAAAGTTAGGGAAGCCGGTCCTGTGAGTGCTGATGCTCACAGGTCTGTGGTGTCTAAGGTCTAAAGTTGTACTTTCACTCACTCGAACAGTTAATGGGACAGGTAGCGGATCTGGGGATCCTTCATATTTTTGCTTGACCTGTAGAGGTATACATAGATCTTTTACAAAGTTCTTTGTCTTAAATAATGTTACACACTAGTTCAGATGGATGATTTGGAGGGCTGTGGTTGCATTTGGCACCATCCATGTGCAATAGATTATTGCATTCACAAGGCTGTGACTGCAGGCAAGACTGGTAAGACTTATTCTATCAAATCATTTGCAACAATTGCACCTGACTATTTGACTGATAGCATAACAGTATATGCTGTAAAGCAGTGGTCTCCAACCCTGGTCCTCAAGATCTACTGTCCTACAGATTTTAGATGCATCCCTGCTTCAACACAGCTGAATCAAATGATTGATTACCTTTTCAAGCCATTCCTTTGATTCAGCTGTGTTGAAGCAGGGATGCATCTAAAATCTGTAGGACAGTAGATCTTGAGGACCAGGGTTGGAGACCACTGCTGTAAAGCAATCCAGACTGTGTGCCTGTAATGAGTAAAAGGGAGAGCATTTCCGTCCATTCTCTTTGGGACATCCAACGGTTTCTCGACTGATGACACGGTGAAAGAGCTTAGCTTGGTTTATCAATAATGTGTGGGCGCAGATCAATGTAGAGGTGGCTTGATCAAGAACTCATGACTTGCTGCCCTTGTGTAACTCTTTGAATGTGTATGTTTAATATGGTGCTTCTTACTTTACACTATGCCATCCAACTTTCTGTTCAAATAGAGCTGCCACAGGTTGATAGTGGGCCACTCTTTTAGATACAACTTAAATTTGAGTTTAAGCTCGTAATTCATAGTGAATGCTCTCAACTTTTAGGACAAACACTGTATCTTTCTTTTTGCAGACTAGGTCAGGAAACTCCTTGGATGTTAATCAGAAACGAGAGCGTTGAAATTCAACCATTGCTTTGGAATTTTTTAAAGGCTTTAAAGATTGGCAAAATGACAAATAATGGTTTGAAGGTTTTGGAATAATAGATCTGGTGATCCATCTGACACTGTATATCACAACATTTTTTTCCCAAGGTTATATTTCACAACCTATGACAATTTTTTTCATGTAAAGTTCGAAACTTTCCTTTTCCTTAGGTAACCTGTATTTCACCAACGCCTTCCTGACTGAGACCTATGTAGAGGTACTTCGCTTGAACACAACTTTTCGTCGAGTGTTGCTGAAGACTCAAACGGACATGCCTCGCCACCTTGTTGTTGATCCCAGAAACAGATATCTCTACTGGGCTGATTATGGTCAGCACCCCAAAATTGAGCGTGCTTTATTGGATGGAACCAACCGCACAATTTTAGTGTCTTCTGGGATCATTACCCCACGAGGCCTTGCTCTGGATTGGCATACTGGTTATGTCTACTGGGTGGATGACTCTCTGGACATGATTGCCCGCATTAGCCCCAATGGAGGGGAGACCGAGATAGTTAGGTATGGTAGCCGATATCCAACTCCTTATGGAATAACGGTGTTTGAGAATAGCATCATTTGGGTGGACAGAAACCTGAAAAAAGTGTTCCAAGCGAGTAAAGAACCAGGCAGCACAGAGCCCCCTGCTGTAATTAGAGATAACATAAACATGTTAAGGGATGTCACTATCTTTGACCAACGAACTCAACCCACCACTGCCCAGGAGCTGAACTACAACCCCTGCATGGAAAGCAATGGAGGATGTGCCCACCTTTGCTTTGCCCTTCCAGCACTTAGCCAAGCCACACAGAACAAAAAGTGCAGCTGTGCTTTTGGTGATCTTGCCATGGATAAACAAAGCTGTGAGATGTCAAAGGAGGATTACCTCATATACACTACTGAGAGCACGGTGCGCAGCCTGCGACTTGATCCTGAGGACCATGCAGTGCCGTTCCCTGTGGTCAATGTGCCTCGTACCTCCGTGGCTCTTGACTTTGACCTCACAGACAAAAGGATTTACTTCACTCAGAGCTCAGGTTCAGGAGGAAGCAAGATCAGCTATATCAGCCTGTCCTCTCCCACTTCAGCTCCTGTTGTTGTAGCAGCAGGTAAGTTTAGGACTTCTACAGTTTTCCAATTGTTTCCCAATGTTATGATTGGGAAACAATTGTATTAAAGACATATTGTTGTTACTGCAGATCTCGGGGCTCCTGATGGGATAGCCTACGACTGGATTAACAAAAGAATTTACTACAGTGATTATGTCAACCAGAGTATCAGCTCTATGTCTGTAGATGGGGCACAAAGAACAATAATTGCCCATGTATCGAGGCCAAGGGCCATCATGTTGGATCCTTGTAGAGGGTAAGGATTACAAAGGAAACCATCTTGATTCCCAATGTTAGGCTGTACCTTTTTAAGCTGCTTTTATCTTGTTGTACAGATATATGTATTGGACTGATTGGGGGAGTCATGCAAAGATTGAGCGTGCCACTTTAGGAGGAAACTTCAGAACCGAGATTGTGAATAGCAGCCTGGTATGGCCAAATGGTCTGACTCTGGACTATGAAGAGAGTAGGCTCTACTGGGCCGATGCAAGCTTGTAAGATGTGATAAAACTCACTTTTTTTAAAATTTGTTTATTGTGTTTCTTTTCATTTAAAAAATCTGCTATTGCCATACTTTTCCTGTGCCTTCAGACAGAAGATTGAAAGATCCTCTCTATCGGGAGCCAACCGTGAGGTCATTGTCAGCACAGCTATCTACCCATTTGCAATGACTATGTTTGGTCAGTTCATCTATTGGACCGACTGGAACACACGCAGCATCTATCGTGCTAACAAGCATGATGGCTCTGACCAGAGAGTTATGATTCAGAACCTCCCATCTCGACCAATGGACATTCAAGTTTTGGCCCATAGGAAACAGCAGCAGTGCGACAGTCCGTGTGAACAGTTTAACGGAGGCTGCAGCCACATCTGCACACCAGGTACAAGAAACCGCTTTAAATTAAGGCAGATATACATTTAATTCACTGGAAGCTCTTTGTAAATGTCTGATGAGCCTGCTCTTGTTAGGACCCAATGGAGCTGAGTGCCAGTGCCTGTCAGAAGGTCGATGGTACCTGGCTGACAGCAAGTATTGTATTCATGATAACGGGACTCGCTGCCAACCAGGGCAGTTCACCTGTATGAATGGCCGCTGTATCCGAGCGCAGTGGATTTGTGACAATGACAATGACTGTGGAGATGGTAGTGATGAGCTGGAGAGAGTGTGTGGTAGGTTTTTCTGAAAGATTTTGTATTAAATGTCTAGGGGTCATTTCCTTCTTTGTTGAGTCTTTTATGAAATTGTATTGTTTTACATTTACTAATATTAACAAATTAGTATTTGTTTGTTTTTTCCTTTAACAAATTGCTTTCTTAGGATTTAAACCAATCTTCAGCTATGCTGGTGCGTATGCCTGCACTGTATGATCAGACTGATAATCCTTCTTTATCAACAGTAATCAATACTAACTTAATTGAATGTCCTTGCCTTTGCATGCAGTCCCACAGCTGCTATCCTCTTTTATTGCACTGTCAGGTAAAATTAGCTCCTGGTGAAAGCGCATTTCTTTAATCTCAAATTCTTTAAGCTAAAGCTCTGATTTGTTCTTTATTTTGATCGCCAGCCTTCCACACCTGTGAACCTACTGTGTTTACTTGTGGCAATGGGCGGTGTGTTCCCTACCACTACCGCTGTGACCATTTCGATGACTGTGGAGACAACAGTGATGAAGCTGGCTGTCTGTTTAGACCCTGTGACTCTCGTACAGAGTTTGCCTGCAATAATGGCCGTTGTATCGCAAAGGACTATGTCTGTAACGGCATAAACAACTGCTACGACAATGGGACCACAGATGAACAAAACTGCCGTGAGTTTCTTTAGCTGGCTGTTTTTGTTGTTGAAATCAAACATTCAGTTATGTCTTTTAAAAAGATTGATATCAGACTTCATGTTTTTTTTTTTAGGCTCAAGATTTTTCCATTTTTGTTAAATGTGAAAAGGTTGCTAAAGACAGTTTAAGAGCATTTTCGATCCCTTTTTATATTCAAAACTTAGCATACTTGTTCTAACTTTGGCAGAATTTCTGTATGACTTGGGTCAAATGTGGTGGGTATCTTTTCCAACTTTAATGCAATAGTTTTCTGGAAATTTGGCCCATTCCTCTTGTCAAAATTGTCATCTTTGTAAATTTACACTACCCAACTTTTCAGCTCTGGCCATACATTTTCTGTGGGACTGAATAAGGGCTTTATCAACCCCCTTTCAGGACTTTGTTTTCCTTTCTGAATGTTGCCAGGATAAGGACCACCATGCATATCCATTTGATAAACCATTCCTGTGTTGAAGTTAGTCTACCCTGAAGTAAACAACTCAAAAATGAATATGCTTGTGTTCCTGTTCTTCAAAGCTACATGGTGTTTTAACCTGTAAAACCACACCGTTCTTATCAGAGTATGCCTTTGGTGATTATGATACAGTACTTCACCTTCAGCGTCATCACGTTATAGGGCTTTTTATTTTAAAATGAAGATCTTTGTCCCTGAGTGCAATTGTGACCTGTAACCTGACTAACTAATATCTCAGAATGCATGAAAATTACAATGGTTAAATTTTTACCAATATAGACATGTTAGACATCGTTGGAAAGCATAGATGTTTATACTAAATTTGTCCATAAGGGTTCACAGGTTAAAAGTAATCCAGCATATTCATAATAAAAACATTTCATGATGAGAAAATCATCACATAACGTCTGATTTTTTTATTTCAGAAATGTTAGCTGGTCATAGCTAATGCTTAGCATCTTGCATTTTGAAGTAAGACTAGACAGCTAGAGTTCTGAGATTTTCTGCATTTGTGGTTGACATGATGTAGAACAAATATAATACAATGAGACATATTTCTTCTCAAGCATGTCTTTATTACTTCTGTTCAAAATTGACCTAGAATAAGAAAAACAACTTTGAGTAATGTTTGAACTGATGCAGCTTAGGCTACAGTTCCTTAGCCATTTGCTTTTCTATTTTGGTATGCAAAATAGGCGAGGATTACTTCAAATGAGTCAAGTAACAGGACTCAACATTTGGGAATAGTGAATGTTGTACCAACCAGAAATTGATATTACTTTTATCATGGGTTTGTTTCCAACATTTCTCATCAGAAGGGTTCTCTTTATTTGAATGCGTTATGGCTGAAGATTCCTTTGGTATTTATACTGATGTATAGTTAATTAGACAGATGGATTTATCCCCTTTAGACAACTAAAGATTGTGCCATAAATGTGTCAGGTGGCTGGAGGATTGTTGAGGACCCAAATGCAGAGATGAGTTTGAAGATTTTATACGTTTCCACAGGCAACTGAGGGAAAAATCCAAAAATCAAAAATACTTAAAACCAAAATCTAAGGGACATCAGGGAAAAACACACGAGGAGCCAGGAAATGACAAAGCAACAAAAAAAACAGAAAAAAAAAACAGCAATGAATGAGGGCTCTGCTGCTCTTTAAAGCCCAGCACTCTGATTAAACTCACGAGCTCCACCTGTGTAGACTAACCAGATTCTCTTCAAAGATCCTCTCTTGGAGAGATGCCTGACTCACACACATGGGTACCCTGACAAAATGAACCAGTGTTTGTTTCCTTTGATATTTCATGTAATCTGATAGAGAGCACAGAGTTTGAGGTGTTGCAATATAAATATTGCCAGGTCAGTATCTAATGGACCCAAATTTGTGAATCAACAGAAGATTTTACAGATGAACAAAATCATCTTGGCTGTCCTAAACAGTTAAATAATCTTAAAAGTATTTTCAACTTTAAATTTTAGAGTTAGTAGAAAATATTAAAAGATATATTAAAAAACCTCTTGTAATATACTTGCGTTTAGCAGATAAATATAATCTTTAAAACCCTCTTTATCTAAAGCACAAAAGGGTTAATCTCATTTAGACAAAAGGGAAATAAATGGTTTACAACTGCATATTTAAATGTCTTGCTTCAACTATAAATATTATGTGTTTTTATTATTATTTTTCTATATTTCTAACTGAATTCAAATGTGTGGTTATTCTAGCTGAGAGAACCTGCCAGCCAGAGCAAACAAAGTGTCAGACCACCAACATCTGTATCCCGCGGTCATACCTTTGTGATGGAGACGACGACTGTGGTGACATGAGTGATGAAAGCCCAACACACTGTGGTGAGTTCAGCAACAGAAATAATGCACCTTTTCCTTTTCAGATGCTTATTAAAGCCCTTTCTCTGTAGTTTTTGGTTGCATTTTTACTCAATAAACAATAGACTCATTAGAAATTGACTGAACAAAACGTTGAAGCTACGTCAATCACTTCAAAGGTGTTCATTGACTCAGCAATGTCTTACTTTCAATGCATTTTTGATGTAACTTACAGAGGTTTATAGCAATAAATAAATAAACAATATACACTTTATCACCCAGTTTAACCTGGGTTTATATTTGTAGCAAATCTCTGTGACCTGAAGCAGGAAAAGTAAAATCATACTAAAAATTGCAGCTTTTTGCACATTTTACATTTATGTTTATGAAGTTAAAAACAAGCATGACCCAAGAAAAATATAAGTGAAGGATGTTTGCCTACTTATTATTATTATTGAAACGATGCCTGTAGTGATCTGAAAACTCTCCTTTATTGTACTTTGCCCATGTTGAAGACAATTACGTAATTTTTAACTGAGGTAGAATAGCTTCAAATTAAAATTTACAATGATCAAGAATTTTGTGGGCCTTTATTTAATGGTCAAGGAATTTGAAGTTTTTTCATTGCAAATAATCCTACTGTTGCAGAATTTCTGTCTTCTTTAGGGCTTTTAACATATCTGCCAGGTAGATTGATGGTTGTAAAGTGAGTAGTATATCAAAACCAACATAATTTTTATGTCATTAGCACTGATGGATTGTATTTTAACATTGTTAGCATAAGGCTTTTTTCAGCATCACCACTGCATTTTCTGCATGTACAATAATAAATCATTTTTTTATGTGTGTATATTGTTTTACAAGGGGAAAAAATGTACTACTTCATAGTTTTTTTTCTTCTAGACCTCTTAACTTTTAATGCATTTTATCTAACAGGCAAGGGCGTAGGTTTGATTTGAACTTTGGTAGGGACACTCTGGTGTCATTGGTGCTATGCTATATGCTCTTTTTTATGCTCGATGTGAGCATCCGCACTGATAAGAGGAATTCATTGTTAAAAGAGAAAAGCAACATTTTGCTCCATTAATAAAAATGTTATAAGCTCTACACTCATTAGATGCTGTTTATCAATGTTTGAAGTATCAGCGGCTCTGATGAATGTGGAATTAGGTCTGTTTTCCACTTTGAAAACGGTTTCATTTGAACGACTAAGAGAGAAGTTAAATACAGGATTTTCTTTTGAAGATATAGAATTGTGCAGAGTTAAACCCCACTCTTATATTTTTACCTACTATTCTCTCTCTGTATCAAGCAAAATAATATATTCATTAAAATATTAACTTCACTAAAAAAGTTGAACATCTGGGCTGTAGTTAGTCTGTGTAGCCAATTTCATGTATTTCATCTGGGGCTGAAAAAAATGAATCATATTAATTGATTATTTCAATAATCGTCAACTAATTTAGTAAGTGATTCATCATTAACTGGAGAATAGAGACTTTAAAACATACAGTAATATAAATGTAAAATGTGCCTTTCCCCACAGAGCAACCTACTTAGATCAGTTATTATATCAAAATTGTAAAAATAAAAACAAAAAAATGAAAACAGTAATATCAACTAAATAACGGTAAAAAGGAAACCCTCACATTTTCTTTTTTAGTTGGCTGTGGCTAAGAATCAGAAATGTTGATGCTTACAGCCTTTATTTGCCCATTTTTCCAGCAGTCTTCAGAACTCCTGGCTGACCCAGAATATTTCGTTTTATAAAAGAAAAAAAAAAGGTTTTTGTTTTTTAGTGCACATGATATTCATTTTTTTATTGGGACTAGTTTTGTAGCCTAATATTAATTGTAGTAACCGCTGCATTCTAGTGTGAATACATTTTCAATGTTGTGCTCCAAGCACACGCGAGCTAGAAAACAGCCAATCGGAGAGAGAGAAGGCTGAACTTAAGGCAGAACAACCAATGAGTTAAACAGAGCAGCACAGTTCCATGCGCTGCTACATGAAAGGGACAGGAGAGACCAGGCAGAGGAGCTGCGAGAGGACAAGAAGCCACTGCTGCAACAACTACTGCTGTAAACTATAAACATGTTGCTCAAATCCAATTATTGGTAGGGACAATTAGGTCGGTTCGAAATTTTGGTAGGGACATGTCCCTATGGTCCCTATGCAAACCTACGCCCATGCTAACAGGGAAGAGTAAAATTATGATCAAAATAAATATCTCTTATGAGTCACTGTTTCAAAAAGATCCCCATCTGACTCATGTCTTGTCTGCACCTCCTGCAGCGACAGCCACTTGCTCCCAGAGCGAGTTTCGTTGCTCCAGCGGTCGCTGCATCCCTGCCCACTGGTACTGTGACGGAGGGGCTGACTGCTCTGACGGCTCTGATGAACCCCTCTCCTGCAGTGAGTGCTCCTCAACACTCTCACACCCAGAAAGAGCCGTTCATCTTTGTGCCTCAGCCAACACCTCCCTCCCCCCTCCCCCAACCTTTTATCAGCTGCTCACTTATTGTGTGAAGGTGTCTGTTAGCCAATCTGTGCAGTGTGAGAGGCTCATGCGAGTACGAGTCAGTGGTGTATCCCTTTGTTTATGATGTGGTCAGCCAGGCCTTTTATTGTGAGCTGCATTCCTCTGTGGTGACGCCCCTCAATGTCCTCAGACAAACAGCACCTCCCCCTCTCTTTATACGCCCGGGGTTACAGAGCCTCACTTTGGCTTTTGTTTAGATTGCTCACCATGCATGGGAATGTGGAGTTGCCATGACTATTTTGAAAGCCTTGCCAGTGTTGTATTATGCCTCTTATTCAAATTTTAAAAAAGCTATAAGAAACCCTTACAGACAAAGATGAACACATCATGCAGGGGTTGACATTAACAGTTCAATTTAGGTTGGATTTGGTATGTTTTAGTGAAACCTATTTGTTTATTGCTGTGGGGTCTAAAAATCTAACATCTCTTTCTCCAGCCATACTGATCAGAACCTGCAATGCAGATCAGTTTCGCTGTGATGACGGCAGGTGCATTGCTTTATCGTGGATCTGTGATGGAGACAATGACTGTGGGGACATGAGTGATGAAGATCAGAGACACAACTGTGGTATACACCTTTGATTTGTCTTTCTGCTGTGACTAATTAGGGTTACAAACATGCAGAGGTTAACAAATGTGCTCCCCATCCATCTTAGCTGATTGTACTGTTCCAGTAGAAATCAGACTGCAGCAGACAAAAATCTTGAGACTTTCAGAGCTGTCCAGATACAAAAAGAAAAATCACAACTGTCAACCAACAATTGGCAAAATAATCCAAGCAATCTCCTTTTGGTAACAAATTATATACCCAATTGGAAACATGGGCCTGATGTATTTTATCTATTTTAGCGAACATAAATGAACAGTGGGAGTAATAACTGTAGGACCTTTATGTCATGAATGCTTTATTTTTTTTGTGACATTTGTTTTCCTTCAGAAGCTCAGATTTACAATAGGCCTGTGCAGTGTGCTGAATTCCAGTCATTATTGCAATTCAGTGGCTGCAATTCCTCAATCTCAAAAGACTTCTTTTTCACTTTACATTTCAATAAAATGTTTGTCCATAAGGAAGTGTTCTAACTGCCCTTAATATCACAATCAGTTATTTTTAAAACACTATGATAGTATAGTTTATGATATTTGGTATATTGGTTATTTGTCTTAGAAAATCTTGTAATTTGACCTTCACTCATAATTCCTCAATTCCATATCACACCTTCCCTGAATAATCTGTTCAGCATAACTTTATTCATATAATACTATATTACATATTTATGCTAAGTACTAACTACAATTATCAAAATACTTTTAACACGGTGCAGGGGTGCACCAGTAGGAACCGTTCCAGGGTTCAGTTCCAGTTCTTATTTGCTGTTTTTAAGATGTTTTTTAATTTATTTATGTTCCAGCTTCTTGCATTTACCACATTCTTACTCTCCTGTTTTGCAAAACATTTTTTTTTTTCACTTTGCCACCTCGTGCTCCCTAGACACCATGTTTTTCAGCATATTCGCACACCTCAAACTATGGTTGTTGAGGTATAAACTAGTCGCCAGTCCCAAACATCTTAGTCTCCACTAGATCTCCAGTCCAAGAAGCCAGCATTCCTGATTTTTCCTGCCTCACCCGTTACTTTGTGCTTGTCTCTTTTCTCTGCCTTTCTGGCTCAGGGTGGATCAAGGCTCTTATAAAGCTGCTCCAAAAATAAGATGCCTAAAGCTAGGGACTTTAGCAGTGATTGAGCCTCTGCAGGAGACTCATTTCAAACAATGCAGTCAAGGCTGTGCTGTTTGGATACAGTTTGGAATGTTGGGATTTCCAAAATATGTCACCACTGTTGTTCAACCTCTTGCAAATCCTCATGTCTGATTTAATGTTTTTTTTTTCCTAGCGAATCGCACATGTTCAAGCACTGAGTTCACTTGTGTGAATAATCAACCACCTCAACGCAAGTGTATTCCACGGGACTGGGTGTGTGATGGAGATGCAGACTGTGCAGATGCTCTAGATGAGCATCAAAACTGCAGCCGCAGATCCTGTGGCATCAATGAGTTCACCTGTAGCAATGGCCTCTGCATACGTAGCTCGTACAGGTTAGAATTAGAACACTACACACTTATTCTCTATGTTAATAGAGTAAAAGCTGAGTTCAATTGGCGTTTTCTTTTTAAAATATCAGGTGTGATCGCCGCAACGACTGTGGAGACAGTAGTGATGAGCTGAGTTGCACTTACCAGCCCTGCCAGTCACACCAGTTCACATGTCAGAACGGTCGCTGTGTGTCCCACGACTTTGTGTGTGATGGTGATAATGATTGTGGAGATGAGTCTGATGAGCTGCAGCATCTTTGCCAAACGCCTGAGCCCACATGCCCCCCTGGAGAGTTCGGATGTGAAAACGGACACTGTATTCCCCAGAGCAAAGTATGTGATCGGAATGATGACTGCTCTGACAACAGCGACGAAAAAGGATGTGGTAAGTATAAATTGACATTTTTAAGTCATTTTCACCCTGTATGAGTTACAAAACAATAAAATAAAGATTTGGCACCAAATTCTAGGTTTTATCAATTATCATTTAATTCTCAGTTGTGTGGTCACTGAACACTGCAGCAATGCCATTGATTCGTGTATAAAAACATAAAAATACTGCAAGACAGGAGGCGGTGAAGCAATATCAATATATACATATATATTTTTTTGCATCTTCTCTGGCTGTAGGTATCAACGAGTGTACAGACCCGTCAATTCACCACTGCGACCACAACTGCACCGATACACCCACCAGCTTCATCTGCACCTGCCGCCCAGGCTACCGCCTCATGTCTGACGGCAAAACATGCGACGACATCAATGAGTGTTCAGAGACACCTAGCGTCTGCAGTCAGGTCTGCGAAAACATCCTCGGCTCCTACGTGTGCAAATGTTCTCCGGGATTTCTCAGAGAGCCTGACGGACACAGCTGCCGCCAGAACAGCAACATCTCTCCCTACCTTATCTTCAGCAACCGCTATTACCTGAGGAACCTGTCAACGGACGGGCAGGCTTACTCTCTTATTTTGGAGGGTCTGACCAGCGTGGTGGCTCTGGACTTTGACCGCGTTGACAAACACCTCTATTGGATTGACGTGAGCCGCAGGGTGATCGAGAGGATGCATTTTAACGGCAGCAATCGGGAGGTGGTGGTCAATGGACTTCTGCATGGAGAGGGACTTGCAGTTGACTGGATTGGAAGGAAACTGTATTGGGTGGACAGCTTCTTGGATTGCCTTAAAGTGTCTGAACTGGATGGTCGCTTTGTCAAGAAACTGGCTGAACATTGCGTTGATGGCAATAACAGCTACTGCTTTGAAAACCCCAGGGGTATTGTTCTGCATCCTAAATACGGGTGAGGAGTTCTAGTGCTCTAGTGTGTGTGCATTCATCCCTAAGAAAATAATCTGTATAATAACAACCAACTGCTAAAATTATAAGTTAAAGTGTTTTTTAATTATTTTTATTTATTTTTAAACCCTGCTAGATATGTCTACTGGACGGATTGGGGGGACAAAGCCTTTATAGGTCGTGTTGGAATGGATGGAACCAATAAAGCAGCAATCATCACCACTAAGATAGAGTGGCCCAATGGCATCACAATCGACTACACCAATGACAAACTCTATTGGTCAGATGCTCATCTAAACTATATTGAGTGAGTTCATCAGAAAATTGGTCAGATTCTTTTTACTCGCAGTAAACGGACACTAGTAGAGTTTTACATTTCCTTTTATCTCAGATACTCCGACTTGGATGGACAGCACAGACACACAGTTTACGATGGAATCTTGCCGCATCCTTTTGCCCTGACTGTATTTGAAGACACGCTGTACTGGACAGACTGGAACACACGTACAGTGGAGAAAGGCAACAAGTATAATGGCTCTGGACGAGAATCTCTGGTTAACACCACACACAGGCCATTCGACATTCATGTATGTCATCCTTACCGGCAGCCGATTGGTAAGTCTTCACCCGCTTTGCACTCATCAGTAGCCGGTCCTTATTTGCTCAGCTGTTGTCAACAGATATTATTTGTTTGTGGCTCCTGCTATAACAGTAAACAATCCCTGTTCCGGGAACAATGGGGGCTGCTCTCACCTGTGCCTAATCCGTCATGGGGGGCGAGAACACACCTGTGACTGCCCTGACCATTTCCTGGCTGTTCAAATAGGAGGTGTGACCCGATGCCTGCCCATGTGCACCAGCACCCAGTACAGATGTGCAAACAATGAACGGTTTGTCACCATTTCTTTAACCTGCAGTTATGTTCTTTATGAGAACTATGAAAGTTTAAACACAAAGATTTTTAGATGCACTAGACATATTTTTTTCAAATAAAACTCCTCACCCATGCTTTCCTCATACAGCATTTAAGCTATCTCTACAGAAGGTCGGGGAAAGGTTTATTACTAAAGATGCACTAATCCAAATTTATTATTTATTTATTTTTTTGATAAGTTATAACACCACACAAATTGGACCTGAACTGATGACCTGAACTATAATATAGGAGAATATTGGAAGATTGATCACAATGTTTTTGTAGCCTTCGTGCCCTGTTCAGTCAAAGACCCCTGAGTTTTTGCATGATTAACAAAAACATTCACCAACAGATGCTGCTTCTGTTACTATACCCTTCCATACATCAATAATAAAAAAAAAAAAAAAAACCCCAAGACATTTTAGTTAAATGAGAAGATGACAATAACCAGATGGCCATATTTATTGAATCCAATATCTTACACAGCGTCCGTCACAGATCCTACTCAGCTATCTGATTTTTCACCACTACTTCCTTTCACGTCTCATCCATGTGTATAACCTGTGTGTCCTTTATTTGGAACTTCGGTTTGGGGGCACATAACCTTCAAAACCACACTAATCATGGTGGCATGATTTCATACCATTAGCTATTAAGCATACGTATTAGCATACCATTAATTTAACACCTACTAGCATTATCATCATACCTGCTTGTAATTTTGTTACCTATTTTGGGCATCCTTGTTTCAGAGAAATGTTTAAAGAGAGATCCATAGCTCCAAAGCTCTAATTCTTAATTATTTCTCAATGGTTGTAAATCCTTAACAGTAAAACTGGTAACAAACTTTGTAATTAGCTTTTCCCAGAATGGGGTTGTGGGAAGGCTTTGAAAATGCTTGTTTGATAATCCACTGCGTGCCGGTGCAGGGTGAGGTCAGCCATTTTATTTCTGTCTCTGAATGGAACCACGATTCAAGGATTTACAAAGATTCCATGTTTGGTTTTATAGAGCCTGCATACGGTGTGGCTCTTGTCCAAGTCAGTTTCTCTTTGGTGATGCTGGTTGTCATACATGTGACCTTCTTCTGTGTTTCAGGATAAAATGCTTTAGTGCTTATAGATTTTTGACTAACTTATTTTTCATAATTAGATCAGAAAAAAATATGAGATTAGAATCATCAAGGTCTGTGCCTCAATGATAGACTTAATCCCCCAACCCTTGTGTAATGGAGGCAAACAGTTGTTCCTATAACCTTTCGTTAAAGACAGAAGAAAAACAGCTACCAGTAAATGAAATTGAAAGTGACAAAAGTAATTATAAATACATTATAAATATTTTATTAATGTGTCTGTCTATGATCGATCAGTTTGAGGAAATCACTGAAATCAGGTGTTTTCTGTAATGTTCAGGAAATGTTTAGTCAGACATCTGCACCTGTTCATGGGCAAGCTACTTTAATTTCTCTGGGACAGTTTTTTTATATAAAAAAATCTAAATCAGTATTTTACTGTACAAAATTTATAATTCAGTAAATCTATATTTATTATAACTTTTTTCAGTTTTGTGTTATTTGAATTAACTGTGTGAATTTCTCATTTTCTTTAATTGTAGGAAATGCCAATTTTAAAGCATGGCTGTATGTGCTCAAGCACCTCATAGTAGTTTTAACGGAAGTTAGCACAGCTAGCATTTCTAAAAGAAGAGCGTTCATGGGTTATTCCCCTGGAAAAGCGCTGCATGTGACATTGCTCTATGACATGAGGCAAAGTCAGAGTGTATTAGTAACCCTTGTACTCCTAAAAGGTTTTTTAGGTAAGATTCTCCAGATGTTTCAATAATGGCTCACTAACCTGTTAAAAAAATGCTGCCTCACTGAAAATCTTTTGGAAATCTGATAATTTCTTAGAGACAGAGGTGGCTAACATCACTCAGTCTTCCAACACCTGTGACATGTAATTAACTTTAAAACAACCTTATAATAGTTTATCAACTTTATAGTACGGGAAATAGCCTTTCAAATATATTCCCTGTAAGTTTGTGTTTTACAGTAAATCAAATAAGAGTTTGTTAGGTTTGGTATTTTTTTTCAAGTTCTGGTCAACATGGGTTTGTCTCCCTCTGTGTCAACAGTTGCATCCCTATCTGGTGGAAATGTGACGGTCAGAGGGACTGCAGAGATGGCTCTGATGAGCCCTCTACCTGCCCGATTCGCCACTGCAGCCTTGGCCAATTTCAATGCAATGATGGAAACTGTACCAGTTCACACTTTCTCTGTAACAGCCACCAGGACTGTCCTGATGGTTCTGATGAAGATGCTGTGCTTTGTGGTAGATGGTTTAACTGGTTACGCAGATAAGTATATCCCTTTTGTACTCAACTTATTCTTGTTTTTTTTCATCTTCTTATTCGACGACCTTCCTCTCAGCTACCCATCAGTGTGAAAGCCATCAGTGGCAGTGTGCGAATAAGCGCTGCATTCCTGAGTCTTGGCAGTGCGATGGTGAAGATGACTGCGGTGATCAGTCCGACGAGGACCCTGTCCACTGCTCCACCAGGACGTGTCGCCCAGGGCAGTTAAAGTGCCGCAACGGCCGCTGCATCCCACAGAACTGGAAATGCGATGTTGATGATGATTGCGGTGACAATTCAGACGAGCCACTGGAGGAGTGCAGTAAGCAACTTACCTACATTCATCTTTCTTTTTTTCACATTTTATGCATTTTATGCAGCACAATGTACGGCATCATTATAAAAATATGCTTTTCAAAATATTGGACAAGAACAATTCAGAAATGTGGGGCATCTATTTGTTTTCCACCCTTCTGTGCCAATGATTCTAACAATGCTTTTGGGTTATTTTCCCACCAGCTTTGCACATTAGTAGAATTCAATGTTTGCCTATTCTTCTTTACCTTTTAGCTCAAACTTAGTCGGATTGGCTAAATCTGTATTTTAGTATTGCTGCTTATTTTTAATTGGATATGTCAGGATTTAGACTGAGCCCCTCAAATGCAAAAATGCTGATTGATAAGCAACCATTATTAAAACACTCAGACCTACATAATATATATGTTTTTATTCTGTGAGGACATTGCAATACACAGAGAGAATCCACACACGTATAGGGAGAGTATAAAAATCCACCCTGGACTTTCTTGGTACAAAGCAAAGCACTTAAGAGTAACAGCAAATAATGCTTTTTCATGGACAATTTTTATAATTAGGGAAAATTGAATGAAAAAGCTGACAGTTTGCAGCATAACAAAAGCAGATCCTCATTACATTAGTATCATTCCGTTAGTTAGATTTCGTGTTGGTCTTCCCCTATTCTGTGTGATTTTCCTTACATATGAGCCTGTTAATTTTCTGTTTTCTGTCTGACAATCAAAAGCTTCTGCCTGTGGATAATCAACCAGCTTCCTTGTCTATTATCGATCCATTTAAGAGCATATTTCTGTGCCCTGGATTTTTATACTTGTCCTTATCTGCTGAGTGCCCAAAACTCAGAGATAAGTAATCTGATCCATTCTTCCTCATGTGCAATGTCTGCCTGCCTGCCTCTTGCTTTACTCCCTGATAATGCAATTTAATTCTGAGGGAACTCTGGAACTTTTGTTGAACACGTGGGTATCGAATCACACTTGCTCAGGACGCCTTTTCCTTTCACCGGTTGTGACGTTATTAGCCTTTCCTGCTGTTTCCTTGTTTTTCCTCTGAAGAAGTGTGCAGGTTAATGAGAAACTGAATCCTGAAGAGGCACAAAATCTGGAATATGCTCTTAATCCTGGTCTTTTTTTATTTTCTTGTTTGCTATTTCACAGGTTTCCTGTTTCCCACCATTCTCACTGATTCTCACTGATTCTGACTCACAAATAATAATTTTAAACCATCCTCAGTGTCTGGTTTAGTTTAGGGTCCGCCTTCTGGTTTATAACCCTGTTGTGAAAATTCTATGAATAGATTTCATTACAATATACCAAAACTGATTAAACATTCAATATAGTTAGCTTCATAGTTGAAAATACTGGTGAGGTCTATTTGATTTTGGATACCGAGATGTTATAATGCAGAGCCTCAAAAGCTCCATGCTTCTATGGATGCAAATGTTACAGAAACCTGATCTAGAACATTCGATTGTAGCTCTGGCTGCATGTTTCTGGAGTTTCCTCAAGTAGCAACTTATATTTAGCTCCATTTACGTTCCCATTTTCCATAACTAATTTCCTTGTTCCTGCTGATGAAGCATATCCTCACAGCATGATGCTGCCAACTCAAGGTTTCACAGTAGGAATGTTGAGTTCATGGTGATAAGTGGTTAGTTTACTTCCACAGAACATATTTTGCGTTTGAGCTAAAACATTACATTTTAACCCTAGAGCATCATCTTACATGTTTTTTGATTCCTCTATGTTGCTTGGGATGATGTTTGTCACACTTTCCGTGTGCCTGTTTTTTAAACATGGGGCAGACCTTGTGTTTTGGTCCTTCATCATCGCAATAGGCCTCTTCTCTCTGGACTATGATCTATTATAAACATCATATGATCTCGAATCCCAATAATAAAAAACTGTTGATTTCTTGATTGGAACTAAGGGTATGAGTACCTCTGGAAGACTCTGCATGTTTACCTCACACGATATTCTGACCTACAAAATATGAGTTTCACCTACAGTACAGATATAAAAAGGGAGTGCATCTCTGCTCACTCGATTTAAACAGGGAACTGTTGGGCCTTTGTTTGTGCTGGGCATTTCTATAAATGTGCTTTTATGCGTTTTCCACAGTGGGTCCAGCCTATCGATGTGATAACAACACGGAATTTGACTGCACAACCAACTACCGGTGTGTGCCGCTGTGGTCCGTCTGCAACGGCCACAACGACTGCAGAGACAACAGCGACGAGCAGGGCTGCGGTAAGTCTTGTTCACATCCTTTCTTATACAACGTAGACTCTTCATGGGCTCCTTAGTTTCCATGTTGTATTTGTTCTCGTTTTATCAACCTTAGATTACTACAGAAAATTCTTTTGGAGTGAATAAAAGCAATTAGACAAGCCTTCAGCCTCCTGTGTAACTGTGGTGCAGGGGGGGCGCTGATGGAGATCGTCTCATCACTCTTCCTCCCCCATAATTTATCTCTCCCTGGAAGCAGTGCAGATTTATGAGCTGTCTATTGGTGTGAGACAACATATATGTGTGTATGTGTGCTCTGTCCTTGCGTGGGGGCAGGGTTCATATATGTCTCTTTGTACTCGCTGCGATCCAAATACACTCTGCTGCCGCCCTCCCGTCTCTTATCACAGACCCTCACTCCATTAGTGCCATGCCTGCACAGGAGGGGATATCTGTGCTAATCTTCCTGTAAGAATGCAGAGGATGGGCCAGGTGGAGGGCTATAAGGGCAGGACTCCTGAACACCACGCTATCTTTTACCCCCCCGGCAGTGTGTGGTAGAGACAGCTCAGACCAGCTCTGTTTCACTCCTCTGCCTTCTGTGGTTCTCATCTCCGTCAGTCTTATCCGCCTCAGACGTACGCTGTACTGGCATGAATAGAGCTCACACATCTGTCTGTGGCAGTCTGCCCTCCTCCCTTTTAGACCTTTGAGTTTTAATTAAAACATCAGCTTTCTTTCATTTCTGACCCACACTTTAGTTGACGGTGCTAGCCTGGGTATTTTCATCACTGAAATGTGTCAGCTTTGAAAGCTTGTTCCTTAAAGATTAGCTTTTTTTTTAACGTAATTTGAAATTACATTTAAAAAAAAAACTTTTTTTTTGGCTAGTGCTAGTGTAGGAAATATAGTTCAGTTGAGACTGAAATAACTGAGCCCCAGTTTTCCAATTGCAAAATGACTTGGTCTAAAGTCTTATCATTGCTTTTCTTTGAGTTTTAAGGGTTTTCTTGTTTGTATTTGGTACACGTTTACAAAAAGTATATGAACACCTATAAGGTTATTTTTCTTTAAATCCGACAGTTTATTTGTTTTTAAAATTATTCTTGACACTTCTAATTTCAGTAGTTTGGTAAAGTGTCTTTAAATGTGTCTGTATAGTAACGTCCAGTAAAGGTCCGGAGACATTTTTCATTATTATCCTTTATTTTGAACTTAGACAGATTTATTTTGTCATTTTGTATACACAAGAGTAAACAAAAATAAATTTCATTAAAAAACAGCTCTCTAGAAAATTTCATTTTTTTAAGTGCAGCCTTGAAAACAGTAATATAAACATATGACTGTATATTTACAGTTCTAACATTTCAGTTTTTTGTTTCGGTTCTTTTTTTAAACGGCATTTAACATTTAAAATAAAATAAGATGTTTATGCAACCATGTTATACATTGACTTTTTAAATAAAAATATATATAAGAAATAGAAATTGAGATTTTTTTCCATTTTAAATCTGGAAAATCTGAAGTGTTTTTTGAAGTAGAGAAGAACAATCTTTCAGTTTGGTACTAACCGTTTGTTTTTGTTTAGGCCGCCCTGCAAGGCTTTAAACCTGGGTTTGAATGGAGACAAAGCCATTCTAAAGCACATATCAAGGTGCTCATTCGTGAGCCTGGATCCATATTTATTTTTGATTCTGTTCATGGTGGAGAATCCTGCTTCACAGCAGTAGGTTAAGCCAAACTTACTCAAAATGTGCAGGGTCATCTTTGAGCATGTCATTTCACTTTTATTTCACCAGTTCACCGCAGTTCTTCCAGCAGTCCACACTTTCTCTGCTCTCTTTTTCTCATAATCTTCTCCTTCTTTCCCATCGCCCGGCTTGCCACAGGTTTGCCTGCTGGGTCTAAAAGTAGCAGCAGCAGCAACCCAGACTGACAAAAGCTCATTGGCTAATATTTGTATCATGTGCAGCCTGGTGCCGGATGCTCCGCAGGGCTTTACCATATTAACAGGAGAAGCGGCGCAAGTGAAGTTAGACACCGTCGTCGGACAGCATGCAGTAATTTATAAATGTTTTCCATCAGTTTGGGTCCGGATTAGCATGACCTCTTCCCTATACTATAAGTTTGAAAGTGTTAATGTTCGGCAGCGTTTTGGTGCAAAAGGATTGGAGTCATATATTAGAGCTGAAAAAAATAAAGAAGTTAGATTTAACTTAGCTGGACATTTAGCTTGGTTCTTTAGATTTAAAACTGAAAAGCCACAATTTTCCCTGCTGCTGTTATTTTTTGTTCAACAAGTTAAAAGTTTCACTGGTAAAAATATTGTAGAAATTTTTATTTTATTTTGATACATAGACTTAATCAAAAAAGTGTAGAAAAAAACCTTGTAAGTTCTGTAACAGTATTATTTATCATTGTTTCTTAGGTTCTTGTCTATAATAACATAGGAATAAAAATAGCAGATCAGTTTCCCAACCATGACTGTTGATCTATTTCCAAAACACTTTAAATAATTTTCTTGTATCTAATGATAAACCTAATCAGCTTCTTTCAGCCAGCTAAGCCACAGGGTGCAGCAGCAGGATTAATACTCTCTGCATCTAAATGAGATACAATCTCATTAAAGACATTTTTGTCTTCTTTGATTAATAACTTTTTTTAAACTTTGGACCACCTTACTCTTGTCACGCTGCATATTCAAAGGATAAAATCACGTCTTTTATCTTTGTGAGAGTCTGCAGGGAGCAGAGTGCTTTAAGATCCAGATTATAGAATCGTTTCTTTGGTGATTTGTGTCTGTTTCTTGTCAACATACCACTGAGTTTCATCTCATTTCTCAGGTCTAGGAACCCTTTTTTGCCTGAATGATTCAAAGGTTGGGGTTAAAATGCTTAAAACGACAACAAAACATTCCTCAGAAAAAAGTTGTGTTTATAGGCTGGAAATAAGTCTACAAAGAAATCATCAACTATGAAAGAAAAATATGAATATGTTGTTTAAACTTATTTGATTAATATTAAGATATGAAGCATTTTAATACAATACCAATTCTTAAATAGATATGTTGAACCAACACATTCTCACTCGTCATATATTGATGCTTGGTCAAAGTCCCCTTATTTAGGTGTAGTTATTTTTACTAAGTGTTGTTCCTTCAGTGTTTGACTTACATTACTGGATAAAGTTTCATTGCTGTTTATTGTTCAACTGAGGAAAGATAGAGCATGTCTTTATAGATGTTGAAGTGAACAATAACGAGGGGTGTGGAGCTCCCCCATGAGGTAACTGCATGAACATGCAGCAGTAGGCATGTATTTGGTAGTTTTCTTATATTAATTATTTGAATATGGAGCACTGCTCATTATAAAAAAAATAAAATAAATTCTAAAGATTTTAAGATCACTTGAATGTTTTTGTTTAGGTTTGAATATGGAAATCTAAAGAGCTCTAAAAATCACTCTTTTCTTCTTTCAGAGGAGGTGACCTGTCATCCTACCGGGGATTTCCGCTGCGACAATCACCGCTGCATCCCACTGAGATGGCGGTGTGATGGGGATGACGACTGCGGTGATAACTCAGATGAGCGCAGCTGCAGTGAGTGATGCTGACTGTATTTAGACAAACACACAAACCCTACAGCATATAAGGATATCTGATGGTTTATGTAAGGAGCTATTATACAGGTATGTAGAGTCTTGAAAAGTCTAGAAAAGAATTCAATTAAATTCAGTCTATTTTCCTAGTCATTAAATGGATTTAAAAAGGTAATAGTGGTTGAATTTTTTTTTTTTTTCTCTCTCTCTTATTTATTTTACCTTACTGATATTTTATATTAGCACACAAACTGGTGCAAAAATACAAATAAAAACATTTTATATTTCTTTTTTATTTTCTTTTTTACAGGAGATGCTGTTATTGAGTTTCCTCTTTCAGCCAATGTTTTAGGCCAGTTTTCAGACATCACACTCAGCAGATAGAAACAGTATTTATATAGTCCAGATTTTCTAATTTGTATAGATTTTAACAGCTGAGGAAAAAGAAATAAACAAATTACTGATCTGACATTGGAAAAATGTACCTCTGCGTTTAAACCATCACTTGAGCATCATGGGGCGGAATCGGGTGTTAAGGGCTTAGAGAGCCAGAGCAGCAGTGTGGAGGAGTTGGTTTTGAGCTCACAACCTCAGGATTCCAAGCTATATGCACTAACCACTAGGCCACCACTCCCCTCTAATGAAAATGGAGTACATTTTTTACAAACCTGCAGCCAGCTGTTATTGTATTTCTTTCTTTCTTTTTTGGGGGGGAGCGAGTTGATGAATCATCATAAAGAATGTTTGAATATTTGCACTAACTTTTCCATAAAGGAATTGAAAAAGGTTCAGCTACAGCTTATTCTAGTACAGGAATTGTATAAATGACAAAGTCTAATGTGTGCAAATTACAGTTTTGCAGTTATATAATCCAGTATTTGGGGAAGTTTTTGACTTCAGGGTTTAGTAGTGTAAGAGGAAGTCTTATCAGCACCTGTAAAAACAGGATGTCCTCAGTTTGTAAAAAGGAGGGAATGAAGGAGTCTGTTACCCTTTGCCCTGAAGACTTCAAACCTCCCAGCTAATGAGTGTATTGCTGCTTTTCAAACAATAATGATGGACCTTAAGTTTCTTAAAAGGCCTCTTCTATTTACTTAGCATCAAAATAAAAAAGGCCATAATAATTGTATTTAATAAATTTTTTTAAATTTGATGATAAAGCTCATGAGAAAAGTCGGATTTTTTTTTTGCAGATTTCTGTAAAGTAAACCAGATTTTGTGAAGGCATGATATTAACTCTTTGTTTTCCCCCAGCGCCCCGCTCATGCACCGAGAGTGAGTATCGCTGTGACAACCTACGATGCGTTCCCAACCGTTGGGTCTGTGACCATGACAACGACTGCGAGGACAACTCGGATGAAAGGGACTGCGGTAAGTGGAGGCTCTTTGTTTTGGTTCTGGATCTGGCTGTTTGTGAGTAACGAAGGGCATCGCTAGACAAAGAAGCCTCAAAACCTGGATTCTGAAGGCCAGACGAACTGGACCACCAATGGATGCTTATTGAGGAGGAGATTATGCAGCCTGTTGCAATGCAGGGCAACAGTGTGCACGTTCCACAGGGCAGAAAACTGGTGTAAAACATCAAATTATAAGTTACACTAACTGTGGAATTAAATAAATTAGGAAAAAATAATTAATGGTTGTTGTCTTGGAAGCAGTTATACACCTACATGTTATCTTAACAGCTTTTTTTTTTTGTTAAGCAGAGCTGCGGTCGTGTCTTCCTGGCTACTTCCAGTGTGCGAGTGGACACTGTATAGCTGAACGTTTCAAATGTGATGGCAATGCCGACTGTCTGGACTACACTGATGAGACGTCATGCCGTGAGTACCATGCTGTTATTCTGCCTTATTATTGATGCAGAGCTGATCAATACATTGTCAACATTTTATACACCACTTTCTCCCATTTTGCATGACATAACTACGTCCTGATTTATTTGGTGGACCAACAGAAGTGGAGCATAATTACATACTGAAATAGTGGGGTACAGCTGTATTCAGTCACCCCAGGGCAACACAAACAGAAACACCTCTAGCTGAAAGCAAAACAGGCCAAGCCAGTCAGTTGGATCTGTGGACTTCTCTCCAAGTATTATTAACTGGATTTAAGGGAAAACTTTAAAAGGTCCATTCTAAAACATGATATATTTTCATCTTAACAAGTTCGTTGTAACTTCAGCTGTGTTTTCAGGGGTTTATGCTGTATGAAGGTAAACCTCATCCTCTGCTTTACTTGGTCTGCCTTCATCCCTGTCAACCATCCTTGTCTCTGCCAAAGAAAAGCATTGCAAGAGAATAATGCTTCAATACCATCATGTTTTATCATGTGAATAGTGTTTTTAAGGATGTAGTTTCTTTTAAACCTTCAGCTATTTATCTTTCTGCAAATAGTTAAACTTTGGTCTTATGTAACCAGAATATTTTTTCACATTATTTCTTTTACCCTAGTCAGCTTGTGCAAAACTGCAAAAAATAATTTTAAGACTTTTATGCATGATTAAAGGGCAACTTTCAATTAAAAAATACTTTTTGTGTTGAATTCTCAGGTAAAATCCCAATAAAGTACAAAGTCTGTAACTGTAAGAGAAGAAAGCAGCAACTGTTTTTGTAGGATTTTGGTTGTAGGCTACAACAAAAATGGTGTGACTTAGTGTGTCTAAGGCCAGCGGCGTAGGAAGCGGGGGGGACGGGGGGGACATGTCCCCCCCAATATAAAAGCCAGGTGGATATGTCCCCCCCAAAAATTGTACCGCAAAATATTAGATTTTGACAATTTTTAACTATCGTGCTTTTATTTTGAAGGCGCAGCATAGCGTTACGTCACTGTACTCCCCCTCCCCTCTGTGAACTGTTGAGTGTTTGAGCACTCAGAGGGAAACAGTGATACAGAAAGTCAGAAACTTGTGAATGAGGTAAAATGGTCTGTCTGGAATGCTGCTATGAATATTGCTTATTTATAACGTCTTGTTGTCAGTTCACTTTCATATATAGAAACTGAATCTTTTTGGTTTAGGCATCTTAGTCTTGTAGGAAGAGGATTAGGGCCACTGAAAAAAGTTAACTGATTTTTAATTTTTTTTAGTTTAACATTGGGGAAAAAGTCAGAATTCTGACTTTTCTCAGAATTCTGACTTTTTTCTCAGATTTCTGACTTTAATCTCAGAATTCTGACTTTTTTTCTCAGAAATCTGACAGATGATTAATGTTTCTAATCAATTTACAGTTTTTTTAGTGGTGGGGGGGGGAGGGGGGGGGCGTTGGTACTATACAGATATATAAAAACAAGAAGGTCTAACTAAAAAATAACCAGAATATATGTTTAGAGTAAAGATTGACTACTTGTGTTTACACAAGCACACAATTTCAAATCTGCTGAGCTTGCTGTGCAAGAAAATGTAAAATAGAAATAGAAATAAAAGAAATATAACAGGAAGTACTGCTAAAACAAACTAAATGTTAAATAATGTAGATATTGGTTTAAAAAATTCTTCAGATTTGGAAATTTGGAAGGAATACATAATTCTGAAATTAATCAACAAATCTGGTAAAAAAATAAATAAATAAATAAAAAATAAAAGTTGCACTTTTTTACTTGAGGAATTTGTTGAATAACTTCATAATTATGAGTTTAACTAGTTGGAGGTAATGCTACACTTCTCTGCTTCCTGTCCTGCTCATAAAAGGTAAACATTATAAACCCACCATTCATTTTCTACACTATTTGGAAAACACAACACAAATGTAATATAACAAAAGTATGTTTAACAACAAACATGTTAGCATCAAGCCATAGCCATGTCTGTTTTAGAGACTAGATCTCTTGTTTTAATGACCTTCTGCTCCTCCATTAATGGGGGGACCCCTCGGGCACGTAAAAAGTTGCCTAATTCTGTCATTTTCCACCAGTGTGTCACTGGTTCTCTCAAACAACTCACATCTTTGTCAGTGAAGCTGAGTGCTCCACATCTCTGCCTTCATGGTGCCCATCTACATTAAGATTCAAAATTCTGAGAAAAAAAGTCAGAATTCTGAGAAAAAAAAAAGTCTTAATTCTGAAAATAAAAGTCAGAATTCTGACTTTTTCCCGTATTAAACTGAAATAAAATGTAAAAGTCACTTAACTTTTTTTTTTCCAGTGGCCCTAATCCTCTTCCGTAGTCTTGGGCTGATCACTCATCCAATATTTAACTGCTAACTTTCTCTAGACGTTTGCCACGCTAGCCAAAATGTTTTTTTTATATATTTTTTTTAATATCTCATTTCAGTACAATGCCACCACCAACTAAAAGGCTGAAACAGCAGCAGGACTTACTCAGATTTTTTTAAAAGAGAAACGTCAGTGTGAGTAACAGTCACCTAACACAACTTGTGTTGAAATTAGCCTGGTCTGGGCGTGCGTTTTACGAGGATTTTTTATTTTTTGCATGGTTTTGATTCGCCGAAATGGACGGATGTTATACCTGTCGCGCTCCTGATCGTTAGTTAACCACAGGGAGAATTAATTCTAATTCTTAGCAGCGGCGGCCGCATTGGTCGTGCAGTGGACTGCTGCACAACCACTAATTAACCAACTAATTAACTTCTGCATCTTTATTTCCTCAAATAAACTTCTGGCTCCTCTTTTTAGACTATAAACAGATTAACACAACATTGACAACTCTGTAGTTTTCTCTGTTCTGTACTGCAAATTGGAATTAAAGGCGCCATTTCTACCAAAGGTCTGGACAGACTGGCCACCTGTCTAGGGTGGACCCCGCACCAGCACCTCCCGACCCCACTAAGGGACAGGGTGCACAGAAAATGGAAGGATGGATGGATTTCTACCAAAGGTTGATAATGCGTTTTTGAACCAGATGCTTCAAAGCGCCCTGTCCATAATTCTTCAACACACTGTCAGCTCCCTCTGTCAGTCAACCTATATAAATTCATTTTTGACCATTATTGCAAGTTTGACAAAATAAAACATATCAAACTTTGCACTTGTGTGGCCTACTGAATTGTTTTGATTTTCTAGTGCGTATGCGGACACTAAATATGCCAAGGGCTGAAGCCCTTGAAAGACATCTCCCTTTGCTTAATAAAAGACTCCAGTCATTTTGTTTGGTGATATGCTCACATCTTATGAACAAATGCATTATGTTAATTTTAAATGCATTATTTTTGCAAACACATTTATAAAGGAATAAAGTAAAAGATTAAATAGCCTTTTTTTAAGTAGCGTACTTAAGATATGTTTCTGTTGAATATTTACGAATCTCAGATTTCCGACATGTGTCCCCCCCAATTGTAAACATATTCCTACGCCCTTGTCTAAGGCTAATGAAAATTAAAGCATTTTTACATTTGGAACAAACTGTGTAAACACTAATACTCAAACAAGCATATATGTAGATGGTCTGAAAAACTTTTTAAAAACAGCCAGGAGATTGAACCAGAACTCAACTGGAAAAACAAGACCAGTTGAATAATAAATAGAAAAAGTTGCACTGCACTGCAACACACTCCAGATGCTGTACACTTAACCTTAAGTTGAAAATGGCAGAAACAAAGAGAAATTGAAGCAACAATGACTAAAATTGTAACAAATAGTATAAAATAGGAATGCATACTTTCTTTCCTAAAGAGTAGCAGAAGCAAGCTGAAGTCACCAACAAAAACATGGCTGATATGTCACAAACTCATAAGAAAGAGAAAAAGCTAAATACCTGCCATGAAAGATGGAGGAATCTAGCCAAAGTTGACTATATAAAACCTGCTGAGATCTAATAAAATAGCTGCAACAGCAGAAAAATGAGTATGGAGAAACTGAAATCCTATTTGGTTAAAGAAAAAATCTAGGCTGACGGATAATGACTGAAATGTTGAGGAATTAGGAGCTAAGTGTAAAACTGTTTGTTGAAATGTAGAGAAATGTCATAACTGTTGGAAATAATTCAAAAGTGTCAGTTGATGAAATTGTTTAAGTTTAAAAAGCTTTACAATCTGAAGCCAACAACATGCAAGGCAGCCCATGAGAAGCAGAGGAAGGGCAGAAAGAGAGGCTTATAGAAAGCAACTAATACCGCCTACTTAGCTGATGTTATCCTAAAACTATTAGCTGTATAAAATAACTGTTGAAATATTTAAAAAATCAAAGAGACAAAAAAATACAAGGCATGTGGAAGGATAAAATATGGAGGCAAAATTTGAGGAAATTATTAAGTAAGTGTTCCATAAGTTGTTGATACGTAAAATGATTTAAAAAAAAATTGTGAAAACAGAAAGACTTGTCAGTAGATAAGCTGAAGACACAACATTTAGGAAAAACACTGCATTAGAAGCTAAGTTAAAGGTATAGAGGATAATCTTTTATTTCCAGGTGGATCATCAAAATAATTGGCCTTCCAAATTGTCAATCATTCTGGCTTACTTAAGGCCGTCCTACGAGCTCGTCCCCAGTTTAGCTATCTTTTTCTGCACATGTGCACTTTCAGGCGTATATCTGTGGTGAGCTATGGTTTCAGACAGTCATTGAAGCTCACCTTTCTCACAGTGGTTCTTTGAAAATGGCCGAGGGTCGTAAGAGGAAAAGTGTCTACGAAGTGTATTAGAAGAAAAGAAAGGCCTCAGAAGAGGCAGATATATATCCTGGAATGCTTTGCGTGAAAAGCTCGCCTCACAAAGCATTATGGGATTGGCTGTCACGTTGCTGTAGGCTGTCACTAACCGACAGCAGGGAATAATAACAAAGATGGTGCAGGCACTACACAGTGAAGGAGGAGTTACGTGACCAACAGAGCAAGTAGTGATCATCTGTCTAAACAGTCAGTTAACTGAGTTCACTATAAAATCCACTATACAGTCCCCACTCTATATAGTGATCGAGGGATTATGTTTGTATGAGCTATGAGAACTTTTAGATAGAGCGTGCACGAGGAGAAATGGGGTTGTGCATGCTCTCGCACGTGCATTTTAAAAAAAGTGGACAGGGTTGGTCTTTAAAAAAATTCCCCAAAATCCTCCAGAATACCTTTATAGTGTTGAAAAGTTGAAGAAATGTAAAATATGCACAGGAAGTTAAAATAGCCAAGTAGAACTTCCAGTAAAAATGTAAATAAAGCATTTCCATAAATAAAATAAAAAAGTGTTAGAAATCAAAAAGTGGATTTCAAAGATTCTCCTCTTGGTTTAGATTAATGCAGTCCAGGTTTGAAAAGTCTAGCTGTTAAATTTTCTCAGTTGGACCAGTTAGAACATAATCAAAATAAAAAAATCCATCAAGGCAGGTATAAACCTAATCTAGTTTAAATGTAGTAAAATCAATTACAATGGTTTCTTATTAATCTTTTAAAAAATAAATAAATACAGGGTTCACAAGTCAAACTAAACCAGTTTTCATAATAAGTATGAAATATGAAATAGCTTTCATAATAAGTTTGAAAATGAGGTGAATACTAACCCAAGAAAACACAACCTGAAACAAAGTTACAAAACAAAGGACAAAACTCAACATTAAATCTATCTAACAAATTGAATTCCTAAGATAAAAAGACATGTCATAGCTGATATTCTGGTGCTAAAGGGGTTTGACAGAAGTGTTCTTTCCTCCAGCGACCCGCTTTCCCAACGGCACATACTGCCCACCGTTCCTGTTTGAATGCAGGAACCACATCTGTGTCCAGCCCCAATGGAAATGCGATGGAGATAATGACTGTGGAGACAACTCTGACGAGGAGCTGCATCTCTGCTGTAAATAACAAAAAAATAACAACAACATAGTTCTGGTTTTTGCTGTGATTAAATAAACATCCCATGAATAATTTATTTTTAGTTTGAACTGACAATTTTAGGTGTAATGGTTCTGTTTTTTCATAGTGGACATCGAGTGTGAGGCTCCATTCCGTTTCCGGTGTGATAACAACCGTTGCATTTACAGCCCTGAGCTGTGTAACTCTATTGATGACTGTGGTGATGGTTCTGATGAAAGACCAGAAAACTGTGAGTACGATTCCCTCAGTTACAAATATGATGGCTGACCTAATAACTTGTTTGCTTTTAAGCCTCACTATTCCAGTGTTTTTATTTACATATGATAGCATCCGTGTCACTGTTTACCCATTGGCTCCATGCAGGTCAAAAACCCACACATGGACCTTGTGCAGATGGGGAGTATAAATGCAGTAACGGACAGTGCATCCCCATACAGTACGCATGTGATGATTATGACGACTGTGGAGACGAATCAGATGAGCTTGGCTGCCGTAAGTCAATAGAAAAAATACCATAAAACAAAAATAATATCTTATTAGTGTCAACTGCACCTAATATAGCAGATTTCTAATATTGCTGCACTAAAAATCAACTGTAGCAATTTCCTTTTACAGAATTAGTTGAACTTTTCAATGTTATTTTAATTAGACAAATATTTTTATTTATTTAAATTACATTATTCAAAAAGATTAAACCTATAAAAGAACATATTGACCATATTTAAACTAGAATATGTGAACAACTTACATATGTTCACTTTGTGGTAAACAGAATTTAGTTTGCTAAATTGACAATTTTACTGTGAACATCTTGGATATTCCCATGAAAAACAAGGATTAGCTCCTGTGAAATTAATGGATTATTGTCTTATCTCACCAAACTCTATCTTCTCTATATACATCAAGATAGTTTTCAGATTATTTAAGCATTTGTAATCTTTCAGTGTTACTTTGTTTTTACAGAGGATGATGTTATTTATCACAGGCTGTTATCAAACCTATGGCCTATTGATTGCAGTTTAGTTTATATGTTTTGTAGTGATCGGATTAGTGCTCACTATTAGAGTTTTTAGTCCAATTTAGGGCTGCAACTAACGATTATTTTGAAAATCGATGAATCGGACGATTATTTTTTCGATTAATCGGACACAAAATATTTTTTTTATATTAACCTCTTTATTCCAAAATAAACATTTTAGACAGAACAAACAAGCACACAAGTACAGGTTTCTCATTAACTGTACTGGTGCTATATGAAAAATAAATGTTTGTGTTAAAACTATGCAAACTTACATGAGAAATGTAGCTGTACATCCACAAAATATAGGGTCCTTTGTTTCATAAAGCGCAAAAAAAGACATTTTTGTTTTTAAAAGCCCCTAAGGGGCTGAAACAATAGGTCCCCCCCATTTCAACAAATTAGTTTTTTTTAGACTAGAAGAGTTCTGCCTTTTAAGACAGGAAAGTATAGCAGTTAAAGTTGCTACTTAAGAAAATACTTAACCATAGAGATAAAAATAGCCCTGTGATTCAAATTATAAATTGAATTTGGAATAAAAATGAGAGAACTAGGGGTGTTAAAAAAACACATCCTCCAAAGACAGATATTTACATGGGAATGTGGCATATAATTAATAGACATATTACTGATCTTGCTGGATTTTATTCTGCTTTACTTCCATAAATTGCAGGATCTTCTTTACTTTATCTTTGCCAGAAGATTTAAACTTTAAAAGCCTTGCCCTCATAATTTGCAAGTTAATTTATTTATAGAGAAAATATAAACGCTGCTTAAGCTAATTCAAATGAAATTAAAAGTAAAATAAGAAGCCAACCTTATCACTGTCTGTAACCTACTAACACGGTAAGGAAAGCATCAGATGAGCTACCTGAGAAACTAACTTACGTTTCCCCACTTTAAAATGAAACAAACATGGTTACTCATCCTGCTGATCAGCTATCTTCACTGCCATTGAAGGCTCCAACGTGTTTTCTTTTCAGGTGCTGCGTCATAACAGTGGTGCTTCCGTGCCATGCTCATTTGTTTTTTACAAAAGTTGCATGTTACGACTTTTTTCACTTTACAAAGCGCAGGCTATTTTAATTATTGTGATCAATTTGCGCCGTCAATCCCGGGGCATGCGCGCTTCATTTGCAGTCTGGACGCTGAGGGTAAACTCCTCACTAAAATCCTGCGGCTCGGACTGCACGCTGAGAGGGATTCCTGTGGGAGAGGGAGAAAGGCGTTGGGATGGGGGAGGCGCCCCACGGCAGCAGCTGCCGCTGGAGGACAAGAGTAGGAACGATACATGCTTTCACGTAAGAGTCTCCAAAAGCCGCCAGTGACACCGTAAAAAGTCGCCAGATTTGTCGCTAGTCGCTTTTTAAAAAAATAGTCGCTGGAGGGGTCTGAAAAGTCGCTGAGTTGGCAACACTGCAACTGCGGCGCTGACTCGCTCCGCCATATTTTTTTTCTTCCCCGGGATGACGGCGGCGGCGGATGACGCATTAATCGCGCGACACAACTAATCGATGATTAAATTCGTTGCCAACGCTTTTAAACGTCGATTTTTATCGATTTTATCGATTCGTTGTTGCAGCCCTAGTCCAATTACTTCAAATAGTCTTTATTTGATGTTGATTTTTGATTTGATTTTTTTAATTTAGATATGTCAGGTTGGGTAGAGGCTTTGAGGACCCAAATGTAGGGTGACCATATTTTCATTTGGGAAAACCAGGACACCTTGAACGGGGGGGGATTGAAAGAACAAATGTGTCATCATCGGGATTTGCTCCGCCGTGATCAGAGGAAAGGTTACTTGGTGCAGAACAGTGGTGAAAATTGGAAGTTCAATGTGAATAGTTCCGTCTGAAATTAATGAAAATAGTTTTTTTAATGGTTATAGAGTCAGATATGTGGCGGTAATGTTTGATTTATCTAAAGGTTTTTATCTGTTATTGTGTAAATTAGTTTGGCTGTAATTTAAGGACAGATTCTAATAGATCTGCAGAGTGGGAACTATAAATCTGATAGGAGTTTAATTTTTTTATTGTTGTTTTGCACAATATGCTTAACTGTCCATAGCTGCATATATTTTATACATATAAGTATTTTTTGTTGTTGAATGTTAGAGATTTTGCAGATATATTTTTATACATATATTGTCTAGATTTACGTATGTATTTCTAACCCTTTTATAGTATAGAAAATCCCTTTATTGTCCCACAATGGGCAAATTTACAGCAGCAGAAAGATTATTGAAAATAGTCACACAAATGAGGACCTTAGAAAAATGTCTAAGAATAACATAATAGGGAAGAGTTAAAATATAAACAATAAAATACTGTAAAGTGTTTTAACAATATAAAACTGGAGAATTAATAACCAATATGCAGCTATGGACATTTTTACAGTAATGGATATTTGAAAATAGCAGCAACATCAGAGATGTGCAGAATGACAGCAGCATGTTATTTAACTGACTAAGGTTTCTATCATTACATTTGATTTTATTTGTTCATGCTACGGTGGTTGGAACCTTTATTCCACTCTGGATTCTTGTGAGTGTAGTCTTTGTTAGTTTTAACTTTTTTTAAAATAAATAAATAAACAAACAGTTTTGAAAACCTCGGTATTCATTCTTTTCCTGCTTTGTGTGTCAACTTTCACGGTTGCTAAGCAACAGAGCATGCGCCGGTAAAACCCGCCGAAGGGTGGACCTGTTCGAATTTACAGCCAAAACTCTTCTGGCCTCCTTATTTTCAAGGACTTCGAAAGGATCCAGTCTAGGTAGACCGCGTCCTTGGAGGATGCAGCCCAGGTTTTCGAACAGAGCCTCTGATCAGGGATTACGTCACACGGAGTGTCGCGCGCAGTATTTTAAAAAATCAGGACATTTCCTCACTTTCTAAAAAAAACCCGGGACGCCCGGGACAGGACGTGAAATACGGATATGTCCCGGGAAATACGGACGTTTGGTCACCCTACCCAAATGCAGAGATGAGTTTAGCTGATTTAATTAAGGACTAACAGGCAACTGAGCCAAAAATCTAGAAAAATACGAAAAACCAAACAAAATCCTGTAAATTTCAGGGAAAATACACATAGGGAGCAACAAAACAACAAAAAAACAGCAAACAGGAACTGCAGAGGTGGTGTATATATGAGGAACGGAATAAAGGATGGGCTAATGAGCTGATATGAAGCAGGTGTGAATAAGGACAACTAGAAGGGAGCCAAGGGGAAGGAACAGGCACAAGGGGGCAACAGAGAGTAACTAAAGAAATACCTAACAGACAGAAAACAACTACAGAGAGCAGAACCATGACAGTAAGATTTCAAATAATAAGGCATTTATTTGATATTTGCCAAAGAAATCATATATTATAGGCAATTTTAGAACTGAAAGGTTGAAGTAAATTCATTTTCAACGTAGGTAAGCCAAATTATCAAGCTAGAGAGTACAATGTCAGTTATAAGTCAGCTAATCCTTCATTCTTTTCTCCTAACGAATTATTAATTAACTTTATTGTTTTTTATCTTACATTGTATTGTAGCTACACAGGCACCAGGACATAAAAAAAATACCTCTGATCTGTATGAAACTTGAAAATAAAGATCTCTATGTTTCTGTCTCCATAGTTAATCCAGATTATTTTGTTGCCTCTAAATTTTCTCCATATTTATCACTGGGTGCACTGGTTTCAGATGCAGGTCATGAACATACATGTAGTGCAAACATGTGTGAACACAACTGCACCGACCTGACCGAAGGAGGCTTCCTTTGCTCGTGCAGACCCGGTTACCGGCCCAAGGCCACAGAGAAACATACCTGTGAAGGTGAGTAACCCGCTCCCCTTCACTCAGTAGATTTCTGTTAAACTGGCACAGTTTTAAATGCTTGTTATCTCCTCCTTTCTGGGCGAGCAGATGTGAATGAGTGTGAGGTGTTTGGAACGTGTCCTCAGGAGTGCAAAAACACAAAAGGCAGCTATGAATGTTTCTGTGCTGAAGGCTTTCTGTCTTTTGGTGAGCCACATGGGACTGAATGCGCTGCTCAAGGTAAAAGTTTGGCAAAAAAAAATGTTTTCCTTTTTTTTTTGTGATTATAAATAATTTATTCCAATTCAATTTCTGTGTAGGAAATCCTCCGGTGCTACTCTTGCCAGACCATATCCGTATTCGACGTTTTAATCTGTCCTCTGAGCAGTATTCGGATTATGTGGACAATGCCGAGCACATTCATGCCTTGGACTACCAGTGGGATCCAGAGGGAGAAGGCCTCAGTAAGTCTATTCCTTTACAGTAGGCATCTCCAACATCAGTCCTTGTGTGTCGCTGGTGTTCAGCCTGGACGTGCATGCAGAACTGGAGTTGGATGGCTCTGCTTTTAAATATGAAGGTCACCAGGTAGAGAAACATTTCCCTTGTGGTCTGTAGGTGTTGTTTACTGGACAGTTCTCGGTCGGGGTTCTCAGTTCGGCTCCATCAAGCGCGCCTACATGACCACGTTCAATGATTATGGGAACAACCCAGTGAAAGAAGTGGACTTGAACCTGCGTTATCTTGCCAAACCTGAGGGCATCGCTGTAGACTGGGTTGGCAGGTAAGTAAACATAATTATCAAATTTTATTCTGGAAACAGCTGGTGCAGGTCATCACATTTAAAACCACTCCCCACAGACATATTTACTGGACAGATTCAGGAACCAACAGAATTGAAGTGGCTAAACTGGATGGGCGATACAGGAAGTGGCTGATCTATACTGACCTTGATCAGCCGGCAGCTATCGTTGTCAACCCATCGTTAGGGTAGGAAGTGTTGCATTAAAAGCCTGTGTTTCCATCATGTTTGCAAAAATGAATTGTTGTATAACTATCTCTGAGCAGGATGATGTACTGGACTGACTGGGGGAAGAATCCCAAAATTGAGGCAGCATGGATGGACGGGCAACACAGAGAGGTCCTGGTGAAGGAGGAAGACCTAGGATGGCCTACTGGGCTGGCACTGGACTATATTAATGGACACAGAATCTACTGGTGTGACTCCAAAGAAAATATCATTGAGTCCATGAAGCCTGATGGCACAGACAGGAAGATTGTCATATCAGGAGGTCAGAAAGTGAAACTTATTCTATTTTTTAGCGAGTATAATGGAAAACCCTGATCCTAATAGATGATTTTCTTTAGATATTGGAAATCCCTACAGTCTGGATGTCTTTGAAGGACACGTGTACTGGACAACTAAAGAGAAAGGAGAGGTGTGGAAGACAAACAAATTTGGGCAAGGAAATAAAGTTAAAGTCCTCACAATCAACCCCTGGTTGACACAAGTCCGTATTTACCAGGAGCATCGGCACAATCAATCAGGTCTGAATTTAACTCCTTACTGTACTAATAGGGGGCTGTTGGCATCACCTGCAGACCTCTTTCCACTGTAATAAAGAACTCACTTATTTTATTTAGGAAAAAAAAGATTAATTATAAAGACCAAGCCCTTTTTTTTTTTACTATGATGATTTTCTGCATACAGCAATTAAAAACAAGCATTTACGATTACATTTTAAGATCAAACGATAGAAAAAAAAACATTTTAAAAGATACTTAAATCTTGCCTCAAAATGTCTAAATATGCCTGCAGATTACATACCACAGTTAAATGAGATAATCTAGTCTAAGTGTTTAGAGCACATGCAAATGCCTGGTCCTCTTATAAAGCTATATTTAAATGTAACTAATGTTTGATGTTTAGCTGAATAAATAATCAAATGTACTGATGTAGAACAGTGTTTTGAAAACGGATTATGCATGCTCTGTCCTTGTTAGTGTCCAACCCATGTAAGAATGTCTGCAGTCACCTCTGCCTCCTCCGGCCTGGAGGGTACACCTGCGCCTGCCCACAAGGTTCCCCTCCACTAAATGCTGAATCAACAGAATGTGATGCAGGTAAATGACAGTGGCCAGATCGCTCCTCCCAACAGCTGCCTTGTGTTTGCATTGATGTGGCATCTTATTTTGCATTCATACACCTTTTTCTCCCAATTGTGTAGCATGGCTGCTCATGTTTGTTGTGTTTTCACTGTGCTGGTGTTCATCCTCTGTATGCTCGGCTTTTGCTTCTACAGCCATTGAGGCTCCTGTTGCCATGCCTCTTGCATGCAGATGCATGAATGGTGGAACCTGCTACACCGATGAAGGGGGTCTGCCAAAGTGCAAGTGAGTGTAGCTGTAGGAGACATTTTTAGGGCATCCGGAATGTTGTTATATTTGAATATGCACAGAACTTTACCATTGCACTGTGTTACATTATTGAATTTAATCATCTTGACTTTTTAGATGTCCATATGGCTACACTGGTAGCTACTGTGAGATGGGGAAGTCTAGAGGTGCTCCAGCTGGTACAGGTACAATATTAAAGTTTCATATAACCCTTTTTTTATATTGCATATATGGCCATACAAAAATATAGGGACACGATATGAAGTGATCTGTAACGATATCAATTTCCAATACTAATACTATCATTATGGCCATGACTACATGGAAATAAAAACCGGTTCTCAATATTGACCTGGTTTTGTGGCCAACGCTGGCCGATACTGTACAAATAGCAATATATGCATTATATAAAATCTAACAATCTAGAATTAATCCTTTCTGCATAATTTGGCACACATGCTACATTTTCCATTGTGCATGTAACACTTTTTAAGCAACTGAGATTAAATGCACATTGGATATTGATAGAAAGCCAGGTAATCCACATATTATAACAGAAATTAAAACAAACGGGTGTACAGATTAAGCTGTGAGTATAGCTGTAAACATGTCTACAAGTGTAGAAACCAGTTAGCATTCATTGTTTAGATGTGAGCTCCAAATGTTCTACTATACTTATTCTTTTTATGTCATAGGGTTCCAGTTGCTTCCTATGTGCAGTTTGTTTTTAACACATTTCCAACCAGTCTCATATCAGTTGTTTGACTTGCTTTTCCTTCTCTGAATCTACCTACTGTGATTCTTCTTGGTATATGCAGTGCCATTCTTTCATCAAACATGGTGTAAAGATTGATGCCTCCTCCTGGGGTCCGTTTCACAAAGCAGGTTTAACAAATTCAGATTCCAATCTTCAACTCTAAATTGATCTGGCCAAAAGTCAGGAACTCTTGAGTGTTCGGTTTCACATTTAACTAATTCCACTCAGAGTTAAGCACATGCGCATCAAGTATAAAAAGCCATTATCAGTGGTGCACCGATTCGAAGAGTCACCATGACAACAGGCAACAGGAAGTGCCTATTTCACCCCACTGGAACTAGAGATTCGAATGAAGAAATGCAAAAAAAAAAAAAAAAAAAATAGAGTAAAAAAGGAGACTGTGTTTAAAAGACAGAGAAACAGCGCTATTGCTATAAATGAGAGGAAGATGGCGAAGGAAAAGATTGTTGTTGGTTTATATGAAGTGGGCTATGGCAGGCCGTTTTTACATACATTAAAAGCACTTCCCTCTGTTGTTCAGTTTGTAGATCACTAAAACAAGATTCTTCCTGATCAAAATAACACTCCTAGACCTAACTGTAATAACATACTTTCTAAATAAATTTTTTGTCACAGAAATTGAATTTTAGAAAGTATAAAACTTGTGAGAATTAAGTTTTATATATCTAGAAATATTTACACATTTTAGGTGGCCTTTCTGACATTTATCAACTTAACTGAAAATGTAATTATGATATGAATATGAAGATCTGAAATTAATATCTAGACATCCAAAATGTTTATTCTAGATGTGGCTTGCCATAGGTGTTGTTACCATGATGATATTACGGGATGACTTCTTGAATGGTAATAGATCAATGTTTCTATTTAGGTGAAATCTTCTGGCAGCAGGTGAAAATAAAGTCTAAAAACGTTGTTCTAATCTATAGAACCTGTGGATCATCTCATGTGTCCCTCATGTTGATTCTGTCTTCTTTTACACAGTAAAGTGGCTGTTTCCAGCTGCGCCTTGGATGTTATCATCCCAATAAATGGTCATTATTAGCCGTTATCAGTCCCATAGAATGACTTCAGATTGTGCCAGTAGGCTCATTATGTTGTTATCGAGTGAATCCTAATACTAACCCTAAATTAATTCCTTTACCCCCTCAGAATTAATGAATCTATTTATGTGTAATCTGAAAATAATTTCAATAGTTCTTCCTGTACTGTCTATATAACTAAATAAACATAAAACGATCTGCATCTCGCTCATATTAAACAAACCAAAAACAAGTAATCTCATATCCTGTCAACTGAGAGGTAGAATTCTCTACCTATAAATATTTAGTTCTCTGTGAAAAAGTGCTAATCATTCTTTAATAGGATCCTCATCAAACAGACATGTAATATTTGTTTTTAAAAACTAATGTGTGTAACGGACCTAATTAATGATTTTTTTCTTTTTTATATACACAAAACTACGACAAAAATCATACTAAATCAGGAAATAAAACAGCGTGATTGGCTGTAGGGAGACAGGAGACAGAGGACACTCTGAGCCTACTGAACAAAACCTGCTACCGACCAGGTTAGCTCTGGGGAGAAAGTTACTACGGTTACTGAAACAGAGGCTGAGGAAACTCTCTTTGTGAACCGGAACAGTCAGAGTTTACCTGTTTTCAGGTTTAGACAACTTAGAGTTTTTGATAAACCTGCTTCGTGAAACGGACCCCTGGAGGGTGATATGATCTAATTTATTTTTTTTTATTTATTTTTACACTTGGACTAGGCCTGTTTCCACTGTTTGCTACTTATTTTATGTCAGTATGTTCTTAAAAATATAGTTACTGATAAAAACATTGACATGTTTGATACTCATTCTTGTGTTAGATGGGAATGGCTGCACTATGCTTGCCCTGTTGAAGCAGATAAAGGAAAACCCTGATGAGTGCAGACTTTAATGTAGAGCAAGGAAAAATCTTAGTCAGCAGCTGCAGAGAACTTTCTCAACAAAAAATTATTTCTTTAATAAAAGTTTAAATATTCTTGCAGTCAATCCAAGGTTAACTTCCTTAACTAACTTGCTTGACCTAAAAGATCATGGAAATGTAGTCATGGGTCAGTAAGATGTCAAGGCATCACACAGAAAAGAACTCCACTCCTCCATGCTTGAGCACATTGCTGCACTCTATAAAAAAAAAAAAAAAAAAAAAAATACAGGACATTAGTATATATTTAAAGCTACAGTGTGTAATTTTCAGCGACATCTAGCGGTCAGACTACAGACCGCAGCAACATGAACATCTCCCCCCCACCGCTTCTCCCCCCCAACAGTACGGCGAGCGTTACGGGACAAAATTTCTTCTACGACGTCCGCATCACCTACCCTCTCAAGTGATGAGGTTTGTTTACATAGATAATTTTACAGATAGTATTTCATTAGTCTGTGTAGGGTATAGATTTCATGTAGACTTAAGATAATAAATATACCCGTTATTTTTTCTACATCGTTGTGACGTCTTGGTGAGCTGCTTTGCATGGTGATATAAACAGACGAAGTAATTGTAGTCATTAGTTTAACAGCGAGATTGTGTTCGCTGGAAGAATATATCCCCCGTTTACAGAGTCCAAGTCATTTTGGTGGCACGGGGGTTACAACGCGAGGGAGAGGGAGAGGACGAGGGCGAAGGCAGGGAGGCCGTGCAGCTAGGGCCAGGCGAGAGAGGGGAGCCAGCGGGGTGAGAGCAGAGGAGGAAAGGCTTGAAGATCTCCAAAGGAGCCGGAGAGAAGTAACCGAGGTATATATCCAGAAAATTATTTTACAGAAAATTACTGAATCATTACCTGTGAAACGTCAGGGACGTTGCTGAATAAGTATACTGGAGAGTAACAGCATCATCACGCAGCATGTTATTGTTTTAGACAGGTCTGAGCATCCTGTACTCCAAAAACTGCAGTGATATTAGACAATTGTGTGTATAGGATTAATTACCTGTCCAAGAGAAAACTGGCAACTTGAGCGTCACTTTGAAAACCTTTTTCCTCCATCAGTGACTTCCATCGTGTAAATGCCGTGCCAATGTTGATCCGTGTTTTTTGCCGTTTCTTGTCACGCTTGCGTTTATTCTCGTCGTGTTTCCGCTTCTTAGATGACGGGGGTTCGGTGTCCGCCGCTTTTCGTTGTGATACAGAGTAGGCATGATCCTCCATTCGTCTGATGTTTGGCCACACAGTGCCAAACAGTTTGCAAAGTCACTCACGCCTGCCGCCTTGTTCACCTTTCTTGTTACTGAGGCGCAGTATACCTGCTTCTTCTTCTTCTTCTTTGGTTTCAGGCAGACTAAACGCTTCTCAGGCATAATACTGCCATCTACTGTTCAGTACCGTCTCAGTTAATCTCTCTCAACTTGCCGTAGTTATTTTTGAGCGTCATGGGAGATCTCGCAATCGCTAGTTTGTTGCCTCTGCGCTTGCCGTAGCGCAAAGATGTCAGCCTCCATGGCTGCGAGACCCGCTCCTATGTAATTATAAATAACGAATTCTAAGGCAACGCAAATATTATGGTTAAAAGGCTGAGCTCATAGGTGATGATAAATAACATAGTTATGTATAATATATTAAATTTCTGACTTTATATGCCTGTAATTATTACACACTGTAGCTTTAAGTTTATATATGTAATTCATTTAACGTCGTATTTTTGTTTAAACTGCACTGTAAATTATTCTGATAGCTTGAAATGTAACATTTTTCACATCTCAACCAGACGGCAGAATTGCACTTTGGAGGTTTTATGCATTAGAGTAAAACAAAGTGATGCATTATTTAAGAATGTTTTTTTTATTTTTTACCAAAGACAATAATGAACTCGCACACTATTGCTCCTGTTACAGGTGCAATTCATTGGGGGTATGTATTAGCAGTGTAATAGTAAATATATTTACACTGAAAGGTTAGATATAGGCCTTTCAGTTTGACATAAATACTAGTGAACAAATACAGCAGTTTTACGCCTGAATACAACCAGAGTCTTATTGCACAGATCTACATCTCTGGAATGTTGTGTTCTGATATCTATAGACTCTTTTATATGGTAATTATAAGATTTCATATTCAGCTACACTGATGATTAAAAAGAAATTTAGACGGAACAAAATCCACTGGAGTGTTTGTCATAGTTACTAGGCCATATATTGTTTTATATTCTTATATGGAGCAAAAAAGAGATCAAGAAGAAATCATGAATATGAAGTAATTATCACTAACTCTGATCTTTAGTGAAACTCATTTTTGATTGTTTTCCTTTGTTTTCTTTTAGCGGTGGCTGTTCTGTTGGCCGTCATTATTATCCTGATTACCGGAGCTTTAGCTGCCGGAGTTTTCCTCAACTACAGACGAACAGGATCTTTTATCCCCTCTATGCCCAAACTACCCAGGTATCATTTTGATTGGCTTCACGTTTTCACTTTGATTTCGGGTTTTCCTTAGAGTCACAGCGGAGTATTTAGATCAGAGTTCAGGTTGGGTTGTTTTGTTTTCGTTCAGCCTCAGCAGCCTTGTGAAGTCAGCCGACAACGGGAACGGGGTGACGTTTCGGTCTGGTGATGATGTGGACCTCGGACCGTCTAACATTGGAGTATCTGTGATCGACACAGCCTTGCAGATGGTGAGCCCTGGAGATGAGTTAATGTTAAATCGATCCCCTGAAAATGTTTGGTCAGCCATTTTTTTTAACCAACTTCTACCATGACAAGTTATTTGTGATGTTTATTAAAGCAGTTTAGTCTTTAACGTCACCTTAGGAATACAGCAGCAGACTTTGGGTGATGAGAATAAAAGAAAAGGCTCAATATTAGTATTTTGTTATTGATTATGTTCTTATATTTATGATATTCCTATAGGATGATAATTTTGCCATCACTGCTGGGCGTCACCCAATCACATTTGAGAATCCCCTGTATGCCACTGCGCCTGTTGCCGGTGATCCTGCTGTCATTCATGCTACACAGGTAAATACGCTTTATCATTGCTCCAACTGTTCAATGGAGTTGGAGTTACATACAGATATTTAATTCTAATACTGATCCAAAGATCAACAATTAAACTTACCAAGCATGACTGTTTAGCTGCAGAACCTCTCAGAAAATAAACAGAAAATCACACAAAATGGACGTCACATGAAGCTAATATCAAGAGATAAAATATTCATACAATAGAAGTTTTTCTTTCATAACAGGAGGAAATCTTTGTTTTGGTCCAGCCAGAGTCCCCACTGAAATCTGATGGAGATTTTACGCAGGAAGTTCTAGATTAGGTTGTTGGAAAACAGGCATTCCAATCTTAAATGCATGGAGCTGATCAACAAAGATGAAAGATCAAAGTATCAGTGGAAACATGCATAAAGGTGGTCATCAATTATATGCAAGGATTGATTGAATTAATTAGAATAAGAGTTTGTAAATAGTTTTTGATATTAAAATAATTTGACACGCACTGATCTTATAAAATAGGAATATACAGTTTTAAGCTTTGTTTTATTATTATTTGAGTGTTGCTGTCAAATTTATGGCTTTCATTGTGTATTTGATATTCTCAAATAATAAAGAGTATTTATTCACAAAATCACAAAATCAGTTTTCCAATCTAAATCTTCACATTTTTGCTATGAGTTGTTCCCTATCGATCATAATAAGCACAGACTGACCAATCAAGAGTTTTGTCCTCAATAACCAAACTCTGGTTTTATAAAGGATTACACAACAGTGCAACATTTAGAGTTGCTGCCTTGCAGGAAATAGGTCCTGATTTCAGATCTCTGAAATCAGGACCTATTTCCTCCTTTGTGACTGACTCTCATCGAGTCAGTCACAAAGGAGGAGGGTTCCTGAGGGGAACTTAGATGCAAACAAAGGGAAGCAGAGTTTGAGCAAAAAGCCAGGAGGTTTAATCATATAAAAAGGCGGATTAGAAAAACACAGCTAAAGGTCCTAAAACGAGTAAACTAAAGTTTATAAAACTGATTAATGAAAAAGCAAACCAGGAACATTAAGTGAAGACAAGCAAACTTAAAAAGAACTGAGTAACAAGGATAACGATGAGATGAACAAGAAAGAGAAGTGACTGATGAGCAGAGTGGTAGCAGCTGAGTTTGCAATCAGACAACAGCAGCATAAAAAACCTAACCCACCTAGATATAAGAAACCCAGAACCTGCAGGAGAGTGGGAAACTCAGATGGTAAGAAAACAGAAAGTGAACAGAACACTTTACAGTAAGGGTCAGAAAAGACAAAATGGGGATCTATTAAGAAACCAAAAATACATCTAGATACATTCCAACAAGATAAAGTCAAATTAATGACAGAGTCTTCAGGATCACACAGGGGTTCAGTACCCTACCTTCTCTCCTCCTATATAGACCCATGTTTTGTTCCTCTAAACCTCCCTTAGCGGTGGGAGTGGGCATGCAGGATGGGTTTCCCTGGGACAGCTTCCGGCTATAAGAAAGGTGCTTCAGAGTTACCACACTGAAACTTTTAAATGCCTCCAACACCACATCCATATATCTTGGAAGTTTCTACAATTGTGTCAGAAAATGATAGTTGTTTTAAAAAAAATAAATAATATATATATATATATATATATATATATATATATATATATATATATATATATATGACCATATGGTCCATTTAAAAAATAAAAAAAAAGTCTTTTGAAACAAGCTCCTGTTTTAACTGATTTGACTTCATATTTATCTCACTATCATTGGCTAAAGTAGAGGTGAAGTAATGCAGTAGGAATCTCATAGCTCACCCCTACGAGGAGCAGGATCGGGACATCCCTACTTTCTACTTGATAATCTTTTCCCAGCTAAGCAGTAAGGAGCAGACATGAGATCATTTTGGTGTTTTTTTGTGTTTTTTTTTCTGTCTCAAAGGGTTAAACACAAATAGAAATCTGAGCATTATTGCCCCCTTGTGGTTGCGCCAGTGGAAAGTCAGATCCTAAAACAACCCATCAAACAAAATGAAAATGTAGGGAAAAAAATTTACTTTATTGTTTTTAAGTGAAGTATAGATTAATTTTGTTGTAAGAGGGCAAACATTCATAAAACTAAGCCTTTCAGCCACAATATTCTTATGTAAACACAAATTGTCTTTATTTTTTATCAGTCTGGATAAACTTAAAATAAAAAAAATGTATAATAATGTAGAAAAAACTTTTTTTAATTGATAATAGGATTTAATTAAGTGGTATTTTTGATTTGGTTATGAGTTGTAAACATCTGTTAATATTAAGCTTTCTGTGTTCCCCTTTTTAGAACTAATTTGACATGTTCAATGGGGAGAGCATTTTTTTTTTTTACATCTCCATGCATCTTTTTCCTGTATTAACAGGTGACGGTTAATATGAGCGGTGAACAGCTGAACAATTTCGTGAACCCGGTGTACCACGCAGATCAGAGCGCAGGTCTTGTTAACACATCCGTCAGTAACCTTCCTACTCAGGTGAAAACCTTAAATTCACATCAGCGTTACTGAATTTGTTTCATTTAAACAATAAAGTAGAATTTTGACTCCATTTTTTTGTTGTTTTTCTTTTCAGGAGTCAAAGTGGAGCTTTTTTAAACGAAAATTGAAACCAAGCACAACATTTGAAAACCCTTCATATTCAGAGGTAGGTTTTAACCCAGCAGCCTTTGATGCCCTACTTAAAAAAAAATTGAATACACTAAACTTATTATTATTTTTTTTTACAGATGAAGGATGAGAAGCCTGAAGGAAACAGCGAGGACTCTTCTGCCCCAGAGCCGTCTCCATTTGCCCCCCCTGCAAAACCTTCAAAGAAAGAACGACCTAGCGCCTTCTCGCCAACCGAGGACAGTTTCAAAGACACAGCCAACCTTGTTAAAGAGGACAGCGACGTATAACCACTCCCTCTGACGGAGAGGAATAAAAAAAACACACTTTGCACAGAATTTATTTTTATATGCAGCCTGTGTACAAACTCAGATTGTGTTGGGACAGAGAGACATGCTAGAGCGAAGAGAATATCTTCTGTCACTATGCCTTCTGACATTTCTTATGCCAATTTTCTCGTTAATATTGTTTTTCTTATCATGATGTACAATATGTATATCTTTGCACTGAAGCTGTTGATAGTAATGTTACATATGCTGTACATTTGTAAATTTTCAACAGTGAGATTTTGACAGAAATAGATCCTTAGTCCTTCAACCTAAACTTACTATAACCAGTATAAAATGTGAGCCGTATTGTGACTGCACGGTACTTATATGATCAAAGATTGCCAGAGAATGATGCTGGAAAAGCTGATGATGTATTCCACGTTGCATATACCTCGATTCAGGGTTGACAAATGAAACTGGATTTTAACACACCCTGTATTTTCAGTGACACACTCCACTAGAAGCTGAAAGAACGGATTCTACTTGATCACACCTTTTTTTTTGTTTTATTTAATCAACGTGGTAGTTTGGAATGGCTAAAAGGATTTGGAAACTACTAAAAAGCGTGCATCTGTTGCATGTCAATGCAGTTTAAAGACTTGTAAAGTTATGATTTACACTTTTTTTTTCACAAAGTGAGCAAATACTTTGCTGGTTGATTGATCTTGTACTGCAATGAGAACAAACACCTGTGACTGTGCAGAACATGCCCGTGGGAATTTAATTTTTGCTGCTGACACATGAATGAATAAATTACCTATTTTGTAAAACTGTCTTACATTTTTTACAGTTTTCAGCATGAAACCTCAATTTGGGGAAGCTTGAGGAAACAGTTTTTTGCAGCAACGGTTACAAAAAAAACCTTGTTAGTCCTATAAATATTAGCCTAATTGTGACATTCTACTTGATAAACATTTGTATTCAACATATCTTTCTAAAGTTAAATACGTTAATGGCATGCCCTTGTCTCTAGACCACTCTTCAAATAGGAAAGACAAGACATGTCTAAGAATATATCACTTGCTAAATATACCAGTATCTACAGACAGAGCTGTAATCAAAGGGTTAAAAATTAGGATGGTGAACTATGAGGCTGGACAAAGACCAAAGTGGATATAGCAATCTATCCCATTCAGAAAAATGGGGTGGATTTATAATATTCCTGCATCTGTGGTATTAAGTGGTATTTTGTTTTAGATTATTGAATACAGTTTTAATATTTCACCTCCTTTTCCACATCGTCCCAAAGAAAAGTAAAGGATTTTTTCTCTCTCACACAGTTCATCACTTTGCAGTGTAGGTAACAAACCTGGAGTCACTCCACACGTCTAAAAAGCCAAAGCCTAACTCATTTTGACAAAATTAAGTTATACAGGATTGGACCAACTTCTCCATACACAAATACCAAAATGTGCAACAAAAGCATGTATTAATTCATACAAACATGTATTCCAACTCACCTACAGTCTATTTTCAGCTCATGTTAGAATGTGTGAATAAAGTAACAAGACATATTATAAAATTAAAAGTTCTGACACACAGACTAGCCACCACATGTTGTATAAGTGTTCAAAATGATTTCACAAGAGGTACAGGACAATATTCCAAACTTAAGTAATTATAAAAACAGTCAGTTCTAGCTCTTTAGAGAAAAATATTTCACTTTATTATCACTTTGTTATCCTATTATAGGCTGGCATTGCACACATTAAGTCTCAATCAGGCTAAAGCAAAAAGAAGCAGATATAATGAATAAAGGTAATTGTCAGAGCAGCAGGTGCATATTCTCACTCTAACTACCAGAACAGAGAGTGAAGCAAAAAAAAGGTAAACAGTACAGATTAATGACAGTATAGATAGTTTGCTATTGTATTTAGAAGTGTTTTCAGTCGGTATTTTTTCTGTGTGTGTGTGTTTTTTTTTTTCTGAGGACCTTTACTTACTATATTTAGAAAAAATATCTCTACTTTCTACTCCTTACTTCATCAAAACTATCAAAACTTATTTGTAAGAACCAAAACAGAGAGAAAAAAACGGAGCATGAAGAGAAACTGTTTATTTGTTTATAAGAAGAAAACACTGATAGTGTTATATCAGTGTGATAAAGCTTATAGTTTGAGGGGCTAATCAGGTTATCCTGAGCTTTCTCTATAGATATGCTGCTGTAGGCTTGGACTTCTGGAGGACATAGGGACCCCTTTTCCATCATTCTACATAATTCTATCTCTATTCTCCCACTCTGCAGAATCTGTTAATTCAATCTTTAATGTTCTGCTCTCTCTGCTTTTTCTCAAAGTAGCTTCGCCTTGTTTTTTCCTGTTTGACTGTGAAGAGAAATCCCAGCTGTGCTGTTGCCATCAACACCTTTGTTTATAGATGTTGGAGATCAGCCTGTTTTTCAGTGTATTCCTGTTTCTCTGACCGTGACTGGCTGGATGTGCTCTCTTCATCCTGACATGGGAGTTGGCTCAGAGCTCATCTGCCTGGCTGTGTGTTGCCTGGACGGAGCCGCCTTTTACAGTTGCCTTTTGTATCTCTGCCTCTGTCTCCTTGAACCCCAGTCAGCCTCAGCAGATGACCGCTCACACTGAGCCTGATTCTGCTGGAGGTTTCTTCCTGTCAAAAAGGAGTTTTTCCTCTCCACTGTCGCTACAAGCGTGCTTAGTGTGAGGGATTGCCTTTGAGTCAATGAGTCGATGCAATCAACTGGTTTTAATCTTAGATTGAAAACTTTGAATCAATTTGACTGTATGATCTGATGAACTCATGAATGGTTGTTTGTCCTGTGTGTCTCTGTGTTGCCCTGCGATAGACTGGCGACCTGTCCAGGGTGTACCCCGCCTCTCGCCCATTGACTGCTGGAGATAGGCACCAGCACCCCTCGCGACCCCACTTGGGACAAGCGTGTAAAGAAAATGGATGGATGGATGGATGGATGGATCTGATCAACTGTAGAGTGCCTTGAGAGATGACGTGTTGTGAATTGGCGCTATATACATAAACTTAATTGAATTGAATTGATATCGACATGGCAGATGTTGAATCAGATTATTTAGGCTGAATGTAGAACCTGTACTTTTTAAATTTTGTTTACATAACAGAGCTCAGTCAGTACTTTTATCCCCCCTTTTTTTCACACATGTACTGTATCTAAATTTTTACTTAAAGGAATAGTACACCCAAAACATGATTACCGTAGCCTTCATTTTCTACTCACCCCCATGCTGAACAACACTCTGGAGTACTTTTTTGATATCTCAAATGCATCTGGAGATCTGGGAGGCTTCTTGCTGTCTGCTGACATTCAAATAATGGAGGTCTATTGTGCCCGAGACAGAAAGGTCCATAAAAGTCCACAAAAACGTGTCAATATTCCTCCATACTGCTCGTCCAATGTATTCCAAGTGTCCTGAGTGGGTAGCATCCAGAATTTACTCAAAACGAAGTCATTTAGAATGTTTTTAGAGCATAAACAGTAGTGTATAGGATTTCCTGAAAGCGCGCACATGCGCGTTCACGACGCTACGGAAGCCGGCAGACCAAACCAGCGCATTCAGCTCGGCAAAGAACTCATGCTCTTCCTCAACACTGAAGTCCTCAGACATTTTTCTTTCGTTGTTTCTTTTTTTGCACAGGTAAACAGCACATTTCTTCTTCTACGCTTGCATTATTGGCAGAGCAGACGCTGAATGCGCACTTTCATCTGGTTTGGTCTGCCGGCTTCCGTAGGCTCGTGAACACGCATGTGCGCGCTTTCAGGAAATCCTATACACTACTGTTTATGCTCTAAAAACATTCTAAATGACTTCGTTTCGAGTAAATTCTGGATGCTACCCACTCAGGACACTTGGAATACATTGGACGAGCAGTATGGAGGAATATTGACACGTTTTTTGTGGACTTTTATGGACCTTTCTGCCTCGGGCGCTGGGCACCTCCATTATTTGAATGTCAGCAGACAGCAAGAAGCCTCCCAGATCTCCAGATGCATTTGAGATATCAAAAAAGTACTCCAGAGTGTTGTTCAGCATGGGGGTGAGTAGAAAATGAAGGCTAATCATGTTTTGGGTGTACTATTCCTTTAAGTAAAGAACATGAGTACTTTTACTCTGCTCTTTGGAAGTCATGGAAGATTGTTTCTTGCATTACATGCTTTATTTGCTATTGTCCTGGATTTTTGCTATTTTTAAAGATATGAAACATGCAAAGAATCCTTTGACCGTCCAAATGTCATTGTGATAACTCAGGAATGTGTTAGAAAGGTCAAACTGAAGAAGGCTGCTGACCCCCACAACATTTGTTTATTTATTTATTTATTTATTGCTGTGAACACCATTCAAGTAATGTTTTCAACTAAAGTTTTCAAATTTGTTTTAAAAGTTGATGAATCCCTGTGATTTAGAAATCATTAACTTTGAATCCCACCCCCCAAAAACTAATAAGATTTAGTTGATTTTTAACTCATGGCACTAAGATTTTGGTGGTAAAAAATATCTATAAGGATCCTAATAATATTACGCTCATATGTAGATTACAGTATAAACAGACCTACAACATTTTTTTTTCCTGTTAATAATTTTAAATAACATTCAGAAAACATAGCAGAGTTGTAACCTTTGGAACTGTACACTAACCTTTACGTCCACACAGGGCGGGGAGCAGAGTCACACATGGCTCAAGAGCCTCACGTTAGCCACCCCTGTGCTAAACCAATGATTTATGTGTGAAAAAGCTTCACTCGGTTTCTGGTTGCTAAAGTGCAGACTGAGAGATATTTTCACTCTCCCTCTGAATGCAGAGAATGTGCTAAAAGCTTCAGTAGGAGGATGATGAGGATGGTGATAGGGAGCTCCAGGTTACCCTTATCTCTCCCGGTGCTTAACTCTGACTGGCACCCTATCAGCGCTCATTCTCCTGTTCAACACGCTCCCCAAACTTTCTGCTTACAAACTTCACAGCACTTCTGATGCAGGATTGTCTTTAATCTAGATGCCTTGACCTTAAATATTTTCTGTATCCCTGGAGTTTTTTTTAACCTACCAAATGTCTCAGAGAGTGTGTCGATCACTCACCTAGTCCACTAAAAATCTTAGAGTAAGTCACAAAGCATTGCTTTGATTAAGCTCTATGATCATGGTTTGGCTAAAGGAACAAGACAGGGCATTGGCTGTCAGGTGGCCTGGAGTCTTTCTGTATGAAGTTTGCATAGTCTCCCTGTGCATGTGTTGGTTCTGTCTGGGTACTCCGGTTTCCTCTCACAATCCAAAAATATTAGGTAAATTGGCTTCTCTTAATTCTCCTTAGGTGTGAGTGTGTGCATGGTTGTGTGTCTCTGTGTTGGCCTGCGACAGGGGTGGGTGGATGGGTGGGTAGGTGGAAGGAAGGAAGGAAGGAAGGAAGGAAGGAAGGAAGGAAGGAAGGAAGGAAGGAAGGAAGGAAGGAAGGAAGGAAGGAAGGAAGGAAGGAAGGAACGAAGGAAGGAAGAAGAAAGAAAGAAAGAAAGAAAGAAAGAAAGAAAGAAAGAAAGAAAGAAAGAAAGAAAGAAAGAAAGAAAGAAAGAAAGAAAGAAAGAAAGAAAGAAAGAAAGAAAGAAAGAAAGAAAGAAAGAAAGAAAGAAAGAAAGAAAGAAAGAGCCTCTAAGGCAGAGTTCCATAGCCTAAAAAAGAATAAAAGGCCCATCTCACATTTCCTGCAATAACATCTTGTGGATTTTTAGAATGATCTTTATTTTGCCTCTTCCAGTCTATTTGGCCATCAGTTAGTGATCTTCTGCTCAGGGGTATTTGGGTCATGCAGAAGTTCAATGACTGAAAGCACACCAGCGGGCAAATTTTTAATGTATGCTTTGAAATGTCCTGAACACCAGATTTACATAAAGTAAAAAATCATGTGTTGTGATTTTAAACAGGTTGTGCATGAAAGTAAAGAATTTTCACTCTACTGTCTTTCTAATATTTTTGCGGAGCCTCTGGCATTACATCTTATTATTGTTACCGGTAATCTTTATTTTGAGGGTTAACATTTCCTTAGCTATTTAATGTCGTTACATTATGTTTACGAAATAGAAAAAATAGTTTAAAGACATAGTGCATGGCAATGAGACAGACTTGTTTGAACTAACATCAGAGATGTTTTAAGATCAACAAGGCCTGAGGATCATCTTTCTTTAACTTTCAAAGCTCTGCTCCAATCCCGATGTGAGCAGAGCTGCACAATCAGCACCACTTTGTTGTTCAATGAGATAAAGTGTCATTTATTTTATTCTTTATATGCAAGCTGTCTGTATCACAAATCCTGTGCAAAACAAAGTATTTCTATTTTCTAATCTTTACTCCAGGGGAAGACATTTTTTTAATTAATTTTAAATTTGTTTGGTATGATTAGATATTATGTTTGTTCAAAATTACTGCATTGTGAAGGAAATTGGAAATGTGAGCTTTAAAAGTGGCTTGGGTGTATTTGCATAACAAAAGAAAAAAAAAATGACAGATGAAAAAAATAATAATTGTCCTACCACCTTCATGTAGGTCTTTTTATGGGATTGTAATAGAAGCATACTGTCAATATTTGTAAAATTGAAAAAGCTAGATTCTTCCTAAAATAAAATAAATGGAAATTTATTTTATTTTAGACAGGAAAGCTATTGTATTTTATTTTATTTTTTTTAGGAGAGTGTTGGGCTAGTGGTCAGAGCAGTGCGCTTGTGCTCTGAGAAGGTTGCAAGTACCTTGTTCCACTCTGGGTCCCTGAGCAAAATCCTTAACCCCACACTGCTCCCCGGGCGCCACACAATGGCAGTCCACTGCTTCCCAAGAGATGGGTTAAAATGCAGAGATACATTTCTCCAATGTGAGATCAATAAAGTTCAATTATTATTATTAACTTTGATAATGAATATCACACCTAACAATATGAAAGTGGAGAAATTTCTATTTTTTCTTTTCATAGATAATAGATTTTAATGGAGGTGAAAGGTGAGGTGCAGAGTGTGAGGATCCAAACACAGTGTTTAAAGCCTTTGTTTTTTAAGGGCAGCTAGATAGTTTCTGTAGTTATTGATTACGCCACTTTGTGGTGTGTTTCTAAGCATGGCCTGCAGATGGCGCCATTGACAAATAATAGATTCAGAGCATTTTCTGTGAAATTTCTAAGAATGTCAATAATAAAGACTTTCAAATATAAACAACTTACTAATTACATTTTTGTGAATTCCAGGCAAACTGACTTAGTATGAAACTACCTAGAGCAAAATGTTTTTTCAATTTCTATTTCATTTATAAAAGAAGAAAAAATCATATCAATCTTCTATGCGGAAATATAACAGTGTCCACTATTAAAGGATCTATGAACTAGAATTAATATATTTGTTTGTTTTAGTTTTACTAAGCATGGTCATGATAACAGCTTCTGTAGAAGCAAAATAAATAAATAAATACTTGAATAGTTCATGCCTGAAGACCCAGAGAGGCACAGAATATTTAAATTAGATCTGCCTCTAAAATCTCAGAAAATTAGAAAGCTCACAGAAACACTTTGCTTCTCTCCGCTTTTGATTAAAGTTTAAGTAACTGTTTAGTGAATAAAAATAGGTCTCTTATTCTCTAACCTGATGTTAGGTAACATTCTCTGTTTGAGAAATAATAATTGATTAATCCTTTTCTATCAGCCAACACTATAAGATAATGGTAAGCATAATCAGTCAATACAATAATAAAATTATATAGGAACATCCTTATAACCAACTATTGAGCTCACAGATACTTTTCAGAAATCTCACATTTCTCTTAACATTTCATCTTATTTAAGGTTTATCTGATTTTCAACATTCTTTATCTGTAACAGTAACTGTAACTCTGCAATTGATTAATGTATGAGTTTCACTTTTTCAATAAGCAACAAAAAGTATCCCACTTTCCACAACATTCCTATTTCTTTAGATTTATTTGCACAAATATTTCCAAGATTTGTATTTTCTTTGTGCATCAGACTATTTAGTTGAAATTAGATTTTTTTTTTAAAGAGTCTTTTATAATACTAGAAAAATAATGACTGAGACAAACTCTCTCTGAAATGTTTAAGGAAATAAAATATTTCAGTAAAAATACCTGCATCTTACATCCAGTTTGTTTCTTACATTCAGAAAAAAACATTTATGCAGGCTCTTTAGAGACAGCATAAATGTATTTTCTCCATGTGCCACTGCTGGGATTCCCTGGAATTAGATCCGTTATCAGACCATGACCCCCCTCTGATGCCACATCAATTTTTTATAGAAGAAACAGCATCTATGTGCAGCTGAGAGGGAGAGATGGAGCAAACAGCAGTCTGGACTGTTAGAACACCTAATAACCGGGTGTCATTGCAGAATAACGTGGCAACACATGACTTGTCAATTTCACACTTTAATTTGCTACTGTCACAGAGGAATTCAGGGGAAGAATAAATGAGCCCTGTCTTCACTGAAAAGGGAACTTTGTGTCATCAGAACTGTGTTGTTCTGAGTAACAATGGAGAAACTGTGAGGCTCCCATATCAACAGATTGTATGTGTTTGTTTACCGTCTAGTATTTGTTAAGTGGCAACTTGTGGTGAATTTACTGGATTTCCTCTATCTGTGCTTTATGCTTAAATTACTTCAGTTTTTGTGGTACCTCTTCCTTCATGTATGATTATTGTGTTGAAATTAGTCTAGTCCAACATGTGTTATCTCCGGATAGTAACAGTTTTTAATCTTACCTTGGTGTATCGCATAAAATCCCAATAAAGTCAATGAAAGTTTTAGGATGTAATGATATAAGCCCCCTGCAACCCTGCATGGACAATAGGCTTAGATTTGTGTATGGTTTCATAAATAGATGATCAGATAACTTTTAATATATTTATTTAGTAACGTAGGATGTTTGTTCTTATGTTGTTTTGTTTGAATACATTAAATTAAATAAAAATCCAGTTGAAAAATAGAACATGCTGCAATAACTATGTGTTCATGACACAATAAAATTTTTAATGTTTCTTATTAAATTAGGAATATTAAACCAAAGCAAACTAAAGACAGAACAACATCATTTAATATTTCTTCTTTGGTTCTGTTGAGTAATTTGTATAAATTAGGGCATCACACCATTTTTTACTTAATTCGGAAGCAAGTATACTGAAGTTTTCTCAAGATTTTATAATTTTTAACCATCTTTTGGAAAATATTTTTTTTTGGGTGTCTTTGGCTGTATTTATGCAAACTACAGACGTTGGACAGCTGGCATATTTTTCTTAAAATGGATTTCAGAAATATTTTTACAGTTCCTTTTCTACAAAAATTTATTTATTCCTCTCATTTTTGAGGATTTTCTTTTGCAGTACAATGAATCTTTTAATCAGTTTATCTCATTTCATCATTTTATTGTGTTTCTAAGGTCGTTCAACAACCACATCCTCTGTGAAGAACGATGATTGATGGATCTGATGAGTATTTTTTGTGCCATTGACTCACATTCAAAATAGATTTTAAACACTCTGACGTTGCAGTTATATTTCAGGTTTAAGCCACTATGGTATGTGAATCCATGATTCAATAGATTCAGAGAGAGAAAGAATGCAAATGTGGAAATCCCACAGGGATTCAAAAACGCTGATACATGGTAACTTGGTTTCCTTTGGGAGGTTACAGTTTTTAGTAATTTTCTTTCTTTCTTTTGAAATGTAGTATTCTTTCTAATTGCCAAAAACAGAGGTAGAGACACTGAAATCAGTTTTGTTTCTGTTTAACAGATCCCTTTACCAACCCTGCTGTCACCTCACCCCTTCTTCTTTTGATACAATAAGTAATGAGTCTTGCCCCAGCTCCTCCCTCGGCAAGGTTTCACCGCTGATGTTCAGGTAAAGCAAATTCATTTCTTAATCTTGTGTCCTACTTTGTTAACCCGCAGCAACAATTTGAAGTCAAGTTGTCTCTGCTGTAAAGCTATTTCTTTTTGGAGAAAGGAATCCAGAAAACCTTTTACTATTGATTTGGCAATAAATCTGAATTCCAAATGTGCATGCTGTAAGAAATACAGATTTAAAATAAATGTCTCTCACTGAAACAGTTCACAATTAGACTCCAAAATGAATGCTTTGTACTACATGGTGTCACCGCCCTTAGATTTACACTGCCAACATCCTCCGCATGCTCCAGTAAATCCAAACTGTGATAAAATAGTAGCAAGTGGTCATTTGCATATGTTAAAACACAGCTTTGCGGTATCTATTTGTAACCTGTAAACTTATGTAAACAGCTCTGTGTGCATGCATGCTTTTCAGTTTGTATCCCTGACTCTAAAGACCTTTTTATTTTGAGCTGGTGTAGACAGTGAGATTCTTCTCTTGATATTGAGAAGGGATCTGAGAGTTTGAAGTGTAGACCTGAGTTAGGTTTTAAAACTACAGTAGGACCTAAACTTTGAAGTTCTGATGTGGCAGCATTAAATCCTTCATCTGAAAATGAGAGGCAAAACTTCAGACCTATCAAGATGTGGTTTACAGGTTTTCCTAGACTCCTAAGCTGAGTAAATCTTTGATATAAAGCAGGGGTCTTAAACGTTCTCAAGGCCAAGGACCCCCAAACTGATGGTGAGATGGAGGGGGGACCCCCTAATTTTATATATCCTATGAAATTCTGTTATATCAAACTGGTCCTATGGTCACTCTATTACAGATGTAGTAATGTGTGCATTGATGACTGATCTTCTGCCTCCATTTGTCTGTTTACTACAGTGTGTTGAATTCATGTTAATTTGTATTTAAAGAAATATAACAAAAAAAAGTCTAATCAACCAAATCTTTTGCGACCCCCATGCAGTACCTCCATGGACCCCCTAGTGGTTGTGGACCCCCTGTTGAAGACCTCCGATCTAAAGTATTCCAGAGCCTGAGTGTTGTTTTGGGGAGCTGACCATCCTCCGATGAGCTATGCCTCTTAGGAGAGTTTTTTTACTCCAACAATTAGGTCTGGACATTGTTTGCTGCAATGAACTACACACATTTGGTGTAGGCGAAAGCCGTGTCATGATCCTGATGTGTGTGAAATGTTTTTGTGTTTGAGGTTAAGGTCTTTCCAAAACTGAGGTTCTCTGTTGGGGGGCATGGCTACCAGCTGCTGTCTTCTGAATTGGCTGCAGAAGATTCAATGAGCAGGTAAGTCATCACTGGTTTCACCTTAGAGAGTTTTATACACATGATATGCTGCTAATTCTTACTGCATTCTTGCTGAAAGGTTTTCTTGAAGTTAACTGCTGCAAACTGCAGCATATATTTTGTCTTTTAATTCCTTTGATCAGTGCAAAGTAAAATTGATTTAATTTACGATTGCATAAGTGAGTTAGCAATCAGTAAGGCTGTTGCACTAAATCTGATTGCTTACATAACTAATCCGAAACCAGTTTTCCCCTTTCTCTCTGCAGCTTTCTCAGCTTCCTGTTCATTGTTGCTTCATTTCCAACAAAGAGTCTCCAGAGTACCTCTAAATCTGCCAAGACACCAAGAGTGATTTCTCCACCATCAGTCCCACACAAGTAAATGTGCAGGAGATGCTTCCCTCTGCCAGTGAAAAGGTGGGTGAATGACAACCATGAAAAAAAGAGTTTACCACCGCTTGTCTTTTTATCCCTGTCCCTGGACACAGATGTGTTCAGCCAGAAGTGCATTATGTGGAGGAAAATCTAAGCTGAAAGCTCTCCCTCCTACCCTTACAAAAAAGAAAGCAGCGGTGAACATTTCACAGTGATTAGATAACACAATCAGAGAAACAGTAACATCAGTAAACTTGGTACCTTATTGTCACAGTTAGAGGACAGCTGGTATTATCAGTGGATCTACCTAAAATCCTACCATGTTGTTATTAGCTACAGGTCCAAGGCACAAGGATTTTTCTGACTGAAATGTTAAAATGTTTTAAAACCCACTGAAAGATGCTTATTTATTTCTAAAGGTCAACAAGTAAAATAACCTCAACCATGCACAACAGTTACAATATCTCAAGAAACTGCAAAGCAACTATGGACAGGAAAGTGAAATTTAAAAAGTAGAAAAACAACAAGAAAGCAGGACCAGCAGCGGGAAGTGGAAGTGAGCGATGGGAATTAGTAGCTTAAATGGTTTGTTAAATGTTCAAGAAGTGTTCCAACCGTCATTGTGGTCTAAAAGTCTGGAAATTATTATATCATCATAATTATTCTATGGTTTTTGGACTTATATGTATCACAGTAAGAAAATTTTTTTTTCCACAAATGGAGAAAACATGGAGCAAAGTTGAATGTTCCCGACTTTGGTCAGACTCCTTAAATTACACTAAAATTACATCAAAGATACATCTAGGTGGCCACAAAAGAACCAAGAACTGTATCCGAGGTGCTGAAGAAGTGCCTCTCTTGCCTTTAACGTAAGTGTTCAGAGAAAGAGACAGGTCCAAAATGACATCCATAGGAGATTACTGAAGCCAAAACCATTGACCACAAGAAGAAATGAAGAAAAAAAAAATCCTTATGATTCCTAAGATATTTCGTGAAAAGTTCTGGGAGGACAGAAGGGCGTCTTTTGTAAAAACTTAAATCAAACATAGTGGTGGTAGTGTAATAGTCAGGGGAACTGTGTTGCTTTAGGACCTGGATGATTTTTCATAAATTATACACTGCAAAAAATGGAAATCTGTATGAGTTATTTTTGCTTAAATTGAGTGAATTTTGTCTTGAATTGAGGAGATAAGTGAGACACCTTGCCCATGGAACAAGACAATTTACATTTAAAATAAGAAAAAAACAATTGCTTTGTGTTATTTCAAGTGAATATTATCTAATTCTCTTATTTTAGGAGTAGAAATACTAATTCCATTGGCAAATCATCTTATTTACATACTAAAATTAAGGGTAAATACACTTATTTTAAGAAATTTTGTACTTATTTCTAGATGTTTTTTGCAGTGTAGGATGGTGAAAAATGCTCCATTGAAGATGGTTTTCAGGGAGACTCTTCCTCCACCAGGTTGTGACCCTAAGCTTGTTTCTATAAGCAAATTTTAATGCAGCAAAACAGTGATCCAGAGCAAACCATCTGGTATAGTCAGAGTTTTGACAAAGCTGATTAAAATGCTGCGGTGTGATGTTAAACAAACTGCCCATGCATGGTCGCAGTTCTATACGGCTGAATCAATCAGTTTCTACAAAGAAGAGTGGGCTATATTTCTCCCTCATTGTAAAAAAAAAATGTTTCTTATTATTTTTTGATAGAACAGGGCCAGGTTTGAAAAGGGTAGTTTGTTTTCTCAACCATCGTTTAAAACTTTCAATTTTTATTTACTCAGCTAACCTTGGTCTGATATGTTGAGAAGAAAACAAAAGTAATCCATACAGGGGAAAGTACTTTTTCACAGCACTCTGTATTGCATTGTATTGATTTTCACCATTCCTCTGTGCTACATAGTTAGGAAAGCTAAATTTTCTCACACACTTTAATGCTCCAATGATGAATGAGCCCATTAAAGCCATTTAAAGCCCTCTTTTTGTTTGCGGTGTGCACTGGAATCTTCTTTTATCCTGAAAAGTGCTGTGCTTGCAGGGTGTCCCTCTGCTCCCTGGGAACAGCCTCTTGAACTCATACGCCCCCAGAGCCAGAGAGCAGACATGTCAGACGTGACCTTTTTTTTTTTTTTTTTTGTTTCTAGAGCATGTCTCCCTCACAGCTACACGCCTGCAACCAGGGGGCAGATGGGGATGGTGACTCATGCCGCCCTCCCCGCTTTCCTTTTTAATCTAGACATTTGACACAGGGATTTAAAGGATATCAAAAAAGGCTGTTGTGTCGCTGCTGCATCTATAAGCCTCCGAGCTGCAGGTTCACAGAGCTGAGGATGCATAGCAGTGAGTCAGCACCGATTTAATTCATACACCTACGCTGAGATGCAAAGGGGTTTGCTTTCAAGCTGATTTTAGCCTTTTTTCCTCCCTTTGCAAATTAATTATCCCATGTCACTGCATTGAGATCCTCAAGAGTTTTCCTTGCTTTTAACTTTGCGAGGACTCTTAGGGCCGGATTTATCAAAGGTTTGCGTGTATTAAAACGTGAGCTATTTCACTGCGCACGCAAAAAAATGTACAAACTGATCTATCAACAGCGTGCTAAAAGGATTTGGTCTTTAAAACGTGCTAAATAGCGCCTCTTATCCATTTAGTACTTTTTCTGCAATGAATATTCAATATAGGGCGTTTACACGCAAAAGTGCGTCTTGTGGGAGGAGAACATGTAAATATATTAATTTAGCACTCGCAAAGTGATTTATCAAACCTGAAAGCAATTTTGCTAACGCTATCTGACTCTATATTTAACACGTTTCAAAAGAAGGTGCAAATGGTCTGTATGCGTAATTGCGCACACATGGCAGCGGTTATTGTCGCAAGAAGGAGAAATCGAAATGAAGCAAGGAGACGCAGAGAACGCATTTTTTCACTCCGTGTGAATATTTTTGGAATGAACGAGGAAACGATCATCAAAACATATCGTTTATCCAGCATTGCCATTTTGGAGCTGTTGGGGGAACTCCGAATGGATTTGGAGCCAGGCACAAGGAGGACCCACGCAATACCAGATATCACAAAACTCCTTGCAACATTGCACTTTTTTGCATCTGGGATCTCCCAATCTCGTTTTTCAGAAGTGCTGTCCGACGTTCTAAATGCCATGTCGCCCTGACGCCCTACCGGAGAACCCCGACACCCTGCGCCTGTGGAGCAACATGCCAATGCAGTCATCTTATCCACAGTCACTTCTTGTGAGCCATTTGGTATGTGCATTTTTCTACAGGCCGATAAAAAACACCTGTTTTATTTTTGTTTGTGTGTTTTTTTCTTACTGCGGTGAAGTAGAAATTCAGCCACATACCACCTTAGGGAATAAAGGTTGCCAAAGTTTATATATATATATATATATTTCTTTTTTTGGAGGGGGTGGTGTCACTGTAAGATAAAAATTTCTTAATGCACTAGTTTGCACAAACTACAAACTACTTTGCCGCAAACCACAAAACGCGCAAAACCATCATTTAAATAGGGCGTCTCCAACAGTTTTGCGCCTGCCACCAGTTACGCAATCGCTCTTGTTAAATCACCCGCAAACCATGGTTCAGCCCCTCGCGCAAAATTCCACTTTGCGAGCGCAAATTACTGCACGCAAAATTGGATCTTGATAAATCCGGCCCTTAGTGGAAAAGTGGAGCAAATTTAACAAGATGAAACTGCACAATCAGGCTGAACTCTGTACACATCTGGTAGTTTATTCTCATTAAACCCCCTTACTAGTCATCAGGGGTATTGTACTTCATGTGCCTATATGTTACCACCAGTGCAAATGATCCTGCGGCAGACAGTGATGCCACAGGGACCATGGCTTCTAATGAACCCCACTGAGACTCCTGTCATCATCAGGTCCTCCACCGCTCAGGCCCTGACTTATAAGATTGGATAAAGCTGCATCGAGATAAACCAGCCCCAGACCACACATTCAAGCTCCTCATTGACCAGCTTACATAATGTAACTAACTACCAGAGGAGGATGATGACAGCAGAGGGTAAGAAAGCCAGTAGAGTCTGATGCATTAGCATTAGAGAACTGTCTATTAGATTGTGAGAATATCAAATAAGGAAAGGAGTTGAAATAAAAAATAGATTCTCCATTTTAAATTACCTACAGTACATGCATGTAACAGTCAAATTACCTAATTTATAGAAGTAATCACTCACAAGTAATAAGTCATGTCTCTTCATCGGTCATGGTTAAACTTGAATAGTCATTCATTTTATTATTTAGAGTGTTAATATTAGCTAAGGTAGGGTGGATTTTACTTACAAACCTGGTAAAAAACATAAAGTGTGACCAAAACAGAAGAAATATGTAAGGTAAATACCGGTACTAGTGTTGCACAGATGCAGATACCAGTATCGGGGGGGGGCCCCGATCCAGTTCTAAAATGGTGGTGTCGTTATCAACAAATAGGGTACAGATATCATTTTGAGAGCCAAAAGTTTATTCAACTATTGTCATCCATTTCAGGTAGGCAATAAAAAGTTCTACTGGATTCACTTTGTATTACGGTAGTCTTTTTCCTGCTTCACAAAGGTAGGCAGCAGCTTGACAAAGCCAGGATGGCAATTATTTTACATCCAAGTAGTATTCAGTTCTTCATATATACACACACATCAATTTCAAACAGATCGGGGGCAAAAAAAATGGCATTGGTGCAACACCTTCAAAACACAAGCTGACTCTCACCCTCCGGCTGTCTCCATTTTCATGAAATCACTGAATACACTGCTTCTGAAGGCTGAACAAAGTCTAAGATCTCTCATGCCCCCCCCAAAACATATATTCACATCTTAAAGTTGTAGTGGAGGATGTTCTTTTTCAGGCTTGATCATCAACATAAGTGGTTCTCCTAATTGTCAATTCATTCTGGTGATATGTTTTTATGTAAGGACGTCCTACGTGCTCGTCCCCATTTTCACTTACCTGTGGTGAGCCTGACATACTGGAAAAAAGTGCAAATCTGTTTTTGGAACGCAAGCTTCTATGAGCGATGCAAACAGCAACTTATAAACAGAGCGTGCACGAGGAGAAATGGGCTTGTGCACACTCTTATATACAGGGCTGTGCATGTGCATTATTTTTTTTTAAGTGGAGAGGGAAATATCCTCTTCTATACCTTTAAATATTAGCTAACAAAGAACAAACGCTCCCCTGTGCAGTTTGGCTGCTCATAGAACCACTTCATCTTAACTTAATCATTGTGCTCTGCCTCACGTTACCTCTCCCTAATTGCAGAAAGCAGGCATTTGTTTACGGTTCCGGCACAGCCTGGTTAGATAGCTGCTTCCTGGAGGAGGCAGCTCTTACATAGATGTTCTCAGCTGGTTTTCACAGGACAGGGATGGGCGTCTCCTCAGAGAGCAGTAGCCAGCGAGATTACCAAGAGATGCATTGATCAAGCGAAATATTATATAAAAAGCTCTAAAACTAGATTTTGCATCATTTAGGCCGTTTTACACTTAGACTACATTTTCTTGGTCAGACATAAATTTCAAATAAGTAGTTTAAGCTTGTGGCCTAATGTGAATATATGTGAAAAAGCTCAAAGGTAATGAATACATCTGCAAGACTGTGGTATAATAAGTCCTTCCATGAGAAGGAAACACACAAAGATGATTTAGTGTCCAGTCATTCACTTCATTTTACTACACATAAAAGCTGTCAGAGCTCCACTCCGGTGTTGAACTCACTTTTATTGTTCAGTTGTCAAATGTAACAGTGTCACCAATCATTAAGGGGCAGAGAGTAAATGGTCACATAAAAAAATAGAAAATCAACAATGCAAGTGGCCTCATGGCGGGAATGTTCCCTGTTCAAACATAAAGGTAGAGTCTGAACAGCGTCCAGACTCAGATGTGTTTGATTTGCACATTTCTACAGGATCTAACTATCTCAAACAGAAACAGTCCTTTTCTTAGTTTGTTTTCTAGCCATGCAAACCATCCATGTGTTGAGTCAGTGTCTTTGAATGAGCTGGCACTTTCAATATAAAATATTCAAACTACTGGTTGACATGAATCTGAATCCCCTCAGCACGAAAAGAGAAGCATAAGGAAGCCAGAACTCCCCAGAGCTTCTCTTCACACTGATAACGGAGGAGGGAAAGAGAAGTTTGCATCTTCACCTTGAGCATCACTCACACTTGACAGAAGTTTGTGGAGAAAGTCTTTGGTGGAATTTCAAAGAATGAAAAATACTCTACGTCCCATCAGTATGAAGCATTTAGCTTTACTACTACACAGCAATCTGCTGTTAGTCTCCAAGAGAGGAGAAAATAAAACATCACATGATATGTGAAGGACTGCTATGTGAAGAGGTGGATGACTGCACCGCTGTTTGTAAGAAAGACACCCACTTACCCATTTTACCCTCCATTACTGTTTTGATCAGCTGAAAAAATACAACCAAATGGAGGTGCCTTCAGGTCACCTCTGTATTTCAGCCCTGTGATGAGTAGAAAAAGCTCCTGAAGCCTAATAAACAAACTGAAATGAGGGACAGATGTTGCATCAGCGACTCTAATACTGTAAATATCTGAAATGCCTGGTTTCCAAAAAAATCTTTATTGGATTAATGTGGATTAAAGTCATAAGAAAAAAAAGGATGTCTGCATTAAGATTGCAGAGTTAAACTCCTCTGTACTAACAAAAATAAAATAACATAACATAAGATGAGGGTATGCTCATTTTGTCATTAGTCAAACTCTCTTGCAGCATAATCTTTGTTTTTTCATTCAACGTGTAAGCATTACTCACTTGTCATCATTAGTTATCTTGTCTAAGGGTTTTAATGCTCCACTGAACGGATATTAATTACGTTCATGAATTTGTCCTAAATGTAGCTGGCATGTCTGTGCATGTGTGTGTGTCTAAGAGCGTCTGTCTCCTGCAACTCAGGGGACCCCAAGGGGGTTATTGTATATTGCACGAGGAACAGCAGGGGTCATCCTTGTCTGGCTGGGCGGCATAGTCCATCTGTCGAACAATTTCAGCGAACAGTTCGTCTACCATGGTTTTGCTTTTGGCCGAGGTTTCCATGAACGGGCAGCCCCACTCCTCGGCCAGGGCCTGGCCCTCACCCGAAGATACCTCCCTCTCGCTTTCAAGGTCCACTTTGTTCCCCACCAGGATCACAGGGACCTTCTCATACCTGAGGATGCACACACACAGAAAAAAAAAACAATTTGTAGCAATGCAATAAGTGTTTTTTTTTTTTTTTTTTTTTTGTAGAAACATAAAACTATTTGCATTTAACAGGCCTGGAACCTGCATATATAGACCCAGAAAATATGTTTTATTGCAGCCAGATAATCAAACAGTTCCCCAACAGAAAGCTTTAGAAATTTCTTAACATATTCCTACAATAAATGTGAGTGGTAGCAAAATAAACTTGTTTCCTTGTCCAACCTTGTTAGTCCTAATTATTTGAAACTGTTTTGTTAGGAATCCAGTTTGTGTGGCCTGTTTGTGTGTCTCCGTTTTCCACCACCAGGAGGTGCCCTGTCTTCGCTGTCCCTCCCTGCACACCTGCGGCTCGTTGGATCACTATCTGGAGGAGTATTTGAGCAGTGGACTGTCACTACCTCGACGCCAGAGTGTTGGCCAGTTTTGGGTACTCTAGCCAAGCTGAGTTTAGCTGAGTCTAACCTAGCTTTGCTTCTCTGAGTCTAACGAATTTTTGTCCTTGCTCCCCGGCAGGAAGCTTTCCTGTGTTACTGGATATATGGACCTTCTCTCCCCTGGAAGGAAAATAGCGAGTTACACTGAGCAGGGGAAACCTCCACATGTTCCGTTCAAGTACCCATCGGAAATCCAAGTGACAGTCCGCTCCATTACTCCTCAGGGTCCAACGCTTGTCTAACCTGTCCGCCCTCCAACTGTGCACCCTTTTCTGGAATTACAACACAGTCTGGATTCAAGGACTAACAAGGCCCCCCTCAAACGAGAGTTCTCAACCTAGCAAAAAATCTCAGAGCTTCCATGATTCCCACAGAACCTGAACTAACCACTGAACTTCTCTTCTCAATTCCAGTTCCAGGTCACCGGCTCACTGAGTCCCAGATTCAACTCCTTTGACTCCTTCAATAAACCAGCTAAACTTTTGCCTTGTTCTCTGAGATGTTATCTCTGCAATTGGGTCAGAATTGTAAACGGATCATGACACTCTTTACTTAACTGTAAACATAAGAAAGTTCATGAGAAGCAATTATATTGTAGCCGTTTCTTGACAGGCCATTCAGTTAGGTCGCTAATTTTATGTTTTCCCCATTTTTAAGAGAAATTGGCTACAGTCTATTTATACCTAAGATATACATGATGTCATAGATTAGTAATCACATGTATCTAGAAACTCTGTTCAGCTTGGAAATAAAAACAACAGGCAATAAGGTTTTATTTCATGGATAACAAAAAAAAAAACAATAAGAGACACAGGTTTTAAAACAGATATAATGATCATGGTAATTTTCTTTTTTAGAGCTGAAGCTTTTTTAGAGCTGAAGGGAGAGAAGTCTACTCTTAATTGAAAGCTTGCATTTCACTTTATTACTAAGTAGCTGTTATTAAAGAGAAAAAAGGTTTACAAAAAATGAAAATAAAAAACATTATGTAAATTGCTAAAGCTTGACAAAGTATGCATGAAAATAATATTTACTTGTAAGGAGTGAATCAAACAGAACCCAATGCATAACACGTGAAGTGTGAAGAAAACTAACTTCTCATTATGAACCAAGTGGAAACGATAATACTGACTTGGTAAGTGGAGCATGAGTAGAACTAAACAGATACTTTGAATAATCAAATGAGCAAGGCATGAGATAAAGAAATAATCCCCCCCAAAAAACAGTGAAAACCAGAAAAAAACACCTCAAAATCAAGAAAAAAAAAGCCCACAAAAATCGGATCCACCATACTTTCCTCCTACACCTAAGCATGGCCAGTATTTCTTTTGCAGGTGTTAATACTAGAGGAAAAATAGTCAGCACTCTAAGGAATCAGTAGAAGGTAATTAAGAAAAACAATGTTTTTAAAACATCCTTTCCAAGTAGAAACAGTCTTTGTAGGAGGACAGAAGACTGCAGCATATAACCAACTGATCTGTGAGCCAAGACAGCAGCAAGTGCCCATGATCCTTTGCATGCTGTGAAGCCTCGTTACTTAATTGTCATACAAAGAAGACAGTTAATAAATGGGCACCAGAGGGAATGGAGATGCAGTTTTAATAAAGTCATCTCTGCATCAGGATTGAAAATGAGGAACATGGCAGCTCTGCAAGACATTTTGTACACATCAGAGGGAATAAAGCCCCAATGATCAGAGCGAGCACACATCAGGAGTATTCACAGCCTCTAAACAACATGTTATTCCTTTCATCCATCACTGCGCACAATGCAGCGGCTGGATCTGTCATTCACTTAAATAAACCCTAAACTCTCATTAACATCAATATGTTTTACACATTCTGCTACCACCTTATGAAATATGCATGCTGTTTATTTATTTGCAGAAAGAAAAAAAAAACACTAATTTGCTGGAGCAACAAAGAATATGTCTAGTTCTGTGTGGAAGCGGGAGAATGCCGCAGCTTTAATGTCATTCCAGGTCGGGCGTCTTTCAAAGGTTAGAGCTGCAAGTTTCGGCGTTAAATAAGCTTGAACTCTCAGACTTTGATCTACTCATGAATACATTATCCTGTGAACTTTATTCTTAACTATCAGTCTCTGTCCCATGGATCAGCTCACCAGCCGGAGACCAACCACCAGGAATCAGGGGTTGAACTCAGAGCTTGACCGAAAGCATGACAGAAATCCAATTTCAGCTCAGAGCCTACTTGAATGAAAAAGTACAACATTGGGTGAGTGAACCCAGATCTCATAAATACTTCAGACCTCTTTCATTGGTGGAAGGTGTCACCATTAAACCCTTTCCTTATTTCATCTTAAAATAAATCAGAACAGATTACAAATATCGAGCAGGAGGATGTTTTAAATTTTTTTTAAAGCTGTTTGCATGTGGGGAAATAGATTTAAATGCATGTTTTTAGGCTTCTTCACATTCATAAGCCCAAACTTTAATGAATTTTATAGGGCTTTTAAGGAATAGACCAATATGAGATAGTGTGTCAGTGGGAAGAAAAAGGAAAGGGACAAAGACAACATGTCAGGGATAAAGATCTAAAGAATTTCAAAATAAAGTTAGATTATAAAACATCTAAAGCTTACATCCTCTCAGAAAACACAGTCCAATCCAAAAGCTAAAGATTATAACACAACTTTAAGTTTTCTGGTCAGATAAGAATAAAATAGCCAGAGGAAATATTTTGGTGATATCTATGGAGATAATTTCTGCAGCAGGGGAAGGAGAAATTGATGGAAAGAGGGATGTAGCCAATACAGGACACCTGCTGGAGGCTGCAGAGGCTTGTTATTCAACTAATAACAAGGAGAGTTGGGCTGCAACCATAAGAATGCATGAAGAGCAACCATGCTAGAACTTTCCAGCTACAGTCCAGACCTCATTCAAAATCACATTGTGTGATGGGACTGGGAGTTCACTGCTCTCCATTGTACCAAAAAACTAATTACATGGCATCTCCCATTTCTAGACTTTTAACAAAAAAAAGAATATATTAGTGGTAATTATGACCCATTTGTCTTGCTCTATCTCATATAATCCCTGAAAAATGCATTTAATTCCTGGTGGTAATCTAAGAAAATGTGTAAACATAAGATTAAAGAATCTCTACTAGGGAAGAAAAGCAATGTATTTTTTTGTTTAAATCTAAAAAAAGGTTAAAAGTGTCACCTTGTAACCGCGTACAGTAGAATTCTGTTTTACAACAAACCCACCATCAATTAGCTGACATGTTATAAGCCATGTTTATAAGCCCTTTTTTGTAGAAACACTTCAGAAGATCTTAAAAAGAAATTAATAAAATGCATTAAGTTGACAGAACTTAAATAAACAAATCCCAAAATACCAATTATTTAAGAATTATTTGCATTATATTTCTGCAAAACAATTACGATTTGGAACTAATTTGTATATTTTATAAATGATGTCCTTCGGGAATTATTGTAAATCATAATCTTTCTGCAGGAACATTTCTTTTCTGCATACAAACCAACAAACACATTAAGATAAAAAGAATGTAAAGTCATCGCTTACAATGTGAAACAGCTTTGAAAAACATGTTAACTGGTTTTCACACTGTGGAGGCTTAAAATTGGCTTAATTACAGAACTATTGCCCCCCGAGGGCACATTAACATGTGTGTGCTGTAAAGGTCTCAAGTGATTGGAAATACAAACACCTGGTTTATTCCAGGATTAAAAATGACTTCCTGAAAGGACAGCATCTGGAAATAAGTCAGGAACATTTTTTCAACTTAATAATTTAGTTTTAGCTCAGCTTATCTAGAGAAATCAATCTACTTTGTGCAAAAAAAAAAATGTTTATTATAATTTTTGATTCCATAGAAAAACCATGGGGTCTAAAATCTAGAAGAGCTTAAATTGACTAATTGTCAATTAGGATGGTGGTAAGACAACTTTTGTTAAAATTCATCTAAGGTAGTATTTTCTTCTTTGAATTGAGAAATTTATCCTAATTTTTAATGTAAATATTTTCCAGATTTAATTTTCCTCTAATGGGCCAAACTAATGAAGGTGAAATTGTCTTGTTAACCTTCACTTTTGAAGATGTTCTGCGTGAAATGTTCCTCCCAATGCCTTTAGTGTGGCCACACCAGCGTTTAGTGCTGTCTGGATGTAAGAGGATTGCCTAGTACCAGAATGAAGGACTTATTTAACTTGCTAACTTCACTTCTAAAGCTGTCCTTGTAAATTTGCTACATACAGGTTTCTCACTGGACTCTGTTTCCACAGATTCCCCTTGGGATGGACTGTAACTGCTCCAACAAAATGAGCTTGGAGGTCAAAAACACCATGTAATCTCAATTTGCTCTCAACAAGGTACCTGCCCTCATTTTGTGCAATTGTATGCATTTTATTTTAATGAATATTTTTAGAAACAACTTTGGACTGTCATTTGATTTAAGATCAAATCATGGTCAAACAGTTAACTCTACACACATATGTAATAAATGCAGCCATAGGAGAGAGGGATATTAATAATATAATTTATATAAACAATATATATTAGCTAGTGGTTACAATGTTTCACTTGAACCAAAACTACATAAATCAACACTTTTAATTCCACTTAAAGACAATCATCATAGGCCCACACATTGTAGATGGGGCAGCGTATGAATTAAATGCAGCAAGGGATCTATTTCAGATCATTAGTTTAAAGCAAAGAAAAAAAAAAACATTACAATAAATATATTTGTATCCCACTTTAAAAAGGATCATTGGAAGCTTTGCACATACAGTATGGGACTCATTTTAAATGGGAAAACAGAGAGAGTTGCTACTCTCCCTCTGACTGCAGGCAGGGCGTCCTGTTTAGTCGGACTGCGGGTCACTATTTTGGAGGAGGGAGGAGCTCACAGCAGCCCTCACTGCTGGGAGAAAACAGTAAACTCAGAGCAATTTCTGCTTTCACCAAACTTTCCAAATGTGTTAAAAATGTTTTGGATGTATTCAGTAAGTATTACAGCAAGCACATTAAATAGTTGAAATATAATTATATTAAAAAAAATTTCAACTCTGCATATAAAAAAAAAAAAAAGGTAATTTATGGAAAGATCCTCTTCATACAAGAGAAAAAAAGGGTTTTAAGGAAATAGCATTTATCAATTAATCATTAATCAACCAGCAAGATCAATTCGTTAATTAATATATTGCACTCCTACTAGTAAAAAAAATCTCCTCTAATAGGCTGAACGATATTAGGACGACATGCGATGAGATTAATAAAGGTTGTGATAAGAAGCTAAAGGACAATAAGAGAACAGAGTTTTACAAACATAAGGAATGTTTCATTCAAAACCTCCAAGCCATATCTTCAGAATAACTTGACCTTCTCATTTACTAAAACTTTCCACGCTGCTTTCAACAGCGAGTGTAACCAGATATTACAACTATAGAAAGCCTAAAAGCAGGACACCCAAATAATCAGCTAACACTTATAGTAGTTTAGTTTATTATTTAATATCTAAATATAGCATTCAGTAAAAATGATTCATTTGATATACATTGTGCAGCTTTAACAGGGTTTATACAGGAATGATTAACTCTAATTTAATGATTTTTAATGCTCTTTTAATACCCTTATAAATAATTTTAATGCCATCAACAAATACCCATGACTCCCATATATACACGGCAAATTCCTTCATCGTTTCCGATGGCAGGCTGCAATTCCTCAATTTCCAGCCGCTTTTGTTGAAATTAGCATTTTCCCCCCATTCTCTAGCCTTTTCTCCGCAGCGAGCTTCTTTTCCGAGCATACGGCTTTAAGATCAACCGGAAGCAGTTCCGCGCAAATATATCGCAATATATTTGCAAATATATATATTGTTTAATAAATTGTTTTTATAAACTTTTTTTTTCCTAAATAAGGCATTTTAAATGCCAAAATCATCGCATTTAATGAATTTTAATGCCAAATCAGGCCTTAATTTAAAAAAATAATTATTTAATGACTTTTAATGACCCACGGAAACCCTGTTTAATATGAGCTATATAAAAGGAAAAAAACAGGAGTGCATATGTCGATGCAAAGCTTACCTAGCGTTGATGTCCTACAGTAGCATGCTTTGCTGAATTAGTTGGCCTATGCAGTAATTTTCACATGCAACTTATTTAGGCTGCACTCAGTAACATTAACACATTGTAAACACATAAAGAGAGAGTGCATATATATATATATATATAGTCATAATAACAGATGAGAAAACCAATGGTCTCTGGGTGTGGCATGGTGACTGCCAGGAATACTAAGGATCCAAGGCAGGGGGCAGAGGATGTTAACCACTCTATCCCTGGAATGGACTGTCTTTTATCTGTTAGAGCGAGGCTACTCCGTCCTACGGCACATAAAAACATGAAAAACAGATGAATAACAAAGGCTGGTTGTGTTTGGGCTAGTAAAACTACATTTCACACTTTAGCTTCCAGCTTATGAGCCAGATGCCAAACAGCAGAGAAACACTTAGACTGCAAACACCCAGACACTTATCTATAATGCATGATGCAGACCATCTCACGCAGGCCTTGCTGATGAGGAGTAGAGCCTAGAGACATTAGCACTTCTGGCCTAAATCCTGGTCAACATCATCAGCACGAATAAAGGGGAAAATAATTCTTATCAAGCCCAATCAGGTTTTACTGGAAACACTTACTGACAAGGATAAAAGGTTTCATTTTTTTTCAGGCAGGCATTGATTAGAAGCTGCTGAGAGCCTCTAAGGGGTTTCCTAAAGCTTATTAAAACAAATTCCCTGCATCTCCCTTAATCACTTTAAACTCTGATGACAAACACTGACCACGAAATGCCAAACTGGGTAAAACAAACATACGCTTAACTTGAAAGGCTGCATGTATAGTATATCCTTAAATGTGATGAAGAAGAGTAAAACCTCCAGCAAGCTCAAAGCCCCGTGTGGGGAATCGCCCTGTCTGGATTGAGCTCATGCTCTAACAAAGTAAATCACCAAATAAATCTGAACTACAACCCCGAATCAGAATCAGAATCAAGTTTATTGCTAAGTAGGTTTGCACTTACAAGGAATTTGACTTGGTGTTGTTGGTGCAGACAAAAAACAAAGAATATTAACAACACAGAATATGACTGTGTATCTGTTCACACTGAAAAGGATGGTAGAAGAAAATGAGATCTAAATAATTCAAACTCTTATTCATGATTGTTATTGTCAGAAAACAGGGCATTCGTCTTAACAAAGACATTAGATATGCTTGTTTAAAAGTCTGACCAAGTCAGACAATCACATGGAAGCAACTTTTTCACTTGTTTAGTTGTTATGTTAAGAAAGACAAAACATCCTTAAAGAGGCAGTTGTCTGGATCAAAATGCTTTTTGAGTTTCAGAGGAGACTAAGATCTGAGCAAAAGATCCAATACTATAAATATCAGATACCCATTATTTCAAAACATGTTGCAATATTCTGTTGTCTGTTAATTTATCCTCAATATCAGCTTCTTTCCCCCTCAGCTGCTTCTGTATTTTTACCCAGTTCAGCCTCATTTTTGTTAAATATTCACCTTATGTCAGATTGTTTGCTCTCCTCTATAGCTGCCCCAAACCACCTGATTAACTCACCTAAATCTAATGCCGATCCCTATTGTCTCTCAGTATATAAGCTCACTGGTTATCTTTATTCTTTACTGCTTCTTTTGATTGCTTGTTTTTTTTACATTGGGCCCTTGATTTTACGTTATTACATCATGTTCTACTCACCCATATTAGTTTTGTGTCATTTGGAGCTGTTCGGTTATATCCAAGTAACGTCTTCCTATGGGCAACGAGTTGAAGGCACAAACTAAACTGTTCATAATTTATTCTTTATGGTACGCTAGCATTTATAACATGTAGGCGAATCCCTGTCCCCCAGACAGCCGCGGTTATATTTTTTATATTTATATTTTTTCAAAACAAAGCGGCGCGTGTATGATGTCATCCAAGCGCCGGACTGTAGTCGTGACAGGCAGCCCGGTCCACAGGCGGTTACGCTCTACACCTTCTATTCATTCGGCTGGCTAATCTGAATCGTTAAATTCCATTTGGAGAGCGAGATCATCTGTGGTAGTAGCACTAGACATCTTCCAGGCATCTAGCAGCAGCTCAGAGGACAGGATAAATGAACGGTAGCCGGCGCACGCGGATGACGTCATACACGTGCGGCTTTGTTTTAAAAACATATAAATATAAAAAATATAACCGTGGATGTCTGGGGGACAGTGATTCGCCTACAAGTTATGAATGCTGGCGTACCATAAATTATAAATTATGAACAGTTTAGTTTGTGCATTCAAGTCGTTGCCCATAGGAAGACGTTACTTGGACATAACCTAACGGAATATCTTCAGAACAGCTCCAAATGACACAAAACTAATATGGGTGAGTAGAACATGATGTAATAACGTAAAATCAAGGGGCCTATGTAAAAAAAACTGGCATTTCCCTTTAAAGCTCTATAAGTTATTTGTGGAAAATTTTAAACCTCCACCATGTCAATTCTGATTTCCAGCTCAAGTTCTGCTTACCTCCTATTCTAAACATACAAAATATGACAGGTTGGATCATTGTGAGAATGGAAGAGAAAAATCTGGGTTAAATATTTCTGCTATCAGAACTAAGGTATTTATTGATATAACTGGATTTTTTTTTTTTTTTTAACAGTGCAGACCCATCAGAAGAGCAATAGTATATTTGGTTTTCACCAACGTTTAGCAGACTACCACTTCTGAAGGAAAGTCAACTGGTAAACTGAAAACAACTATAACACATCAATTTTCGTCTTTGCTGCATACAATTTTATTCCCTAAATCCTAATCTTACTTTGGGATATCAATTCCCAGAGGAATTCCATCGAAGGAAAAAAACAAAACCACAAAATGCTAAAACACGAAGATGATGTTGCTTAATCTGCATTTCAATTTTAGGTTCAAGGTTATGATGGTAGGGTCGACATCTGCAGTAAACAGCATGGAAGCACATATCTATCCTCTTGCAAAAAGCTATTTTTTTCCCAGTGTTTTATTGTCATCAGCTTAAAACAATTGTGTCCACAAATGCCAGATCTGAAACTAAGGTCTCACTCAAGTACTAGTGAAAATTAAATAAATATCTTAGTGGATTTACCAACAAATTTTTATAATCTAAAAAACTGGTAACAAAAAAAAACAACAAAAACAACCCATGTTTGAACCTTCTCTGGTTTGGTGAGTCAAACAAGGAAAAGCTTTTACATGTTTATATTTAGACAGACTGTGGTTCGTTCTTAAAATTAAAAATATTTCCTTTTTATTCTTTATCCATAACCGTGTCTGTTCTAAAATAAATGCAATAATCAGCTCTCAGCTTAGATTAAATAACATCATTTTAACTATCTGTCAGTTTGTTCACAAACTGACTAATTGTTGACAAACATATTTTAATAGGTGAATTTGTATTCAGCTTGGCTGGGAACTAATAAACACTGCAGCTAAATAAATGTCCGACTGAGATTAATAAAGCTCAAAAATGTTCACAAGTCACATTAGTCACGTTTAACCATAGGCCTGAAATATCTGAAATATCTATGTTCAAAGGGGGTTTAGAGTTACGGGTGTTAAAAGTTTAGGTCACTCTGCAAGTCTTTGATTTTGCTGAGCCCTTCAGGGGATGGACCATAAAAAATAATAATCCATTCTGGGTAAAATACAGGTCCTGGTCATAAAATTAGAATATCATGAAAAAGTAGATTGATTTCAGTAATTCCATTTAAAAAGTGAAACTTGTATATTATATTCATACATTACATACAAACTCATATATTTCAGATGTTTATTTTGTTTAATTTTGATGATTACAAATGACAACAAATGAAAATCTCAAATTCATCATATCAGAAAATTAGAATATTGTGAAAAGGTTCAAAATTGATGGCCCCTGGTGCCACACTCTAATCAGCTAATTAACTCAAACCACCTGCAAAAGCCTTTAAATGGTCTTTCAGTCTAGTTCTATAGGCTACACAATCATGGGGAAGACTGCTGACTTGACAGTTGTCCAAAAGACGACCATCGACACCTTGCACAAGGAGGGCAAGACACAAAAGGTCATCGCTAAAGAGGCTGGCTGTTCACAGAGCTCAGTGTCCAAGCACATTAATAGAGAGGCGAAGGGAAGGAAAAGATGTGGTCGAAAAAAGTGTACAAGCAAGAGAGATAACCGCACCCTGGAGAGGATTGTGAAACAAAACCCATTCAAAAATGTGGGGGAGATTCACAAAGAGTGGACTGCAGCTGGAGTGAGTGCTTCAAGAACCACCACACACAGACGTATGAAAGACATGGGTTTCTGCTGTCGCATTCCTTGTGTCAAGCCACTCTTGAACCACAGACAGCGTCAGAAGCGTCTTGCCTGGGCTAAAGAGAAACAGGACTGGACTGCTGGTGAGTGGTCCAAAGTCATGTTCTCTGATGAAAGTAAATTTTGCATTTCCTTTGGAAATCAAGGTCCCAGAGTCTGGAGGAAAAGAAGAGAGGCACTTCATCCACATTGCTTGAAGTCCAGTGTAAAGTTTCCACAGTCAGTGATGGTTTGGGGTGCCATGTCATCTGCTGGTGTTGGTCCATTGTGTTTTCTGAGGTCCAGGGTCAACGCAGCCACATACCAGGAAGTTTTAGAGCACTTCATGCTTCCTGCAGCTGACCAACTTTTTGGAGATGCAGATTTCATTTTCCAACAGGACTTGGCACCTGCACACAGTGCCAAAGCTACCAGTACCTGGTTGAAGGACCATGGTATCCCTGTTCTTAATTGGCCAGCAAACTCTCCTGACCTTAACCCCATAGAAAATCTATGGGGTATTGTGAAGAAGAAGATGCAATACACCAGACCCAACAATTCAGAAGAGCTAAAAGCCACTATTAGAGCAACCTGGGCTATCATAACACCTGAGCAGTGCCACAGACTGATCGACTCCATGCCACGCCGCATTGCTGCAGTAATACAGGCCAAAGGAGGCCCAACTAAATACTGAGTGCTGTACATGCTCGTACTTTTCATGTTCATACTTTTCAGTTGGCCAACATTTCTATAAATCCTTTGTTTTTATTGGTCTTCAGTAATATTCTAATTTTCTGATATGATGAATTTGAGATTTTCATTTGTTGTCATTTGAAATCATCAAAATTAAACAAAATAAACATCTGAAATATATGAGTTTGTATGTAATGTATGAATATAATATACAAGTTTCACTTTTTAAATGGAATTACTGAAATCAATCTACTTTTTCATGATATTCTAATTTTATGACCAGCACCTGTATAGATTTGGGAATGTAAAGTCTCTACCAACTCAAACTAACTAACTCTAATTATTTTTTTGTCGATTTAGGGCAGAAATCATGCTTTTTACCATCAGTTTTTTTCTCCCCTATTTGCTGCTCGATGCACCACTACTTCTCTTAACATTATCCATTAAAAAAGCTCTACATACTTTAAAATGGTTAAATTAGAGATGCATCAATCAGAAATTTGTGGTAAATTTGAAATATATTTTTCCAACTTCCTTGAGTTAGAAAATAATTATTCCTAAAAGGGGAAGCCTTCCGGTTGCTTATGTGAGATAAACAAGTTATTGTTATACTGGATTTTACTAATATTTAAAAACATGGAGAAAATCATAACAAACCTGATGTCACACACTGTCTATAGAATATTATATATAACTAATTAGTATATTCTATAGCAGAACATCAAAATGCTTAAAGCTGTTGTGCTGAAATGAAATCCTGCTCTAGAGCTTGCCTTACCTTGAAACAGAGATTTCCAAAATATGGCAAATAATTTACATAGAGTTTGTTTTATGAAATACATTAAAAGCTTAAAAGGATAAAACAGAAGCTCGTCATAAACTAAACCAGCTATAGGTTGTCCTGGAGGCCAGCAGATTTTGGGTGAATGACTTCCTCACAAAAATAACATAATTTGTCAGGTCTATGTTAAAGACATGGATGCGGGATCAGAATAATGCATAGTAGAGAAGAAAACCTAGCCAAAAACCCTCTTAACTGGTAAAACTAATTATTTCCAGTATCTTAAATAAAACCACTGCACTGATTTTCAGAATTTGTCTTACTCAGCCCGACATGAATTACAGACATCAGTCACAATCACAATAGACTAGACAAAATTTGGGTAGTTGTAACATATGTATTGATCTCCATTTATAAAGGGCAATTAGAAACACATTTATCCCATTAGATGGACCAAGCTTAGGGTTTAGGAAGCTGGTAGGATTGTAATAAATCTAAAGAAATTGTGTCACTCGCCACAGTAGTAATCATCCATCCGTCTTCTATCACTTATCAGTCAGGGTTGACTTAAGGTCAGGAACACCCTGGATGGTTCGTCAATCGATAACAGGGCAACACATAGACATGCAGCTATGCAGACACCTGAGCAAAATGTAGTCGCTAGTCAACCAGGCTTTTTTTGGGACGGTGGGAGAAATCTGGAGTAACTGGAGGGAACTCCTTCATGCATGGGGAGCAGAACTACAACCTGCACAGTGCACTGTGCAGCCCGCAGCAGTAATCAGATAACGGCATTTTCCTAAAATTGTTCACCACTAATAAATACCCGCTGCAGTGAACCTCCCGGTACGTTTCCATTTTCTCTCCTGTAGCTTTTTTTAATCGATGGCTTTATACTGAAACATGGGTATTTGAAAAGCTTCCATATCTCTGTAGGTTTGCATTCTCCTTTGAAGTGGTAGAACCATAACTATAAGTGATGAAGAAAATTATTTGAGCTTTAATGCAACTTATCCAACAGTGTAACACAGGCTGTGCGAGTTGGAGAATCCCTGAGCCTGCTGCTGGCCTGGTTCCTCATCCCATGCTGAGTTGGGGCCTCAGGCAGCTGAGAGCGGAGGAAATATTTACATTCCATATCGAAAAGGTCTTTTATGTTTACAAAGAAGTGTTCAGTTGTGTGCAACTGGGTGACAAACTGACTCTCAAACTCTAGATCTTTTCTTTTACTTAATTTCCTAACTTGGTATGACTTTAATTCTCCTCTGAGACAGAAATTAATAAAAAGGGACCCAGATTTATATCTATATAAGAAACGTCTAAATCTATCCCCTTCTAAACTGTGTTTGTAAAGATTCCTTTTTTTTCATATATTATTTACCAAGAGCCTGCAAAGCCTAAATATAATGACTCTGAGTCCTAATGAAACAAAAAGCACTTATAATATGAATTGTTAGTAGAAAGCTGAAAAAGCTTAGGAGGTATAATGTCTAAAACTTTCAGTTTAACTTAGCAGGAAAGCTTTTGAAGTCCAAATTAGCTCCATATCACACTGGGTCCGACTAAAATGCCACAAATTGAAGCTTATGAGCATTTAGATGTACGACTGTGGGCAGATAAAAAGTCCTTGGATTGTCAAGGCAATTAAACTCTGATTCATAAGAGTATGAATGTGTCTCATAGCAATATTCTGAGAAATACACTGTCAGCTGCACAGTGGGGCTGAACTAAAAGAAGTCGGTGGGGAAAAACAATTATTAAGACTTGTTCTTTAATCTTTACATCACTTATTCTTTAAGCTTAACATCACAGACTTGCTATCAGTGTATCAACCCTCCAGACCACTCAGGTCTTCTGGTTCCAGCCTGCTCTGCATACCTAGAACCAGAGCTAAACATGGAGAAGCAGCATTTAGTTCCTATGCTCCACTTATCTGGAACAAACTTCTAGAAAACTGTAAAAGTGCAGAAAGCCTGAGTTCCTTTAAATCAAGACTAAAAACACATTTGTTTAGGATTGCCCCCGACTGTTCTAGTTAAACAGTTCAACTGAAACATCATTAGTTCAACTATTTTCTTTTCTTTAGTCCAACAGTTTTAATGTTTTTTGTTTCTGCATTTTTTATTTCTTTTTTCCTACTTGCTTTGATTCTGTTTTATTTTCCTATTTTTTAATCATGTAAAGCACTTTGCATTGTCTTTGTACTGAACTGTGCTATACAAAAATATTTGCCTTGCCTTTAAAACAGTCTCTACAAAATATAGTCAGAATCTATCCAGCAGAGGTAGCCAGCTTTTCTAAAGTGCTTTTGGGATGATTTATCATGTGTTTACACCTCTGGTATTTCCTGGAGCCATTCTAATGCTGTCTAAAAGTGATCCCAAAACTAATCAGAAAATAGTTTTCAGAGTGAAATCTAAACTATGGCCCACTGTATGTATTCAATTAGATCGTTTAGCATTCCTCTTTGAGCAATATCTCTACACCAGCCAGTCCTTTCTTTAATTTATCCTTCTCAGCTCATGTCACAGGTTTTATTTAGGTTTAGTTCTAGGAATTGGGATTATTTGGAGCAATATCCTGCTGAAAGAGCATATCATGTACATTTTATGTAGGAGACTACCCATTTTTTCTTTATTAGATTTTATTGAATTTTAACAAGTCAGTTTTGCCATATATTCTATGAAGATTCCAGGGTATTTTAAAGTTAAATAGAGAACCATATGATCAACACCACTATTTTTATTGGTCATGGTTTAATCTCACTGGACATGCTGGGGTGTTTGTTGAAGTAAAGCATGTCATCAGTCTAATCTGACCAAAAAGGGAACAGATCTATCCATCCATCCATTTTCTGACACGCCTTATCCCAAGTGGGGTCGCAAGGGGTGCTGGTGCCTATCTCCAGCTGTCTACGGGCAAGAGGTGAGGGAACAGATCTAGTTGAATTTATTAAGTCTAAACATTAACAATTAAAAGGTTAGTATAGGAAATCCTTTTTTCTTGGAATCCATTTCAAATACTCAATGGAGTCTTAAGTGTAGGTGTCTAAAGCCACGGCACACACTGTATGGATCTAAAAATCCTACAGGTCTGGAATAGGTCACACTGTAGACATGAGATGTGATGGTAACTCCTGTCACACTGCAGGATGTTTTACAGACTGCATTACATACTGCTTCTTTCTGTATCTCTGCTTCTGTCTCCTTGAACCCGTCGGCCTCGGCAGATGGCCGCTCACACTGAGCCTGGTTCTGCTGGAGGTTTCTTCCTGTTCAAAGTGAGTTTTCCTCTCCACTGTCGCTACAAACATGCCTGGTAAGAGGGATTACCTTCGAGTCAATGCAATCAGCTGGTTTTCCTTAGATAGAAACCTTTGAACCAATCTTACTGTGTGATCTGGTTAAACTGTTTCTGTAAAGTGCCTTGAGATGACATGTGTTCCAAATTTGCACTATATAAATAAATTGAATTGAACTGAGTATAGATCCATCCATTTCCAGATAAAAAAAACTGAGCAAAAGTCCAGTTGCCTCCAATTTCAGCCTGTTCTATTGACTTTGAGGCATCCGCCTCTGGCCCGGAGTTAGCTGGAGATGGGCACCAGCACCCCTCGCGACCCCGCATGGTATAAGTGTGACGAAAAATGGATGGATATTATCTTTGTACCTCAAGGGAAAATGAAATACAGACCACTCAAAGGTTTCTAGGCAACCTACATGATTGTCATTTTAAAATCCTTCACTTGCATTTATTTCATAGAAGCTCTTAGCCCTAACACATAATGCTGGTGCTTTGATCCAATCTCGTTTAAACATGTACGCCCTGACTACAGGGTCCATAGGGAATGTAATTGAAATTATGAGGAATTGTCTGACTTATGACAATCAAATACTGTGTACTGTACATTGAAATAACGAGACCTCTAATTGATCCGGATCAAACTGTTAGAGGGGTGGTTGGGGAGAATTTTGAGTGCTCTGGGCAGCCCAATTCCCTTAAAACCAGTTCTAATTGCTATGAACATAAGACAAGACAATTTTTCAGGGTTATATTTATGCCAAAGTGGATCTAGTGTATTTCCATGCTGGTGAGTGTGGCATATTAACGACAAAAACAAAGACGTTTTCATCATGAAAGATTGTTTCCCCCACTATGTAACTATGTTGCTTAAATCAAAGATTGGATTAAACAAAAGTTTTAATTAAGAATTTTCTACTGCTATGAAAAATACATGTTTAAAGAGCTGATTTAAGAATGGGGAGAGTTGCAAAAAATTCAACTTTCAATTAAATTCAGTCTATTTTTATGGCGACATTTTACATCATATGTCATCTCAAGATTCTTTACAGAGACAATTCACCCAGATCATTCAGTCAGACCATTTCAAAGTTTTTAATCTTTGAAAACAAATGACCTAAATATCAGGCCAGGTTTTTAGTGATGATTACTGACTTTTCCTTTATCTATAGATCTAGAAAAAGAAACTTCTAGCAACAGTAATTCCTTTAAATATTTGCTGGAAAAAGACCATCTTTAAAATATCACTTGGCACAGTCGAATAGAGGTAAATACAAAGTAAAAATACCAGCGAATGAATTGTAAATATAGGATACGTGAACAAGATGACTGCAGGGCATGGTTGATTATAGCACCCTGTTTCACCTCTGTCTTTCAAACTGTCCTCTGACCACGGTCTATTAAGTTACCAATCACAATTTATCCCTTGTCTAACCTTAACCGTGGCTAAAGGAAGGAGTGATGATGTCTCCAGAAAACAAGCAATCCAGGGTGTAATCACCAGCACTCGTGTCCTCTGCAAAAAGCCCTGCTCGTGCCGGTATGCGTACACAAAGATAGATGCTGACAGGGTTCAGAATATGAGCAACACACTGCAGCCCCTCTGACCCAAGCCGATGTCAATACGGCTGTGACGGGTCATCAGTGTTTTGGCAGAAACAGACAGAAACACAAGACTAATCTAACAGGTGAAGCCCTTCTAATAGAGCCATGGACTTACATCTGAAACAAAAACCTTCAGGGGAATCTGAAACAGAGAGCACATTTCTCCCAATTCCTAAGAATATTTGAGAATGTTTTATTTATTTTAGTCAATGATTCAAATGACCTTTGTCGTTTCTTTATTAAACTAATGCTGGGTATCCTAGCGGTCTCCAATCTGTGTTGATGGACTGCAAATGGCACTAGAGTTATAACACTTTGTCATACAGGTGCTGGTCATAAAATTAGAATATCATGAAAAAGTAGATTGATTTCAGTAATTCCATTTAAAAAGTGAAACTTGTATATTATATTCATACATTACATACAAACTCATATATTTCAGATGTTTATTTTGTTTAATTTTGATGATTACAAATGACAACAAATGAAAATCTCAAATTCATCATATCAGAAAATTAGAATATTACTGAAGACCAATAAAAACAAAGGATTTATAGAAATGTTGGCCAACTGAAAAGTATGAACATGAAAAGTATGAGCATGTACAGCACTCAGTATTTAGTTGGGCCTCCTTTGGCCTGTATTACTGCAGCAATGCGGCGTGGCATGGAGTCGATCAGTCTGTGGCACTGCTCAGGTGTTATGATAGCCCAGGTTGCTCTAATAGTGGCTTTTAGCTCTTCTGAATTGTTGGGTCTGGTGTATTGCATCTTCTTCTTCACAATACCCCATAGATTTTCTATGGGGTTAAGGTCAGGAGAGTTTGCTGGCCAATTAAGAACAGGGATACCATGGTCCTTCAACCAGGTACTGGTAGCTTTGGCACTGTGTGCAGGTGCCAAGTCCTGTTGGAAAATGAAATCTGCATCTCCAAAAAGTTGGTCAGCTGCAGGAAGCATGAAGTGCTCTAAAACTTCCTGGTATGTGGCTGCGTTGACCCTGGACCTCAGAAAACACAATGGACCAACACCAGCAGATGACATGGCACCCCAAACCATCACTGACTGTGGAAACTTTACACTGGACTTCAAGCAACGTGGATGAAGTGCCTCTCTTCTTTTCCTCCAGACTCTGGGACCTTGATTTCCAAAGGAAATGCAAAATTTACTTTCATCAGAGAACATGACTTTGGACCACTCACCAGCAGTCCAGTCCTGTTTCTCTTTAGCCCAGGCAAGACGCTTCTGACGCTGTCTGTGGTTCAAGAGTGGCTTGACACAAGGAATGCGACAGCAGAAACCCATGTCTTTCATACGTCTGTGTGTGGTGGTTCTTGAAGCACTCACTCCAGCTGCAGTCCACTCTTTGTGAATCTCCCCCACATTTTTGAATGGGTTTTGTTTCACAATCCTCTCCAGGGTGTGGTTATCTCTCTTGCTTGTACACTTTTTTCGACCACATCTTTTCCTTCCCTTCGCCTCTCTATTAATGTGCTTGGACACTGAGCTCTGTGAACAGCCAGCCTCTTTAGCGATGACCTTTTGTGTCTTGCCCTCCTTGTGCAAGGTGTCGATGGTCGTCTTTTGGACAACTGTCAAGTCAGCAGTCTTCCCCATGATTGTGTAGCCTATAGAACTAGACTGAAAGACCATTTAAAGGCTTTTGCAGGTGGTTTGAGTTAATTAGCTGATTAGAGTGTGGCACCAGGGGCCATCAATTTTGAACCTTTTCACAATATTCTAATTTTCTGATATGATGAATTTGAGATTTTCATTTGTTGTCATTTGTAATCATCAAAATTAAACAAAATAAACATCTGAAATATATGAGTTTGTATGTAATGTATGAATATAATATACAAGTTTCACTTTTTAAATGGAATTACTGAAATCAATCTACTTTTTCATGATATTCTAATTTTATGACCAGCACCTGTAGAAGATGTTGGATGTTTAAACATTGGCATCCTTCTGGAGAGTTCATGTTATGGTAAAGATTCATATTTCTTCATCGTTTTTGGGCAAAATATAAGAAAGGCCAATTTGCTCTGTTAGGTCAGAAGTGGATTAAGCTTTGTATTTAGAATTGTATTAAGTCATAAATTCTGATCTTAACTGAGGCAACTGAGATTTCAGTTCTTGTTCAGAGTTCTTGAGTGACTTCCTGACGCTGTCTCCAATTAACTTTTGAAGTAACTCTGGGAGGTTAACCACTCCTGCAGATTCATGATCTCTCTATATGTGGATAATAGTGTTCGTGTGTGTTTAAAACCCCTTCATAAATAGATTACTTTTTCTTCCTATTTTTTTCTCCATTACATATTTTAGCCTACTTCATCTTGTCTAACAGACGCTATCAATTTGGCTACTCTTTTTCAGGGGTAGTCCTGATTAGATAAATGTCACTTGTATTACCTTTTCTTTGCGCTTCCTGTTTTATTTCTCGTTTTAGGCAGCTTCACTTCCTGAGTTCCTTCCTTCAATCAGGATCAACCACAGCCTAATGCCATTCACCTGGTGTATGTGCTCCTCTTTTGTTTGTTAGAATATTTAGTTCCCACTCTTGCAGCTTCCCTTTGCCAGTTCGTCTTTGTTCTTAGAGCTTAGCGTTCCAGCCTTTTTGCCTGTTAGACTTTAGCTTTCTAGAGTTTTTGACCCCAGCTTGAATTTGGACCCGTCTTTGCTTCTGTTTTTGGTACCTCTATTTCTGCTGGATTTTTTTTATGTTGAACCCAGGACTGTCTTAAAGTAACTTTGAGTATGAATCCACTGTGTCAGGTCTTGCATTTGAGTCCTCTATTCCTGAGCCGTACGACACTCTTGCTTTAGAATAAACACATAGTGTGAAATGTAAAGACTGTAGTTTTATTGATGATTAGTAATGTAAATTACTAGGCAAATTTTAACATGTTTATTCTGGAAAATTATTTTCTTAATAAAAAAAACTCTGCCATTCACATTGGATTTCTTCCCTCTTAAACATTGCACACACTCAAAAAAACATAGCTCCACAAAATGTTATTTGATGTGTCTATATCAAATTATTTTTTGTTTCCTTAATTTCTGACTAACTATGAAACTGACCACCATTTTAATTTAGTTTACCAACAACAACAACAAAAAAAAAAAAGTTTATTTTCTGGTACCCCCATTTTAGTACCAAAGTAACAAGTAAACAAGACTTACTTGTTTCTAGTCTAAGAACTAGTTTAATCTGGAACATTGACTTTCTTGCCAAAGACAATGAATTCTCCCCAAACCAATCTATATTCTTCTCACCTCCATATAGGAGTAGACCTATCAGCTGCTCTGCTCTCACTTCGACCCGGATAAAGGTGATGGCAGTGTGAGGATTACACTTCTTTTTTTTTTTTTTTTTTCATTCGCTCGACACCATTCAGCCCCCTATGCTGAGTAATAAGCTGCTCAGAATGTGTCAGCGTATCTACTGTCTCTTGGGCTGCCGACTGTCTGTCAGATAGACCTTAGTCTGTGCGGCTAGAGGCTTTCCTGATCGATGGGATGGTCCGCAACAGAGAAGCAACACTCTCTGCTCTTCTTTTCACCCTAAAAATCTCAGAATTTAACCAAAGTTAAAGCTTTGTCAATGATTGATCTTTTACAGAATAGCAAAAGCTACAACAATTTGGAGACCTCTGGAAATGGTTTTACAGGATATGTTTTCTCTTAAATCAGGCCAAAGGCAATTGTGCTACAGGTCAGGAGGAAACAGACTCCGACCATGCATTAATAAGAACTTATGAGCTCAGTTCCTTGTCACGCATTCTGGTGTTTCTCAACGGTTTCCATGCGGGTCCAAACTTAATACTAAAGAACTTTTTCTTAAAGTCATCTTACACACATGGAACATCTATGTTCCTATGTGTTTCCTGTGTATTGGCATCAAGAGCAGACTGTTTAAAGAGTCTGGCTACATAAAAGTTAAGTTACATTGTGCCAGGATTTGATTGTATAATTTCTCTTCTTCAACAACTGAATACTGCTTGAATAATCTTGCTGTTGTGAGTTCTCTCAAATCATCCAGTACCTATTAGCTGAGTAATCAAGAGTATGGATTCAGAATTACTGCATTGTAAACCACTTTTGAGTATTTGGCATTGGATGCAAGTAGAAATTAATCTTCTATGCAGTCAGAAAACAACTTATGATCATTTCTGCAATGCACATAAATATAAGTGCAGATAAATAAACCTGTGTGGCATAAATGGTATTTCAAATAACTTCAATGCTTCAAATACAAACAAAAATAACATCTGCAGCATACATTTTCTGAAACTGTTGGGTAACATATCATTCAGAGCATATGGTGTCTTCTGCATGAAGCAGTTGAGGCTTTTCACCAGGATACAGTACCTTATCAGTGTAATTGGGTGGGTGGGGCGAAGATCAGCAGACCATCTTTGACCGACAGTTTAAGACGTAATTGAGACATTTATAAAGAGAATGTCACATTCACCCCTTTAGATGAAGGCAAATGTGTCTGACATACAGCATCTGTATCAATACCGTTAATTGTAATACATTTCAACAGCCTAATTACAAAGTAATTCTGGCAAACTCATCGGGGAGAACTTCATAGTTAGAATGCTACTGCGCACCGCAGACCACTTTTTCTTCTATAGCTGTCCTTATATTAAACCACTCCTCTCCACTGACTTCACAATCCTGTATTAAAACTTACACAGCTCTTGATGGTTACTTGCAAAATTAATACTTCTTAACAATTCCATCATAGTCTATGTCCTTACAGTTCATTCCAAGGGTCAAAGCAGATAAAGACAAATAATTTTCTTGAAAGGGAAAACCAACCCCAAAGAAAATCTGAATCCGCGATTTGCAATTTGGGGATTACATCTTAAATACATCAGAAAGTTACAATTATGAGTCAGAAAAGAACATCAGGACTATACCTATGTTCTATAAGGGAAATGGCTGCTTTTAGCATCGACAGCGGTTAAATTTTTCCTATCTTGACCATTTTGAGCTGTGCTGGGTGTGTAATCTTACATGACCTAGTTTTTAGTGTTTATAAGACACTTTTTAAATTTGTCGATATGCAGAAATTAAAAAAGTGTTTTTGTCATCATCATTCTAGTAACAGAGGCTGTAGTTGCCTTATGACGACAATAGGTACGGTCGTCCTCAAGTGGGAAAACAAAAGGCTATCATCTTAGAGATCATTTAATTCCCAGTTATGGATCCATCAAAATTCCTATAAAGCTGAATTCATGGTTTCAACTATTACTCCTTGAGTGATCCTCATCCAGCAAGAAAATTACAAAAACACTGTTTTGAACCCGCTTTTGAATTGAATTTAAAACGTGTACCTTTTAAAGCTATATTATCCAACTTCCTGTCATAAGAAAAGTTATGTTTAATAGATTCTACAGGTCTGGCAGTAATCAGATCTGTTGTTAATAAAACTTTCCCTAATATGGATCATTAAAAAAAAATACCATTCTTACCATACATACTCCTGTCATTCGGTACTTTTTGGTCGGTGTTACTCTTCATTGTGAAATTGTGCTCATTAAGAGATAAGTCTGAGCTTTTTGTGTTTTGTAGTTGTAGGGAACAAATCATTTAACAAGAGAAAACACGTTTGCAACCTTCTGAATAATACAGCTAATATTTTAAAACTAGCCTAATCAATAATAATAATAATACTGCATTTTGTTTTTAAAGGGCTTTCAAGGTTCAAAGTCACTTAATGTAATATACAGCTAAAGAAGTTTTTGGTACAAAAAGCAGCAGAAGTGCAGGAGGAAATAAAAGCGAACTGTGAGTGAAATATGTTGTTGCAAGTACGGTTGCTACATCCTGCTGAGATGGATGCTGATGACTTCAATAATAAATCCTAAAATTCTTTCTGCACAATATATTGAAACTTAGGCTTAGTCCTACTGAGATCGATCTCTGTTAAAAAGGCATACCATGTCAAATCTGGGTTAAAAATGTGTAAGAAGAGTCAAGGTAAGGCACTGCTGTATTAATTAGGGTTGTATTCGCCTACTGAAAGGCACAGTAGTGTTAAACGAGCTGACGAGTAGGAGGAACGTGTGAGATGTGATGTTTTCGCTCCAGAAAAGAAATTCTGTGGTTTTAGAAAACAGCAAAATACTCAGTGGAAAGGTGTTAAAGCCTGAAGTGTGAGAATCCAAGAACATTTATTTACATATAAACACTTCGGCAGGCTGAACATACCTTTTTGCATTTTCAAATCATGTGTGTGTGGGGTGGGGGGACATGTTGACCTCATTCTTTCAAGCAACAGGGCTGATCGGGGAGTATAACGCACAAAGTCTGAACCTAGCCAAGTGACAAAAATAAGCAAATGTATGTAGACTGTTGAGACATGTACTCGTTTCAAAGTATAAACGGAATAAATAGCTACCTTCACACAGTTTCTACTGCAGTTTTTAAAAATAATTAATAGGGATTGCCATGAAAGATGTGTTAAAAACCAATTAGAGCACATAATGAATGAGTGCTGCCCCTCCCCTACCAGCTGCTGCACATTGCCACCCAGCAGGCTGAAGTAGTAGGTCTCCTGAATATTCTTGGTGCTTACAATAAAGAAAAAAATGGGTTCTTGAAAATGCTTGCTTTTTAAAGTTTATTTACATAAACCAATTCACCAGAAATATCTCAAGGCACTGCAAAAGCGACACCATGCAATTTATATACAGAAAGGTAAATTAAAACTGACGCAATAACAAAAACAGACTTAAAGTAAGATAAATTGAAGTCATATAATCCAATCAGGTTTACTTTCTTAGTTCAATTAGGAAAACGTTTTTCTAAGAGAGTCCATCCAACTGCACTGAGTTAACATTTTTGCAGGATTACCTCAAAGTCAGCATGCACAGGGGCACACCTTCAGCAGATCCAGGCTCAGTGTCAGCAGCGATCTACTGCAATCACTAAGGGTCTAAAAGGACAAAGCAGTCCAATCAGGACCACAAAGACACTTGGCCAGCTGGACTTTCTAAGTCAAGGAAAAGTAAACACATTTAATGGGAGAAGCTTTTTTCAGTGACCTCTTCTAGAAGAGAAACATAGCCAACAATCTACAACCAAAATATTTGGAGCCCACCAAGCCAAGAAAGGTTTCACAACAAAATAAGTCATTGTGGAAACAAAACTTTCCATCTTCACCAAGCTGATATCGTTTTAAAAATTCTTTGGTTTGCAAACTACAAGCAATATAGAGACATTATTAGATTTTTTTACTGAAAAATATCTTTAAAATAGACTTTTTATTTTATCCTTCACAACTAAAAAATCGTTTGATGAGCAGACTGACACCGTAGTTCAGTAATAGTAGTTCAGCGTTAATGCATCTAGAAGCCTGTAGCCTTTTTTCCGGAATGTACTTTGGGTGAGAAGTTCCCGCGCTGTTTTATGCATGTGCACGTTAAACTGGTCTAGCAAACAATCGAAGTGTTATGTTCAAGGTGGATTTTGTGGATACTTAAAAGTGACTGGCATCCTGCTCAAATCAGCAATTTCAACTCCAGGTAAAGTGAAAAAATAAAATACCTTGCCAAGTACGAGTGCTACGACGGAGTATTAGGGCCAGGCTAGAGATTTTCTTTATTCGATAATAAAGTCATAATATTATGAGAATAAAGTGATAAAATTAGGAGAATAACATTTTGATTTTATGACAACTCTTACAAGAAGCACTTTCTTCCTTAAAATTAAGAATGTCAAGGATATTGTGAAGTTATGCTTCGGTATCGGTTTGACAAATAAGGACATTTTTTAGCATACCAGCATCAAATTGGGCAGTATGTCAAAGTGGAGTCAGGTTGCTATTTGGTGGCGCTGGTCGGCCGTCATATGCTGGTTGGAGCTCGAAGCTTCCCTGCTGAAACGGGTAGTGGTATGATGGCTTCATTCTCATTATTTTTCAACTTTATTATCATACTATTATGACTTTATTATCGAAATGTTGCGACTATATTCTTTCAATTTTATGACTTTATTCTCATAATGTTACAACTTTATTCTCGAAATGTTGCAACTTTATTCTCGAATTAAAAATAAATCTCTAGCCTGGCCCTAATACTCTGCCATAGAGTGCGGACTACGGGAACAAGCAGAAGAGTATTGCAGTTCTGTGTTTGGCCATAGGTGGCAGTATACTTTCAGTATTACTATATAGGGAGCAGAAAGATAGTTTTAAACAGTTAAAAAATTTTAATTATTACAAAAGCAAAGCAGGTGTTTATTTTATATTTTGCTAAAGTCCTTCTATGGATTGACAAATAAATGTCAGTATGACAATATTCTACTTGAACACTGAACACCTTGAATCATTTTAGCAACACTTTAGACTATTATTACCTTTCTGTGACATAAATGAAAGTTTTTAGATCTTACAAATGTTGGTTTTATACGTCTCTGTAGTACCAAGTTACCATAAAACTAGTATTTCTAATCAAGGTTTGACCTTTGTGCTGTCTCCTAAGGATTTTTTCTGTTTCTAGCGCAGTTCTGCCCCCTTGTGGCGAGTCTGTTCAACCTGTTGTTAAAAGAAGGAATTTCTTCGGTTAGTTTCTATATTGTATGCAAAGCAGTCAGGCAGGGATTACGGTGGATCTGCTGAGAAAATATCTTCCACGGAGCTTTTGGGAGCATATGCCTGTAAGTTTTCATTTTGTTGATGTGTTTTGTAACGACAGGTGTAATGTTTCAGTGTAGTTTTATGCCTAACGGCCGCTATAGTTATGCTAATTTATGCTAATTAGCCGCGGTTAAGCTAGCGGACTTTAGGGTGTTTATTTTACTTATTTCTGCAAGTAGATAATACTGCAGCTGTATTTTTCTGTTACAAATATGTACAAGCTACGTTTTTGACTCTATTTTTAATGCAAATACTGACTTATACTGTTTTTTATGTCTGTTTATTTGCAGTTTTACAAAATTATTATTGGCTGAAGCAATAAACATGACAGAGTCATTCAGCATTGTCTTCACGTCAAGTCTGTTCGCTATCTGCTGAACTACACACTACATACGTTTAGTGAGGGCAGAATAGTAAAAAGGCATCCATCCATAATGCTCCACCATGAAGACACCAAGCTGAAAACAGCGACCGCCATGGCTTCTTCACAAGATCCAGCTTTAGAGGAGACGCTAGAGACCAGATCGAGATGGACCAGGTCCAGCCAACTCACCACATCATCTGTTGCTGCAACCAGGGCACGGGCAAAAGCAGAAGCCGCCATCGCTCAACTCTCTTATGCACAAAAAAAAGCTGAGTTATTAAAGGAACAAGCTGAACAGCTCAAGAAGAAGGCTGAACTGGATGCAGATCTGCACCTACTCAAATCAAGAAAAGAGGTAGCAGCAGCGATAGCTGAGGCTCAAGCTTGGGAATCGTGCATGCAGGAAAATGGAGATCCACAGCAGTCCCGACTAGATATTTTATCGCCCATGGATACAGATAAAAGGACACAGGAGTATGTACAGCAACAAGCAGAGTTACTGAAAGGAGTACAAACGCTCCGCATTTCCAATCCTGAGCTGACGCAGCTTTCACCACCACCCTCCACAAACAACAAAACAACAAACCATGAAGAGGTAAGTGAACACCAGTTCAGTCAAGAGTTCCAACCTCTAACACAAATGGAGATGAAAACGAGAGCAGTTCAACAACAAGGATTAAAAACACTGCCCAATGTTCTGTACGAACCAGATAACCTGCAGTACAGCAGGTATAACACCCACTATGCAGCAAATCAGACTAGTGATAACCACCCTGGCTATCCTCAGCCCTATATACCTACACCCAGACCTGCAGACAATAGCCCAGCAGATGCATCAGGTCTAGCTAAGTATCTTATGAGAAGAGAAATGGTCAGCTCAGGACTACTCAAATTTGACGACCAACCAGAGAATTATTGGGCTTGGAAAGCCTCGTTTCAGAGTGCAGTACAAGAACTGAACTTGCTACCACAAGAGGAGCTAGACTTGCTTTCCAAATGGCTTGGACCTCAGTCTGCTGCACAGGCCAAGCGCATCAGAGCAGCATATGTAGGCAACCCCATGGTAGGTCTGCACACTGTATGGCAAAGACTAGAGGACTGTTTTGGGGCACCAGAAATCATAGAACATGCCCTGCTAAAGAAAATCGAAGACTTCCCAAAAATATCAAACAGGGAAAATCATCGTTTGAGAGAATTGGGAGACATTTTGACAGAGCTTCATGCAGCTAAGTTAAATGTCTAGACACAGCACATGGTGTTAACCCTATCCTAGCCAAACTGCCTTACAATCTTCAAGAAAGGTGGGTGACAAATGCCTCCAGATTTAAAAAGGAGAAAAAAGTGTCATATCCCCCATTCTCATTTTTTGTAGACTTTATAAACGACGAAGCCAAGATGCGCAACGACCCCAGCTTTGCTTATGTTACAGGAGCATTTGCAATGGGCAACAAAACAGAAAAGACATTTAAACCAAAATATCAAACCCCCATCTCTGTTAGAAAGACTGACGTGTCATATATCACAGAAACAAACCAAAAGACAAATGAAAGAGACATCACAGATCCAGAAAAGAACTGTCCACTTCATCACAAGCCACATCCTCTGAAAAAATGTAGGCTGTTTAGAAGTAAAAGTCTAACAGAGAGGAAGAACATTCTTAAAGAGAAAAATATCTGTTTTAAATGTTGCTCCTCTGCATGCCACATGGCTAAAGATTGTACCTGGCAGATAAAATGTGCAGAGTGTAATAGTGAAAACCACGTCACAGCTTTACACCCTGAGCCAATTTCACTCAAACCAGAGAGCTTTAGCTTTAGTGAAGATCATGGCGGGGAGCAAAAAGAGACCCGTACCACTGACGTGACAAATAAATGCACTGAAGTATGTGAAAACCTATTGGGTCCTAAGTCATGCTCTAAAATATGCTTGGCTAAAGTGTTCCCTGCTGGCCAACCAAACAGAGCAGTCAAATTGTATGTTGTCCTTGATGAGCAAAGTAATCGCTCGTTAGCAAAGACAGACTTTTTTGACATATTTGGCATCGAAGGAGTGTTGGAGCCGTACACTCTAAAAACTTGTGCAGGCGTCATGGATGTCAATGGCAGGCTTGCAAACAACTTTGTCATTGAATCGCTAGACAGTTCAGTACAAATCTCACTTCCTGCTCTCTTAGAGTGTGACATGCTACCCGATGACAGATCAGAGATTCCATCTCCAGAAGTAGCTAGCCTCTATCCTCACTTAAAAGCGGTCGCAGACAAAATACCAGCCATTGATCCCCATGCAGACATCCTCCTTTTACTTGGCAGAGATGTACTTCAGGTACACAAAGTTAGAGAACTGCACAATGGGCCCCGCAATGAGCCATATGCACAGCGTCTTGACCTCGGATGGGTCATTGTAGGAGAGGTTTGTCTGGATAAAAAACACAAGCCAAAAAACATTAATGTTTACAGAACAAATATTCTTCAAGATGGACGTGCTACTCTTCTCAGTCCATGCGAAAGCGCCATCCTGGTAAAAGAGAGACTAAACAAAATAGCTGCTAACCTCAAACCCAACATACCATTCCGCTCCTTGGAGTTGGAAACAGACAACCTCGGAAATAAGGTTTTCCAAAGAACAAAGGATGACGACAAACCTGCTCTCTCAATTGATGACAAAAGTTTCTTGGAGACATTAGACCAACAAGTATACAAGGACAGTACAAACACATGGGTTGCTCCTTTACCGTTCCGGACACCACATGGTCGCCTCCCAAACAACAAGTCACAAGCTATGAAAAGATTAAAATCACTACAATACACACTGAACAAAAAACCTCAGATGAAAAAACATTTTATTGACTTTATGCAAAAGATGTTCGTTGCAGGTCAAGCAGAGCCAGCCCTGCCTCTGAGAGAAGACCAGGAGTGCTGGTATCTGCCCATGTTTGGTGTGTACCACCCACAAAAGTTGGATCAGATAAGGGTAGTGTTCGACTCAAGTGCCAAACATGAAGGTGTCTCACTAAATGACATGCTTCTAAGCGGACCTGACATGAACAATACATTGCTTGGAGTCCTTATCCGCTTCCGAAAAGAGCCAATCGCTGTTACAACTGACGTGCAGCAGATGTTTTACTGTTTTGCAGTTGATGAAAAACATTGTGACTTCTTAAGATTTTTGTGGTTTGAGGACAACGACCTGCAGAAACCCATCAGAGAGTTTAGGATGACAGTGCATGTGTTTGGCAACAGTCCATCGCCAGCTATAGCCATATACTGTCTCCGTCGTGCAGCTCTCGAAGCAGTAAATGCCACATCCGAGGCAATAGAGTTCATCACACGCAACTTTTATGTCGATGATGGGCTTGCATCTTTTCCCAATGCAGAAACAGCCATTGAGATCCTGCAAGTATCACAAGAAATGTTAGCAGAGTCAAATGTCCGACTGCACAAAGTAGCATCGAATAGTAATCATGTCATGCACGCTTTCCCAGCATCAGACAGAGCCAAAGACTTAAAGGACCTAGATCTCAGCACTGACCCCTTACCAGTGCAAAAAAGTTTAGGTCTCGCTTGGAACCTCGAAACTGACGCTTTCACCTTTCGTGTATCTCAAGAAGAGAAACCTGTGACAAAAAGAGGAATACTTTCAACAGTTAACAGCCTTTTTGACCCCCTTGGATTCGTGGCACCAGTGACCCTAGGGGGAAAGATGTTAATGCGAGACCTCTCCACAGAGCAGTATGAGTGGGATGCAGAGCTCCCAGCTTTAAAGCAGGAGCAATGGAAACTGGGGAAAGACTCCAAAAGAGAACTAGATCATTTGCAAATCTCACGACCATACATCCCTGTTTCTCTCTCCACACAAACACAATATAGAGAACTTTGTGTCTTTTCAGATGCGTCAAATACTGCTATTGCTGCAGTAGCCTACTTAAAGACTGTATCCATCTCTGGTGACATTCATGTAGGCTTCATTATGGGTAAATCCAAACTAGCTCCACGCCCAGCACATACCATTCCACGTCTTGAGCTTTGCGCTGCAGTCTTAGCTGTTGACATGTCAGACTATATCAAAGATGAAATGGACATTACCTTTAACAAAGTGACATTCTATACAGATAGCAAAATTGTGTTAGGCTATATTCATAATGCTTCGCGTCGTTTCTACGTGTATGTGTCTAACAGAGTTACAAGAATCCGAAAGACTTCCCTTCCTAACCAGTGGCACTACATCAACACTGAGCAAAACCCTGCAGACCACGGGACGCGCCCGCTCACTGCTGCTCAGCTCAAGACCACCAACTGGTTTTCAGGGCCTTCGCTACTGGTAAAACCACGGAATGATGATACTGAGCAGAAAAGGTTTGAGTTAGTGGAACCAGACACAGACCAGGAGATCCATCCGGTTGTCACAACATTAAGTACAAATGTGTCAGAGAACAAGCTCGGAGCTAGCAGATTTGAAAGATTTTCCACTTGGAAATCATTAGTCCGAGGAGTTTCAAGTCTAATCAAAAGAGCAAAGACCTTGACTAACAATCAGGAAACACAAGCAAGCAGAAGTAATTACAGTGCTCAAGCAATTACAGTGATCATAAAAGCTGTACAACAAGACTGTTTTGCAAGGGAACTCAAATGCATTTCAAAAGGTGAACAACTCCCAAAACAAAGTCCACTGAAAAAGTTAACTCCATTCCTTGACAAAGAGGGATTAATAAGAGTACGTGGACGAACCATTTCTGCAGAACTGTGTTTTGAGGAAAAACCCCTTCTTATCATCCCAAAGAGTCACATTGCCACTCTTTTAGTAACACATTATCACGAGCAAGTTGCCCACCAGGGGCGCCACTTCTCTGAAGGAGCTGTAAGATCAGCAGGGCTATGGCTGATTGGAGGAAAGAGACTTGTGTCCAGCGTAATTCACAGATGTATCGCCTGTAAAAAGCTAAGAGGCAAACAAGAAATGCAACAAATGTCGGATTTGCCCTCAGACAGACTAACTCCTGAGCCACCCTTCACGCGAGTAGGGCTGGATGTTTTTGGCCCATGGACTGTGATCTCACGCAAAACCAGAGGAGGTCATGCTGAAAGTAAAAGGTGGGCCATCATCTTCTCTTGTCTCAGCAGCCGAGCAGTTCATATTGAAGTAATAGAATCCATGACAACTTCAAGCTTCATAAACGCATTGAGACGTTTCACTGCACTGAGAGGGCCTATCAAAATGCTGAGGTCAGACAGAGGAACGAACTTTATAGGAGCATGTAAAGAGCTGAACTTTAACTCAGATGATCCGGACATAAAAACTCACCTGCAGGACAACAAATGCACATGGAAGTTCAATCCTCCCCACTCGTCCCACATGGGTGGAGTATGGGAGAGAATGATTGGCATTGCAAGACGTATTTTGGAGGGTCTTTTACTCAAAACAAACATGCCATCGTTAACCAATGAAATGCTTATCACTCTAATGGCAGAAGTTACTGCTATAATGAACTCAAGACCATTGGTTCCAATATCCTCAGACCCAGAATCACCAGCAGTCCTCACACCATCTATGCTGTTAACTCAAAAGATGGACTCACTTTCTGCACCCACAGGGGACATCCAGGACCTTTCACACAAACACTGGAAAAGAGTACAAGGACTAGCAGACGCATTCTGGAAGCGATGGAAGATGGACTACCTTACAACATTACAACCCAGAAGGAAATGGAATACTGAAAAGGACAATCTACAAGTTTGAGATGTCGTACTGGTCAAGGATGCCCAGGCCAAAAGAATAGACTGGCCTCTTGGACTTGTGGTCAAGACTTTGCCTAGTCACGATAATAAAGTACGTAAGGTTGAAGTGAAGGTGTCTAAGCGGGGTATACCTAAAGTCTATCTAAGACCAATATCCGACGTGATCTTGTTGTTTCGTAAAGAAGCTGTTTAATGGTCTGGTATTAGTGGTATAATACATTATACCAGGCGGGGAGTGTGCTGTCTCCTAAGGATTTTTTCTGTTTCTAGCGCAGTTCTGCCCCCTTGTGGCGAGTCTGTTCAACCTGTTGTTAAAAGAAGGAATTTCTTCGGTTAGTTTCTATATTGTATGCAAAGCAGTCAGGCAGGGATTACGGTGGATCTGCTGAGAAAATATCTTCCACGGAGCTTTTGGGAGCATATGCCTGTAAGTTTTCATTTTGTTGATGTGTTTTGTAACGACAGGTGTAATGTTTCAGTGTAGTTTTATGCCTAACGGCCGCTATAGTTATGCTAATTTATGCTAATTAGCCGCGGTTAAGCTAGCGGACTTTAGGGTGTTTATTTTACTTATTTCTGCAAGTAGATAATACTGCAGCTGTATTTTTCTGTTACAAATATGTACAAGCTACGTTTTTGACTCTATTTTTAATGCAAATACTGACTTATACTGTTTTTTATGTCTGTTTATTTGCAGTTTTACAAAATTATTATTGGCTGAAGCAATAAACATGACAGAGTCATTCAGCATTGTCTTCACGTCAAGTCTGTTCGCTATCTGCTGAACTACACACTACATACGTTTAGTGAGGGCAGAATAACCTTAATGATGTCAACTTTATGGAACCTCAGTATAATTTAGCTGTAAGCTTAGTTTAAAACATGTGACATTTGACTGCCATCCCCACTGAGTGATGAACTTCCTCTTCTGTAGTTCAGTGAACGGTGCGTGCTGAATAAAACTGACAAAGTGATCAAATAAAACCAGCAGGGCGGCTGACAGCTATCACACTGAACACCTTATGCTCTAATATACAATATCATGTAATATAAGTAGCATGTCTGCACAGTACATGGGAATAAAGCTGCGATGCAACAACACTATTGTGTCTGCAGGGACAATCAGCAGCTCTCTCTGATCCCCTCATGCTGCGATCATCTGGACCATCCTCTCAGATTCTACATGGGCTTTCCTCTGCTGATGAAAGTGAGTGCTACATGCATCCTTATAGTACTAAAAGATGCATTTTCTTGCTCCAATAGAGCTGCTGTGGCACAAACTCCGGGTGGTGCAAGGTTATAAAACTTTTACGAAAAACATAATAGCTTCAGCATAAGACAGTATTTAACCATTTATTCAATTTTACAAGTGTAATGTCCGCTCTAAAACCAACAGACAAATTTGTCGTCCTTGTGCACACAGAGGGGAACCAAGAGACATTCTTTCTGCCAGCTGACTGGCAGTGCATTGCAATGTGTGGACGAGGGTAGAGCTTGTTGATCTGTGCACATTATAACTGGTAAAAAACTTAAATCATCACAGCACTTTCTCTTCTATTTAATGAAAAGGTCTTTAAACGGCACTAACAGTAAAGATAGAAAAATTTGCATTTAAAACCACATCTTACAACCTGTCCATGTGTGTAACACATAACCGGAATATCACTGATCATTTTTTGCAAACTAGAAGTCTTATGAATAGCAAATGTCAAGAATTAAACACTTAAAATAGTCAGAGAGATAACTTGACACTGATTTTTTTTCCTGCATGGACAAAAATATATATATATATTTTAAGGATAAACTGAATTATAGGAAAAGCATTTTGATTGAAGTGTTTAGAAAGATTATTTCTGTTTGAGACTTTATTTTATCAGTAAATGTACTCTGGTGATAAAAACCCCAATTGTAAAGTCAAAATTTTGATTACTGACATCACAGGGAACACAAGGATTTAAATGAGTTATCTAAAATATTACAAACAAGCATCTCCTACAGATTTTTACATAGATTTCTATGTAAAAACTGAAAAGCATGGCGAATCAGAAGTTTTCTGATTAAAGTGCTTTAACTGATAGATAAGTATCATATGGGTCAGTTTTTCTCACGTGTGTTGTTTTCTTTGGCTATTGTTCTCGGCTTTAGTACAAAATGAGTAATAAAAGCTTGTATGATTCGTACTGATATCATATTGGATCAATCTCAATATGATCAATTGTCAAAGCTTCAGTATCTTTATCATATTGAGGCAGTTGTTTTCAAAACCTTTAAGTGGTATACGTACGTACATAGAAAAATATGTATATACCGGTATAAAAAAAAATAAAAAAGAAATCGGTTGGGTTTCTGTGCATTTTCCCCTCTAATATTCAAATAAGTAAAATATGATTTACATTAAAAGCAACCCCCTACTTCCAAGATTTTAGAACTATGACTTTATGTGATGTCGACAGGGGCGGAGCTAGATGGGGGGCCAGGGGTGGCCATGGCCACCCTTAGCCAATCATTTGCCACCCCTACCATTTTTTCCCTCTAATACTGACGGTGGAAGCAGCAATACTCTGAAGGGGAATGTTCAAACTTATTAAACATTTAAATTTTTCATATATTAACAACTACTTACTACAGAAACACACTGTGGTTAATTTTGCACATGAATATACAAACATTAAAGATTAAAGATGATAGATACAGAATTCATGCTCTTTTCAGAACTAAATTGTGAATTATTTGGGGTTAAGATGAAATTCTGTGCCTCTGCAAGTCATCAAGGAGTCTTCAGTGTCTTCATAATAACTATAAAATGCATTAAATGTGGATATTAGTAGATTTAAATATCATTGATTTGCAGAATAATAATGATAAAAGTAGGTAAGAACATATAAATATGTTTGCCCCAGAACTCAAACCTGAAAGAATTTTGTCCACTATACCTTTTATTTACACAGCATAGATGTTTAAATATATATATATATATATATATATATATATATATATATATATATATATATATATATCTATTTGTTTGTAAAGGCTGCAGGAAAGTATAGTTTGTCTTTACAGTGGAATCCGCTTATAGTGATCACGTTGGACCAGAGCTAATTTGAACACTATAGCTGGTTGATTTCTATATCCGAATTTACCGTTATTTCACTTATTTTTTATGCAGGATATCATCTAAATGCCATTTGTGTGGTTTTTCAATGGGAAAAATGAAATGAAACAGATAGCTTCCACATTTACTGAATTTTATTACAATACCATGCAACTTTAATTACAGTATACTGTGCGCAGACATAACTCTGGTAGCCTGGTGCCACCGGTGCATTTTTTTTTAACAAGTCTGAGGTTTGAAACAAACGGTTTAATAGAACAACAACATGGAAGATAACTGCATAGGCTACAGAAAATTAAAGCTAGCCTACCTCTGTTTTGTGTTCCGGATCGGCTGCGCCGCATTAAGAAATCACTTAACATCCACTTTTCCATGGATCAGCGCATTGTCCAACACCGAGTTAACTTCTTTTTCAAAACAATGTAAAAGTTCAAAGTTTTTGAAACCAACATGCAGCAGACCAGTCTTTAAAATGCAAACTGCATTCCTCATCTCAGCTCTGGATGAGACAACAGTCTCCTCCTCCTGGCTGCATGCAGCACTGGTACCCGTACCAAAGCACTCTTTTACCTCCATGATGATGTCCTCATCCGTCACGGGCTCTGACACCGGAGTGCTGTCATCACTTTCGATCCACTTAATTATTTTTGCACATGTTTACATTAGGGCTGCAACAACGAATCGATAAAATCGATAAAAATCGACTTTTAAAAGCGTTGGCAACGAATTTCATCATCGATTAGTTTTGTCACGCGATTATTGCGTCATCCGCCGCGCCGTCATCACTGCCTCTTGACTGAAAGAGAAAGAAAAAAAAATATGGCAGAGCGAGTCGGCGCCGAAGGAGCAGTGTTGCCAACTCAGCGACTTTTCAGACCCCTCCAGCGACTATTTTTCAAAAAAGCGACTAGCGACAAATCTGGCGACTTTTTTCGGTTTCACTGGCGGCATTTGGAGACTCTTACGTGAAAGCATGTATCGTTCCTACTCTGCCGTGGGGCGCCTCCCCCCACTCCCGCAGGAGTCCCTCTCAGCTGCAGTCAGAGCCTCAGCGTCCAGACTGCAAATGAAGCGCGCATGCACCGGGATTGACGGCGCAAATTGATCACAATAATTAAAATAGCCTGCGCTTTGTAAAGCGAAAAAAGTGATAACATGCAACTTTTTTCAAAAGAAATTAACATGGCACGGAACCACCATGTTTGTTTGGTTTTAAAGTGGGGAAACGTAACGTTAGTTTCTCAGGTAGCTCATCGGATGCTTTCCTTACCGTGTTAGTAGGTTACAGACAGTGATAAGGTTGGCTACTTATTTTACTTTTAATTTCATTTGAATTAGCTTAAGCAGCGTTTAGATTTACTTTATAAATAAATTAACTTGCAAATTATGAGGGCAAGGCTTTTAAAGTTTAAATCTTCTGGCAAAGATAAAGTAAAGAAGATCCTGCAATTTATGGAAGTAAAGCAGAATAAAATCCAGCAAGATCAGTAATATGTCAATTAATTATATGCCACATTCCCATGTAAATATCTGTCTTTGGAGGATGTGTTTTTTACCACCCCTTGTTCTCTCATTTTTATTCCAAATACAATTTATAATTTGAATCACAGGGCTATTTTTATCTCTATGGTTAAGTATTTTCTCAAGTAGCAACTTTAACTGCTATACTTTCCTGTCTTAAAAGGCAGAACTCTTCTAGTCTAAAAAAACTCAATTGTTGAAATGGGGGGCCTATTGTTTGAACCCCTTAGGGGCTTTTAAAAACAAAAATGTCTTTTTTTGCGCTTTATGAAACAAAGTACCCTATATTTTGTGGATGTACAGCTACATTTCTCATGTAAGTTTGCGTAGTTTTAACACAAACATTTATTTTTCATATTGCACCAGTACAGTTAATGAGCAACCTGTACTTGTGTGCTTGTTTGTTCTGTCTAAAATGTTTATTTTGGAATAAAGAGGTTAATATAAGAAATATTTTTTGTCCGATTCATCGATTAATCGAAAAAATAATCGTCCGATTCATCGATTTTTAAAATAATCGTTAGTTGCAGCCCTAGTTTACATTCATAAAATGGCAAAAAATGAACACTATAAGTGGATTTCTTGATTACTATAAATGAATTATTTAAACAGCATTTGTATAGAAATGATTCTGTCCCAAGTCTTTTGATCTATATAAGCGGTTGATTACTATATCCGTGACCACTATAAGTGGATTCCACTCATAGGCGGATCTACTGGGGTGGCATAGGGTGGCAACTGCCACCCTAAATGACAGCCTTGCCACCCCTGCTGCCACCCCAGTTGGCGGTAGGGGTCGGGAGGCTTATAAATTATGGATCATTTGAGAATTACGACCGCTAATTTCAAATGTCGGACTGCAGTGAATGCAGCACGAGATGACGCGAGAGCGACTGAGACTGATTGTTTTGAAAACCGAATGGGGCAAAGCGAGGGAGCCAGGGGTGATGGGGAGAGGAGACACAGGATGAAACAGGTAAAAACTGTTTAACTATCTATCGAGAAATTAAATCATAATTAAAGCACAATGTTGCTAGCATAGCTGCAATGCTGATTTTGAGATGATAAAAATCAGGTTGCAGAACGTTATTTCTCTATCTATGATGTTAGTTAGGCCTGACGTCTCAGGCTCATAAAGACATATTTGCGGTCAACTATGACAGAAAAGAGACGATCAAGTTTGGTTGAACTCAAATCAAAACGCACAAAGGCATTGGATCTAAATAAATTAGTGAAGCGTTTTGCTGAGAAACATGGAAATCACTGCATTCAGCTGTTATAGTCATGTTAACTTTATGTTCTGCTCTCTGGTGAGCCTTTACAGAGCTGTTACATTTTGTTTTGGCACCTGAGAAAATCTGATATTTCCTTTAATAAAACCAAAAGTGTTAAAAGTAAAAAATGTGATACTGGTGTGAATCCTGCTTAATATGAAGCAGTGTTGTTGTTTCTTTTTTTGTATATATAATATGAAACTATCCAGAAATGACCTGTATGAACCTACTCACAAGCAAAATGTATTTTTATGTTGCTTCTTTTCAGATTTGTGGAGATTTTGATGTAACATACAGAACCCGCCTTTTTGTTGATTTGTTGATACAGCAGTATGGAGGACCAACTCTGCCATATTTAAAAATAAATACAGAAATAAATAAATGCTCAATAAATAAATAAGCATACAATTAATTGCCACCAAAAATACAATCAACAAATAAATGTAAGTAGAAATTAAATTATACAGCGAGTCATTAAGGTATATAACTCTTTTAATTGGCTTCTTTATTTCTTTGCCTTTTTAATATTTACCTTATTTATTTTTTTGTCATTTATTATCTTCAACTTCATTTTTTAATTACTTATATTTTTAAGTATTTACTTATGTGCATGTTATCATATTTTTGTCTGTTTTATTCTTCCTTTGTATTTTTTTACCCTAGTTATTTCTTCGCCGCTATTTCTTTCTGCCTGCCCTTTTAACATTTCTGCCTGCCATTATAATATAATTTCTAATTACATTTATTTGTTGATTGTATTTTGGTGGCAATTAATTGTTTGCTTATTTATTTATTGAGCATTTATTTATTTCTGTATTTATTTTTAAATATGGCAGAGTTGGTCCTCCATATACAGCTCTATCTACAGCATATTTACATGCATGAAATGTCCCTTTCATGTTGCCTTAACTGCTGTATGTCAAGTTACTGAGGAACAAATGGGGTAAATGTGTGTTCAGAGTAAACATTACATAGATGTCCAGTACCTTGTTCGGGTGCGTTGACACATTTATTTCTACTGTGTAGCTCTGCTCACTTTAGTCCAGCTCAGTCCATAGATCTCTGATGGGGAATTTTTTCTTTCTATCGTTTCTTTTTGTGCAAATGCTGCAAAGCTGCCTCTCTGACAGTCAATCTCACACATCTACTACTCAGCACCTGTGTCTTACCTTAATACCTTTCCTGTGATAATGCCCCTCTAGAAGTAGTGTTATCATTCTTCTATCTCCTATTAAGTGAGATCACATTGTACGATGTATTATTAATATGAACTGTTTCACATGAAACACTAGTACTGTACATACTATTCTCACCAAACTGTGATAACTGCGATTAAATTCAGTGTAAACAAATGCCATATGTTGCCACCCCTAAAAAATTCCTGCCCCCCTCTTGCCACCCCATAAATATTTTTCTAGATCCGCCCCTGATTCCACTGTATTTAGAAAATATGGATGTTGTGCTCGTTCCTGTTGGAACAGTTTAGATTGACCCCAGAGGTTCTGGTGCCTTTCGGCCACCCCTATTAGGATTTTCTGGCTACGCCTCTGGATGTTACGGAAGAGGATTAGGGCCACTAAAGAAAAAAAAAAAGTTAAGTGATTTTTACATTTTATTTCAGTTTAATAAGTGGAAAAAGTCAGAATTCTGACTTTTTTCCTACATTAAAATATATTAAAGTTAACTGTTTTTTAAAATTTTATTTCAGTTTAATATGGGGAAAAGTCAGAATTCTGCCTTTTTTTCTCAGAATTCTGCCTTTAATCTCAGAATTCCGACTTTTTTCCTATATTAAACTGAAAAAATAAAATAAAAAATCTGTTAATTTTTTTTTTAAGTGGCCCTAATCCTCTTCCGTAGGATGTCAACACATAAAGTCTTGCTTTTTTTATGGCCTTTTATTTCAATTAGATAACTTGATTAAAAGACATAAAAAAAAAACTATCAATGACATGTCCTATATGACAAACCACATCTTAAGTAAGTTTATAAAGCAGCTTAATCGTTGCACCAACCTTTTAACTCTAATGATCTGGTCCCTCATGGGCTTGATGTCCTGGAAGCTCTGCTGGTTGACCAGGCTGTAAACCAGAATGAACCCCTGTCCGTTTTTGATGTACAGATCCCGCATGGAGGCGAACTGTTCGGTACCGGCGGTGTCCAGGATCTCCAGCACCGACGGAGAGGAGTCCACCTCGATCTCCTTGCGGTAGAAATCCTCTATGGTGGGGTCATACTTTTCAATGAACGTCCCGGTAACGAACTGCACAGTGAGGGCTGATTTCCCGACCCCACCGCTGCCCAGGACCACCACTTTATACTCACGCATCGCGGCTTTCTAATCAGCTGCTGCGGGTTAGCAATCTGCTGCGCTCACCATTTGGATCAGACTCGTCAATAGTGCTGTCATTGCTCAACTAAAGCAGAGCACAAAGACTCGGAAGGTCTCATTGTGGAGATTGTTCCCCATCGCAGACAGGCCAGGCGCTGGCATCCGCGGACTGCAGATGTCCGCCGAAAAAACAAACGCGCACAGAGGATGAAAATATCGGCCGATAACGTGGATAGTTCGAGGTTTTCATCTGATTATTTCAGCCTTTCGCAGGAAAAAAAAAATAGAAACAACTTTGCTCCATAGAGGACGCAGAGATTCTCAAGCTTTGGAGGAAAGCAGCACAAACTAAAACTGCAGCGACGCCTAATTATCGAACTTGCGTCTGTTTCTTTTTCTTCACCATCTCCGGCATGTCTCCACTTCTCTCTCGCCCCCTTTACCGCGACCCGGAGCGCGTTGCAGCCGCCATACTCTCGGGTGGAGACCCGCGGCCGCTGCGAATCCAGCCGGTCCCCGCTCGGCTTCCGTACAGAGGCAACAGGGGAATATGAAAAAAACAAAACATAAAGCGTCCCTCCCCCATCAGAAGGACGGGAAAAAGGTCCAATGGTGGCCTCCGTAGTTTGTAACTCTCATTGGAGTCTGAATGGGAGGCCAGGTGAACGAGCCAGTGATATTTCCGTTTATTTGTTAAACTTTCCATAATTCGTTTGCTTCGGTGACATCAAAGGACTGGTCAGCCAATCAAAGGGCTCGCTCTAGGGACGTGTATCCAAGAGGAGGACTAAAGCGCCGGATGCTGTTGCTATAGTAACGCAGCAATCTTTTGCTATGATATAGTGCCGCTGCCAAATGAGAGGGGAATTAAATTGAAATATAGAAAAAAAATGTAATGTACAAATACTTTAAATTTAATGTTTTTTTAAATTATTGTTATTATTTTAGATCAACTAGATCAGTGCTTCCCAATGTTATGGTTTTGTTCCCACTTTATCAACCAACATGGTCAAAAAAGCACCACTACAAAATGGACAGATCAACTACTTTAGCTGTGAATGCTCTTTGTTACATTATTAAATTGGTGGTGAATTGATTTGGTAGAAATGTTTGTATGCTTGACAAATATTTTGGAATATAAAACAATTCTGGTAATAATTTGTTGTTGTATTTGGAAAACATCCAATACCACATTATTTTAAAACACAGAAGCTTGTTTTTAAACCATTTACCAGGTGTAATTTCGTCTTTTCTTTAAGTTGAGATTATCTCAAATGATCCAGATTTAGATTATTAAATTATTTTTTAACCAAGCAGTACGTTTTTGGCAGGCATATTTTAAAAGATAAGAAAATGAATATTATTTTTGTCATATTTCATAACTCCTCCTTAAAATTTCAAATTAATGTATACACATCTAAATAACCTGTTTTTTTTCTCCTTTTGACATCCTTATATTTACTGTTCAGCTTTTTGTATGTTTTGTATCTTTTCATCACTCTAATTATTTGCTAACTCTACACATTTTCTGTCAGACCTAATCATTAGTAGATGTTACAACTTTTTCTGTCAGAATACAAAAAAAATAAAAAAAAATAAACCAAAGATGACTTTACAATCTAAATATCCAAGGGCCATTAATAATTTTGGGCTTTACTATAAGAGATAATTATTTTATAGATTCTGGTTTTGAATGTGCTACTACAAGATTACTGTAACACTTCTAGCCACCAATTACAAAACTTTCTGGAATCCTCTTAACTAATTTACATTTATTGTTCACTTAATTAATTTAACTTAATTTTTTTTGAGGTAGAAGTAGTATTTCGTGCGCACGAAATACTACTTCGTGGCCACGCAAGAAGTATAACGTGCGCACGAAATACTACTTCGTGGCCACAATTAAAAAATTGTTTTGACCTTGTCATCAGAGGGGCTCCGTAGCAAACATTTCAATAAAGAGGAAAAAATAAAAATACAAATAGACATTTTAAAAATAACTCCAGAGGCATGTGCTCCTAGAAGCTTGCTTTTGCAAGCTGTGAATTTGATTGAAACATACATAGTAAACAAATAGAAAACCTGAGCATGGAACTGTGCTGTTAAGATCAAAAACTTTATTTTAAGAGACTTTGGGTGTTTAATTTCAGCTAAGACTATTAGATATATAAAAAGGGAATAGCTTAATTATATATATATATATATATATATATATATATATATATATATATATATATATAATTACCTTTTAGGCAAAATAAGCATAAAAATGAGTTTCTAATCTTACTAATCATTTGTTAGAATCTTACTCATCAGCTCACTTAAAATATGTAAATGTTTGATTCCAAGTTACTGTATGTCGACTGTTATTAGTGAATCTTTGAAGCCCAAAGTCACTGCTAAAGACAATATATTATTTTTTATTATTATGATAATGACACAGATGTTAGAGTGCATGTTAAATAAAAACAGACTCCAAAGCTTTGCATTTATATGACATTTTTTATTTGCAATATCTCCAGTTTTACACATTTTCTAATTTAAATGACCAAAACTGTCCACCTGAAATGTTTAATTATGCTCAAATAACTCCTATCAGGATGCAAAATGATTGCACCAGCATGGCTATTTGAAGAGATGGCTAACTCTTTAGTTTAATCATACACAACGCCTAGCTGATCAATCCATTCAACCTGAGGCATTTCACAATATCATTTGTGTTGTGATACAATCGGAAACTACATTTTCAATCTCTAAACTTACTCAACCTTAATAAAAACATCAGTCATAGTATCTCGTTGAACAACGTAACAGTTTCAGAACAAACAGGAACTCAGGATAGATTAAAGATAAGGCAAAGATTACAAATAAATCTTCTTAGTCATTTGACAGTTGCCAAAGTGCAGACAGGAGGTGTTTCTTTTAGTAAGACAAAACATTCTGACTGTCCAAATCATCTGGTCTTGAATATCCAATATGAAGCAGCTCCATGTGTATTCCTGCTAAGCTCTTTGTCCATAAAATGTACACAAATATTAGGTGTGAAAGCTTAATTAAAAGGAAAATGGGTATTCAGAGCTAGTGACACACTGAAGTTTAAAACAGTCTGAATACAACTTCTGAACCATCAAACCTTCTACATGAAGTAGAGCAATCTGTCTACATACATGTATGCAATTAGCATTAGTGACATCAGGGATAAAAAAAAACAAAAAAAACTGTTGACTAGTTCCCCTCCTTAAATCACCAGCTTAATGTGGTGGGACAAGTTTGTGATTCTCAAATAGGAAGGAATGGCAGATTTTTACCGACTCAATCACGGGACTGTAAATAAATATCTATGACAAATTTTCAAATATCGAATGCAGGACTAGTAGCCATGCTGTCAACAGATTCCACTCAATGAGGTTTTTGAGCTTCTCAGAAGAAGGGTAACTCCTGAGAGTCAATGGTGACTGCAGTAGGGAGATCTGAAAACAGATGCGTTCCAGTAAAATACCACAGAAGTTTTTTGTTTAAGAAAAAATAAAGAAAATATAAGAAAAGCAAGGTTACAGATAATTCAGTAAATCTCTGCATTCAGTTTCTGATCACTGTAATACCCAACTTCTACTGTAGTTAAACTTTCTAATATACAGCAATTATCTCACATTTTCATCAATTTATTCTTGTGAATGTCTTTCTGATCAAACTCTTTCACTGTGTAGCATCTGAAATATAAGTGCTATGCAAAAAAAATGTAAGTAGCATCATATGTGGAACTGTTTTAGTTTTCCGTGTTTATACAACTGGTGCAACACACTGCTGCACATAACAAGCAACTCAAAAGCCTTACTTTTAAAGACATTCGTTGTCTCTTGACAAGGCAGTATCCTGATCCTTTTATTTTAATAGGATGAAACTAAGAGTCAATGTTTCAAAGGAACTAAAAAGATCCAAAGTCATCTTAATAAATTACATTCTTCATAAAATATAACAGAGTACATTTTAAGTGTCCTAAACTAAGAAATACTACTGTGTACTTATTTCAGTATATTCTAATCAAGTCTAAAATTACTGAAGGGGGAAATAAAGACCAAATAAAGGATTTTCAAACCGTAGGGTGTATTCACAACAGTAAAGTCCTTTGGTCTGCTTGTTTGGTCTAGACCAAAATCGTATGTGTTTTTTTTTTTTTTTAATTGGTGTGGTTTGCTTTCAAATTATGCTTTTTGCAAGTGAACTATAACTTCTAACAAAGCAACATGTGCGACGGTCGTTGCTTCCATTGGACTGAAGGACGAAAGTGAGAAAGAAAGAGCAGATCCGAAAAATGAAAAACTAGTGTGAAAGTCCTGCGCGTTGTATCTCTTTTCTGCACATTTGCGCTGTTATTACAGCTGCAAAATAATTTTTAGTGTCAAGAGCAGTTCATTCAACACAGGCTTCGCAATGTTCTAACTTTGGAACTGTGTCGTAGAATAAATGAACAGCGGCAGCAACGTTGCTAAGCAACTGACCGGTATGATTTTAGAATTTGTTTAGTCCAAAGAGATTTCTGTAGTTGGGTGAAATCGAGGTCGGTTTGTATTCTTATTTTAAGCAAACCACAGCAGAGTAAGAGTCTGTCTGGAGGCGGAACAAAACCGCCTCAAAAAGGGGGTCTGGTGGCTTGGTCCAGACCATGGTTCACTTAGGGGAAACAAACTCTGGTCTTTTTAAAGCGGACTACATGTGTTAGGTCTGAATATGCCCTTAGGAAATAGAAGTACACCAGATAAGTTATTCTTCTTAAAAACACAATAGTCAGACTGGCTGCTGTGATGGTTTAACCACACAAACACATTTCACCAAAACTATTTTTTACCTCTGAAATTCTATCATACCATAAAATATTCTTAGCTCATTTACAACATATTTTTTTAAAAACCTAAAAAAAACAAAAAAAACAAAAAAAAAAAACTGGATAATAGGTCCTATCCACAGTACTGTGTTTTAACATTGGTAAGAATTTTATTCAAACTAAATCATATCAACTTTTCAAGAAAACGCACTGACTTGGCACAGCACACTACATTGGAAATCGGTCTCAAACATCAGTGGCTGAATAAGTACATTACTGAAGTGCTTTTTCACACAAAACTTTGTAAATATTTTAACATGTTGATTCAGTAGCATTACGCAACACAGTCTACATCCTCTTGGATTTAGAGGTTACATTTCAGAAACTTGGAGGTTCCAATCTGATCCATAATGTTTTCTAAACGTTTCCAGAACTTTTTGGTTCCAGTACCCAGTACTAATGGGTGTTTAAATTGATGTCTAGAACAACTAGCACTTTTGCAGAATCAGCTATATTCCTAGAGCTTACTGAGCATTCAAGTAAGCAGTGTTTATTATCCAGTAATGTGTATCTGGGTACTTTCAAAGTACTTCTTGAAACTCATAAATATGTTTTTAAAAACAAGTATTAGGTTCCACAGGGTTACAATTCACCTTGTGTTACACCTCATACTACTAAGGTTTGGAAAGTACCTTAGAGGTTAAAAAGGTAAAGATACTTAACAAGAAAAGTATCTGGTAAAGGTTTCTGAAGGTAATCTCGGAGTTCCAGGAAAGTAAATATGGACTGTGTTGTGTACTTCTACCTACCATTGTATGTAGGCACTTGAAACATTCAAACAAAACAATTCTGAAAGTGTTCACACAACACCTTAGCAGTTGTAATCCCAGCTGGCATACCTACCATAGCCACTCTTTCTATTGTTTAAACTTTATCCTCTAAACATCTGACTCAGAGTAATAAGCTTATGAAGTTTATATTGTTAAATGTACACCACTTTTAATGTGACTACTGTGATGGCTCATGAGAAATTATTTGACATCAGATGGATTATACAGCATTTCCTCTCAGCATAGAACCTGTCTATGCAATGCAAAGGCACACCAGAAGGTGGAGCACTGATCCAGTTCTCTGGGGATCTTTCTGAGCATTTTAAAGGGATGTCCATAAGCCAGTTTTCATATTATACATTATAACATGAGAATAAAAAGCTAAATAAGTGCTTGCCACTGGTTTGTTAAATTTAAGTAAGATCTGGCACTATGGAATCATTATAAAAAAAATTTACTTAAATAAAACATTCAAGGTAAAAACAATTCGCAATATATGACCCATCTGACATTTCTTTGACCAACCTAAATGTATTCAGCCATAAATATGTACACACTTAAATGGTTTATAAGTGAGATTTCTAGCCTTTTTGTTCAGGACAGTTCACAAGGTGTTATTACTGTATTTACACTGTGTTCTTTTCTGCTGTTTGGGACTTTTCTGGCTGCATTTGTACAGAATTGCCTCTTTTAAAGAGGCGATTCCTGTACAATTCACATATGTAGACACAATACTTTAATCTTAATTTAAACTTAATCAAGATCGGTAAACGGGGGCAAAGTATTCATGAAAAGATTGAAAATGTATTTTAACATAGATTTAAAAAACGTGCACTGACGACAGAGGTTCTATAATGCAAAGTAACCCTCAAACTTGAACATATCAGTAGCAACATTATGAACATGCAGGTTGTTGTATGGTGTGCATGATGTTAGTAGAATGTTTGTAGGGAGGCTGTTCAGCACCTCGGACAGCTGCAATGTGGCAGCGACTTCTGTTTCTGATGGTTACTTGAGGATGATCTGTTTTAAAAAGTAGAAGAATAGTTTCACACAACAGAGCCTTGAAATGTGCTTTTTTTTGCAGTTCTGGACAGTTTAAATATACTTCAGCATTCAGGTGATAAAGTTTCTATCTTTCTTTTTCTCTTTTGCACAAATAACTATTGTATTCTTAATAAAAAAAAACTATTTCAGAAATTTCTGAGCTTTAAATCAACAGATCCAGGAATTAAGGAAATCATTTATTTTCTTTTTATGTAACTAGGTTATCAAAAAGAGATTTTAAACAAATAGCACCAAATAGGTTGGGATAAATGGAAAGCAGTGAAATAGATAGCATTCTAAACTGTCACTATTCTAAAATATTTTATCATCAGCATTAAACTGTTGAAAGCTGAGGATGTTAGGAGATAAAATAAAAGCAAAATCTCCCGAAGGTTTCATGTTTCTCAGCAAAGATAAAAAGCATAGAAATCTCCTATGATTGGTTACAACCAAAAACTTTAATTTATCAGGATTTTATGTGATAAACTAACACAAAGTATCACAAAACTTAAGTAAAATTACACCCAAATACACCATCTGTTTACAAAATTAACAAATAAAATCTGAAAGGTGCGGCTTGCACTTATAATCTGCCCCCCTAGAGATGTTTGCCTGTTCTTCCTTGCAAAGCAGCATTATTTTGTGAGGCAGGGATGCATGCGAAGTATCTCTGAAAAGCAGTTTTCAAGATTTGACAAAGATTATTCATTGAATTTTGATAGAACTTTACCTAGTCTTAATAAACATAATTTGATGTAAAAATTTTGGTTCAGGTTGTGTATTTACAGTATTTCTGGCTTAACTGCCTCTCTTTAATGTGCAGTTCCAGATAGAAATTTTCACTCTGATAAAAAAACAACAATAACCACATTATGCTTACAAAGAGAATGTTTACATCTTAATATAACCTGCATTATAGGTTCCTACACTGCTATTTAGGTTTGAAAAGACAACAGTGAACAAAGCACAAAACATGCAATAAAGAATAAAGCGACACGGTTTGTTGCAGGTTGAAGACTTCTTAAGAAGTGTAGTCTGCAGTAAGGGAAAGGAATGAAATACAGCCTAGCAGTTCTGCTGAAGGTCTAAAGGTATACAAAGCTGTATGGCTGTAAAGCAAGCGTGAAATCCTGATGCTGATGAAGCAACTCCCCTGATTTCATCTCCCAGATGAAGCACTGATACAAAGCTCAAGGATTTACCACAGAAAGCTTTAAAAAGGAGCAAACCTGATTGGCTGGTGCTGTTGCTGCGTAGGGGACACTTGTGGCAGGAGTGGCTGCTGCAGAGACAGTAGCAGGCGTAGCACTGTACATCATGGGGACTTTTTCAGGAGGGGAACCATGAAAGCAATGAAAAGGGAGGTGAAGCGTTATGGTAACCATAGCAATGTTTCTCGTTCTCTGGCCAAGCAAATATACAATGACAGTAGCAGCAAGCCATCATTGGGTTAGCCAGCAGATGGCATGTGATCACATGGCAAAGCGAGACAGCAAGGGAGAACATAAAAGGTGCGCTAATAAGAAATGTAATTAGGAAATTTGCTCAGTAATGGACATCCCATAAGTCTATAGATATATTCAAATTTAATTAATGAATTTCAGGGATACTGATCATATTTCCTAATATTTCCCAGAGGTGCATGGAAAAGTCTACAGACAGAATCTGTCGAAGTGATAACATTTTAACATTAACTATTAGGAACAAAAAAGGAAATTTTATACCTGGGATGAGAAAAATGTTAATACATATGTAGATAAACAAAGACATTTTAAAGTTCAGGTATTCTGGACCTGGAAAAAAGTTTTAATCATATTCATTTTTAAACTATGGAATTTAAGACATTTTTTGAAGAAGACGAAGAAGTAACATACCATAGTTGTTAGCAGGAGTCATGCAAAAGACAGAACCTGTGTGATTACAAAACAAGAAGAACAAATTTAGCTTATTCGGACCATTCTGTTTGAATCCAATTACATCATTCAGGAATGTTTGCATCAGTTGTTTTTCAGATGTCTAGTTCAGGCATTATTTCATATTACTCTGGTTTCCATTGTGGTACCAAGAGCCGCCCATAGGAAGGATAACATGACACAAACAAACATAAACACAGTCAGTGTTTAGGTGCTGCATATTTATTTATTCATTCATCTGAACCAACTAGATCCCTGCTTTTTAGCTTCAGCTCTAAAATTTCTCTGCTGCAAACTCATAAATTTGTTATTTCATACTCATGCATTTATTTGTATTCCATAGTAAATGCAATTGATTCTTGCAAATACCAGAACTTGTACATAAAGTCTGTCTGTCTGCATCATTTCTAAACATTTAAACAGATGCTACTATCCAATAATTACTTAGAACTCAAGTAGCCTTTTTACCAGACACTTTTTTGCTTTTACTCGATTCATTTCTTTGTTTCCTTTTACTTTGGTAAAAAAAATGCTGAAGTATTGCTACTTCCATTTTTCGATTCCCACCCACCTCTGCAAATTAGTGTGTGAATAAATAATCGACTGATTGTTTACGAATGGTTTATTAGATTAAAATTAGTTCCGTTCGATTCATTGATAACATCTGCAGAGGATGAATTTCTTTCAGTATTGTAATGTAATTGCTGTCCACTAGAGAGATGATGTTTATGCTTAAGAAGAGCCTCACTGGTAGAAGTAATGAAAGAGCGGACGGATGCTAGTGCTGAAACATGAATCGATCTAGAGTCCGGTGCTGAATTATCAACACAGTTTAATGGAAAGAAGGATGCTGAATACCCTCTCTGAAGTTCTGTTAGTATATATTAAAACTCTATTAACTCAAGAAGTTTAAAGGCACTGCTAGCAGCGCAAAGTATTAACCAGCACCAATTGCTGGATTGAATAAAAACAGACAGCAGTTAGCATCCGCTTCATTGAAATGAGGTGGCAAATAGTCTGATAGCATGTCAGATTAACATATCCTGTCTGTTAATGATATCTTTGCATGTCTATAAGGGGGAAGTTATAAGTGTTAAAAAATGAATTTTTCTCATATTTATTTAGTATCAGACGTTCCTGTTTTGTTATATTTTCTCAACATTTTTAGTTCATTCAGTCAGTTTTTAAAAATATAATTATGTACTGCTTTTTAAAATTCAGCATATTGTAAAAAATATATATCTAGATTCTTAAGTTAATGGAAAGATTGTCTTATACAAGACAATTTACAAAACATCTGTTTTAATAGATTACAGATGTTTAAAAAAAAAAATCAATCAATTGATTGTTGGTTGATCGATAAGATCAGCCAATTTTAGATTAATTCATGAATCTATAACATGTATCCTCAGTTTCATAATATTTCAAGTGCCATGTATTTATGCTCTGAAAGTAAATAATGTATTTTACTAATTAAATAGACTTTGAATGCCATCGAATCCCCACACCTTGTACTGGTTTTAGTTTAGAGTCAGTGCCAAAATTATCCTTGCAAACATTTATAAGAAAGTGACTTAATCAGATAAGATATGGCAATATGTTAGGAAACCAGCACTACACATCACAATGAACACACTTATATCTGTGTAAAACATGCTAGAGTCAGAATCAAACATTCCCATTTAGAGAGGATGGGAAAAAGACAAACATGAAACTGAGGTGAAAGTTAAATTTCAAGCTGCAGCACTACAATGGTTTAGAATAGATAGTACATTAATATGCTGTTCCATCCAATGTCCAGAGTATCTATCCATATAAAAATTCTCCTTGACCATTTTGACTGAGCCTTCGAATTGTTTTTATATAATTTTCCTTCCACTTCACAATTACATATTACTGTTTTGCTGTTTTTGAGGAGAAATCAAAATAATACAATTTAATCTTTATGGTTGCAATGTAAATATAAGTTGTATTAATGGCTCTGTGGAAAAGCTCACCAGTGGGATAAAATCCTGCTGCAGCTTGCTGTAGCTGTGTATTGGCCAAAGCCTGCTGGTAGTGCAATAAACTGGGTGAGAGGAGAGAGCTGGCCCAGCTGCTCTTCTCAAGGGCTGGTCTCTTTGGTAGGTGCTGCAGGACGCTGGGTGGAAAGCCCTGAAAAGTGACAGAAAGAGGCATGACAGCTACTTCATTCTCACTTCTCCAAGGTCCTGTTCTTAATTTGTTAAAAATCTTTTTTTAAATATATATATAAATAAATATAGTACTAAAAGAAACATTCATATAAAAACAACCACAGTTGAATCATTCCAGTAAAATTGATGATAAAACATAACGTTTTGAACAAATTTGGCTATTTAAATGTACACTAATAGTGGATGTTTGCAGGTGAGAGGCTACATGAAGAAGCTGTCAATTACAAATGGCAAAATAAAATAAAAAAATTGTTTCTTTTTTTTTTGTTTTGTTTATGACAACAGCAACATGCAAAGCAAAAGGTGAAAAGTACCAGGTCTACAGCTGCCTCGAGGGGTCGCTTCATTGCTTTGGCGGTCGACTGAGTCTTTTAATAGCAGGCAGCGAGCACATGATGGCAGTGGGCCAATGGGGGTTCAAGAGCATTAACATACAGGTAACAGCAAGAAGAGGTGCATCATGGAGAACAGCATTGTGGTGAGAGGAGGGGGAGGGAGGGGAGGGGGACAAAAACAAAATAATCTGAATGCAGTATACCACATAAACATTCATGCACAGTAACAAAATGTATTATAGGGTGATTAAATGATTAAAAACAAGCTGTAAGTCTGAATTTTGTTAATAAATAGATTAGACAAACAAAGATTTACAGTGATTTTTGTCTAATATACGTATAAACACATATACCCTCAAAATGCACAACTATATACAGTTTATATTACCTAAGAGAAGCTCAGATAAGATTAAGAGAATGAAAATACAGTAAAATTAGTGGAGCTTCGCATAATAACAGAATTTTAGACTCAACACGCCAAACGAATTGGATAGTCTGAGAAAGGGATATAGATGAAAAACACAGCAGGCATTGAAAATGTTCGCTGTTAAATGAAAGATGATTTGGTTTTATGAGAGCCAGCCCAAAGACGTGCCACAAATCAGCAGATGAAACATGCGCTCGGCATCATAAAACACAGTGGAGCTCCATTTACTGCGTTTACTGCAAAGCTTGGGGTGGAATGATGGATACCTCTCTGACATATATGAAAATCTACACCTGCTTTTTAGTGTAAAAAAAGAAAAAGAAATATACCGTACACATGTAACCAGAGAAGACAATATACATGAGAGGTGATGTAAATGGTCAAAGTACATTTTTAATCATGGTACCAATTCTTTAAATCTACAGCTAAATTTAGATTGTTCATCCACAGAATCGAAATAAGATCTACAAATATTTCAAATTTGACTGCCAATATTTTGCTATGTAAAAATCCTTATAAAGTATAAAATGTGGGAAAAATAGTAAATTCCTTGATAGTTGCTTTACTGTCGCTTATCGCAGATGCGAATTGAAGAAGAGAGAATACTGATATTTAACCCAAAACATGTTGAAGACTTTTTGCAACTAGTTTTTTTATTAATTTTTCAGATGAAGGGAACATTTTGATAGGTTTACATCAAAACAACCTTGCTCTTTAGAAGGAGCACATTCCTTTTTAAAGTTGTAGGAAAGCGGCTGTTCCAACGATTGCATTTCCGAATTCTCCCGAGTGGTGCCCGATTTTACAGGAGTGAATAAAGTGAATGTGGCGGAAGGTTCGCAAGCTTTTGGTTGTGGCCGGTGTCTTGGAAGCATCTTTCTAACCAGTTAGCAACTTAGCGCTAGTAGGTTCCCAATGGGAAATTACATTGGGACCAAGTAGCCCTTAGCAACGACATTGTCAAGGAACGTATGGAGAGAGGAAATATGCAAAAGGAGGAGAGTATGTGTTGTAGGTCGTGGATGAGTCTCCTCCGTCATACATTTTTTATTTAGAGGGGCGGCAGAAGCTTGGTTTGGTGTAGAAGGGTTACAGCCGAACATGTTTGAGCCCTTGCCTCGCAATGCTGCCTGTTCTGTTAGCTCTATGGCTGCCGAAGACACAGACGTCCATCCCTGTGAACACTGGGACGGAACTCAATGGTAAAGAAAATTATTCTTATTTCTTATTTCAACGGTTGCGTATATTAGCTGCGACGTATGAATCAAGATGCTATGACTGAAAACATTTGATTGACAGCTAACGTATAACTAACTGGCCTGCTAATGAAAAAAACACCCACAAATTTTAAGACATTTTTAAATAGAAATGTTCTAACATTTGGGACAACATGGTCTGATAAAGAGTACATTTATATACATGTTTAAGCCAGAATGATTTGAAATTTAAATATGACTTCCCCACGACTTTAAAATCTACTGTATACTACATGGCTGCACTGGCTAATTGCAAAGCAGAAATAAGCAGTGCTCCAAATTTAGCATTGTGATAGGAAACACAGTAGCTGTTATTATATCCAGTCATGGTAACATTCTATCCTCTGCAGCCATAGTGATGCTTCTTTAGAACTAGGAAACCTTGCACTCTAAATCTGTATACCCTAAAGTAAACTGCAAAGACTATTTTTTTTTGTGACAGAAACATCAATTTCTCCAATAGAAGGTTTAGGAACTTTCTATCTAGATGTTTCTTTAGCTTATGGAGTCCTACGTAAGAAATAAATAAATTCTAATTGCTTAATCGAATGGAAAAAGATGAGATTCATGAAGAAATCCTGACAGTGTGAAAAGAAAGGACTGGGATGCCACCTTTTCTAACATTTGTAAATATACAGGTAGCTACCTCAAACAATGATTTCATTCAAAATACCTAAGTTATTGTACAATCTAAGCTTATTGATAGCTGGTCCAGTCATTTAAAATGTATTTTATGATATTTTTTGGTTATTTTTTCTCATTATACATCTGATATGTTAAAAAGCAAAAACTTCCCCATCACTGTAAATCAACCTAACAGGTTCCCTAAAACATGAAGAATTTTATATGTAAATATCAGCTGTGATTTATTTTAAACTTATTTCACAGGTTCTGCTGTTTTGTTTAAATTATTTTGCAGAACACTTGAAGATGTTTACAATGATGCATTACGTAATGGGCATGTTTTATGACATGCCAACAACCCGATAAGCTCAAAAGAAAAGAGACTTTAAATTCAAAAGATCTGAACATTAACTACAAGGCTCCACAGCCTCAGACACAGTGAATGCTCTCACAGTGTGGAAGAGACAGATGATCTGAAGTAAGTTAGATTGAGAAGGATAAAGCTCTGTCTTACCATGGCTGCAGCTGTGGCCTGGGCTCCTGCCCCTGTCTGACTGACTTGTTGTTGACTGGATTTGATTTTGGCCTGCAAGTGTGCAGGCGGGTGAAAATACTTGCACTTCTCTCTGGAGCAGCGGCTCTTGATGTAGTCCATGCAAACAGTGACTGTGTTGTCGGTGGTGTCAATCATCGGGCTGTCAATGGGATGAGCGAAGCGGCAATCTGTCTCCCCTCTGGAGCAGTTACCTCGCTGAAACTCCCGGCACACCTGAAGAAATAAAAAACAAGATAACCAAAGGAGTTTATCTGTAGCCTATTATGAGCACTGGAATTTTTTTTTTTTATATAAAAAACACTCTTCCTTCATCTTCAGTACCTCTAATTTATCTGCACGCTGCAGCTTCTGAGATGGCGAGGAAGAGGATGAAGAAGAGGAAGAGGAGGTACATTGGACCGTGACAGCTGAGCTGCCAGGAACAAGAACCTGGGTGCTGGAGAGGATGTCTGAGGGGATGAGACTCATTCCATGGTTCAAAGGGGTAATGTAAGACCCATAACCCAGACTGGTGTTAGTGCCAAGCCCCTTTAGAACAGAAGATGTTAACAATGAGGAGAGAGAACCTGTGTTACATTCATAGATAAAAATAAAAAGAAGAAGAAAGCTGCAAAATCATTCCAAGGATCTCACCACAGGCTGCATACTCGGTCCAGGGATCATCAGCTGCATCTGCTGGGCAAGAACAGCAGCAGCCGTCTTCTGATGGATTAGGTTGTTGCGTCCATTTATCTCTAACTGGGTTTTCAGGTGAGTAGGAGGATGGAGATACTTGCAGTTTTCTCTTGAGCATCTGCCCTGAATTGGGAGAAAGCAAAAAGCACAGAAACATTCACAACGGTCCTTTTATGTTTAGCTTATCATGAACATTACCATTCAAAAAGCATGCAATATATTGAAAATAAACAGATATAAAAAGAACAGCTATGATTCTTTTAGGAAGTAAAAGAAAAAAATCTGTTTTTAATCTTATCCGTTTAATTAAGTTTTAACAGAAAATATGTCCAGTAACAGGCTTAAATAGAAGTAATTGTTTGACTTAAATAGAAAACTCCTTAATACTCTTCTTACTCTCTTAAAAATCCATAACTTTTGATCTAGGTACTGATATATTTGAAAAGGTTTGAAAATCCAAAGTGCTACACAAAGTGAGAATAAACATTAAGACATAATTAAAACATAAAATGAATAAACCTAACAAAGCTTTTAACATCTGTGAAAAGGTGGCAGCAGACAATCGAATGCACCACAAATAGATAAATGTATAGCAAACACAAGATTGATTAAAAACTCCCTAAAAGACAAAACAATGAAAGACAATACAAAAGAAAAATTATGGAAATTAAAGAACAAAATACAGAAGCAAAAAAAATCATAAATGCTGCAAAAAACAGGAACTACAGGAATTAACAAATATAGCTGTAAACTGGCTCTACAAAACAGAAATCTACAAGACTACTAGTGGGAGTCACCAAACAAGCCATGTCCTTTTTTAAACCTGTAGCAGATTTTGTGGAGCAAGTTTGCAGCTTTTTTTAAATTCAATATTAATTCTGGTACTTGCAGAATTTTCCTTTTGGTTCTGTTTATTTTCCTCAATGCAACATTTTTGATTTGTAGAGTTTTTCAGTTATAATTTTTTTTTTTGCTATCTGTGTTTGGTGGAGTTTGTATCCTTTCTCTGAATTGAGGCACATTGTTATGCCACACTTTTCAGATGGGATTAATTTGTTTTTAATTTAACAAAGTTTGAAACGGTTCAAGTTGCTTTGAATGGCCCTCGTACCAATGCACCTTCAGGCACCTACATGCAAATTACAAACACTGGCATGTTTAGTTTTCTTTTCCAGTAAAATATTGCAAGCGTAAGCTTGTAAAACCTCAGGCTACCACAACCAAGCCTTTCTAAGTTGTTAGTTTTTTCTATATTAAATCAGAAATCACCTCTGTTCAGGTTTGCAAGTTTTCAGCAGCTCTTGTTAAATGTTGAGCAAGGAAACAGGAAAGGTTTGTGCTTCAACAAATCTGACTCACTTCAGGGAAAGTCATGGGATACGAATGAGACAAATACCGAAGACTGTGCACATTCCGCTTGAAAAGCAAGTCAGTTCTGTTGCTTGGATCTTATTTTTTAAAACCGGAATTCAACATTTCCTTCAGCCATATATGAAGAGAATTAAGCATTAAGAAGGATATAGAGAAAAAATATCCTCCTAGAGAGTAAAGATTGGTTATTCATTAAACATTAGGGTGAATTTATATCTCCAATCTTCCGTCATACTGTAACTGTATTTTGGGTCTTAGATGCAGTAATGAAAACATTCCTTCTCACGATGTAGCTCAGTGAGTCTGAGTCAACCATAATTTAATCTTCACGGCTCAAACTTTGGAAATAAAAACATTCTTTCAACATTAGCACAGCAGGCAGAACACCTCACTGCCTAGAATAAGTCTTGGATGTGTGTTAAATATCGCATTCTTAAAAATATGTTTAGAGAAAGCTCTCGTTAAATGTCCAACTGTTATGGTTGCTGTAATGGAGAATATCCAACTAATGAAATCAATCTTGCATTAATTTGAGGGGATTTATTTATCAGATAGATAAATAAATAGTATTCCAAGCATTAACTTTACTGGTTACTGGTGATTTAGTGGACTCTCCTCCAATTAAAAAACTGATAAAATCTTAAGCTGATCAAGAACTACAAAAAAAATACCAAAAATCTATTTCTAAATAGAGAGAAAAATCAACATGACAAAAAAAGCTAATAAAAAAAGAAAACTATGTAATTACATTTAAATATTTCTTTCTAATGTTTTAGAAAGTATTCCAGGGTGCCTTTTTTAGAGGAAGCAGGGAGGGAACTATTCTTAGTGCTAATGCTTTTTGACCCATGACCACAAGGGCATATAGGAGCACTTCATAAAAGTAGAAAGAAGAGATCAGGGAATGACTGAACATGAGAGTAATCCCAGGAGCAAAGCTGCATGGGGATGTGAGATTGAATGTGTTAGAGTGGATTAAGGCAGAGTCGGTCCCGTACAGGCCAACGGAGCAAGCGGGAGGATAAACTGGCTCTAATCCAATTGGCAGAAATACTTTTTTTTTTTCTTTTTAAATCTAACTAAATCTTACAACATATGCCAGGTGTTTTGGCTTATTTACATATTATTCTATTGACTGGTATTTTGAATGACATTTTCCTTAAAGGCGTTAAGACAGGAGTTTTGCTTTGAAGTATGGTAAGTGTCTGGACGTGAGGGCATCTTAATCCGCTGTGGGACTTGGAGAAATCTTCATTAGGGAAAATAAACACTGAAAATGGACAGGATTAGTTCTGTTGTGTTAAAACTTTAAGGGGGAGATAAGAATTATTTAACTTATCAAATGTCATTTGGTTGATCATTGCCAAGTAAACTAAGAAAGCTGCAGCACACTTTGTATTTTTTACCATTAGCAGTTCAATGCCTTGAACATGGGTGAGTCTCCAGGGATAAATTTCAAGTATAATATTGTTGGGATGACACTAATTGGTTGAAGAAACGGCTCTTTGTTTTGTTTGGGTATTTTTTGCCAAATGCACTCAGAAATATATTCAAACTATTTTTAAAATGCTACAATTAAAAAATATATATTTCTAAAAGTTTATAAAATAAATGTAAGCAGTAGTGCCAATAAATATGTAGGTAACATCTAATAGCTGTTATGGAAAGCCTGTAGGTTATATTGTACCTAATGTAATGAACAAACTAATTGGTCCCGGTCTACCAAAAAAATAATTCAATGAATATGATCATTTTATTTTACACAACTTTTTAAACCAAAATACCTGAAATCCTATATTACCTTTGGTCAAATAATCTAAAATAACAGCATTTAGAAGTCACATACAGTGAGAAAACAATATTTAGTTCTTTGTCCATTTTAATACAATAGGTACTGGTGCTGAAACTCATTTTAGTGAACTTGTATAGTTAAGGGATATTTTGTTTCGTAAACATATGAAAGAATCAGTAATAAATCTTACCTTCAGTGAGTCAAAGCACGCAATGACTCTCCCGTTTTCAACCTGGCAGCTCTTGGGTGGATGTGCAAATTTGCATTCCTCATCACTGCGTGAACAGTTGCCACGCTGAAACTGACGACAAACTTCCAACGTCAGCCATTTGGTGTCTCTTACTGAAGACATATTGAGTGCCATGTCCAAAATGCGTTCACAACACAGTAAGTGTTAAAATTCTTATGGTTGAAAAAAATTAAAAGAATTTGAAAGCTAGAGTTTAATGAAACATAAAGGAGAAAATGCAGCTTTGTCCTTTAACCAAAAGAAGCAGGTAAAGTTATTTCAGGGAGACATTCCTAGGTCATATTTCTGTCTGCTTCTTCTTCTTATGGCTACGGATCCACTATCTTGTTGGTGCTTAATGTGTGCAAACTAGCACCAAAAACTTTGCAGTCGAGGTATCGTATATTCTTGAATTTGTCTTTAAAAAAAGAGCATAGGCCAGCTATGACTTTGCACCAACTTCAGGCTGGAGCTATCTTCTCAAAGGCACTTCTATTGCAGACCTGTAAGGAAGAAAAACATCATTAAAACTAAAATTCCTTCCAGCTAAAATGAAACATGTTGTTTACCACAGTAAACTGGTTATTCTGGGTTATAAAAAAAAAAAAAAATTCAAACGTTTGAATTTGGTATTTTTGTTTCTTTTACATCAACAAAAAGTGAAATCCTTTGCATTTTTGTTTTCCTTACACACTACATGAACGCTACATTGTCAAGAGACAGGACATAGGGCCAAAGACATGAAAAACAATTAATTAGGCTATGAACTTTTTTAGTCCCATACAGATTTCCTGTTTTTGTCTTTTTGTCTCATATAATAAAACCAGTTTAAAAATAGCACATAAGTAACCTGAGTAAAGACCAAAAAGATGAACTCCCTTCTATGTTTTTGATCATTATGTGTTGCAAAAATCAAAAACTGATGACGACTGTAGATGTTCTTCCTTTAGATGTTTCGCTCCATAACTTCTCAGCTCTATAAGTACCAAGTTTTTGTCTGGCACATTAAGGATCAAAGCACATCAAAACCATCACACTGACACCACCGTGTTTGACTGTCAGTTTGTTATTTTTTGTTTTTTGTAAATGCTATGCTGGATTCATAAACTGCTGCATTGGGATGCATACCTTCCAAAACGTTTGTCTCCTGTACCCAAAGAACATATTTTCCCCAAAGTCTTGCAGATCATGAAAGATGTTTAACACCAAATGTGAGACATACCTTTATGTCCCTTATTGATCAGCGGTGGTTAAAAATTTTACGTTCTTGTTCAATCTCTTTCAAATTGTTGAGTAATGAATAGAGAAGATAACTGAGGAAAGTAAGGCCAACGGTGCTTTAAGGACTCATTATGCTTGACGCACCGACATTCTGTGGGGAAAATGAGCTGTATTGAAATTCTGTCCGCATGGAGGGCCGTGAAAGAGCGGACGTCCTGGATGCATCAAGCATAAACCAAACTCCGGTTAATATCCTCGTTGAGTTCTTGTTTTGTTCTTGGAAACATTTTGGTAGCACGACTAACAGTGATAATGTTCACTACCATTCCCTATTTTTTCTATTTGTGGCTAATGACTTTCAATGTGGTTTACTGAAGTCCTAAAGCCAATTTTATTGATTTTCTTAAGATCAAGGCATAATTAAAACTTTTTTTCTCAAATATATTCATAAAAAAGGTTTTTCTGTTATACAAAAAAAACAAAAAACATACAGTTCCCGATAAAAGGTTGTATATAGATTTCTACTTGCAAACATCGGCTGCATCTCAACATCCCACCCATCCGCCTCCCTAAGAATTAGACGTATGGTTATAGTATGGTTATCGCATGGTTATCGTAGGGTTATTACATGGGTATCTATAACCAGATAACCATAGAAGATGCTAGGGATCTCAGTCAGTCTTTTGTCAGGATTCCAGCCTCGGACAGACGGGCAAACAGAGAGGGACAACAAAGAGGGGGAGACCAAGCTACGGGTGCTATGTGAGTCAGATCCGACCAAATGATCCAGTCAACCGCCATGGATTGAATATGCTGTGAATTCTGCTCCTTCTACAACTACTGGTCTCTCTTGGTTTTATATTGTTTTTGGTTTTCAGCCACCGGTGTTCACCATTGAGGAAAAAATGTGAAGTTTCTATCAGCCCAATTGTCCGATTTGAGGTACCAGCGAGCCAGGCCCGATGAACAGAGAGCCATCTCCTGCCTGTCCTCTGACCACCAATACATCAGCACCTAGGACTCTCTGAGCGGCACCCACTGTGTCGCTTTGGCAGCCAACCGGGTGGAACTAACCTCAACCTCTGGGCTCAGACTGAACTATAAGAGCAGGTTACTGACCCACACGTTTGTTATCATCCACTTCCAGAAAGACGTGGTCACTAACCTGTTGTCTCCTCCTGCAAAGGTTCCTGCCTTAGACGCTGACACTGCTTACTTTGTTTTAGTTTCCAATAACGTTTTTTGATAAATCTGTTTGTCCGCCTCAAATACTGGATCCTACTGTTCTTACCCTTAACACTAAACCCATAAAAAGTCTAAAACCCTATTAAAAGCAGGAATCTCCAAATAGTGTTAAACTTTTAACACCTAACAGCTGTACATTAACATGTTCCTGTATCCTCAAAGCATAGATTACTCACTCTGACAAACTATACCAAAATCCCTCCCCTTGAAGAAATGTTTACAGCTTTAGTTAAAGAAAACCAATTTACTACCAGTAAGATTGGTCGTCTTTGATCTTATTCCCATTACAGAATGCAAGACTGAATATCTCACTTAGGCCGAGTTATTCTGTTGCTTTTTAGAGCTTACAAATTTGACAACATTTAATCTATCTTGTAGTGTAATAGGAAAGTAACCCGGTTAACATAAGGATAAGGCAGCTTTCTTTAAGCCACACTTCCTCAACAAATATTAGCTTGTTGTGTGACATCCAGAGAGCCTCTGCTCTTTATCTACTAGACCACATAGCTTAGCTGGGGCAGGAGAGTCAATCAATCAATACTAATATTGGAACATTTCCAAGCTCAAATCTATAGTGAGGGTGCAATTGTACAAAACTTTCAACACTCTATCATTTAACTTCTGCAATACCTGTGATGTACTTTTTATTGTACAACAAAGCTTATATGCAAATACTTTGCTTTTCCAGATCTGGTGAAAATATGGCATCACAAAGACAGAATCCAAACCCACTACTCCATATGCAGAATACAGTGCTAGTAACAAAGAACATTCACACCCATTGCTGGAAGGCAAACAAATTAACAAACAAAACAGTCAAAACAGTAAAGTAGACCTTTGACAAAAGAGGTGAAGGATCATAGTAGTTAATTCACTCATGAGTAGTTAATTCACTCCCTTAAGCTAAAACACCGTGCTCAGACTAGTAAACTGACCTCTGATGTTCTTCCTCCTTCTCTTTAGCAGCCGTCCGTGTAAAACCAAAGCATACAACAGCAAATTCCTTTAGGCGCAAGTCAGGAAACGGAGCAAGAGAAACTTCCTCTGCCTCTTCATGCAGCTCTAAACTAGTTTTTTTTTTTTAAGCTGAAAATGAAAGCTAGATTAACATTTTGAGCTGCTTGGTTTTTAGAATCATAACCGTAAAACACCCACCCTCTCCTTCCTGACCAACCGATTCAGAGACCAGAAACTGGATATTTTCCAAGCAGCCAAAACAAACTGTCTGCCAGGCTCTGACTAAAATATTTCCAGCCACCCCCTTCCTGTCTCTGTGCTGGCCTCTGGAAAGACCCTCCCAGTCTGGAAACATCCAATAGGAAGGTGGCAGCAGATCCACAACTGGAAAACTTCCTGCTGACCAGCCTATCCTTAGTACCACTGCACAGAGATGATTATGTTCAATATTTACTTATTAAAACCACAAACACAAGCTGTATCCATGTTTTCAATATGCTAACAAAGCTAGTTACTCAGACATTTGTAAAGCTGTCTTTAAACAACAACAAAAAAAGTAAACTTTACATAAACTCTTCCAAAAAAGTTTGTATTTCTACTAAAAGTATTTTTAATCATATTTAAATAATTTGGCTCATTATCATGCAAATTGTTGCCACAAAAAACAGTCAATCCTCTTTTGCATGTCTAACATTTCAAGTAAGGCTGAAATATTAATCTGATTAAACATGATTAAGCAATTATTGAAATAATCGTCAACTAATTTAGTAACCATTTAATAGTTAACTGGAGTTTAGAGGCTCTTAAATTTGCATTTAGCTGACAGAGCAACCCACCTAGATCAGTGATATACCAAAACTCTAAATAAAAAAAATAAAAAAAGAAAATCATTTTCATCTGTAAATATGCTCCATCCAGCATACCGGTAAGTGCAATAGTGGTTTTCTCAAGTGGAAAAGCTTTATTTTCCCTTGGTTTATTTAAGCAAAAACCTTTTGCTATCCAATTATTAATTAAAAAAAAGGACAGATCAATGAATTTGCAAAATAATCGTTAGTTGCAGCCCTACTTTAAACTAAAGACCAATTCATGCATGTATGAGGTGTTCAGACCAGACAAATCCCAACAATTTATCAGATGCTGCACTTTAAATGAGCAAATTAACATAAAATAAAAGTTAAGATAAAGACAGAAAATGTAACAAAACTAAAACCCAAGCTTTAAAGTTAAATCAACTGTTTTCTTTCCTGTACTAGTTTTCATTTTCAAATTCATATCTTTTTAGAGAAAATTTGTTAGTAAATAAATAAATAAATAAAACAATCTAGTGGTTCTGTAATAGATGTTATAGTTTTGCATGATATAAAAAAACTAAAAGGCTGGCAAGATAAACTCTAAACAAAGTATATGGTAGAAGCCAGAATGAAAGAAAATGCATCATAACAGTACGTCCTGTTTTATGCATTTAAACAAAGAAACTGACTGTACTACAACAACAAAAAAACCAAACTGAAAAATGTGCAAAAAAAAAGAAACATACAAAACACATTGACCAAAAATAGGAACATTTGGAAATGTTTAGTTTCTATTTTCTTATAGTATTTTAAGGTTTGAGTAAAGAGACAAGAACCATGAAACATCTTCAAGATTTTCTACGCTAATCTGTAAAACAACTTAAGTTTCTTGCTAAATGCACAAAAAGCTTCCATTTTTGTATAGTAGGGTGTTTTGTATTTCCAGGGGCCAAGAATTGATATGAAGTACTGAATCAGTAAGCATGTCTTACTTGTTTACAGCAAGCAAACAGGGGTGTGGCTAAGCTATGATCTGTGAGCAGAGGCTGTTGTATTAGTTACAGTCATGGGATCTGCAACTTAGAAAAAAAAAATCATGTTGTTTTCTGTTGGTGTTTGAAGAATCTAAAGTATGGTTGGGTTTTCTTGTTATCAAACTTAGTGTGTTATTATTAATTTAAAATACAAATCCATTAAAAAACATTAATTGATTTGATGCTCAAGAACCCAAACAAAAACTCATTTTTATGACAAACGTAGAGTTAATGGCTATGTATTGACTCATATTTTTGAACAAATCAATCGATAACAGCTTCTAATGTTTTATAATTTACTAAAGGTTCTTATATCTTTCTTTTTACGCCAAAGATCTAGGAATATATACAGTACAATGAATATTTCCTTTGGCACTAATGAGGATTCATTTGATATATTAGTTGTTTTCTATCAATTCAAAAGAAAAACACTTGTCTTGTCTCTGCGATGCTGCCTTTCCGTGCTGATGCCGGCAGTTTCATTGCTGTAAAGTGCCACTTCAATGTTCACAGGGGTGGCCAGAAAGTGGCCAATGTACACTGAGGTGTGGCTGAAAACTGATAGTCGCCAAAACCAGTTTAAGGTTAGTCTACCAAACACTACTACTAAACTATACATAGCATCATCCCATACAGCTGATGACTCACATTCATGCTTAGGTTATTATGTTTAATTTTGACATGCATATGACTAAATAAAGAAGCTTTGTTATTCATAATTAGAGCTAGCTTTTATAATGTGATGTGAGGTGTACTGTTGTAAAGCGATTCATAACACAATGCAAATTGAATGGAAATGTGTAACTGAAGATATAAGGATTCTGGTTGGGGATTTTGTGTTTTTTTTGTGTTTCTGTAAAGAATGAGTTTTCTCTGTAGTGTGTCTGGGCTCTCCCTTAGAGATAGGGTGAGGAGCTCGGTCATCCGGGGGGGGACTTAGAGTAGAGCCGCTGCTCCTCCACATCGAGAGAAGCCAGGTGAGGTGGCTCGGGCATCTGATAAGGATGCCTCCTCGACGTCTCCCTGGTGAGGTGTTCCAGCCACGTCCCACAGGGAGGAAGCCCAGGGGGAGAAACAGGACACACTGGAGGGACTATGTTTCTCGGCTGGCATGGGAGCACCTTGGGATTTCCCTGGAAGAGCTGGGCCAGGGGGCTGGGGAGAGGGACATCTGGGCCTCCATACTGAAGCTGCTACCCCCGCGACCCGACCCCGGATAAGCGGAAGAGAATGGATGGATGGATGGTGTTTTTAATAAAGCCATTGCTGTGGCATACTGTTCAACTCCTCAAAGTTCTTTTTTTTTTCTTGCAAAAATAACAATTCAATTTAGAAATAAACAACCTTGGTATCCCTGGATTATTGGTGCACTTGTAATTTCTATGGTTTTTAACCAATCAGCGTTCTTGTTTATTTTGCTGTAACCATCTATAAACCTTCCCAAAAGGCAAAATATGTCATTAAACATCAATGTGACATCAAACACTGATAGTTACCCTAATTTAGACAAAAAAAAAATCAAAATTACATCACTCTTTTGACATCAATTTGATTTATGTCAAATAATGATTTTATTGATGTCATTTTAACATGAATTCATTGTGATTTGTTACCACCACCTAAGGCCGCGAGCCCAACATTGTGAACCGTTAAGATTTATTTTTACGCAATCTTAAACCAGACCTCGTCCCTGCAGAGATTGGTAGTTCCAAAAGGGAGCTGATTCACATATTTTTTTCCTAAACTAAAGAATGGAGTTTTATATTAAGCTAGTAAGCTATGGGGCACTGCACGTATACAACTCGATGGAGTACATAAAGTGTGATATATTAGCTTGTGTCGGCGCTAATAAGTGGATCTGCTTACCTCATCGTTAGGACACGGTATCACGCAGCAGCAGCCAGGAAGGCAGACGGAAAAAAAACGGCGACTGAACTAAGGAAAAACAAGATGTCAAGTGTTCCCAAAATGTCTGTTCAACAGTTCGTCTAATTTTCTCCCGGAACCATGAATCAAAGCTTGCTCGACCCAATTTCTTCCCTACTTCGTTGCGCTGCAAAGATTTAAGCAACAAGCTTTTGACAGCTTCTTCTTCTTCTTCTTATGAGATTTTATGGCGGTTGGCAGACTTGTGAATTGTGCATTACCGCCACCAACTGATATGGAGTAAAACAAGAAAACAGGAAACGATTCACCCCCCCCCCCAAAAAAAAAAAAAAAAAAAAAAAAAAAAAAAAAACAAAAAAAAAAAAAAAAAAAAAAAAAAAAAAAACCTGTGTAACTTAAACCAACATAATACTAAATCACATTTGCCCATATAATTTTAATTTACTCTAGGTCATCGTAATTCTGCCAGTTTCTGATGGTCCCATCGGTCCTCCCATCATACTTCCAACCATCTCCCAGTTCAAATCTTTAATGTCCAGATATTTTTCTGCAGCCTTCACTATTATTTTGATTTTTTCAGTTTTTTTTGTTGTCTGTGCAGTACAATTAATCACTTCTACCATGAAAAGAACAAAATTTGTCTTTTTAACAATTAGTGAGTCTTCATCAATTTTTGGAGATTTCTCTAGAGGTTTGGAATTTGCTGTGTGTTGAACTGTAGGTTTGGGTTTTTCTGACTGAGATGGGATCCTTTTTGCAGCTTCAGCGTAGGTTATTCCGAGCTCAAATTTCATTTTTTTAATTTCCTCAGACCTTTTGCTTGCTTCACAGCCGCGATAAGCAGCAGTATGTTCTCCACCACAATTACAGCATTTTATTTTAGCTTCTTTTCCACATTTTCCGTACTCATGTTCTCCTGCACACCTTCCACACCTCTGTTTCCCTTTACAAACTGCTGCAATGTGACCGAATTTTTGGCATTTGAAACATCTCAATGGTGGAGGATTGTAGATTTTGACATTATAGCTTATGTAACCGATGAATACTTTGCTTGGTAATTGCTCTTCTTCGAATTTAATTAACACCGATAAACTGTCAGATCTTTCTCCGTTTCTTGTTGTTTTTAACCGTTTTACTTCTTTTACTTTTGCACCGCTTATGTTTTCCAGAATCTCTTTTTCAGAAATTTTTAGAGGAACTCCTCCAATGACTCCCCTGCTGATCTTTTTGTTCTCCATTAGGCTGCACTGAACTCTTATTCCGTCAATTTTGTTGATCCGTATTGCTTTGCCTTGCTGGGCGCTGTCTCTGCAGTTAATTAGCAGGTCTCCACTGTACAGAATTCTGGCACCTCTGACTTCTCCGACAAGTTTATTGATGGTTTTTGTTAAGTGAACCGGATTCCAATTTGTAAAAGAGTCTGCCTGATTAACGACTTTGAATATGACTTTGAATTCATTTTGTTGTGCTGTGGAATGTATGGATTGATCATCACTGGATTGTTCTGAACTAGATTCCCCTTTAACTGATCTCTGTTTTTTCCGCTTTTTCTCATTTTTTGATGTTGCTATCTTCCAACCTTCATTGTCACTATTTCCCTCTTCCATCCCACAAGAATCGCTTCCTGTTTCCTCACTACTCACGGCCCAGGACATCTCTCCACAAGCAGCTTCAAAACACGCGCCATGCACCAAACGACCATCCACATGCCTGGTTCGAGCCTTCTCGTTGAAGCGCTTTACCACCACCTCAGAAACTTTGCTCTTTCCTTTGGCCCTTTTGACAGCTTACTGTACGACCGTCATTTTCATGTGATGACGTAGTTTTCCGGGGTGAGCCGAACATCAACCAGACAAGCAACACTCCAATATATATATATATATTTAAACTCTTTAAAATTAAAGTAACGATATATTAAACGATTTTATACAAAACTGATATATTTTTCACGCTTTGGTGCGAGTTGGATATAGTACTTTTCTGCTTTGGGTGTCTTAGCACCCCTCTAACCACTGCAGGATGGTACAATCCACACGAATGCCAGCAGGCTAAAAGGGCAAGGTTTTGCCTGTTACCAAGGAAACAACAGTAAAACCATGTGGATGTTTTTAGATTAGTTTATGTTAACGCGCTCACATTCACTCATATAAACCACTTATTAGAGGGATGTTACTGTATATGTTTAAGACAATACCTAATTTACAATTTCACCAACACATGTAAAATTACATTTCCAGGTTAAATAGATAAATGTGTTTAGATTTTAATAATAAACAATATATGGTTGCCTGCTTAATAAGTATTTTATTAGAAGCTTTTTTAATCTACAGAGCTGTAGTCAGATGCAATGTAACTGACAGCAGGATGCACCACTGCAGCTATATGCTCAAGGTCAAATAACATGGAAGCTAACCCAGATAGGATCATGCTGCAAAGAGACAAGGAGGGAGCAACTGTTTAATATCAGGAGTAAACATATCAATTTGTAGAAAATGTTTGAAACACATCCAAATCACTGAGTTTTGTTTATTATTTTTATTTATTTATTTACTTAAAGCTATATATGCTAATTATACAATGATTCATTGTTGTTTAATCCCAGATTTCTAGATATAAGATTTGATTGAAGTGAGACAACACAAAGACCTGGAAAAGGAAAGTTGAAAGGTAACTTTTTATCATTAATCAGTCCCAGTCTGACTGAAGAAAAATCACACACGTTTTGCTAAACTGAACAGTGCTCCAGAAAGCTAAAATCTAGAACTGCATTTCTTTAGCCTGAATTTGTTATTTTGTAATTATGAGATTTATTTTTTTTTATTTATTATCAGGGCCGGCCCAAGTCATAAGTGAACCAAAGAGTTTTGTTGTTTCTATACTTTTTTTTTGTGATTTCTATATAGACAGTACTCGAGATGAGGGGGGATGGCTCCCCCCTTCTTAAAAGAAAATAAAAAATTATCCCTCTTCTTAAATGACCATCCCCCCATATCATCTCCTAAATATGTAAAATTTCTACTATATATTAACAGTAATGGCAATAATATTGCCCTTTCAATATGTGACGGGCTGTGGGCTTACAAGTAGCTCGAGCAAAATTAATAAAATCAAAGAAGTTGCCTACCATGAATATGAAGCTGATCCCAGTGGGAAATTTGTCCCTAACTATGTAGGGACAGTGATAGCCATGCCAGTCCAGGAACTGACTGCAGTTCTACTGTAAGGTGCCTTGGTCAAGGTCAATGACTGGCATACCTGACATGTAACAACCATACCTAGCATGTTTCTTTAGGTTAATAGACTATATTAATTAGGCTAATTATGCCTTTCTTTTCTTTTTCTTTTTTTTTCTTTTTTTACAATTAGAATACTTTAAATAGAAATAGAAACAGGACAAAATAGTGCAATTTTTATATATAGAAACTGTTGCATATTATTCCTGCCTGATCTGAATCATGTCACCTGTCTGTTCCTGATCTGGATCCTGTCACCTGTCTGTTCCTGATCTGGATCCTGTCACCTGTCTGTTCCTGATCTGGATCCTGTCACCTGTCTGTTCCTGATCTGGATCCTGTCACCTGTCTCTTCCTGCCTGATCTGGATCCTGTCATCTGTCTGTTCCTGCCTGATCTGGATCCTGTCACCTGTCTTTTCCTGCCTGATCTGGATCCTGTCACCTGTCTGTTCCTGATCTGAATCATGTCACCTGTCTGTTCCTGCCTGATCTGGATCCTGTCACCTGTCTGTTCCTGATCTGAATCATGTCACCTGTCTGTTCCTGAACTGGATTCTGTCACCTGTCTGTTCCTGCCTGATCTGGATCCTGTCACCTGTCTGTTCCTACCTGATCTGGATCCTGTCACCTGTCTGTTCCTACCTGATCTGGATCCTGTCACCTGTCTGTTCCTACCTGATCTGGATCCTGTCACCTGTCTGTCCCTGCCTGATCTGGATCCTCTCACCTGTCTTTTCCTGATCTGAATCCTCTCTCCTGTCTGTTCCTGATCTGAATCCTGTCACCTGTCTGTTCCTGATCTGGATTCTGTCACCTGTCTGTTCCTGCCTGATCTGTAACCCTGTCCAGGATCGGCTTCCTTTGGGTCCTCCGGGGCTGCAGCACCGGGGACACTCTGAGTGACGCACGCCACGTCAGTCTACAGTCCAGTGGCTGGATTGCACCCCATTCCAGGGAGATGGACTGGACCGTTCATAATCATCTTCTGGCAGATAATCGTAGTCACTTACCTGTGTTTCTCCAGCAAACAGTGTCTGAGATTGGGCAGTGCCCCGCCCCCCCACCTGCATTCGCCTCGTGCCACAGATCCAACAGCTGCGCTTTAGTTTCTGTTTGTCTTTATTTCAGTAAAAGTTTTTAACTTTCCTACTGACTGTCTCTCCTTGAATACTGGCTCCATCTGCCCTGTTTCATGACAAAAATGTGTTTTTTTCCACATGGGTATAAAGTATGAATATGTTATAAAACAATTAAATATATTTAAATGTGAATTTAGGATATTGTTTCATCAAATTGATTTAAGCATCTAAAGTCACATTGGAACAACATTTGGAATGAACAGCGAGTGACAGCATTAGCTGTTCTACAAAACTAGCATTGAGTTACGTTATTTAAATGATCACATTTTACATAAAAAAACGAATATATTTCTAAAGCTTTAGACTTCAAATAAAATACAGACACTCAGTCTTCAAGAGCAAGTCCACATGTGACTTAGTCAGAGAAAAGACCATCAATATATGATGCTGCAGCACCCCATACATGAAGAACGGGTCTTCCAGCCTACATCACTGCAGACAAAGCAGAGCTTCAGCTCTAATGCTTTATATGCAGAGATGCTAATGAATACTGAATTAATCCAGATCATGCTATATCCAGGGGTGGAAAGTAACAAAGTACATTTACTTGCTTGCTATACTTAAGTACGTTTTTGAATATATTTACTTGAGTATTTTTTTAGGGGGGGGACATATAACTCACTCCACTAGATTTCAAAGTGAAATATTATACTTTCTACAATAAGTTTGCTCTATACGGAAATGTTGGTGAAATTACATTAAATAAATATAAAATAAATAAAAATATAAAAAGACACACTAAGAATTACATTTAAAATAATATATTATCAAGCTGAACTGTTTATTGTTTTGTATTTGATAAAAATATATATAATTTTGAGTGTTTTGGAAGTTGACTGAATTTATCCTGATAAACAACTGGGAAATAAAAGATAAAGATTCTCAAGTTGTTAAGTTTAGTTAATGTGTTTAGGAAATGTTAGGTTTATAACTATTTTTTTTTTTTTTTTTTTTTTGCTTTAAATTAATTTTTTATTGGTTGGAAATGGGAGGAATGAAAACAGAGATGTAATGATGTAAAACAAAAACACCTTTTGGTTTGTGAGAATAATCTTTGATGAATTTAATGTGAAAATGGTTGAAAAGATACAAAACAAATGTTTTAGGATAAAGCGTTTTTTTTTTTAAATATATTTGAACTTGAAAAGGAAGTTCTTTTTTAAAACATGCAGTGGTAAACATATTGGTCTCCATGGATACCTTAGTAGAATGCATTAAACAGGGTTTTAAGGTGGCATATATTTTTGACTTTAATGGAAGGTCAAAGGTATTAAAAAATGAGTGATTTTAAAAGTTACTGGTTTCAGAGGATCGTTTTTGGTGAATTTGGTATCAAATTCTTGCAAAACAAGGTGGCGTCTGGCCCCTTCTGTCAGAGAAGGACTTGAAGAACAGGTATGGTCTCCTTAATACACCAATAAACAACTTTAGCTTTTAAAATTATTTTGAAAGGCAACGTATTACTTGTAATATTAATAAAACCCTAAACATAATATTTTTTTTATTTTTAGTTTTGTTTCTTAAAACACTTTAATGTTTGCATTTAACTAAAAATCAGATCCTTTACATTTTTGGGCTGTAAAATGTTTAGAACTTGGCTGAGTTTATTATAAGTGCTGTCATTGTGATTCAATATATTATTTCAATGTGATTCTGCATTCCTTGTTTTGATCTTCAAGTGAATGTAAATAATTGAATCTTATCTGTCACCAGAAATAATACAGTTTGTTTACAGATGACTTCATCATTTTCTAGATCTTCAAAACATTTAACGCTGGATGGTTTCTTCTAAACAATTAAAAGTTCTGTATAGGATCCCCTTTCTTAGATTTGTAGAAATAAAAAAGAATCTGAATAGTTTGGCATAAAGTTTGCTAATGTCCATTTCTGCTCTGGGCTTCCTATGTGTGTTAATTATTAAGGTTTTTATTTCTACTCTAGGATGCACTGAGGAAGGGGTCTGATAAGCTGAGGTTCTGATTCTGATCATTTTAGATCTGAAATTTAAAGCCTGATATTTTTTAACTTTTATTTCTTTTAATTGGGATAATTTTCTACTTATAGTAGATAAACTTCAAAGATTTATGATTATATTACTAAATCACCCAATAAAGCTTTTTTTTCTGATAAAGAAATATATTTAATGGATCAAAACAATTTCTAATTTGGTAATATGAGTTTAATGCAAAAAATGTTTACTGACAGCTTTAAGTGTCCTTCAATCTGAACTAATCTAGATGCATAGTCTAGGTCAGTAGTTACCAAAGGGGGGCGGGTGCCCCCTAGGGGGAGCTTAGTCTCATTGCAGGAAGCATGGTAGAAATAAACTAAATAAATTGACCATTTATTAATTGATAATATTCTGAAAGTAAATTCTAAACCCTACTCAACAGTAAAATAAACATTTACATTAAAAAAATTACAATTTAATGGCAGTCTTGTGATTTAAAAGATATCCTCAATGTGATGGTGAAGTCATTAAAATCCTCCTCAGGCTGATACTGAGACAGGAGCACACAATCATATACGCACATATATACATATTTTTAAACATTTCTGTGTGTATTAATTTTTGTATTATTGTGTCTTTTACAACGATGTCCATTTTTATTTTAAATCTAACCAAACCACTAACATTCTTAATACGTTTTTTTATCGAGTTATTTTAGCTCACAGATCGATGTTCTTATTAAATAAATCTACTTTAACCTGACAAAATCACACAGGCACATCCAGTAACCTAAAATAAAGCATTTAATTTTTTATTTAATGTTCCTTTACTAACATTCCTGGTCTAATGATTTCTTTCCCTCACAGTTCCAGTCGCTGCCCTTCCTGACCCGGAGCTCCTGTTCTGGATTCAGGAACTGGGTAATTTTAATTTCAATTTTAATAACCTCATGAGAGGACTGGGGAGAAGGATGAGGAGGTTGAGAGAATGGTTACACATTGAGGAGGTGGAGGAAGGTTCTTCTGATGATGATGATCAGGAGGAGGAGGTAGAGGCTGAAGCAGTAGTGGTGGAGGAGAATGAGGAGGTGGAGATACAGGATTTTGTGGAGGTAGAGGTTGAGGACGAGGATGAGGACGAGGTGGAGGCTGAGGATGAGGAGGAGACTGAGGATGAGGAAGAGGTTGAGGATGTCTAGGGTCTAGGGATGCCTAAGGGAGCGTCTTGCACCCTGGCTTTTCTTTTACCCCGCTGCTAGATTTTGATGTAAGTTTTAGATGTTAAGAATTTCCGTTAGCACAGACATCTGAGGAGATGATAACAACTAATAAAAGGGGTGAAACACGAGAGCTGGTTAAGGCAGAAATAGTCTAACATGCTCTACATCTAATGTGGACATTCTGCTAAAAGGAAACCCAAACAGTTTTGACAAGAAGAAATACAAAAAGGAGACACAGACATTAAATCCTGGTTAAAAGATCAGCCACCAGGAGGCAAACCAATTCAACTAAACAGCTGGACATCGCTGCTGAGGACAATGGAGGAGGTCAAACTTAAACCCTAAAGGAGAAAAACTGGAAAGACTGGAAAAGAGACACAGCTTGTGGTGATCATCAGCTGAACTGGTCTCTGGGATGTTGGTGAGAAGGTAGAGAGATGACGCTTGGTGGGACTAATTGATTTAGACCAGTTAGAGGCAGAGGACAGGACTGATGTGAGGATTTGAGTTGTGAGAAGCACCGACTGTTAGAAACAGCTTTCAGATGTGACTTGGTCTAGTTCTAGATGTTCCTCTGGTTAGTTAGTTTTCAGGCTTATTTGGAGGGAAAAGAACCCTCTGCAGAAATATTCTCCATATCATCTAGGCCTGTCCTGACTGCAGTGGATCTCTTCTGTGTTTTTTGAATCCCATGCTGGACCGAGCCTCTCCAAGCTTTGGGCCAATCAGAAGATGCTGATGAGATCTGCAGCGACTAAACCAGAGAAGGATCATCTTAGCTGCTGACCTTCACAAAGAGTGAGAGCATGTTCAGTAAGGAGCAACAATAATCCATCTTTTAAATATAAAGTTAACATTTCAGGTGGCCTCACTTAGTTTTTCATGTATGTTCAGACACCGTGGACGTCCAAAAGCAAAACTCCTGTGAGGAACCGGGACATCCAGGATGGTGAGGTGCTTTCCAGTCCCCACCTGAGGATGGCACAGAGAAAGACTGGAACAGAAAACACACGGAGTAAGACTTTATTAACATGACTAACCAACAACTCAAGTTTCCCAGGTCTGATTAAAAGATAATAGTCATTGAAACACAGAAAGACTAAGATTATGATGAAAACAACCTCCTGCAGATTAATTTGTCTTATTTTTACAGGGAAAGCAGGTTGAACAGCTAGCAGTGTTCTAGCAGTCGGATCACATTGGAACAGAATCCATCCACATATGTTTGGAGGTATGTTGGTTTGACTAGAGAAACATCGCATGCAGATAGGTTAAGACTCTGAGGATGCTTTGCTTTCATTTATGAAGGAGCTGAAGAAGAGGATGGAGCACAGACCACTAATGAGGAGAAACATGGCTCCTCTATTTGTCTCTCCAACATTCTGGAGTCTAAAAAACGTTGACGACACCACAGCTAAACCATCAGTCTGCTACACCCAGTAGAAGAAGGTAATGAACCTTTATTGCTTCCAGATGTTCATCAGTTTTGGTGAAGATACTAAAAACAGATCCAGAACAAACATACAAAAGCTACAACCATCCCATCAAGGTGGTCTAACCTTTATTCTTCTTCTTCCCATCATGAATTGATGTTCACCTCTATTTGTATCTCTGTAACCAAACCTTTATCACAACCAGAAGTTCTGACTTTTCCATTAAATCACAGACAAACAGTTAAGAAGCAGCTTCTGATCAAATATGGGAGATTTCCCCCTGGTTGATCTCTGAAGGTTTTTTAGAACCTATTAAAGCAGAGAAACGACCGAAGGTAGACTCCAACAAATGCAGCATTTTTAAGCATTTTTTCCAAGCATCCATAACTTTAGGTTCTCCCTGTGTGTTTCCCTCTTTTATTGGTTAAAGTTACTCCTCTCCCAGTGTTTATGTGTTTAAATTTCACATAATAGCGTGTTCGTTCACTTACTCCCGTTCTTCTTTACCAGATAAGGTGATCTGCTCCTTGGACCGGCGCCTCTGTGTCTGTCGAACGTCTGCTGTCCTGTTAAAGACTCGCTCAGCCGCAGTAGATGGGCGCTGACATGGAGCTGGGTTCTGCTGGAGGTTCCTTCCTGCTTAAAGCTTTTCCTCTCCACTGTCACTTCATTGCTCAGGAGGAGGCACTGCAGCAACATTGACGACTGGATTTGATTGGCTGAGCTTCCTTGGATTGAAGACATTTCTCTGAATGCCATGATAAACTGAAGTTATCTTCACCATATTGTAAATAGGATCTAACCAGATGTTTGTGTTTAGATTTGATTCTGTGTTTGTTTTGACTTCTGTTACATGTTTCTGTATTAAAATTGTCATGTTAATTGCCTTTAGATGACATTGCTGGGACTTATTTTCTATTTTCTAAGTTTCTATTTTAAAACAGATTTATATCAAATCCCCTACTGGGTCTGATTCTGTTGAAGTATGCTTCCTGTCGTTCTATCTTCATCTGTTATTTCTCACTATAATAAAGGTTTGATTGCAGTAATGTGAACAGGATCTGTTTGTAATTTCTGGTAAAGTGTCTTGAAATAAGTTGTAAATTAATTCTTTATAAATAAACCAAACTGAAGTCAAATGGAGCAAGAGTCCTAATATTACTATAGTACAGCACTTTGGCAGATTGGTGGTTATTATTGTTTCCCTGTTGGGGGTCTGACCTGACAGCTCATGTTAATAGAACAATTTTTCTTGTCACCTTGCAGTGTCAAAACAAATTAGCTTTAAGTAGACTTATTAGCAAGTACTTTTTTTAACCTTTAAAATGACTATAATCACTAATTGAGTGTTGTTTTCAATATAAGTGTTTCAAAACTGTCCCTGAGTGTTATTTTTTTATGGTATTTCTTCTTGACATTGTTTTTATTTTGCCACTTGTCATAAACACAAACAGTCATCACTTTTTTCTCCTTCCTTTGCCTTTTTTCCTGCCCTCTGGAGGCCACAGAGGAACTTCATCTGATCTGTTACTGTGACAGATATCAAACTGGAAACGTGGCACTTAGTGCCACAAAGAAAGGTCACCATATTGCTCCTTTTGAAGAAAATGTCACTGTCAAAGTGAATCAGATATAAAAACAAAAAGAGTGCAGAAGCCTACACTTTCATTTGACCTTCTCACTGTTTGTCGTTCACGTTTACTGAGTTTGGTTAGTCTTTTTTTACATTTGATGTCCACATTAAATAATACTCTAACATCCTAAAATGAAGGTTGCTGGTTAGAACTCTGTTTCAATTGCTATGCATGCAGTTTTAATAATTTGATCTTCAGCACTTTATCTATAACTATTGTTAAAACAGTCCTCACAGGTTCGCCTTGATTTCCCTTAAAACAACAAAATGACCTCTGTTTTGTTTTTGTCTTTTTTGTTTGTTTTTGACACCAGTGTCAGACTATGTAAAATTGTAATTTGTTTCAATACATTATAAATCTTTTCTAAGAGATCAATATAACATGGGTATATATTGATGATTTGCATTAAATATTATTTAGTTACCCAAAAGTACTACTACTACTACTACTACTACTATTAGAACTACTACAACAAATATCAATAATATAATATGGTAGTTATAATCATAATAAGAATAATAATCTTCATTATCTTGATGATTAATAGTTGCAGATACTAACAGCAGCAGTAGTAATACTAGTATCTTGATTAACAGCCTTCCAGTGCTCCTGGAATTTCACTTTATAAAGAGCTGCAGCGCTTAAAGGATTTGACCACAAGATGGCAGTGGTATCTTGCCTACGATTTTTGTTATTGTTCATGGGGACAATTAACATGGGGAACGTGAATGAATTGTAATTTTGTTAAGAAAAAGTGCATTTAGATTCTGCGTCATTTCACCTCTTCTTGGACAATAACACCAGGATCGACTGGGTTCTACTAACATACTGACATAATAATTAAGTAATAATTAAGCAATTCTCCCAATGTTAGGAGAAACAATGTGCACGTCAAATATTATTGGAACAAATTAACACATATTTAACTTTGTTCATTGCATCAATGCACTTTTATAGGTATTTTGTCATATTTTAATGGCAATATATAAACGTTTATTGAAATATTTAATCAGGTGTAGCTTTTCAAAGTATAACAAATGCCAGAAAATATAATGTCAATGATGGAAAAGAACCAGCAGAACTGCAGAACTTCCTTATTCCTGTGTTAGAGGCTAAGATGGAATATATACTGTTTTAGACCATTTTAAGCCATCTCAGCATAGAGGGACTTACTATATATAAAATGATGAGTGTAGAAGATTCAATTTCTTCAGGTAGAGATCTTACTTTAGAAACTAATACTGAAGAATTAGAAAAAGAACCAAACTATTTATGCTTTTTGCACTTTGTTTTTTGTTTACTTAGAATGTTATGCAAGAGACCTACACAGTGTAAAGAAAATGTCGTTCAAAATTCTTTTCAAAGAATCATCTGAGTGGTTTGAATTTATGTGAACCATGCCTTACTGAACTTCTGCTTAAACTGGAACAAGTGGAATATGTCTCTACCTCCAATTTTCAAGTTTTGACAGTATTTGTTAGTTGGATTTTAGTCTGGATTTTTAATGAGACATTATAACATTTAAATATTTGTTAATCAGATCAATAACGAACCTTTGGTTGTATGTTTATGGTCATTGTCTGGAAGCACAGCCTCCACTCAGCTGAAGTATTTTGAAGCTACTTACAACTTTTCATCCAGGGATTATTTGATGTGTTTGTTTTCGGAGACAAATTCCTGTTTGCATGAAAGCCACACATTTTTATAACATATTTAAATTTTTCTTACATATTCCATTAAGCATTGGCTAATATTGTTTATGCTTTTCACAGTAAATGTGGCTCCATTCCACAATATTCACATTTTCACTTATAAAACCTTTTGCAAACATCTATAATTTACCTTCTTACTAATGAATGATGAACCTCTTTGTCTTCTACTTTATGTCACATAAAGATCCATGATTTTGATGCAAGCTCTTTTCACATCGTAACAAATAGTTATTTATATTTTTCTCTTCTTTTGTGCCAAATAAATACACAAAAATTTTTCATAATACGTTTCTTTTCATTGCTTTGCAAGACTTTTATTATTTACAGAAAAAAAGCACATTTAAAGCTCTCTTGAGATGTAACCAATTACAGGCAGACAAAGCCATTCTTCAGCAGCAGTTAAATCCTTTAAATTAAACACATAAATCAGACCAACAGGGAGATTCGCTTTTATGGAGTGCCAGCACAAGTTCATTAAAACACTCCCAACAGAGTGGCATGTCTCACATTTCCCTAACTTCATCACTTTATTTACATCAACATGTAATTTACATTTCTCTTATTGAAGGAAACCCTTCAAAGTATCATTTGTAAAAGCCACAGCAGTAACATACAACAAGTTCAACATCATGCTGTGGTTTTATTATGGTAAATGAAAATAAAATCGTCTGTAAAAGACAACAACTGGTTATTATCTGATTATTTACTCTTCGTGTTTATGTTTTTTAATCCCTAAAAACACACTTATATACATATCTATGAAATGCTATTGTTGAGTATTATCAAAGAGGCCCAGAGTAAAAAAGACATTATCATCCATCGGTTGCCTGAAAGCAAAATTATAATTGCAGGATAATAAAGTCTGACTGCTTGCTTCTTTTGAGAAGGATGTCCTTGAGGTTTCGTGCCAGAGAGCCTGCATGTCATTTTCGGCTGAAAGTAAGCCAAAAATAATGCCCCCCCAGCTCCAAACTGTCTGACGCAAAAAATACTGAACTTCACTGATGTTTAACAGTCCTCAGCAGTTTTTAATTTCTTTCTAAAATTAATTTCCCTAAAGTGGATGGCATTTCTTTACATTTATTAAAGATGTCCGGATAACAGGCATGTTGTGATGCACTATACTTGTGGGGACTTTCCATTGCATCTATTAATGTTGCATTCATTGCTATAGCCTAACCCTATCCTTTGCCTTAACCCTAACCATTATAAACACATTTCAAGCCTTTGTGCTAAACCTTACCCTCACCCGAGGATGAGAACTTCTCCAGCCGTTGGTACCCAGAATTACCTATTAGTCCCCAAAATATTGCATATAAGTCAGTAGTATGGCAAACCTTTCTCAGACAGAGGTCAGACACTTTCTGAGGGCTACAAGAAATAAAAACCAAGGTCAGATCTGCTATTAGGGGATAATTCCCATATGTGTTGAGCCTAACAAGTTTATTGTATCAAAGACTTTCTGCAAACTAGTTAAAAATAAAATACATTAAATAACACAACTATAGGTAGAAACTTCATGAAGGTTAGAGTGCTTATTAAAATACACCAATTTCCAAGTTTTAACTGGCAGAAAACCTTTTTATTTTTGAAACACATCCAGTCTGGATGTCCTTCAGTTGAGTCATCACATTTCTCTCAAAATGTAATGAAAAAAAACCAAAGACTTGCCCCAGAAATTTCAGTTTTTTGCCTGCTCTTTTTTCTAACATTGATGTTTTTGGACAAAAGGTAACAGAGGTTCATGTTCCTCAGCCGGTGAGATGTTCAACCTGCAGGTCAAACACCAGATGGCATTATATGTTGCACAATTAAGCTTTAAAGATATAATATCACTCAAAAACAACATATTTTAATTTGAAAAGTGAATCAAGGACGTCTGTATGCCTTGAACCTAGAGATTAAACAATAACATGTGCTTTTCCTTCCTTTGGCATTTCTAAACATTGTCTGAGAAAAGTTTTGAAATAAAGAATAAACTAATATACCGGTGATCATTTTCTGTCGTTTAATTGCTGTACTATTTTTTGAAGAAATAAAAAAGTCTGTATCTTGGTAAGTGAGTAAAGTGATGATATGACTATTTAAATAGCTTTTAATAATAATTATATTTTAGAATTTCAGACGAAAGCCTTTAACAGAATTGCTTTTTTGGGAAAAAAGCATTCTGAAAACAGCCAACATGCACCCCTCAACAGGATGTTCATGAACTCTTGTTCCACGGTAACTTTAAAGATCACATTGATAGACACTTTTTCCATTATGCATAGAACACCCCTCTAATGTGATGGAGTCCACTCTTGAGTATTTAAAATGTGTAACATCCTTTCACCTTTTTCCTCACACATCTGCTGTAAATGCTTCCATACAGGCAGGTGCATATAGACCTGCTCCTTCCAATTAACTGACAAAATATTCATTCAACACGTGAACCGAAACAGGTCGATAAATCATTTAGACAGGATAGAGCAAAATGAAGCAACTGTGCCACATGAGGTATTTTGTGAGAAAGTGCAATTAGGAAAACAAAGAAGAAAAAAAAAAACCCATAACAAATTACATTAACATTATAGCAACAAATATCTGTTGTTGACATTTAGAGTGCATTTAATTTGATATGCGAGAGAGGTTAGTGAGCATGAGATAAGACACATAAAAGCACAAAGGCCACTAAAACCTTATAAAGCAGCTAAAAACAAGCTTTGATGGCCTGAACATTGTTAGATAAAGATATTTTTCTTCAACCATCTTCGTTTGTGCAGAAGTGCAGACGCTTCAGCTCTATAAACGGATAGAAAGCAGGTAGTGTGGCAGAGGAGGGACATGACAAGTAAATGCAGATCATCTCAGGCTACATCCCAACAATGTTTACCTACCCCATTGCATTCATTATTTATCAACACATTTAAATTATCCAAAGACAACTAATCATTTTTGCACCTTTAAATGCTTTTGTTTTCTTTTTTCCTCAAAACAGACACAATGCTTGGCAAAAGCTGCAATTGTTGCATGTCTTGGAAATTGGATGTTTTCATCACAGGTGTTGATATAATTCTTCTTTATAATCTAAATCATTCATTTGAAATGCAATTAATTCTTACTTTTGTGGTAAACAATGCAAAAGTAGCAATCTCATTCAAATTATAGTTCTGAATTATTATTTCTATTGGTAAAATGTGGAAGAAATAACCTCCAACAAAGAGAAACAAAAGTTGGGCAGATTTATTCAGGAAAGGTATAAAGGTTTACTAGAACTGCAGGACACATGTTCTGTATACTACTCTGTGTTATACAGAACAAGAACAACTATCTTTCTTTTCTGTTTCACAAACAAAGAATTGAAAAACACTGAACATTAAGGCAAATCTATATCTATTGTTGTGAATTTAGATGAGGATAACAACTAAAAATCTTTTCTTTACTAAATTCGAAAGCCCAACATCAAAAACACCCCCATCACAGTTGAGCATTTAACCCCAGGACTAAACATTTAGATTAAAATTATGGTCTGAGGAGGTCAGCCTTAGAACCTGTAGGATTTGCTGTAATTGACAAAACTGCTTCTAGGCAGAAAATCCTCAAAGAGATTTTCTAACTATTAGTTTGTGACCTCATGCAAAAATAAAATCAGCCAAACCAGGCCGCATTAAAACGATTCAGTAAAACAGTACTGAATCAAATAATTATCCAATTCTGAAGTCTCTTTGCAAAGACAGGGCAGCTCATGTTGCAGCCAAGGATGACGCTACCAATGATCTGGTTTAGGGGGCAGTCGGTTTTTCACATAGGGCCAAGTTGGTTTGGAAGGCCTGTTTTTCTCTGATGACTGAAATCACCATTTCAGAATTGCATTTTGAGCTCATTTTGGATAATTCCTGTGATTATCTGAAGCAAATCAGTGAGAGGAAAAAAGCAAACATTTCTGCTCATCTGTTTTTGACCACAAGAAAGAAAATTAGCTTAAAATTCAAAATAATGTTTTCATTAAAAGAAAAAAATCAATAACTACTTTTTTGTTTGCTTTTGTGCCTGTTTTTTTTATTAGCGGATCCTGAAGACAACATCAAATTACTAAAACTTACATTGACCAGAAATAAGTTATTCTGTAAGCATGATACCACACATTTTACATTGGAAAATTATTTGTAAACAAATAAAAAAAAAAAGCATCAAACACATTCTTTGAATAACTTTGGTTCACTTGGGTGCATGCAAACAACATTGTTTTTAGAGATACTTTAAAGAAAAAAAGAAGCAGAAGCATTATAGTTCTATATCAGTTACAGTTCATTATTTCAATTTAATGCAAAATATGAAATCCTGATATTACAATTCAGATTTTTTTTTCTACTTCTGGACTGGTAACTGTATTTCTTTTTTGGATTGTTTAATTTTTTTTTACTGCAAGTAGATAAAAAAAAAAAGATAAGACACAGCTTGAGTGAGACACTGTAATAGAATGAGCCTGTTCATGAGTTTCACCTTAAAAAGGTTCAGAAAAGGAATAGCCAGTGACATTTTGGAAAGTTTGAATTAGATCCAACCCAAATACTCTGGTTGTAATATTTTTAAAAAGCACATCTAAATTTTTATCACTGATGAGATTATGAAAAATGGTTGTGCATCCACTGTCAGGTACGCAGTTACTACTACCATGGTTGCCGTTCAGGTGGGAAAAAAGAAAAAAAAAAGAATAGATAATCATTTTAAAAATGTCTTAAAAAATGATTTTTTTTTTTCAATTCTCTTTGAATTAATTTTGAATTAATTTATGTTGAAATAAACATAAAAACAGTTTTAGGTGTTTATCTTTTAATTTTGATGATTAGACAATAAATCAATAAAATATTTGAATAATGTTTTGTTTTACTGTAAAATGTATTTTTTAGACCTTTCTAAAGTTCCAGGTCTAGTGTGTTTTTCTAATATGCATTAATCTGTTCTATTAAAGCTCTTAGAGTGAATACAATTTATTTTGCAGGTGTCCCATTCAGATTTTTTTTTCTCAATTATTGATGTGATCAGTCATCCAAGAACAAAAACTTGGAAAATAAGTCCAGTGCATTGTATTTTTTTTTTTCTAGTTTTTTGGAATATTTGCTCAAACATGACTTGCTTTTGTCACTTGTACATGTTTTAATTATTCTTGGCCAGGTTTGGGGTATAAAAGCAACACATCCAGGCACACAGAACCAAGACTCATCCACAGAGTTGCCAAATGTGTTCAGAAAGTCTCCTCAAACCTCTGTTGACAAAGGGAGATTCATTTCTCCTCCTAAAAAGATCAATCTGTGTTGTAACAACCAGCGTCCATCTGCGTCATTATGTGAAATTGAGGATGCCACCATTTTCCTGACCACACCCCTACTGTTAACCGCCATCACTCAACTCCACTGATAAAGGAGTTGGGAGTGGCAGCCTAGTGGTTAGGGCATAGGGCTTTGAATCCTGAGATTGTGATTTCGATACCCCACTCCCACAGACTGCCACTCTGGGTCCCTGAGCAAGACCCTTAACCTCACACTGCTCCCCGGGCGCCTCACAATGGCAGCTCACTGCTCTCCAAGGGGATGGGTTAAATGCAGAGAAGTAATTTCCCTCTGGGATTATTAGAGTATATCCAAAAAAAAAAAAAAAAAAATAGCCCTCTCCCTCAGTGGCTTTTATGCGCTTCCCACACTAGTGACATCTTTCTCAAATTTCTATGGGGGCAGGGTTATACTTTAACTTTGTGTCCCAGCGAGACCAATAAAAATGGCCACATTTGCACACACATAGATATGTGGTTGCTATCATCTAACAAATTATAGCTTTATGACACCATTCAGAAAAAGCCCAGAAAAGTAAAGGACCTCTATCAATTGAAAGGAATGTAATTTGTACATTGTTTTCTTCAAGAAAAATTAATAAAATCTGAAAGAATACAACACAAAAAATAAAGGGGAAACATCTGATTTATATATATATTTTTTGTTTTTATCTAGGATCTGAAAATTAAATTTACCAACCTTGAACATTTTGAAAAGATAAAATCAGAAAAAATGGCGAACTCCAAGAGCTGTTCAAATATAATCAAAGCTTTTCTTTTAAATGAAAAGATCTTAAAAGCTCCTTTCTTAAATTGCATTTTTCTTGTTAGTTATTATTATTTTTTTTTTTGCTTTTTTGGAATCATATAGTCAGTCCCAAACTTATACCTCATATTTAAATGTAAGCAGCTTTGAAGTGCAACAGTAGTTCTCTCTAGAATGAAGCTACCCATTTTAGACAGATGCACTGCTGTTTCACAACTTCTATCTTCAGTTTTGTACATACCTGCTTATACAATTTCTTGATAGTTTATTTAAATTTTTACTTACTTTGTAGTGTTTTCATGAAATAAAGGATAAACAACCATGTACAGGGAGGTGTAATCATGTATAACTCCACATTATACATTATTTTAATTGATGTTGTTTCTGATTCAATTTGCATCAGTTGACCTTTATGGAAAAATATCAAAATAATGTGACCAAAAGTGATGTCCCACTGTTATATATTATATAAAGGTGTCATAAAATCACAGTTACTTTCAGTACATTATAAGCCTAATATTCAAAGAGTTCAAATAAGGAGCACATGAGCTTCAGGTGTATTTAGGCATGTGGTCACCCACTAAGATTGAGAGTGCACTAAAACAAGTCAGAACCAGTTTGGACCACCCTTGTTAAATGCAGAAAGTGTGTGTGCTACTGGCAGCGGTGGAACAGGGTAGTGTTAAGGTGTTTGCAGCCATGAAGTTGGAGTTAACAAAAAACTGTAATGAGAATTAAAAGAATAATGAATAATCTCATAACATAATCTAAACATAAATATCTCAAGAGTTACATACAACAGTCGAAAAATAAAAAAAAACATTTAAACAATAAGAGGTACAGTTAAAATATAACATGTTAATAATAAAACCTGAGAAAGTTGTGTTTATGGGTCCTCCTGCATCCAATCTATACCCAGATAAGCTTTTTTCAACTCTAAACAGCTGTATTTACCTTCAACCACTTTTACAAACCCTTCTTGACCAAAATTTGCTTAAAAGGTACTATAGGCCGATAATAATGAATATATTCATATAGGTATTTAAAAAAAAAAACAATCAAGGAAAAGAGAAAAAAAATAAATAAATTTACGTACAAATTGTTTGCTTCCCTTTGTATTAATCTGTCCCATGAGGATGTTTTTTCCTTACTAATCCTATTCTACTTTTGTTATTTCTTTTTTTATATCTCTCTTCATCATCTGTTATCATACCGCTGCCTTCTTCCTAGGCACAATGACTGCAAACATTTTTGTTTATGGGTTTGCACCTAATTTTTACTAAATAAAAATGCAAACACTGCACCTGCAGTGAGTTTCAGGTGTGAAAAATGTCTGTTGGTTGCAAGGAATAATATTTGAAAATCCTCCTCCTATCAGTCTGCTCATCTTACTTTTCATAAATATGTTCTGTATATTAATAAAGGCAAAAACTATTTTAGGTTAAGAGTATATACAGCCATTTATAGTTTAATCTAACTATAAATATGCCAAACATAGCAAAAGGGTCTGAGCAAGTTCGGCTGACAAAGTAAGCTTTTCAAAGTTTTATGACTATTTAACATTTCAAATGCAATATATATTATTGAAATTTTCCTTTTTTATGAATTGTGTAGCAGTTTGCAATACTATAAGAAAACAATAAGAAAAGTGCATAATATTTGTTATTATCATTGTAACTATTTCTCCATTACTACTGTTTGTTATTACCTCCAAATCAATGTCTTTGAAAGTTGAGTTAAAGTAATCTCTCTTTTACAGTTACCTTGTTTCCCAGAACTGCAAGTAGCACACAAGACTTCCTCTCATAAATCGGGTGACCCTAACCAGTGTTGTACCTGTTATCTTCTGAGCATGCAATTTTTATAGATCAACCACAACATGCCCACTATTCTACAGTCAGTTGGGGTTTCTGTGCACAAGCAGTTTAGCCCTCCTTATTTGTAATCCTTGATAATCAGGTCCTTAGTTTGTAAGAAAAAATCCAGATGCCTTGGATCAACAAAGCATTGCGGACAGCATATATTACAGTTATACAAGTCGTACCCATGAAAACAGAGCATGACCTTAAAAGAGTTGCCTTGTAAATCGCTGGGCTTGATTGGCAGGCAGACACATCATATCAAGCTCTGTGAAAATTCTTTGCAAGCAACATTATCCAGTTAAAGCAGCTTAGAGGAAAGAAAAAGGCCAACCACATGACTCTACTTAATCTTCCATTTTTCTAACCTTTTTATATTCCTTACTAATTGTATACTTTAGATTTCAACAGCTGAATCTGGGTAGCGGGGTGAGTGAACAACAGATGTAGGAAATGCTTTGTTTTATAGATAGATAAACTCTGTATTCCATTTTCTATGTTTTAAAAAATAAAAACAGACGTCCAAAGCTACTTTTTCCATCCACATATGATGCCTGGGACTCAACTATATAAATTCAGTTGTAGTGAAAGCTGCTGGCACAATAATATTAACCTCAAAGACATTCAGAAACATCCTGTGAATATCAAAATCACTGCCGTCTGCCTTTTCTTTTTGTTTGCATTATCCTTTTGCAAAGTAAAACTAAGGCAGTAGTTAAATGAAACAATGTTTGGACAGCATTTAAAAGTATAAGACACTAAAGGCTCTCCAAGACTTCAAAAGATGCAGAATATTCTAAATGAAACAAAGCTCTAATACCAAACTTAACAGATTGATGCGGTAGATGGAATAATGGTGAAGAACAAAGAGAGTCCTACGATGTACAAGAGACATAACATCTCATCTGTTGCAGCTCTCTGTTTAACGGAGCCTCACCAACGGACCACTTGGCTCGTATAATCCTCAGTGGTAGTGGGCAGGTCATTTTCAGTTTGTTTCTCAAAAACTCTCCCTTTGTGTTTAGAAGGCCATGGCCTGCCCTGCTCCCTTTGCTCCCTCAACCAGCGTCTCTCCTCACGCCTCTTCAAGCGCACCTCCTGGTGCTCCCTCTGCCGGGTGTACTGGAACCGCTGAAGGAACAGGTCCTTCGCATACTCGTACAGCTGAACGTCCAAGAAATTGAGCTCCTCGATGCGCCTGCGTACAGCCTCGCTCAGGTCCACGTTGGCCGCCCTTGTGCTATTAATCTGCGTGAAGGCGGAGATGAAGCGCAGGCTGAACGTCCGCTCAAACAGGTACTGCGTCTTGCGCTGGAACTCAGTCAGGCCGTAGAACGCCATGTTCTTCAAGTTGCTCATGGCGCTGCTCAAAAGGATGTGGTTACGCTGGCTCTCATTCATTGAGGAAAGGTTGTAGCAACCCACTAAGCTCAGATCAGCCAGCATGCGCACTTGCCGGTTGTTGGCCAAGTTTGAGGGGCAGTTCATGAAATCTTTCAGGGTGACACCAGACCAGTCGTCGCCACTGTAACAGGTAGGCAGCTCATCCTGGGTCGGTGAGCGTCCATCACACATATGGAGTGCTGTCTTCCATGTGGCTCCTCTCTGGACATGTTTCCACTCGCTCAGGTAGCGGGAGACTGGGTCTCGCAGCATGGTGATATAGTAGAAGTTCCTGCAGTCAAAACAAACACAGTTAGAGGGCTGTGAGCCCATCACCATCAGAGAGTGCTGCCCTGCATTGTGCTGACAGATGGTGAGATTTATCTCTGTATGAAACTTCAAGGTTGAATGGTAATTGGAAGACTCAAAGTCTTACTAATTAGATGATTATAGTTGGTGTCTACATGCTGCCCTTGGAAATTGACCCAAGCATTGAATTTACAAAAAGTGAGTAGAACTGTTTTCATGCCACACATTGCCCACCTGCCAACACAGGAAATAATTGCATATCAAGGCAGAATTGTAATTCACGACCATAGAGTAAAGTGAAAAAAAACGAACCCAACTTCATCCAAAACACTGTTAAAATTTAATGAGGCGTCAGCTTTTGTTTCAAAAATCCATAGCAGGTTTAACTGTGAATCTAACAATCCCACCAACAGTAACCCAGTCACAGTAGAAATGAGATATCTATTTACAATGCTGAATTATTCAATTCAGGTCAATTCAGTTTATTTATATACCGTAGCGCCATTCACAACACATGTCATCTCAAGGCACTTTACAATTCAACCAGATTGTAGAGTCAAATTATAGCTATTTAATTATTTAAATTAGAAAATATATTTTATCTGGATCTTAAGAATTGTAAGCCATCAAGGTTAAAATAAAAAAAAATAAAAAATTTCAAACCTCAGCTTAAAAGTTTCTTTATTATAAATCTTTCTTCGCTTTATAACACAATTTTTATATATATATATATATATATATATATATATATATATATATATATATATATATATATATATATATATATATATATATATATATATATATATATATATATATATATATATATATATATATATATATATATATTTGCCTCTAATGCTAATGCAATGAAAGTAACTGCCCACACTGAACTGTGATTGTAAAATTTGATAGCAAACCACTTTGAAACAGTAGGTTGGAGATTCATGGAGCTACTTGTAAAGAAAAGACAACATTCACCGCTCTAGATTAAATCCTATATCAGAAAACACAAAATATGTTTGATCGGGTAAGTGCGATATATGATTTTTTTATATTTTTTTGGCCTTACAACTTATAAGGGTCGGCTCTCATGTTTGAGGGCAGCTCAGACTGCTGTAAAGTGCTCTTCTAGGGTCACACACAAGTTACATACCTGTAGGGGAGTTTTTGAGAAGGGCAGCATGAACAGGTCATCGATATGCACTAAGTGCTGCATATTAACATAAAAAACAATTTCATAATGTAATACTTTGGTCAAGAAGTCACACAGTGGAGCTTCAATAAGACTTAAAGATAAGAATAGTTAAACCATTTGTATTTAAAACTGATAACAGCTGTAAAATGCTATTGTCTAGCAGTCTGTCTCCTTATGAAAAGGAAAAATGTTTTTTGCTGCTGATTTAAAACTTAGGTGCATCTTGTGTGTGCTTCACTTTTCAGGGTAGGCATAAGGTTTATTTATCATAATTCAAACCATGTAAAAGCTGTTATGGTGCTCTAGGATGACTTCTCATGCAATCAACTTCTCCCAAACAAAAACTCAGAAGTCTCCTGATGGAGCATTCTGACAGAAAACAAAGCCCGGACAGACGATGGCCACATGAAGCTCTCCCAAGATGGTGTCTTACTGTGTGTGTGTGTCATGTGAATATTTAATGATACACATGCCCCTGGAGAGTAGTGCAAGTTGGTAAAATGGAGTGCTGCACTGAGATTTCAGTCTGTCTCTAAATTTGCTCTCAGAGCCCCGTCAGAGTGTTTGACGCAGGGAACATTAGTAGTAGTCGCACCCTGTGGTGAAAATGCTGACTCCTTTGGACCTCAAGCCTGTTTTTGTGTTTTTTTTTAATTATATTTCCCAGTTACTCATTATATACCCCTGTTTAACAGAAGTAAACAATTTTTGCCATTCTCTTTTACTTTCTTAAGCAAATTATTAAAGAAACCAGACATCTTAAATACAAGCCTTGTCAATACAGTATACAACTATTCAGTGCTAGTTCTCTTAAGCAGGACATCTAAAAAAAATCATTGTAGGCTGGCAATAATGATATCAAACACAACCGTCATTCAAAGGTTTTCCCGTATGAAGCAAACATCTCAGCCCTTGTAGGAACAGCAGCATTCTGGCACTTTGCTCCTGGAGTTGGTTTGCTGTGCATGAATCCTTGTTAAGTTGGGATGTAAACACATGTGTTGCCTGAGAGCACTCGGCAGCCCAAAGGTCAGATGGTGAGCACCATCAGTGTCAAAATACATCAGGATCAGCAGTTCTGCAATGCTGCCTTGTGGAATAGCTCCCTCGAAAGACTGAGATAGCTTTTGAAGGGGCAGAGAGTGAGATTGGATCTTCTTTTTTCTGGCTTTTTGTTAAAATCAGCATCATCCCTATAGTCATATCCCAATGCCCACCAAACATACAGCAAAAAATTACCATAATTATCTGCTTTTTAATATGGTAAAAGCACAGCTTGTTTAGTTTGGTAAGGATGTACCAAAGCCGTATTCCTTCTTCGACTTTGAGCAAACCTGTTCTTTTGGTGCTGGAGTCTAGAACTAACGATGAACTCTTCTTAATCATAGATCAATAATGGATAGCAGAGGTATTGCTGCTTATTCTGCCCCAGAACACTCATGTCTAAGTAGAAACACCAATGACGTTACTTCACTGGAGCACAACTAAACAGGGGCCATTAAGCAGTGATGGAAGATGAATTTAACAGTATGGATAAAAATGGAAACTAAAGCAAGGCTGGGGAAGGGCAACGGAAAGGGAAGATGGCTAAATGTGCTTCTTAGGAATGTTTGTCAGAAATGGGAAAGGTTTCATATTCATTTGAAATAAGAGCAGATTCTTAGGTGGGGGGTTTGTTCTGCAGATGTTTTTCACTCGCCAGAATAGCCTGCTTTAAATGTGTAGCATAGATATAAAGAGAAAATATTGCACAAATAATAGATTTGAACATGTCTGGTGCAGATACAATGGAAAAGAATGTCCAATTGAGCAGTTTTGTGTTTTTTAAACCTGAGTTTGAATTCTTTTTTACACATTCACTTTTTAACTACATGTAACCATAAGTAACATAAAAGGGATATAATTAGGAATGAACTCAAAGTCTAAGCTACAGCATAGAGCCATACTGTACATCTAATCCCCCTCTTTAAATGTAACTGACTTACCTTGTTTAGAAAAAAGGACATTATCTATACTGTATCCCCATAAGTTCATGACTGATATAACCTCAGAAAAGAACACAGCACATCCTAAAAAAACACACACAATGATGAACCACAAAGTTTTATTATCAGCAAAACTTGCTGGAAAAAGACAACTGGCTTCTAATTACCTGTAATTAGCCCCAGTGACACCAGTTCAGCCCACTGCTTCTCTGTGATTACAGGCTATTAAAAGCAAAGCATAGGCTTACTTTTCAGTTTCTGGGGTTTTAAAGTCACTTGAACTGAATTTTAGACACCCGTGGTGGGTGTTATTTGGCTGCAGGGGCTGAGAAAGCAATAAAAAAAAAAACAACTAGGTATAAACTGGGCAAAACGTCTCTTGTGAAGGCTACAACATGGAGAATTAGAGTAAAGAGAAACCAGGTTCCAATGAATGAATAATAAATGATATTGAAATAAGGAGAGATTCACTCAGAGATGACCACGGCTCAGGTTTCAGGTAACTGTTTGAAATAAATGCAACCTGTTAATTTAGCCCCGTGATGGTAGTAGTTTGCCAGTTTTCATCTCCTTTTCTATGAACATTGCATTAAAGAGCAAAAATTAGAATAAAAACGTTTTTTCAATCTCCTTAGACAAGGTCTTCCCATCTGTATAATATTATTACAATGAGTTTTTTTTATTCAACAATATACACAAAAAATATGTTCAAATAAATGTGTTAAAAATTAAATTAATTAGTTTGCACAGTCCTTATTAATTTTATTTTATGTTTTTCGATTAACAGGACAGGGCAGCCGAATACATGTCAATTTAAAACAGATAGAAAGCAGACATAGATGCATTAAGGACATGAAAAGGTTAATTACAGTATGAGCTTAGCAGTAAAAACAATACACACATTTTAAAAAAAGCTTTAACAATAGAAATTGAATATAATGCAAAATGTGTAATTCTGATAAAATCAAAATAAATAAATATATTTTTAAAATGTTCAGTTAAGTGTGATTAACATTGAAAGGTAATTATACCACCGGGTCATTGGGGCATAAGACTCCCCATTAAACGTTTGTAATCACATTTATTGAACACTAGGTGGTGCTTATTTATTACAAACTCCAACTGGCTTTCTGAATTTTATATATGAGTGTTTTAATATATGTGGTACAGCTTGAAAAAGTAAAATCAACACTTGAAGAAAACTAATTCCCTGAGATGCAATTAGTGTGTAAGAATAACATTTGCAATTTTATTGTTAAGCTATCATCAGCCTTCCCAACATCAATATCAACCCAATGATTAGACAAGCATTGATGGATCTGTGCTGTTTAACATATTAGCAACTATCTCTTTGCTGTTTAAATGCTGTAATCTATTTAAAATGTGAAAAACTGTTTGATGCATTTTGTTGTTGTGAATGGGCTGATCAATGAGGAGTACTCCCCTTTAACTATTTACACTACAATTTCCTGCCTATATGTTGGCATTTTGGCCATCATTCTTTCATTTTGTACCAATTAAGGAATAATTTCAAAACAAATACTAAATCAATGCATTTTGGTTCACTTTTTTTAGATCATCAATTTGTTATTAATTAGAGATAAAAACACAATAATAATTTCTTAATTATCATATCTATTAAGCTGTGGTCTTTGGTTTTCTTAAGCCATGATCCTTTTGTTCTTCCTGTTGTTCAATAGGAACCGCATTTAGTTACAGAATTTATTTATCTATCTATTTCTTTTGTTTTAATTTCCTTAAACAATTGAAATGACCAAAACTAGATCATTGAAATAAATGTTTTTATTATTATTATTTTAGGAGTCTGGATTTATTTTTGACAAAAAAAAAAAAAAAGAAAAACTCAATTTACATTATGAAGTGATCAGACAACAGCGACCACTAAATCACCTGTGAGTGCTTTGGGACAAGACAGGGATCAATTTTAGCTCACCTGACGAGCCAGGAAATTATCGCTGAGTAGGCAACATATTAGTGTGGAAAGAACCGTGTAGCAAAGTCAATGGAAAAAAGAGTACGCCTCTGATGGAAAAACATAAAGAAAAAAGAAAAGCTCTTACAGCAGCCAGTTATAATTTTGATAAAATAAACAGCTTTTTCCGGGACATCATAAGGAGCACCAATAAAAAAATATAGCTGGACTGCAGTTGCAATCTTATTTTTTAGGGTTACAGAAAAGTGCTGCTGCAATATTTGCCCACCTCCTGTGGGAATACAACACGTCCGCCTCCAGAGGCTATGTCTGGGCGAAGGTTGATTTCAGCAGTATTTTCCGCCTATCCATGACCCAGTTCGGGTCTCTGCTGTCCTGCATCGGTGGACAAATCACCCAGACTACAAAGAGTTAGGTGAGACAGCATTCTGGAGCTCAGACAGGAGCAGTGGAACTCCTTCACAGTAGGTCAGGGCCACATGTAATCCCTGAGTGGATTTTGCAATGCTAATGTGAATAAAAGTTCAAATCATTCAACTTAATTTGCAGGTGAGGTACTGATCAAATGTCGCCAAAATTGTGCCATTCAGCTCCCTATATTCACCACCATCACCTTTGCTTTGCTCCAGAGCGCCACATAGAAATAACTACGGATTCCTTTGCTCCAGTGTTCGGTGTAAACGTACCTTTAAAAACTGGGGAGTAGAACAGCTTCTGTTCTGCATTGATTAGTAAAATAAACAACATTTTCGTTGTTTTTTTAGGGGCAGAATGAGGGTAATCTAGGTTATCTACTAATCAGCATAATAATGAAGACGTTATTCAATCTCTGGACAAAGGAAATTTTGAGGCATGCAGTTGGGAGTCAGGATTAGAGGATTAAACTGTTATAATTTTGTCCCTTTCCTTCGTGAAGTACCTATAGTAGTGGCTCAGCGTTCTCCCTCTTAAAAGAAATCATGACTGTATGCTACTGTAGATGCTATGCTTCTGACTGATTAGAGAATTTCATGCAGGTCCTACATTGTTGCTTGAGTGAGTCAGAGACTGATGGCTTTTGGCAGACTGCTGATCAGGAGTGCTCAGGACAGCAGAAGCCTGGTTCTTCTCCAAAAAAAAAACTGGCATTAACAACAGACAGCCCATGTATTTTTTCTTTGAAACAAGAGCGGGGAGTAAACAAGAGAGAATGGGAAATTTCCTGGTCTTTTGAACAAGACAAACATGTGTGCAGAAAACTACTTGGAACTACTTTCCAATGAAGAAGTTTTGAAAATGGAGGGTTTCAGGAAAAAATACACTGGTTATTTCTTTTCTGAGAGTCCAGAAATTAAACGTTTTAACAGGGATCTCTGTGGGCAGTTTTTATGGGGGTTTTTCAGGTATTCCAGCGTTCTTACATCAACCACAGACATGGGTTTAAGGTTAACTGCTAATTCTTAATTGCTGATATCTATGAGTCTATGATGGTTTGTTTACCATTTAAAATGCCCTGTGATGGACTGATCCATTTCCAACCTCATGACTGCACAGATTGTTGCCTCAATAAATTAAGCGGTAAAAGTACCTGAACAGATGCAGGTATGTGGTTGGATGTCTTCCTATATATAATCAAAAGATGCTAAATGGTGCAGTTAGTGTTCAGAAGCTTTACATTTGCTTTCTCAATAAAGAAGTGATGACATGTCAGACATACATTTTGAATAAACCTATGAAATCAGTTAGGATTACCAAATTACTCCATTTGCAAAATGCCATAATAACAATTATATGATTTCAATCAAAGATTTGGAGCTTCAATGTGGTTTGCTGGAATTCTGGCTCTTCCTAGAAAGAAGTGAAGCCTATTTAACTCAAATTTTATGAATTACCCTCACAGTGCCTTAAAAAGACTCAAGGGTCTTTTTGTAGGCTTTCCTGGTTAGATTGACAAGATTATCTATCAGGAAAAAGTGATAGAAAGGCTCATCTCTCTTTCTAAATGTTTGGTTATTAGAACATAAATTTGGTGATCCAAATTCTGTTGAAAAAATCTAAAGACTGATAGTCACCTGCAGGATGGTACATACTCACTCTATAGAGAAACTGTTCCCTACCCTGAGATAGAAGTGCTCTCCAGAAATTATAGCCCCTAATATAAATGGAGCATTCTACAATTATAACACTTTCCTTGACTTCTGCCCTTCTCCCTATTCTGATTCTTTTAAATATTTTGTAAACACCACAGTTCCCCCTGGATCCATAACCTTTTCTTAACGGCTGTCATATTAATCAGGCTGCAGATTCACACATCAATAGCCCTCTTGTATCTGTTGCCACTGTCTGTTGTTATGCAGTTTATTGTCACTCTAGTTTAAGGACTGAATTCATCAATTTTCTCATCTGGTCTGTGATTGCTTTCTTTCAAAATGATGCAGGTAAAGCCCTGTTATGATGACGGTTAAAGGATCTCAAAGGCGACATGCTGATAGTCAGATAAACGATTTATTTTGATATCTTTGTGCGCTCCCACTGAGAGTAGATGTTACAAACATAGAAGCTGGGGCTTTAGGAATACTTTATACATCATTATTCACATTATTTTGCGACTATATTTAAATAAAAAATGAGTGACATTTTTTTTATTCTGAATTATGAAATAAAAACAATGTTGTTTGCTTTACAATTTTATTTGTATAATCTCCACTGACTGGTTAGGTTGATTATCCTCTCATATTTTTGCTTTTACATTCAATACAACTTGGTAATTAAAAATAAAAATCGCTTTGTATATTATATTGTGGTTTTATTTGTTGGCTGGGAAATTTTTCTTTACATAATTTGCAAAGGTGTTGATACAACCGAACCTTTACTATGACAACCTTTTCATATTTAGACATCAAACTTAAACTTCATTTAGGATTTTGTCCAACAGACTGAAACAAAGCAGCATGCCAAAAAGAATTAAAAAGGGATATATTATATTTTTATAATTAAAATGGAAAATTCTGGCAAAAAATCGTTTCAATTTTCTTTTAACTTAAACCCTTAAATACGATAAATGTGCTGAAGATGAAGCAAAATGGAAAAGAAAACTAACAAGTTTTCTAACAAAGAAAACTTGTTAGAAAAAGCAAAATGCTTGAGACAAGAATGGAGGTTTACTTTGTGGCCAGAAAACAGCTGCAGAGTAAATGTAGGGTCCATGATGTGAATCTAAATGTCATGTTTGCTTGTTCCTTTTTTTGACATAGAGGCACCATATTCTCATCAGATAACCAGTCGTAACCATCAGCAGAATCATATTATAAAAAAAAAATTGCAGTTTTGAAACCATGCTTAAATAAATTGCCTTTTAGTTTCAGTTTTTCTATATTATAGTTATATTAAATTTCCTGTGCAGTCCACCAGTTTTGTCCATTACTGGTTTGATGCAGCTAAATTTCCTTTAATGTTTTGCTGTTGTTCTTAAGTTAGAATCATTAATCCAGACTGTGATTAAGCTTGATATTACAGCCAAAACAATTTACAATAACGGTATCTCTTTCTCAGGACCCTGTGTGGAACGATATAGAGACTGTTAACAGGTTTAAAGAGGCAGCCAGCGTTCCATCCTCCACATCAGCTCCTCACTTTAAACAACGTGCTTAGTGGGAATGCATGTAAGCCAGTGGCACTGCCCTCAGCTAAACTGAATCAGACCTCAGATAAATGTTGCCAGTGCACAAATATGGATTGTTAGCCCTCTACATTCAATGCTTTTTACATTATGGATGTAATTACACTGGGGAATCTGTGAAACCTCTGCAACAGAGCTTTAAACTGCATGCATCTATGTTCCTTTAATCTAATATACACAGAAATAGTTCTGAGCCAGAGTTTTATGATAGAGAAATTATATGCTCAACACATCAGAGGAGCTGTGTTTATTTATTCCTATGTAAATGGATAAAAGTTGAGTGGATAAAAAGCTTAAACACCTTATTTTTTTCACTTGCATTTTATATGAAAGCAGGTTCAATTGTAGCCTTTTTGTGAAAAGAACAACAAGTGCTTTATTTCCACCCAAATGTGTTACAGGAAGTTGAAATTTGCAGTCATCCAAAAAAAGCAAAGAATGACCTTCTAGGTTAAAGTTTCAATCCAAACCTTTCCTACGTTTTATCTCTCTAGCTGTATGACAAACATGCATATCTTTGAAGCTAAGGTAAACAGCTCTGTACGGTATTAACTTTTACCCTCCTTCTGCTGTCTGTTTGCTCAGAGTATGACAGCACTAAACCTCAGCCTGTGTGGTAAATACCTGAGCTTCAATCACCTTCAATTAGGATCAGAAAAGAGCATTTCTAGTTAGAGCAAAAATTGATTTTGTTTGATTTTAAACACAAGGTAGAATTCATCCCCTCTTTTAATAATTTTAAAGCTTTATTTAAGAGTGAGTCACATGCCATTTCAGAAACAAGCCTGCTGATGAGCCCATGGAAGAACAGACATTAACCGCAAAGTCATAAAACCAATGATTCAGCAAAAAATGTTAATTAAGACAACTCTGATCATTGCAGCTCATTAAATCAGGAGGCTGAGATGTGTTTCATACTTGCCTGAACATATTTGAAGTGTGTATCATTTTCTAAAAGTGCTGACAGAGAAAAGATAAGACCTTTAAAAGGGTTAGTTAAGCATATTTGAATAATGGGGTTATTTTAGCAGTTTTTTGTGTGAAATGGTGTGGAAGAACGATTTGTTAAAAGAGTCAAAAGATATATATTCTAGATAACAAATATATTATTTTTTAGATATTGCCCAGATAGTTTAAACAAGCTTTTATCAAGCTTTTATTTCCCTTATAAAAGGGAACTAATTCAGGTTCTATTCTCATCACTAATTTCCATCCCTGTCATAGTTAGGAAGTGGTTAAAGCTCCCCGCTGCTGAAGTTCACATACCTCGAAGCTGTCTTTGATTTGTGGCTATGCTGTGGGGGAAGTAAAAATAAAATCAGCAAGGTTTTAGGCTTCAGCAGTCCTGTCAGGCAGTCCAACAGAAGATCTGCTTCATGATCATGTTCAAATTTCCTCTCTAGTTGGGGCTGTTGATTACTATCTGTGGACTAATCAAGATGTGGGACAAGTAGGAGTTTTCTCCACTTCCACTCTCTCCTCAACTCCACCCCTGCAGCTTTCCACCACCCTCCGTTCTCCTCCTTTATGCGCGTAGGTGCAAAGGACAAAGAGACAGCAAAATTCCATCACCTTTCAAAGGATGCGCTCTCCGCCATTTTTCTTCTTCGCTATACTGATTTCTCAGTTTTATGGGCAGGCAATGGAAAAGCCTTAGGAACCAGTGGGATTGATTATCTGTCATATATGCACAACAGACAACCTGTATTCTGAGTCCCTGATTTTTAATGTCTGCATATGCCAAGGCATTTTCACAAAGTGCTGCACAGGTTCAAATAATTACATTATACTATGACTTAGAGGGATACGCTCGTAAAAGTGCAGAGCTCTGCAGAGAAACATCCTTTAAATGCATGTTCTCATGCAGCTGGTAAGTTGCTGAAAAGGCAATCGGTGCCTACCATTCCATATAAAGGCTGAAACCAATTGTTGAGGGGAGAAATCATGCATAAATTATACAGGAGATTTCTATAGATCTGGTAAGATACTAGAATGCCTGTACTGCAGGAGTGGCAGTCATCGTTATGAGTTCTTTGTAACATTTTATCAAACGCAATTTGATAGGCTTATATTTGCACCATATATGTTACAGTCTGAGATCTTCACAAGGAATTTTTTCATTCTCAGTCTCAAGTTTTTGAGGGGTAAGCTGAATGTCTCTGTCAGTAGTGACTGAAATTAACATTTTATTATAAATACTTGAAATCTAGTATACATCTAACCCTGCATTACAGTAGTTTAGGATTTAAAGCTGTACTTTTTTTTTAGTTCTATGATCCTAAAATTGATTTCAGTACACAGAATTATCATAAAGGCTAATTTAATATTCTGAAAACTGGTTGGAACTAATATCTACCTCTTTAGAAATATAAACATTTATGCTCTGAGAAAAAGAAAAGAGAGTAAAATCTGCTGACGTAAAAAAAAAAAAAAAGAAATGGCTGTTTTGTCGCTGTGATAATTGAGGCGACACCCATTTCTCCCTGTTTCCATATCCACTGCTTTATATAAACTGCATTAATAGTGGTTTGGAGGGTTTCTTACTTTAATATTGGGAAATGGTTCTGAATTTTTTAACACTGTTGCCCTAAGCAAGAAGGTTCAGGGTTTGATTCCCGGCAAAAGGTTTTTCTGCATGGAGTTTGCATGTTCTCCCTTTGCATGCATGGGATCACTCCGGGTACTCCGGCTTCATTCCCAGAGTCCAAAAACATGAACGTTAGGTTAATTGGCTTCTCTAAAATGTCCTTTGGTGTGTGTGTGCGCATGGTTTTATGTCTTCCCTGCGACAGACTGGTCCTGTCCAGGGTGTGCAACACCTCTCACCCATACAGTAGACTGCCTGATATAGGCACTGGCTGATGGATTTTGTAAATAAAATGAAAAAAATCTTTCTTTTAATTGTAGTCATTAAATATGTGAGTAACAACATGATGAACAACAGAAAATGTAGTGAATAAATAAATTAGCTGTAATCAAAAATGTTGTATAGTTTAAGCTGAGTTAAGCATTAAATATAAATTTTATTTTTAGTTTTTAATGTTCCAAATTTGTTAAGTACAAAGTTTGTGTAAAGAGAAGTTAATCATGTCATAATGATACAGCTAACTTGAACAAATTTTTGAAACTATTAACACAGCTGTCGCAGTATGGCGTACACTCTGCTACAGTACGTAGGGTCCATTAGCTAAGGACTTCACCTCAAGCTGCGGGGACTTCATGCAGATGTTTGTAGACATTTGCATGATACCATTTCCTGGTATGTGGAGGCGTTGACTCAAATTCTTTAACTTAAAGGTATCGTGAAGGATGTTTTTTTTTCCAGGTGGATAATCAAAATAAATTGTGCTCCTTATTGTCAATCATTCTGGTGATATGTTTATGTAAGGACGTCCTACATGCTCGTCCCCATTTTCATTTACTGGTGATGACTCTGACAGTGGAAAAATTGTGATTCTTCTATTGGAAAGTAAATTTGTATGAGTTATGCAACAGCAACTTTTAAACAGAGTGTGCATGGGGAGAAATGGGCTTGTGCATGCTCTCCTATGCGTTTAATAGACGCTCCCTCTCTGGAGCGGGTACAGGGTTGTGCATGTTATTTTTTTTTAAGTGGAGAGGGCTGGTCTTTTAAAACATTTGTGAAAATCCTTCACTATACCTTTAAGTTACCATTTCTGGTTACAGTATTTAAACAAAAAATATGATGCAGATGCTCTTACTGCACTGATGAAGATTTGCTCACCTCTGCATGCTGAATGCTTGAACAGATAGAATGTGACCTACTATCAAAATAAGTATGGTAATTTTTTTCAATTAACTTACAATTACAATTCACCAATCTGAATCCTGTGATCCCCTCTTCAAACAAAAGGTTAGACTCTGGTTTAAACTAATTACAGCACACAACCATCTGTAAAATTTTCTGAAAGATAATAGAACTTCTGCTGGCTCTGCATAAGATCAAATAACATTTAGCAGCAGAGGTTAAACCAGCAAGCATTAATAAAACCACTAAGACTCTGAATGCTTCGTATTTGTCCTTGTTAAAGGATAAAAACTCCATCACAGAAATTAATGAATAAATACTGACTCGCTATGTTAAATGATTACTTCCTTACTAAACTGGCATCACTGCATGATACAGAGCCTCAGTGGGTCACGTGACCAAATGAGAAAAATAGCTTCATCTGCTATCTTAGTGAATTATTTTATGCTATAAACAACAAAATGCCGGAAAATGGTTCGCATATGATGAATTTTTTTGTACATACTACCAAATGAGAAGCTATAAGTATGTGTTTTCTATTTGAACTTTAAATAAGTAAGGTAACGGTGCAATTTAAATATATTCTAAATAATCCTCATGAACTAAAAGCACCAGCACTGCTTCTTAGAGGTGTGTTGTCTGTTATGTGTAGATAACTGATTGATCCTGTTCATGCATTATCCTCTTCAAAGTAAACAAAATTGACTAGGTGCTTAAGTAACTAGTAGCCCCATTTACATTACCCTCGGAACCGATCCGTGCTGAGCTCGGTTCCTTACAACTGTTTACACATCACGCTAGCATGGTTCTTCGCTTACTAGTGACGATGTACAGTACTACTGCTCTTTAGTAGGAAAACTTTGTGATTAGGTTTTGTTCCATCCAACATCGCCTAGATAGGGTCCTCCGTCCAAATTGCAATAAGAGCCTCAGTCTCTGCGTTATCCCAGGTCGCACTACGCTCTTTGAAGCCACTTTAAAAAATGTAGTGTTGAGAAGATTTCGATTGTTGTTTACAGTCCTTCTTATTCTGCTTTATGGCAGTTGAAAAGCAACTTACTAATGTGTATTACCGGCAACTACTGGAAGCTGACTTTAAATAAGAGATGACGCTCTCTGCTCATGCGGTCTTTGTTATCAGAGAACCGAGCCACAACTGACCCGCGCCAAGCCCTACTGATGAACTAGTACTAGTTTAGCATTTTTTGGTGTTGTCTGGCACGGTCCGGTTTAGTTTTGCTTTCCATTTACACTCAACAGTTATCTCGGTTAGCGTGCTCTGACTGCTCTTGGCACGGTTTCAAAAGGGTAGTGAAATGGGACTAGTATAGGATTATATCCCACTATAACAAACTCTGCCATAAATAATAAGTAAGGATCATGTTAAACCAAACAGTTAATAGCTGGTAACTAAAGTTATTTTTCTAGAGAAAGGTCTGCACAGCATTTCATATTCAAGCATTTACCAAAAAAGAGCATTCAGAGGCGTCACATTAATGGCTGTTTCTAATCTTAGCACTGGTGTAGCTGTCACAGCAGAAAGAGACGTGGGTAGAGCAGTGAACTGTTTGGGGAATGTTTGCTCTTAGAAAATACATGGCGAGTATTAAATAAGTGACATTCAGTCCTGTGCCGAAACTGTCACAAACCTGGCTGTGATCTCTGAGATGTCTTGTGCACCATGGGGGACTCATCTTCTGGAGGATGCGGGTGTCTAGACATTCTTGATCAAAGGGAGAAAGATGTGTATATTTTTTGGGTATGCTTTTACCCCAGTATACATTTGCATTTTGCTCATCAGAAATGAAACATTTTCAAGTAGGGAGGTGCACTCGACCTCATCGCATGGCCGTGAATGTGAAACCAAACCTAATGGTCGTGGCCGGCGGTGTACCGAGGAACATTTAGCCGTCTGTTTGACATTCATCGTCTGGAAGGCTTTCATTTGCACAAAAATCACTGCGTATGAAGGCAATATAGCTCTCTCATTAAAAAGACATAAACGCCTCAGAACTTAATGGTGTCTCACATTAAAAAAGGAAGGCTTTAGAGTTTTGAGATAACATCTTAAGACTGCTACATGCATGAAAGTGGCAGCGCCCAACTCTGCTCCCTTTCATCAGAGATTGAATCAGAGTGCTCACCCAGCTGGTTTTTTTCAGTGAGGTCCTACTTCTTCCTGACATTATGTCAGGTGTTCAGCAAATGCCATTTGATAATTAGATCTCTATGTTACAGGATGTCACATGAGACATGAGTACTATTATTGTGCTGCAATTCTATACAAAAAGAAAACAATAACAGCAAAGGAATTTAACTCATCTGTGATTGTGTTCTTAATTAAAGATAAAGACTTCTTTAGCAATATGTTTTGTGAAAATCTATTAAAAAGATAATGCAGCGCAGTACAAGATTCAGGGAGAACAGCTTTATGAGAAAAATTATTTTGTTAACATATATTGTGTGAACATAAAATTGAAATTCGAGGGAAAACTTTGAACTGTTAATGACAGAACCCTGTAAGAAAAAGAAAAACTACATAAGTGCTGAAGGAAAAAAATGTCCTTAGTTAACGCTTCCTCCACACTTACAGTCCTTAATTTGAGCACTTGTTAAATCTTTGATCTCAGTGACAGCAGAATAAGCCAGGGATTGAATGACGAATAAAAAGCAGCTTGATTTGAGGATAAAAGCCACGTTATCGACAACCAGTTACCAAAGCACCATTAACATTGTTTTCTGTGAGCATTAAACACCCCTAGTTACATGATTTAATAGTAAGAGAAAGTCAGTCTCTCCAGATTTCCAAAGAAACTGCTGTCCAACAAAATTATATGCTTAGTGATTAAAATCAGAGCAGCAACCAAGAGACTCAGGATAATTCTGGAGGAACATTAAAAATCTACATCTCAGGTGGGGGAATTTATTGACAGAACTACTAGATGTGCACCCAACTAATCTTGCACCCGTAGAGAAGTAGGAAGATGCAAGAAGCTTAAAGAAAAGGTATTTTTTTGTTCCTTTCATTTCCTTCCTCGTTTTGGAAGATTGATACAAGCTATGACTGGAATACAGAAAATGATTGAAGATGGTGTTCTGGTGAAATGAGACCAAAAGTAAAATTTTAGCCAACATACAAAATGCAGTGTGTAAAATAAAACTGACACCTAGACACTATCATAACAGTAAAACGTGGGTAATGGCAGCATCATACTGAGGGCTTTTCTTTTCCTCTAACAGGATAACATCCCTAAGCCTAGGCTACAAAAATGTTTCTATTAATGATGTTTTGAAAACAACTGAGCCATATAGTATTAAACTGTAAATTACATACATTTTTAACAGAAGCAGACTGTTTCAATTAGCTTGTAAATCAGAGATTACCAGAGATTTTAGATGTTGGCCGATATCGTAATAAGTCCCCAGGTCCTAATGGTGTCAGCCCCAGGGTCCTGAAGACCTATGCAGAGCAGCTCTGTGGGATTCTACAGTACCTCTATAACCTCAACCTGATCCAATAGACAGTGACCTACAAGACATTCTGCGTTGTTCCAGGACCAAAGAAGACCAAAACTCTTCAGTGACTATTGACCTGTTGCACTGACACCCCACACCATGAAGGTCCTAGAGAGAGACCAATAAACAATAAAAGCAGCTATCAGGACTCCCTGCAGATTGCCTATCGATGTGGAGTTGATGATGCCATCATACACCTGTTTCAACAAACCCAGTGTCATTTAGACAAGGCAGACAGCACTGTGAGCAACATGTTCTTCAATTTCTAAAGTGCATTTAACATGATTCAGCCTAAGTTACGTTGTCAGAAACTCCAAAAGACTCAGGAGGGAGGCATCAACAATCGCCTGGATCAAAGACTACTTGACTAACAGACACCGGTTTGTTACAGTGAAGGGTCTGCAGTCTAATGAAGTAGACAGCAGCACAGGAACACCACAGGGACAGTACTCTTACCATTCTGTTTTACCAGACAGAGTAAGGAAAAACAGGAACATGTTGAATTCTGTTTAAATCATGGGAGGAGAAGTGGAGGCGATGGAGGATCCAAAAATCTCCAAATGTGCCAAATTGTGCCAAATGCTTTTACTACGGTAGGCTTTGCTTAACTATTTGACCCATAGAAAAACACTGAAGTACTTTGATGGCCACAAAACATTTATGAAGCAACTGTTTTCCACTTTTTTTTTCAGAATCACTGTATGCAGCAGCATCAGAGCAAATGACTAAAAAAAACTACACAAGCTAATAAAGAAGATCACATCTGTTTTAGGAACTACTCTAGAGAGTCTGAAGATTATTTCACAAAAAAGAAATTGTTAAGTGAAGATTTGTGTCTCTACTCAAAGGCTTCACCAGATCCAGTGCAGACAGGACACTGCAGAAGATCCTTCCTGTCTAAAGCTACACTATCAACACCTAAAACTATTTGAGTTACTATTTGAGGATTAAGAAAATATTGTTTTACTGAATTGAATGTAATCAGATTTTATATATATTTTGGCTTAAATAGGAACAATATTTAATATTAATATCAGATAGGGACATCCCTATTTGCAATCTATGCAATGTAAGAGTGATGCTTTGAAAAGAGGAATTAAAGACAATTTGAATCTAGGAAGGGAAACCTGAATTATTCGTTTTTTCTACCTTTGACCAGACTGCCAGTAACTACCAGTAAGGATTTCTTTTTTTAGGAGCTGTGACACTTTATTTCCAACAAAGACATACACACTGTGTCATTTCATTAAACAGAGTCAAGGTAACAATTGCTGTCAGGGTCTGTGTTAAACTGAGGACCCCTGTCCTGGTTGTTAAGGACAGGGATGTCCATCTATACCCTGGACATTAATACCATCTGACATCAGTGCTATTGTTATGTATATTTCACTTGCTTACAGGTGAAATTATATGACAGGTTTTTGCCTTTACTGTCTCTGCTGCATGGATGTCTTCATCCAAGGGCATAAGGGCATTACTCAGAGAGCCGGGTGTCTTCTGTGCATACTTATTTCGCTGCTGTACTGGTTGACTCAGACAAGATGAGAATGAGACCAGAGGCATGCATTATTCGTAACCGATACCATTTCTTAATGGTGTCTGCGCTCCCCCTGGCAGCCCATAATGGACCATTTTTGAGGTTCTCTGCATCTTGCTCAGCTTTTTGATGGTGACAGAATGGGGACAGTGGGTGTCACCTGGGAAGAAACAAGATGAACGATGGGACCTTTCATTTACTTGTCAGAAAGCTGGTATTGCTAGGACTTGACTTGAGATGCATGTGCTTATTCAAGGAGGGCCAGACAAAGTAAAAGGTGAAAAGAATGCCCTTCAAAAGAAAAGGGTTTATTCTAACTTTTATGGTATGTAAACAGAAGAGAAATGCAAAATATGTCGTTTTTAAGGAATTTCTGATTATTTATCCTTTTTAGGGAGAGGGGGACTTTACATATCAAGGTCTGTTTACAGTTCTCTGTGAATACTTTTGCATTTGAGGAAAAGTCTCTTAAATACTTTTGAAGCACAGCTACAAGCTTAGCAATGAAAAACATTTCCAGCGGTGGTGCCGGAGAGAGAGAGGTGCATTTACCAGACCTCTGAAGCCCGTCAAACAGTTCTGCTCCAGGCGAGCAGCTCTCGGTTACTGTGAATATCAGTTTTGAAACTCTGAACTTGGAAAAGTTAAATATTAGAAACCATATCCCTGAAGAATAATGAGTTAGTGAGGCACTTTTAGCCAAAAGCCATATTCTCAAAAAGCAAACAAAAAATGGATAATATATTTGAAGCCAATGATCTACGGCTGAGCCAGGCTATATCTGTCATTGGGTTCATAGTGAGGAATAATTCGGCTTTATCCCTATTTTTCTATTTTAAAGCACATTTTCATTTTAAACGGAGTATTCAAAAATCACTGCAGAACATGTAGGATTATTTAGCCAGTATTGATTTATATGTCTCCTTTATCATGTGTCAGTATCATATCTCAGTGAGGTGAGACTAAGTGGTAAACTAATTTTTAGTTTTAATATAATTTAGTCTTATAATGTGCTCAGATGTGGATTTGACTTGCACTCCAACTGCACTTATGTTGCACTAAAGCTAAAGACTTGACTTGAACTAAAGCCAAAAATATAAAGGCTTCACTAATTACAGCATTAAGACCAGAGAGGAGTCTAAGTGAAACTCTAAAGGCTAAAATTAATTAGCAGAAAAGGAGAAACAAGGAAAGTCACCAGCAACCAGAAACCTTACTTAACTAAATTTTGTTTCAATTTATTTATTTTGGACTATATCAAATGGATCATTAAATAACTTGAAAATGTGAATCTGTTAGAAGAAGGCTGCAAAATAATAATTTTAAAAAGTTTTGAATACATTATGATCACATGGTTTTGACTTTGTTTATATAAAGTAGGGCTGCCCTGATAAGACATCTAATATCCAATATTAGGAAAAACCTGATATCACACTATATGAGCTGCACAAAAAATCTCCAATACTGGGATTATAATAAGAACACTCCGCTTCCATCTAAAGTTTATGAAACACTGATTAATATTACATTGGTCTGTTCTCATAACGGTTGTTGTTGAATATTGTTCTCTGTTTGAGTACTATCACTTGATTAACCCTTTTCTAACATTTCAAACTCTAAACTAATTAATAAAAGTATGTTTGATTTGTGCTGACATTGTATCAGGTCAGTAACGGTATCTGCAGTTTTCAAAAGGTATCATATCGGAAATAAAAAAAGTTGTGTCATTTCAGAGTCATTTCAAGGTAACTTCTTCTAGCCAATTTCTTTTAGTCTTTCAGAATTTGTTATAAACTGTGCTCATAAATAACTCATTGAAAAGCTCATTAGATAGCCTACTTCCAGGGTGATCATGTTACTGTTGTATCTTTACGCAAAATTTGAAACCCAATAATTTGACAGACAAAAGGAACAACCTTTTTTATACTACTGTTAACACCCCTCCCTTTGATCAGTAGTCTTTACAGATCAAGCAGCTCCGCAGATGACAGAACTGTTAAAACTAAATAATCTGAAGTTATGAGCATCATTCATCTTCTCAAAATTAAAACAACTATTTTGTTCACAGACGGCTGTAGAATTGCATATAAATCTCTTCACTCATAGTTGCATTTTTTTCTGAATTCATTTTTACAGATAATTTAGGTCAACTGTGGATCAGAGCATCTCCACGTCTGTGGACTTCATGTCAGGACCAAATGACTTCAGTTTACCTCTGATGACTAATGCATTTTTTTGTAAAGAGGAAAATATTTTCAGATTCAAACTAATTTACTGCAGCAGGCGTACATTCACTTTATGTGTAAAATGTTATGCAAAGATAGAACATGTGTTAATCTGTAAAGTGATTTAAAAATCAGAAATACTTAAAATATTAAACCTACACCAAGGTACTGCTATATAGGCAGATTTAATGGCATCCACCTAATTTCATACATCGGAGGCTGAGGCTTGACTTGGACCAGACATTTTTTAGGTATATATCTTGATCTTACCCCAACAGGAATCTAAGTATCAGTTTTGCATCTCCTGTGTCATATTAATAAAATTCTACCTCCTAAACTAAAGATATATTGGGAGTTTTATTTATAAACTATACATATTCCAACATTTTGATGCATTGAATGAAAATCATTGGGCTTTGATTACATCTCACTTGAAAAAAAAAAAAAACTGAATATCTGCTATATGACCAATGTCCTCAGTCAAATAGTTAATAAAGGAAAGTAATAAGGAACATTGATCTGAAAATACTTGCATCTTAATGTTTAGTAAACTCTGACAAAAGGTGAGTTAAAAGACATAACAGCCCACAGAACCATTTCCCAAAGGTTATTTAAGGAAAGCTATTCCCCCTGAGGGTGCTTACAAATTAATTGGTTTATTCCCAGTTTATTTGTCACCCTTTAAATAACACTATTAATAACCCTTATACAGTAGTAAACAATTCTCAAACAGGACTTAAACTTAACGATTATTTAATCTAATCTAAGCTGAGAAATGGTACAAAATAACAGCTCTGGGATTATAGTCTGAAAGTCGTTGCCAGCGTCAACAACAATAAAGAATGAGTCAAGAGTGACATTTCCAGTCGCTTCTCAGTGATCTCAGTAAAGCATGTGTCACACCAGGTCGGTGTCTATCTGATAGGGTGTGTCATTATTTGGTGTCCAGCCCAATTGTAATCAGCTTACTCACTCTTGATGCCTAAGCCACAGACATATGTCCCATTTACCAAACCTGGACCCTGAGAAGAATAACTATATTATCTAATGCTATTTTGATACACTATTCTATTTACACTGGCTGCCTCATATTGTTATGTTCTTTTCTCCTAACCCTGAAGATGAATATTTTTATTCTGACAAAGAGGATCTCTGCCGCAACTAATCTGACTTCTGAGGGACACAAAATACAACATTACAATTTATATATTATACTATGGGTAGGAAAAGCTATGTGTTTGTTTTATGCCATATATGTTTGTTGTAACAATAAAATATAAAGATGAATGATTCACATCCAGAAAACAGAACCTTACTTTTGTGACAATGACGATACTACAAGTTGATACTCATGGGTTTAGCTCCTTGTGGTACTCCAGTTAGTTGGTTAATGGCCTGTATTTATACAGTGTCTTTTTAAGTTAGGTGACTCTTAATGGCTTTACAACATACAGTAGTCAGCCATTTACCCATTCACACTCTGATGTTGGCAGGTTAAATTGTAGCTACAGCTTCCCTGGGGCGCATTGACAGAAACAAAGCTACCATATACAGTCAACCACCCTAGGTAGGCAATGCAGGTGAATTGTCTTGCCCAAGGACAAGAGCATAGAGGTGGAGGAAGATGGAGTTCACACCGGTGATCCGTCCGGTTCCAGAGCGAACTCCTGTACCATATAGCAGTAAACCCACATGGCTATATGCTCTCTTCTATAGGTTAATGAATGAAAGGAAAATACTTGTTTTGAGTATGGGACCTCTCTACACATGTTCACTGGCCAGTATCAGAGTTCAAGGCTAAACTGATTTTAGCTGATTTAATGTCTACCACACCCCCACAGGTCATTCAAAACAAATGTGGATAATATACGATTCCCTATAATGTATAATGTAGCTTCTATATACCTTTATAGTTAAATTCAAAGTAAAAAGACTGTATAGGCTGCAGCAGTTGTGACTATATATACATATATATATATATATATATATATATATATATATATATATATATATATATATATATATATATATAAAACTCTACATACTGTATATGTATAAACTGTATACATAGTATATATGCATGAACGCGTTCAATGAACGATGTTCACTGAATATGTTTACATTTTTATTGAAGGTTGAAATGACTGGATAATTTTTTAAGTAGTAAACATGAACATGCGGCACAAAGAGCTCATATCTGGTTCTTTTGATAACGATACTTTTCATTGGATAATTTCAGGTTATACTGAATTTAATATGGCAAACAGCATGACAGACCATGTGTACTGCTAACCTGACTCCGCCAGATGGATATGCAAAGTCAGGAAACCTTCCGTTGAAGTAATTTTGGGAAGGGGCGAAAATACTGGTTAGCTGATTGGCCTATGTTGGTGATAGACGGGCCAAATAAACCAATCAGATCAACGAAGCATATGACATACTAACAGAGCGACGACGAAAACACAACAACAAGCCAGGCTAACTCTTGCCAAAACCAGTCGGGAGAAGGGCAAAAACATCTTTTCCTCTGAGAAAAGCCTCCAGAGCAGTGTTTTGCTCTTCTTTCAGTGAAGAAATACTCTGTAATTCTGATAAAACTTGCTCGATAGCCTCGCTAACGCTAGTTTCATCGGCTGAAGCCGCCATGTTCTTTAGACTGAACTGTCGCACTTCTCGTTGCGTCACACCTCAACCTGCCTCAAAGCCAACGCTGATTGGACATTCGTTTGGTGAACAGCTCCAAATTTTCTTTAACGGAGAGTCTCCAGACTGATCTGCGAGTGAAACCTTGAAAGCTCGCAAGATCAGGATGGTCTCACGAGGCTAGTGTACTGCTAGTACTAGTCTGCACAACTCAGACTCATCTGCTGGTATTTCTGGTGCCAGTTTAGCAGAGTGACTGGCAGAGTTTTATGAACTAACAAAGGAAAACTTGGAAAGAAATAAAAATCATGTTTACGCGCAAACTATGCCCACTGGGAGTTAACAAACAAATCCATACATCAGCCATGTCCAAATAAAATTTAAAGTGACACGTTGAGTTAAAGCATCCGAGCTATCTTGGAAATATCTGCTACTAAATGAGGAACTAAATAAATCATTTTTGATGCAGGGGTTAGCAGAACCTGAATGTACCTGTATGTTTCTAAAGTTCTGTGTAATAAAGGTTTCACTACACATACAGTATACCTTGACTGCATCGACTATTTTCCATTTTTTTCTATATATTATGGTCACATATTTAAAGGGGTAAATTTTGAGTTGTAATTCTAGGATTGTGGCTTAATTTACCGAATTAACTTAAACAACTTCCTTTATAGGTTTGTGAACTTAGAATGTGAGCTAGTTCATTTTCATGTTCAAGAACTGAACTCTGAGCCTGTTCTTATTATATATATATATAAATATTTTATATATTATATATATATATATATATAAAATTAACGTATTTCTCTGTATTCCTCATCATTGCTGCTTATGTTTCTTTCATATAGCTCATTTGTTTATTCTTTTTATTTTTTTGTAGTCTATGCTTCCTCTATGGTTGTTTATTTCCTTATATTAATCGCAGGCATTTTCCCTTTCTCTATTCTATCACAGCTGTTAGACCAGATTCCTTTGTCATTTCCAGCCTTGGTAAGTAAACTCCCTGGTTTTCATTGTTCATTGCTGGTTTCTGTTGTCATACTGCCCATTCCCCTTGATTCTACCACTATGATTCCTTTTATCTTTATTGTCAAACTTTCTATTAACATTGCTGGTTCCAAGCACTTGTCTGCATTTTTATTATGCCTTGCTTAACCAATACATGTCGTATTTTAACTGTAGTTTGAAAACCATAGCTTTGTTTTTAAGACATTTGAAATTTAGAATTAATTATTTTTATCTGTCAGCCCATTGTGAGGGTTGACTTTATTGCAGAAGACCTACTATGTTGATCAGTTCTTACTCTCCGATTGTACCTTTTCCATAAGTTACAGTATAGGTGAAATATATTAGAGACATAAAGGGATTAACTGGAGAAACTTGCACTCATGATAATACATAATATACTGAAAGCATACTGAGACAAAAAAAAGATATAAGCTCTTTACTCTGAGAAGCGGTTCCCTACTGTTCCTCTGTTCTCCTATAATCCAAGACCAATTATATATTGTAAAACGACAGCAATGCTTCAATTGCTATGGACCTGGAAATCTTCCTGCCTAATTATGTTCCCCTTTTTTTCATCTTTCCATTTCAAAGATCCTTTAGCAAGACAGCGAGGGAGGAGACAAGGCGGGCACTCACACGGTCTCTGAATTAATAATATTTCCAGAGGAAAGGCACAAGTACACAGACAGGCATTGGATACCACCATTCGTGTCACATCGTATAATGCCACGATGAAGACACTTAGAGCCTTGCATGCTGTCATAAGGCTTATGAGACTCTCCACTATCTCTCACACTCATAGCTTTGCAATGTTATCTGGTTAGTTCCTGTCTGTATGTAATAATTGTGCAAAAAACATTGATGACAGGAATAGCTTTTATCTTCAGTGTGTGTGGATTTCATTATCCTCATAACCATAATTGTGACCACGGCTGCTCATCGTGCAGTAAACGCTTGGATAGCTATCTCCCACTGGATAGCGAATTAAAAAAGGAAGGGTATTAATTAAGGGCATCAGCAACTTTCTGCAAGCATTAGTGGTACTTCTCATTTTCGGTTCATTGTCATGGTATCACTACTGAATTATTCCACAATTCACAAGGTACTAAATGGATCACCGAAAAATTTCAGGATAAATATCCCTTTTTCCTTCTCTTCTGTCAATGGCTGTTTAGGGGACGCCACCATGCAAAACGTTAATAAGGTTGTCAGCTTCCAGATACTAAAACAGAAGCTGAGGGGTTCTTATCTGTGGATAACGCTGATGGGTAACTATAACATCTGTATGTTGTTCTGAAATCATCTTATTCTTATTTATAAATGAGATGGCTTTGTAATAACGATGTTATTACCAACATGATTTTAAAATTTTAAATAGCAGGCATCTAGAAAAAAACAACTAAAAACATTAAAATCAGAAGAATAATTTTTATTCCTTTTATAAAGCTGCTTTTGGATTGTGGTACCCTAAAGGTGTCTGGGAGGGCGTTCGACAGCCGAGAGGCAGCAGCCTCCCCAGGTGCTTAATCTGGTTCTTGATAACTGAAGCTTATTTGGGTGAACACAGAAGAGAGAGCGTGTTTAGGTTTGCAGGGTGAGGGGTATTTGTGGTAAGTGCAGGCCTTTCCATACATGCGTTGATAAGTTAGTTTTTGATCCTACAGGAGATGGGAAACCAGTGAATTCAGAGGAATTACTGACTCACAAGTATTGATTGAAGTTCACTAAATGTATGAAATTATTTACACCCCATGATACAAGATTTGTACAAAGAAGGAAACTAAAAATCTGAGATCTCTTAATAACAAGATTTATCAACAGAGCAGTGTTTGAGTAAACACAAAATACACTTGCTGTTTAAAAGCCTAAACAAGCTTAAATGAAATAAACAATTTTATTTTTTATTATTTACTAAATTAAACAATAGTTATGTTCTGATTTTTCCAAAGCGGATGTGTTTTACTTTGCCACCATGTCTAACCCCTTGAACCCTACGGACCCACCGGCGGGTCCAGCTGCTACATGACCTCGTAATTTTACCAAACCCCCAGTATTGATGTAAAAAACATATTTGGCACAGTTTGGTGACATTTTTGGATAAATGTGCCAAACTGGCCCCTCCGCCTAAGAAATTTCTCACTAATACCATTCTAAATTAAATATGATTCATCTGATTGAGTCCAAATTTGGTATATTTTTACACAACATTTAGATTTGAAAGTCTGTACTACTTTTTTGTGCTATAAATAATATTTTGGTAGTGTTTTGCAATGTTTATTTCAAAGAAAATTTTGGTGAGATTCAAAAAATGCAAAATATTTTGTATTTTGTCCCTAATATTTCAGGCAGGGTCAAAGCTACAATGGTGCTGACACCAGAAAACCATTCTATGACATCTTACCTTTACAGACGTACCAAAAGTTTCTTCTTAAATCTAATAGCTTTGAGGCTATAAGTTATTTACTTTTGTGTGTTTTTGTCAGGCAGAAATTTATTTATACCCCCTTAGGGTGTAAGAGGCTAACTTCCTGTCTGACTCATGACATTCTTACAGTAAAGAACTGGCCTCTGCAGACAAATGGAAAGTATGATGAGAAAGATTGCTAAAATTACTTAACAAACACTAAGATTGGTACACATTTAAAATATGAACCGCTTTGGTGTGATTTTATCTGAGAATAGTACAGTATTGATAATAAACTAAATGAACAAATAATTGTTTTCTATTTATTTTTTCCTGCATTAAGTCTGATGGTATCCAAAGGTGGGCTGCTCATTGGAACAGTGGGTAGCGCTGCTGCCTTGCAGCAAAAAGGGTCTGGGTCAATTCCTGGCCCAGGGTCTTTTTGCATGGAGTTTACATGTTCTTCCTGTGCATGCGTGGGTTCCCTCATGGTACTCCGGCTTCCTCCCACAGTCCAAAAACATGACTGTTAGGTTAATTGGCTTCTCTAAATTCTCCTTAGGTGTGAATGTGTACATGAGTGTTTTTTTTGTCTCTGTGTTGCCCTGCGATGGACAGGCGACCTCTCCAGGGTGTACCCCACCTCTCGCCCATAGACAGCTGGAGATAGGGCACCCCTCGTGACCCCAGTGGGGATAAAGCATGATAGAAAATAAAATGGATGGTATCCGAAGGTATTTTCTGTATTTGAGATCAAAACAGTTTTCAAATTGCAACTTGGAAAGTATTTTAAGAAAAAAATATAATCTGATGGTATTATATTTAGATAATAATAAATTATAATTATTATCTTTTGATGATAATTAAAGTTTTTACGTCACTAGTGGCTCATTTTTTTGACAGGTGGCCGACAGGAAAGGGGGTATGAGAGAGGGGGGAAGACATGCGGAAAAGGATCACAGGCCAGATTGGAACCCGGGTCACCCGCGTCGAGGACTAATGAATCCGTACATGGGTTGTGCACGCTAACCACTGCGACACATGCATGCCCGCCAATTAAACTTTACTGTTAAATTAAAACTGGCAGTATACTGTGTGTATGGAAAGCTATTTTGTGTTGTCTATGCTATTGACACTGGACCTAACACAGAGGGAAATTAAGGTATATGACAGAATATATTCAAGCAGTTAGACTAATGTACTGTTTATGAGGTCTGTACATTAATTCTGTAATTGGCAATGTTAGAGCTAAATGTGATTTTTAATTATCTGATAAGACATGTTGGAGCTTATGGTGCTGCTGTTATTAAAGCAACTAAAAGCAGGATGAGGAAATAAGACTTAAGAGGGACACGGCTTGCACTGCTGGTAACTGCAGCAACCAGCTAAGCTGGGACAGGAGTGAGCAGATACACTTCCTGGACAGGCCTTATTTACAGCACTGCTCTGGTGATGCTGTAACACTTTTACTATGTGACGGTTAACCAAGACCAATATGCATATTTTATATCAGCAACAAGCACCATGTCAAGGGATGAAGTGTTTGAAACAACCATTTCTTCTTCTTCTACTACTACTACTGCAACAGCCTCAACTTCCTGTATCAAAGCTGTCCAGTCTGCTCATTCAGCATCAATTGACGTCACCTCTGGAGGACTGAGCGGGAAATTCAGGCCCAAATTGCAGCATATTATGCAGCACACAGCCTATTCAAGGCAACAGAGAGATAAGAGACTGGGCTTGTTGGTTTTGGTTTTAACTCTTTCTCAAACATTAGGATAAAAAAAACGACATGCATGTGTATTCTTTCAAAATTCCTGCCCCTGGTTCCCTTGATTAAATGAAAGCCATGTATAAATCTATACATTAAATTCACATTTATATGCAGGTGTACTACTGCTGGATTTCTGTTAAATGGTTAAATTGCAGTTAGCTTTTTTTATTCATTAGTAATTGTAAAATATGAACATGAAAACAATGAATAATTATACATTTTACTGGAGTTTAAAAATGTGTGGAGTCAGCTGAAAAATAATAGCTAAACCTGTTTAATCTGCTTTGGAGAAGAACTACAAACACAGAGCAAATCTTTATTACTTTGGCTTTGGTAAAAAAAAAAATGCAGTGTGGCGATTAATAATAGAAGGTGGTTAGCATGGTTCAGCATAAGGATTGTTGACAAGAAGAAACAGCCAGGCTCTATCAAAAAAACAGGGTAATGAAATCTCCTCTCAACACCTCTACATTCCCTAATTAACACATCTTTTCTTGAAACCTCACAGTCTCCACTGGTTGCTTGGAAACATCACGCTGACGGCTAGAATCCAGGAAGTCAGTGTGTCAGCCAAGAAATACTTGGATCTTGCTTATCACTTTAATTTGAATACATACAAACAATATATAATTCTTTTAAGTCCCTGTAGAGATTGGCTAATCTAGGACATTGGAGGTTATGTGGAATATCATACTAATGCAACAAATTTGTCTTGTACTCCAGAAGAGGAATTTGCATCATTCACTGATAGACTGACAGTATTATCAGTTGAGCACCGCACCACCAACGGTCATTGTAAAGTGATTGTTGGTGGTGCCAACAATCCAATTACAATTAGTAATACAACTGTCATTGTATTTTAGAAATAGCAATAATTATGGGTGTAATCTGAATTTGACATTAAGTCAGGATAAGCAAATTATTCTGTGTCTCCTTTTATAGATTAAACAGTGGCTCCAAAGAAATGAACTATCTATACATTCTCAGTGGCAGGAATCACAGTTAATGGTCAAACGGATTTCACCTCAAAATACTGGTTCAGTTTGCATGTCAAATGAACCAAGAATATTGAATGTTTTTTAACCGAAAAGACAAAAACCCTTGTATGTTACATACACATACATTCCTAGAAACACACGGTAACTATAGGGACAGACTTGGCGTCTAAATACTGAACTAGTGATTAACATTGTTGACATATAATGGTTACCCATAGAACACATAATCATAACCTCTGGTTTTGTTTAAGCTGCAACATGACTCAACTTAGACAGTTTAGTATCATAAATATAGAGGCATATTTCACATTTGCTTTTACAATAAAAAGTATCTAGCATTTCTAAATATAGTAGCTGTGTGAGATTTAATGCATTTTTCTATGCAATTTTCTTCTCTTAGAAAAGGAACCTCTCAAAAGAGAATCTTTATGCATTCAAAACTTTACCTTTCATATTTCCCGCTAACTAAGGAGTAGAATTATTTTGGGAGGATCCCTACAGATGCCTTTATTCTGGATAATAAAGCTGCTTAACTGTGTCCGACTTATTACCTTTAATATGACATTTACAGTGAAATGAATTCCTCTTAGGCACAAGGAGAATGGTATAGATGGGGCTGATAATCTAACTTCTTGAAGATCATTTTAGTATTTTGTTGGCACAGAGGATGAAGCCAGCAGCATTGGAAAGGTTTAAACCAAGGCTCTAATCCCTGTCCTGCTGAGAGTCAGCAGAAAAGGGCGAAGAAGATGAGTGTATGCATTATCACAGTACCGGGAAAGAGGTGGGGCTGCCGAGCTAGGGTTACTGAAGAAAATAATAAAAGCAATTGGTTAAGATTAAAGATTCTGTTTTGTTTAATCTAACTGTGATATGTTAATATTTATTGTTATCTTCATGGGTGAGGATTAAAAAAAATCAAAAACCAATTCAATTTTAAAACAATTTTAAATGGAAAAGACATTTGTAAGGAGAAGATAAAAAATGCTGCAAATTGACTTGACTGTAAAGTTGTGCGGAGGTTTTTAGAAGACCCAAACGCAGAGATGAGGAGGCAGAGATGGGTTTGGCTGATTTAATTGAAATCCCACTGGCAACAGAAACATAGTCCAAAAACAAAAAAAAAAATACAGAAAAAAAAAAAAAAAAAATACATAAAACATCAGGGAAAAACAAACACGGGGAGCAAATAAACAACAAAGCAACAAAAAACCACCAAAGCGGAACCGCAGAGGTGGTGTATAAATGGGAGCCAGAACAAAGAGTGGGAAAATGAGCTGATATGGAGGAGGTGTGGATGGAACTAACTAGAAGGGAGCCAAGGGGAAAGGAAACAGGCACAAGGGGGCAACAGAGAGTAACTCCATCCATTTTCAAAAAAGCTTATCCCGAGTGTGGCCGCAACAGGTTGGGTACACCCTGGATAGGTTTCCAGTCCATCACAGAGACAAACAACCATTCACACACACTCACACCTAAGGGGACTGTAGAGAAGCCAATTAACCTAACAGTCATGTTTTTGGACTGCGGGAGAAAGCTGGAGTACCCAGAGAGAACCCACACATGCTCAGGGAGAACATGCAAACTCCATGCAGAAATCCAAGAATTGAACGCAGAACCTTCATGCTGCAAGGCAGCAGTGCTACCCACTGCACCACTGAGCAGCCCCAGAGAGCAACTCAACAAATACAAAACTGCATAAATATAACAAAATGGAAAAGAGACTAATGAACAAGTCAGCACAGAAGAATAAATCAAAGTGGAACTGAAAACTTAAAAAGAAACAGTCCACAAGGGGAGAACCATAACATTGAGCAATAAGCAGAAAGCTGTATTTATTGCTATCTGTTGATTTTGTTTCAACATTAATGCGTTTCCTTTTCTAACATAGCCATATTTTCTTCCTCACACAGCTACTTTGAAGCAATTTAAGAGAAATTCAGTTTTCTTTTGTGACTGGTGGCACTCTAGTAGATGCTAGGGTGCTCTCATTGCCTGGTGTGGATATAAACTACCACAATTAAAAACAGTAAAATTGACATGTGCATCTACATTTTTGCTAGGAATCCTTTTTTCTTTTACCCCGTGTGAATAAGCCCAAGCTGTTTATTTTCAGAGTAAAGCATATCAATTGTTCCCAAGGGATGATGGAGGCTGATGGGCTTTCTAACCCTTTAAAACTGAGATTTTTTAGTGAACACTCAAATACTTTAGATGGCTCTCTATGCACTGTCTAGTGGTTAGACATTTCTTTTACATTTTAATACTTTCTTCATAGTCTGAAGTTTATATACAGAAATATGTATTTAAGCATATTTGGAAAGCTTTTGTGATATTGTCATGGCTTTGTGAGCTTTTGAACAGCATTTAAGACTAAACTTGACATATTTTTTTATTATCAAATAAAGATTACTTTAACAATCCTAACCAATTTTTTCATAATTTAAAAACAAATACATGGTTATTTTTGGTCAGGCTGCGTGGAGATGCACTTTTTAGACACTGTTTCCTTACAGCAATAGAGTCCTGAGTTTGAATCATGTTTTAGTTTTCTACAGATTACTCCCTTAGTCTACAAATATTTTCAAAAAAGGTTAGATGGCTCCTCTGAATTAGTATAGCCCTGAGTGTGTGTGCATGGCTGCTTTTCCTGTATGTCCTTGTTTTCCTGTGATAGACTGGTAGTGTCTCCAGGATCTACCCTGGTCCCACCCACTAATGCTGAAGATGCAATGTTCTTGAAAGTTTACTAACCCTTCCATTAAAGGTATCATGGAGGATTTTCGCAAAACCCGCCATCTCCACTTAAAAAAAAAATGCACATGCACAATCCTGTACCTGCTTATGAGAGGGAACACTTATTAAACGCATGCAACAGCGTGCACAAGCCCATTTTTCCTCGTGCACGCTCTGTTTAAAAGTTGCTGTTTGCATCGCTCATACAAGCTTACTTTCCAAAACAAGATCTGCAACTTTTCCACTATGTGAGACTCACCACAGGTAAGTGAAAATAGGGACAAGCACGTAGGACAGCCTTATGTAAACATATCACCAGAATGATTGACAATTAGGAGGATCACTTATGATAATCCACCTGGAAAAAGAACATCCTCCACTATACCTTTAAAGACCAAAAAAATATATATATATCTGGGAGAGTTTTATTTTTAATTTTGTGAAAATATTCAAATCAGTATTTTATTTTACTGAATTATCATTTAGTAAATGTTATTTATCATTACTTTCTTCATTTTATTTCAATGTCTTGTGTGACTTTACCATTTTCTTTAATAATATGCAAACTTTTAAGCACATCTGTGGGTGGGTATGGAGGAGACAATGCATGCATGTATGGACCTGATGGTAATCAAAAAACCTTAGATTATGACTGAGACATCACCCACTGATAGTAATTCTTGAAATTCAGTGAAAATAAAACGTTTTTGAGCTTTGTAGCACAGCCTGCCTGATACATCCAAAGCACGTCATGCAGTTCCTTGTTAGTCTAATGAGCACTGTGTATGATGATAAAATGAGGCTATTAGAACATTCACAGCTGCATACTCACTACATGTCTGCAGACTCTAAAGGCTGTACTTTATGATTCATATCTTGGCGTGTTTTATATACGCTCATAAGGTAACTGCTGAGTGAATTATTCACAAGTAACTGCTGCTCAAGGAACCACAACTTTGATCAAATAATGGTGGTTTCTGGTAGTCATCCCTGGAAAAGCCTGCCTTAATAGAATGATCAAAGTCTAATCATGTTAACATTTTTTTGCCAATGTAGCAGGTGAGTCTACATTTCAAAGCCTGATTTTTTGTGTCATGAACTCCAAGAACAGTAATGAGGTACAACTGCAGGGAGTGCACAGAGAGTGAGGCTCTGAATTCTTTTTACATCGGTGTAAAGCCAGTGAAAAACATATATGGCTCAGTCAACCCTGCAGTCCTTCTGTAAATTGTGAAGTTTGGTGTACATCGATCTGACCACACATCCTTGTCCAATTACTCAAAAGAATTTGGAGGTCAACACCTTTGATCTGTGTCTTGTTCCTCAAGCCTTTACAGAACTCTTTTTTTTTGCAGAAAAGAACAGTGGCAATTTTTTTTTTTGCTGAAACTGTCAAGGAATATCACCACTATTCAAAGGAATATATGGTCTGCAGCTGTGTTTTGGGAGATGAGGTGTCAAAATTGTTTCCTAATGATAAAAACAGAGGTTTTCGTGCTGTAGGTTCCTCAAAGCACCGAGCCTTTTCATGCACATCCTGCAATCGATCGGCTACAATCCCAAAACAATAGCAATGAGCCTGTATAAAAATGATTATAGAAAAACCATTCTGTTCAGCCAGATAAGAGAATGTCTGTGAGATTATAGAGAAAATAGACTGTAAACACTGTAAAAACACACTATGAATATAATCAATAAATTCATTGTAAATATTTACCGTACCTTCATTTTATTTGGGTGAATTCTTTCTAGCTCTATGTGATAAGAACAGTTAAAGAGCACTTCATTAAATAATTATTTTTTAAATTGAAAAGTATACAAATACATTAAGAAAACTTTGAAACATATACTATTTTCATCCTTTTCACCACAGTTTAAAAGTAAAATAGAAAGGAGTCCATCTAGAGCAGTTTTATCGTGTGTGATGGTAGATTATACTTTCTTTTCTCTATGTGGCTGCTCTAAATCACACAAAAAATGCTCCAAGTGATAAAAATCGAGAGAATTTCACAGTATGCTGGACGCCTCTAGCGATCCCCAGCTGTGACGTCAGCTGTGTCAAACATCCTCGGGCGGGTGTATAGAAACACTACTTCTTGCATTGTTAAGCACTCTGAAAGGATCATTAAAACATCATTATAATGGAAAAGGAATGGTTAATTATCCGAAGGACCCGGTTTTGCTTCAAATCTCAATTTGGAAAGTAAATAGATTAGACAAAAATCGACCGAACACTCTGTGGCCTCCAAACCGATACAGGAAGATATGTTCTGATCACTTTACGACAGATTGTTTTATCATTAATCCTGCTCTCACAGCATCAGTTGGATTCAATATACCAAAGCTGCAATGGCTTGTTTTCTCTGCTGTATAGCTTTAATAAAGTGCCCGATGGCAATAAAGCTGATTCAAAGCATGGTTTTTATAAAATATTTTATTTTATGAAAACAACAAACCCTAGCTAGTTGCACAGTTTAGTATAGCCGCAGCTCCAGATGGATTTCCATATCATTATGGTCCGGGCTCCAGAGCAACAAGAACCGTGATGGATAACAGTAAGTTACCACAGGCGGAGACCCACAGCTGGAACCCCACCGGCCCGGAGCCATGAGCCGAACCGGGTAATAATAATTTTGTACATACTATCAAATTAGAAACTATAAGTATGTGTATCTGTACGGTTAGGAAATAAAGCCAACATGTTTTTAAAACTGCTGATTGTTGCAGTTGTAGCTCTTGAGTATTTCATTTGGCAACTAAATGGTTCCTCTTGCAGGTTCCTACCTCAGTAACAACTATAAGAACTGTTCCTTTTAGTCTTTTTTTCAGCTTTTTTATTATCATTACACTGTCACAAGTACAGAGCAATGGAATTCACTCTGCATTTAACCCATCCCCTTGGGGAGCGGTAGGCTGCCATTATGGGGCGCCCGGGGAGCAGTGTGGGGTTAACGGTCTATGCTCAGGGACCCAGAGTGGTAGTCTGTGGGAGTGGGGCTCAAAATCAGAACCTCAGGATTCCTGGCGCAATGCCCTAACCACTAGGCCACCACTTCTCGTTATTTTTAGTACAATCCGTAGTTAATAAATATAGTGTGGTTTTAGCAATGCATCATTTTGAACTGGAAACACATGCTTATGTACAATGTGATCAGTTTCTGGCTTTGTGTGTGAGCAGGATGTGCTAACTGAGAGTCCCATGCTGTGGCAAGCAGTGATCCACAGGCTTTGTTTATGGAAACCAGACAGAAAACCACCCCACTCCATCAGATCAGCAGGTTAATCAAACAACAGACAGCAGTTAGTTGGATCTGCAACAGAAGGCAATAAATTATTCACAACAGCAACAGATCTTCTAGAAAGGGCTGCCAGTAAAGAAATAATGTACTTTTGTAAGAGTGAAGATTAATCTACTTTGTGTATGATCAATTAAAAGACTAAAATAAGCTTTTTAATAATAGCAAAAATATAGTATAAAGGATATTAAATTAGTTTAGATGGGATTTCGACCATTAAATAAACAAATGTGTTTGTAAATCTTAAATCGTTTTGAGTTAAAATTTTTCCTTTACATTCAAAATGTATCCTTGAATTATTTTTAGAAATTCATAAAAATTGTTACTAATCGCTTTTATTTCATTTTTTAACACCTTGTCTTTTTCAGATTTTTCAGCCTAATTTAAAAAAGAAAAATACAGGTGCTGGTCATAAAATTAGAATATCATGAAAAAGTAGATTGATTTCAGTAATTCCATTTAAAAAGTGAAACTTGTATATTATATTCATACATTACATACAAACTCATATATTTCAGATGTTTATTTTGTTTAATTTTGATGATTACAAATGACAACAAATGAAAATCTCAAATTCATCATATCAGAAAATTAGAATATTGTGAAAAGGTTCAAAATTGATGGCCCCTGGTGCCACACTCTAATCAGCTAATTAACTCAAACCACCTGCAAAAGCCTTTAAATGGTCTTTCAGTCTAGTTCTATAGGCTACACAATCATGGGGAAGACTGCTGACTTGACAGTTGTCCAAAAGACGACCATCGACACCTTGCACAAGGAGGGCAAGACACAAAAGGTCATCGCTAAAGAGGCTGGCTGTTCACAGAGCTCAGTGTCCAAGCACATTAATAGAGAGGCGAAGGGAAGGAAAAGATGTGGTCGAAAAAAGTGTACAAGCAAGAGAGATAACCGCACCCTGGAGAGGATTGTGAAACAAAACCCATTCAAAAATGTGGGGGAGATTCACAAAGAGTGGACTGCAGCTGGAGTGAGTGCTTCAAGAACCACCACACACAGACGTATGAAAGACATGGGTTTCTGCTGTCGCATTCCTTGTGTCAAGCCACTCTTGAACCACAGACAGCGTCAGAAGCGTCTTGCCTGGGCTAAAGAGAAACAGGACTGGACTGCTGGTGAGTGGTCCAAAGTCATGTTCTCTGATGAAAGTAAATTTTGCATTTCCTTTGGAAATCAAGGTCCCAGAGTCTGGAGGAAAAGAAGAGAGGCACTTCATCCACGTTGCTTGAAGTCCAGTGTAAAGTTTCCACAGTCAGTGATGGTTTGGGGTGCCATGTCATCTGCTGGTGTTGGTCCATTGTGTTTTCTGAGGTCCAGGGTCAACGCAGCCACATACCAGGAAGTTTTAGAGCACTTCATGCTTCCTGCAGCTGACCAACTTTTTGGAGATGCAGATTTCATTTTCCAACAGGACTTGGCACCTGCACACAGTGCCAAAGCTACCAGTACCTGGTTGAAGGACCATGGTATCCCTGTTCTTAATTGGCCAGCAAACTCTCCTGACCTTAACCCCATAGAAAATCTATGGGGTATTGTGAAGAAGAAGATGCAATACACCAGACCCAACAATTCAGAAGAGCTAAAAGCCACTATTAGAGCAACCTGGGCTATCATAACACCTGAGCAGTGCCACAGACTGATCGACTCCATGCCACGCCGCATTGCTGCAGTAATACAGGCCAAAGGAGGCCCAACTAAATACTGAGTGCTGTACATGCTCATACTTTTCATGTTCATACTTTTCAGTTGGCCAACATTTCTATAAATCCTTTGTTTTTATTGGTCTTCAGTAATATTCTAATTTTCTGATATGATGAATTTGAGATTTTCATTTGTTGTCATTTGTAATCATCAAAATTAAACAAAATAAACATCTGAAATATATGAGTTTGTATGTAATGTATGAATATAATATACAAGTTTCACTTTTTAAATGGAATTACTGAAATCAATCTACTTTTTCATGATATTCTAATTTTATGACCAGCACCTGTAAGTCTTCATCCATAGTTGTTAGTGTGATCTGTCTATCTTTAACTCAGTGGCTTATTTTAAAATGAAAAAGTAATTATAAAAATAGTCTAAAACTGCTACATTGGATAACAGAATTGGCTGTTTTTGGTACAGAAAGAGGAGATTTGTAAGGATAAATTACATTAAACTGGTCACAAACCAGCTTAAGAATCAATAAATAAGAAGAATTCCAGAAATTATGAGGGTAACATTTTTAAAATGGGTTGAGCTACCATTATCAAAGATGTAATATCATTTATTTCCAATCATTACAAAGTTATATTTAGGCATTGTTAAAGAAAAATGATTATTTTTTAGACTTTATTACAGTTAATCTTATGGCATGTGTAAACACTCTCACTTGAACATATTTCTTAATTTTGAACAAGGCTGTGTTAATGATTTAAAACTACTAATGGGTAAGTATTTAGAGCACCATACCATAAAATGAGTATCTCCTGGGGGGTGAATAACAGTTAAGCCTGCAGGAGAGATTTCTGCTTGGTTTACAGAAGGTCAAAAGTCTTCCAGAATAAACAACCAGGGATGGTGAGGCCCCCCGCATTCCACACCGAGTCTGTGAAAGCTTATCTTGTGTTTTATGACCCTAAGAATTCTAGATGCCAGGACAAGCTTTCCGCCTTTTCTTGTTAAAACAAAGAAGCAAATGACCCCAGATGTTTGCAGTAAATTAGGTAAAGTTTTAGGCAGTGTCAGAGATGGCTTTTGGTTGGAGGACCGAGGGCCAGCCCTTTTTGAATGGATTAGATACAAGAGGATAAAGCTTTCTAAATAGAAGTTACAGATTAGATTTGCGCCTGCAAACTCTCCAAAGATGTCTTGTACGTCTTTGCTTTCTTTCCTCCTATGTCAGGTAATGGAATGTATGTCTCTGTTGTTCTGCAGTTTCTGGTGTAGGTTTGTGCATTGTCTTATTTCTAAAGTGTATGCATTGTCTTATATTGGATTAAACTCTGTAATTCTGTGACGTCAACACGCAATGTTGGTTTTATTACCAAACGCAGCTCGCCGAGTGGCACTAGGGAAGGGAAGAATCAGAAGCCAATCTTTTTCCAAAGTTAACTATGTTAGAATATTTTCTTCCTTTACAGCATATATACCATATGATAATGTACTGACTTTGGCTCAACAGATTATTCATTATGAAAAAAGTGGTTTTCTTCAAATCTGAAAGAAATTCACTTGGCTTGGATGAAAAGCCCAGTGTGAGTGCCGCAAATGCAGCATTGGTGTTATGCCATTCCTGGCATAAAGGCTCCTGCTTAGGAGGAACAAACAAAGTCAGAGACCTCTTGGGGCCTAAAAACACAAAGTGACTTAGGCTCTAGTTAAATAAATAACGGTCACTGAAGAGCGGCTGCTAAAAGGACCAATTTTTCTCAACTTTGGGCAAAGATGATTGTGCTCCACCTCCCATTACTGCTAGTAGATCAGGGGAAGTGGGCATTTGGACTGGCTTTTTTCCTCCTTCTTTGTTCCACTCTGTTGATTGGGTTATCAGCTTCAGTCTCTGCTGTTATTTTCTTCTAAATATTCCTACCTGGGACTCTATAAACACCTGCCTTTTTACAGCCAGTCAGCACAAGACAGTCTCCTTGCCATGTGTCCAGTGGTAGTGTTGCATTGCCAGTCTGTGATCTGGGTAGATGCCTCATCTGCCTTTCAGATGTCTAGATATGACCTTGGACTGTTTTGATTTCTGCCTAGCCCTGAGGACCACACTGTCTGCTTTATTGTCTGCCTCCAGTCAGTTCAAATATCTCAGCCTGCAGAATCTTCATCACCAGCCTAACTGTCTGTTTTAACTGTCTTTATCACATACTTTACATAAAAAAAAAAACTTTCAGGCACTGTCCTGTGCTGTGGCTAAATTATCAGGTTTTCTTTCTGTTGAATGACATGTACATTTACTGGGCAGGTACAGCGAGGCCAAGTTAGGTGCTTCCTGGAGGGGGCGGGTATGTCAGATCTTTATAGACATGTCATGCCTGCATGTTTTTCTAGCACAGTTAGGGGCTGCTTACCTTTAATGCAAGATTAATTGTCTCAAAATTGGTGAATTCGCAAACTCTCAAAAATGCATTTTGCTAGAAGCCAATAGATGTGCTAGCCTCAAAACGGAAATTTTTCAGAGAAATGAAATGCAGTGAGGTGTATGACGTCAACCAGAAGTGCCATGCTGTAGCAAAACAAACATGGCTGCGCAAGTTTTAGCTGGAATACTTTTTTTTTTTTTTAAGTTAGAAAGACCACACAATTTGTGCCTTTGTGGATGGGAAAGATGTTTGCCTTTTAAAGAATTTGATTTAATAGTTAACTCTGCTGGTTGTTTAACAAATCAGGAATGTGGTAACGCAAAGCTACTGCTGCTGTGATTGGCTAAAAGCCCGACATGGGAGGCAGATGCCACTTGGTGATTCACCTGATCAGCTTAAAGAATTTTGCTGAATCTCCCTTTTGCAAAAAAAACTTTCCTAAGGAGCCTTCCAAGATGGATACTGTAGAATTTAAATTGAACTACACCTATCAATGTGGCTTATGCCTATTTAAGGGGCTGCTGCTTAGTGAGCAGAATCCATGAATCACTCAATCATGCATGAATTAAGCAAAATACCATTTTGAAAATGATTTTGCTAGCTTGTTGCATGTTTAAGTGCTAAAAAAGTTGATTTTGGATAATACAGGCCATTTACCCAGTGGCACTGTTAACTACTGTAATGAGTCTCTTTTTCTACTTCTAAAAAATACAATTTCTCTAACTTGCTTTGAAATCTCTCAGGCTCCCGACATCTCTGGACACTTCCTTCCCTGTTGTAGAAAAAGATTTAAAGCCCTAGTGAATACAATGAAGTTACTTCTGCACTCCATCTGTCGAGGTTACTTGTCTACTCAGTGGTTATTCCTGTAACAATCAGACCTTCACCTCTTTACATTTATGCACAAAGCACAGAATGAGATATATGCATTTCTTCTAACTCAAAACAAAATATTAAGAGCTTAATTATAAAGGCATGCTGAACAGGATTGCCAGATATATAAAGCTTGACCATTGTACCCATGGCTTCCAGTCTGAGATTTTCACTTTGCATTCTTGACTTAGGACTATCTGTTTTGTATAGGGTTCATATTATAACTGGTCTATTCACTTTAATCCTGGTAGTGATAATGATTAATAATGTTATCTACTATCAACAAAGCAATTTATCTTTTAACATGGCAAGCTTTTTTTTTTTTTTTTGGTAATCATACATACATTTTCTTTATATACAGAAACCTACAGATGTAGGATGTATTCTATGTCTTTCTAAGGCTAAGACATGTGAAAAACACGTCTAGTTTTAGGTCTGGTGGATCATTAATCAGATGAAGTTTCAGAAATGAAGAGTGAAGTACATTAGTTTTGTTCCTTTTCTTTCTGTCTGACATTCTGGTCTTTTAGCATCTCTGACCAATTTCTTACAACAAATGTTTAAAGATATACAACTACTGGGCTTTTATCTAAAATTTACTTTACATCAAACAATACGCACGTTCTTGTGCTCTTGGTTATAGCAGTAGAGATGACTATAGGCAAATTAATTTGCCTTTTGAGAGTCCCTTTTTTGGTCTTTTGTTGTGAATGGACTAGTATGATGGGATTGTCACCATATCTCCTCTATCTTTATTTGCTCTGCAGGAAATTATCTGTTGTATAAAAATGCCGGACCAACAGAATTTATGTGATTTACAAATACAGTATAATGAATAATGCACGTTCTATCTACAAAGAGGTTTTAAAAAGCATCTCTTTGCAAAGCAATGCCACCATATCGGTGTGCAGGATTACCCCTTACACTTATTAGGCAAGAATATTAGTTATACGTTCATCTTCTAACTGGTTACATTTGAATCATGATGCAGCAAGTTCCAGCATAAAAAATATTTATAGCTGTGTTGTGTCTAGGCATATTAAAAGAAATATCAATAAATCAACTACCACTAGAATACCTTGTTAAGGAATCAGCTGTAGAAACGTGTTCCATAGGTTTATTGAGAACACTTTCTGATATTATTTCAGAGAGATTCGAAAAGTGAAAACACTGAGCAGAGCTTGTGTGACAAGCAATTCAAAATAACGAATATCCCTTTGAATATTCCTCCCTCCTTTCAAAAGGCTACACTGAACAGAAGGAACCAACATCTGAATGTCATGCTTTTCAAAAAGATATGTGAGAATCTTAAAGGAAGTCCTGATTAAACTGTTAACATGATTAACTGACTGGTTGAGAGCAGGCAGGGTACATTGGTAAGTTTTTATGTAGTGAATGTTAGGAGTGAGCAATTGATACTTTAGGTAATCAGATCAATATCTTAGCCAAGACTAGAATAGTGTGTAAGATAATATACATGTGTGCAAAGATAATTATAATAGACTAAACAGATCTTATTTTTAGAATACAGTATGTTGAATACAACTGCAGAACATCATTTCTTTCTCTCATAAGGGTCCCAATGTTAATGTGTTATCTTATAAAATATTAAATGGGCTTAATGCTGAAGGGATTTTTTTATTACTCTTCCTTTCTAACAAAGTGTAAAATAGATGTTATCACCAGGTAATCGCCAATAACAGAGAAAAGGAACTCCCACATTGGCAATTAAAGAACTGATTTACAATGATTTGATTATTAGGAGAAGCCAGCACAATTAGAAGAGAAAAAAAATATCTGATCCTCACTAGAAGACAGCAAGTTTGTCAGGAAAGCAGTTCTCTCTCACGTTAGGTAATTATTCATACACGCTTTGATGTGCACTGTCAGATTGACGGCCGGCAGACCTAAAGCGCCTCTTTGCTCCACTGACTCCATCAAACAAAACCTACTCAGGATCAGTGGACCATAGCTCGGCTGAAGTTTGCAGGCTACCTTGTTGTCAATCCACAGAGCTAACAGAACAACTCCACCTATTCAGCGTATGTGTGCCCATCACCTAGGACACAGTTAATATGAAAGTAGCTTTTTAATTTAAAAAGCAAATTATATGAGTCCCTTTCAGGTGTTTTAGAATCATTTATCTAGATGAACATGCACATACAGTCCTCATTCTTTCATAAAATGGTCAAAGTAAATAACCCTTCACCTCTGATCCTGTTTTAATAGATATGATTTGTAGCAGTGGCTGCTTTCTAATGTTTTATAACATTTTAATATATTAGTACTGTAATAGCATCCTGAGGGCAAGTCTTTACTTGGGACCATTAGAGTAAAGAGTTCTGTTTAGTTGTGGTCAAATTGTGTAACCTGATTAAATATACCAATGTTAAAGGAGTGTTTTTTCAATGTACCATTTATATTATTACTTATTTGCATACATTCACCCTGTGATCGATTTCTAAGCTGTCCAGGGCAACCCCACCTTTCGCTGATAGGCTGCTGGAGATGAGTACCAGCCTCTGTGACAATGACAGATAAGTGGAACAAGATGGATGGATGGACGCTTACATTCCATTTCTGTATTTTTTTGTGCATTATACGTATTAATATTTTGTAGAGGTTAAGGGGATAGTTAGGCCTTTCTTACATGAAGGTATGTGAAATGTTCACTGTCTGTAGTTAAGATTCAACAATGTCACTATCCTCACCGAGCCTCCTGCTCTGAGAAAAGGGTGGTAACAAGTAGTTCCGGTACATTACGGTGATAAAAATAATCAAAAGATTTTATGCTAGAAAAAAATGTGTGTTTCGTTTCAACAAGTTTAAAACATCCCAGCACTATATCAGAGTTTGATTCTCCATATTTAATGATTCTGGTCCCCTGTGGTGTTATGCATTCAAGTCTCAGCAAAGTTAGCTTATCATAAGAGACAAAAAAAGTGCTATTAAATAAGTAACCATCTTTTCTTTTTTCCAAGCAGTAATATGTGACTCGGTACTTTGCAGTGAATGTGTCCCAGACTTTCATCTTGGTTTTCTTTGATAATATAAAAATCGAATAAATAAAAAAAACATGACCATAATTATTAGATTTAGCAACCACCCATGCAGCACTGCAGCATCTGAGAGAGTCTTGGCAAAGGATTTACAGGAACCTCTTGCAGTCCTGTTAGTGATGCCCAAATGGGCCTTTTTTGCAGGTGATTTACCCACATAGATGTTGTTGTGTTGGCTGATTACTTTCATGAAGCAATTAACTGAGCCACCAGCCTCTTGTTTAGTAAATGGAATTTGATCGATTGTAAGAAAAGTGTGGCAGGGCTTAAATGGCTTCTCTCTCCTCTCTCTGCTTCTCACTTCCACTGCTCGCCCACCTCGAAGACTCTGCAATTGTAAAATAAAGCCCATGTAATCAATACATACCAAAGTCAATTGATACACATTAACATGAAGACAGTTGGTACTGTTCCATGGCCGGAAAAATGCCTTCATCAACAAATACTGGATTAGGACACTTTAATTCTGTTAGATTAAACATTATAATTCACACCCCGGATCATTTGAAACGGAGTGCCTGTGGTCAAATGAAAGGAAATGAGAAAAATATAATGATATATAACAGGAAGCTAATTTGATTTTAGAAAATGTACTATTATCTTTCCCCGTCGGTAATATTTCTACAATCGTTTTTCTGCAATGAAAGCTTCCTTTCTCAGTAGAGCAGCATCCTTGACTCAGCATTGAACCACTCAAGAAAAATAAGAGTGCAAAGCATGAGCAGGTTAGGACACATTTTACCCACTTTGGTATTTGAAACCTTTGAAAAAAAAATTAAGCAAAACACGAAAATGCATTAAAAAAAACAATATAAAAGGACTAAATAACAGACTTGGGCATAATAAAAATGCTTATTGGTGACACTAAAAAACAGGAACATGGCAGGAGTTTTTTGTTGCCATGCTACTGAAGTCTTGATGTGCAAGTAAATGCTCAGCTTGTCAGCTTAAAAAAAAATCACTAGGTAGGCTGCCAGCAAAAGACACACTGAAATAAACAAATATATAATATTAATATCAAAGCATTATGCTTTCTTCCTAAGCTACCAAGAAATAACATGTTAAACTAACAAACAAAAAAATACAATGCTGCAGTGCTGCAGGGGGGGATTGTTTAATGTCATTTATTTTTTGTTTGTTTAACCTAATTTCCTGGTAGCAGTAAAAATAATATTATACAATAGTAATATTAGTGTTTATCTGTTATCATTTAAGTGCTGCAAAAAGGAAACCGCCATGGAGGGTGTCAAAGTGACTAGTTTAAGACATATTATAATCAGATAAAACTAAATCAATATCCTGTTTACCCGAGCTGCCCTGTTATGACAAAGTAAATAACCAAAGAAAAAACATACAAAAAAATCCCCATATTGTTTGCCTTATGTCAGGGTATGCAAAAAGCTGTAGACATAAAAAAAAAAAGGAAAAATAAATAAATCAACTGAAAATCCAATTTTGTCCTGATGATGTCAACATCATCAGGGGGGTGAGGTTGCTTGAGGACCCAAAAGCAGAGATGAGTTCTTGTAGCTTTATTGAAAAACTGAGGCAAATATCCAAAAACACAAACTACTGAGAACCAAAAAAAACAGCAAATATCAGAGAAATCTCATGTGGGGAGCCAGAGAAGAGGAAGCAACTAACAACAACAACAAGGAATCCACACTGAAGCAGTTCACAGGGAGAGTATACAGTATATGGGAGACAAACAAAGACAAACAAAATCCTGGACGATTTTGAAATTCCCCCCGGACATTTTTTTAGGTGTCAACAGTAGGGCATGTCCAGGAAAAAGCAGGACGTCCACCCATCCATCTTATGTTGCCAATCTCTCAGGGTCACACGGGTCGGTGTCTATTGCCAAGAGGACAAAAGCTGAAGTATGCCTTGGACAGGTCACAGGACATCATAGAAACACAAAACCATAGAATCTTACACCTTACAGGAATCAAACTAGGACCAAGAAAAGATGTGTAAACATTAGTAAATAACTGGTTTTACGGAAAAAAATGTCTAACTACTTTTCAAACCCTCGAAATAATGCTGAAATCCTAGCTGTGTTAAAAAGTGATTTGACATATATATATATACCGGTATATATATATATATATATATATATATATATACAGTATATATATATATATATATATATATATGTATATATATATATATATATATATATATATATATATATATATATATATATATATATATATATATATATATATATATATATATATATATATATATATATATATATATATATATATATATATATATATATATATATATATATACCGGAATATAATCACTTTTTTTATACATTTCTGGATCTTTCAGAAAATGGGGGAAACAGCAAACCTTATAGCAGCACATCTAACCTCTTCTGAATGTCATCTCCAATAGTGCTAAATGCACTAGAAGACAAAAGTGCAATCTTTCCTAGGCACTTGTTGAAAAGCTGCCCTGCATTAATGACTGAACATAACAATAGATGCTTTGATTTAGTAATTGATAACTCATAATTTGTTTTCGGACATCTGGTTTGATTCCCCTTCCCCTTTTTCATCTTTATTCATCATATCACTTTTTTCCTGTCCAAAGAATAACTAACTCTTCCCAGGATTGACTGCTGTGTCACAGCAACAGAGAAAATTCAGCATCCAGACTTGGAGGGCTAACCTTCTGATTTTATGTAGTAACAAAGCAAAGAAGCTGTGATGGAGTGAAATGAATGCAAGTCTGACTGTTAGAAGAGTTTTGCTGAACTTTCCATTCATTTTCTTTTCCAGATGTTACAGTATTTCACTGATTGTTCTTTGTTTTGGCGAAATGACAACAAATCACATCAGTGTCCCCTTGATACTGACATGCCAGCTGTAAGTGTAGTGGCCGATAGTTCTGTCATCAGTGAATACAAATGTAATTTATAATTACAGGGTTGAGTAACATATAATCATGAAGCCTAATAAAATGGATGATTCCTACTAAGTAAAACAAATGTTGTCAGTTTTTGTGAAAAACTAAATTTGGAGAAAGCTGACTGATTCACTCATAAAATTTATTTTTACCTGAAAGAGTAGAAATAGGATAAAAATGTTGAATGCAAATTTTATCCAAAATCATCGGTACAAATGATTTAACAAGAAATTTGTTTGCAAAAATGTTTTTTTTTTGCATGTTCGTGGGTCATATACTCTAATTATACAGTATTTTTATTTTTTATTTTTTAACTCTTCACAATGATGTTATTCCTTTACACTTTTCTGAGGTCCACATTTATGTGACAATTTTTTTCTATAATCTTTTTGCTGCTGTACACACCAGAATTTCCCCACTGTGGGACAATAAGGGGATTTTCCATTCCATTCTAAATATTTGAGTAATAGATGACATGCCTCATTTTTTTCATCAAAACATTTTACAAGGTCTTGTCTTTGTTTTTTAAATTTTTTTATTTCTATATTTTTTTAGAATAATTATTAAATATCCAAATACCTAAATATGTTTGTAAGACACAAAGGAAGTAATAGGATGTCCAAGTTATTTTTAGAAATGGCAATATTTAATCATTGTGTCAGTAAAAAAATAAAAAGGTATGAAACAGCAAAGTCAGATGAGTCTTAGCCATTATATACCAATATCAGAGTTAATGAAACAGATCAGCCTGTGAAGACCTGTGTTATTGATGTTCAGATGTAGCTCAGCCACACTACCATTTAACCAGTGATGTGAGATATCTGTCAAAGCACATCTCATTGGCTTGACTCCCGTGAAAACTGGAGGGTTGCAAATAACTTGTGTTTAAATTATTCAGCCTCATCTTTGTGAAATGAAGATTGTTCAGCCTCTCTTTGCACTGAGCATGATGATCTGTGTTGAGTTATGTACAAGACAGGTTAAATGCTTTTATTCTTTATAATTTTTTTCACTTTAGGTTGTGCTCAAGAAAAACTCCATTGGCCTTTATCAACTGCTACATAATAAAGACATCAGCTGGAACAGTTAATAACCAAAGTAATATGTTGTTAATTCATAAAATTGTCAGAGAATTTAAATAGGATTTTTTTTAAACTCAGAAAGTGCACAACTCCTGGTATTTAGAACTAAGCTCAGAGGACACTGGATATCATCAAAGATATTAGTGTTTATATTTAAATTTCTGAGATAAATGCATAGTTCCAGCAGGAATTCAATATTTTATTTCATACTTGTATAATAACAGTACTAATTTAAAAATCATGCTATGGGCATTAATGTAGGGTGTTTTCTATTACCTCTTATTATCTGTCTTATTCATCATTGTTCTCTTTTTCTCACACAGCCACTCTAAAGCGTGCATTTCCAAATGAAGATGCTCATTATTGGTGGGAATGCTGTGAAAGCTGTAAACAAAACATTCTTAGAAAAAACTTCAGTTACTTTAAGCAGGAGGAAGTTGCAATGTTCGCCTTAAATAGATTGGTAGAAGAAACTCAGTTGTCGTTTAGCAGTATTCTTAAGAGGATGCTCACTGTTGTCCATAATGCTCTTCACCTTATGACGAATTCTTTGTGAAATAATCCCCAGAGGTTCTATAGGAGTTCCTAGAACAGGACCAGCCTTCTTTAAGACATTTGCTCTGATGCTGTTACCCCAATAGATGATAGCAGGAGAGATCCCACTCTCCATTACAGACTTATAGAAGATATATGTTGTTAAAGGAAAGCTCTGTTGTTACAATTTGAAGCTTTCCCTCTCCAGGTCTTCTTCCTGAAAAGAGTTCACTTGGGACAAACTCTTTAAATAACACTTCATTATGTATATGTATTAAATAACCATACAACATGACAATAGAGTTTGATAGAAATCATAATCTGACTCAGATCAGAGAAGTTGCTTAGGGTTGCAGAAGGTAGCGCATACCAACCGGGCTCACATCTCGTGAAAAGGGCCCCGATAAACAGCTAGAGATGCATTTTATACATCTCCGGTATGCAAAGGCATAACAACACAACAATAGGCCCATAAGCAACATTATCTGGGTGGGCCCCATATGAAGTACAAGAACGTGTTTAAACAGCTCACCATCGTGACAGTCAGTCAAACTAGTATCAGATGGGTTTAAGATGAATTTTCTGCACCATTACATCTGCAAAGAGACTTCCTAGTCCACAATTGTGTAGGGGGTCAACCAGGTGTCAGTGACGGGGCCCCAAAGAGGTCGGGGGCCCCTAAGCAACTGCAGTCTCTGCTTACCAATAGTTACGCCATTACCAGTATGCCACATCATTACATCGTACATGTTTGCAGATGAGGAGATGTTCATGGCTCCAGCCGTATCAAAATATTACACATTGTTCTTAGCTGAGGGACACTGCCCTCATTCCACACCCAAATCTTTGCCACGTACAGAATGAAGATTATAACTGTATATCCGAACAGAGGAATTGTCCTAATTAGATGAACTACTGGGGAAAACATTAGTTTTGAAACACAACAGACAAGTAATATTAGGGTGTAATAAACTCCCACATTATCAATGATGATTATCCTAACAATGTAGCATCTATTAAGTTTTAATCTATTAAGTTTAATCTGGACCCAACTTTGAATGTATTCTTTTCTAAAACTTTCACAACTGGTTATGCGTTGTTACTAAAGTCATGTTGTTATTGTTGTTGTTTGTTTGTAGTTGTTTGTTTTTTCTCAGATAGCTTGATATATATCTAAAATTCATCTTGAAATGTAACCCATACATATTTTAATGAAGCACTTCCTTAAATAAATCAAGGAAAAAGTGTAGTATTTTTCAGTTATATTAACTATGTCCCCTATCCTGCTGCAGTCAATCACAACTCTTCTCCAAAAAGTCTGTCCAGAGGGAAGCATGAAGTGTCGGTTGGACATGCTTTGGTCTTTATGAAACACATTGGACTGCTCCAAATTCATGAAAGGCTTTGGTTTATAATCATCTGAACACTGCATTTCTCTCTGATTCTTATGGAACTTTTTCTACCACGCTGTCCTTCCACTAAACTTTCCAATAGTTTGCCTAGATGCAGCACTCTGTAAACAGCTATGTCTATATTTTAGTCCTCTAAGAAACTAATGAATTGTTTAATTTTGTTTTTTACTTTGAAGCCATAGTTAAATGCTCAAAATATATCAATCCTTAATTAGTGAGCTTGGCTATTGAGCAAAATATTTCCTGGTTTTCCGACTTGCTGAAGCACTGTTACAGTAAGTTGGAGGTGATGTTCTTCCCATGTGTAATAAAGGCCCAACTGGGAAATGGAAAACAGGTTTATTATATGTGATAAAATTCAACCTAATGAATTCTTCTACTATTTGAATAATTTAGCCCAGTTTCATTCAGTCTCTCCAAAGTACTTTAGCGTTTATCGCTGATGAGAAATGCTATTTTAAATGAATAGTACCGATTTTTTTCTCCCTCACAATTAGAATAGTGACACTTTCTGTTTGACTTTTTGCAGAAACTGCAGGAAGAGGATAAATGATGCAAGAATAATAGCTTTGACTTATCACTATGTGCATCTCTCTTTTCACCTCCGTCGGTCCTGCCATCGAGCATCTTGTCTCCTCAGCCAATTACTACTCATACCGCAGTTCCTGGGAGGATGGGAGGTCCCTGCCCGCTGTGGCTCAGTAGCTAGATGACAAGGCTTTCTTGGGTAGCTGAACATCCGGCTAATCCATCTCCTCATGCCCCACCGTCTCCTCAGACTACAAGGAGGTCAAAGAGACTGATGCTCAGTGCTACAGGAGCAGTTCAGATCTGATGCAAAATGAAATAAATGCAGATGGATCCATTTTGATGTATGCACTTCCCACAATATCTTGTCACATTGTTTCTGAAAGGAAGCCTTTTTTACTACAGACACGACAGTGAAATAATTTCCTAACATTAATCTTGTTCAATCTCTCTCCACTCTGTCTGCCTCCAGCCTTATAAGCAACCTCTGAATGTGGACTAAATATGTATATAAAGCAAAATAAGAACCCAAAGAGAGCTAACGGGGCAGAGCAACCAGTTATAGAGTATCGCTCATGCCCTCTGTGGTGCAGAACATGAAGAGAGCTCTAATGTGGACTGATGTACGTACAGCGATGGAAAAAAAAAATCAAAGGTTGATGCTCTGTTTCACAAAAAAGTCCCTGAGGTAGTATTTAAAGGGGAGTGACGAAGGCATTTGTAAAGGCGAAGAGGATGTTGGAGTGTTCCTGAAGTGTCCTTGAGTCAGATGGGCCCTCAGTATCTAATTACCACATTAAAACTCACTGCTCGGTTTGACATCTGCATCTGCAGGGTGCTGCAATTAACAGACAAAATAAAAAAAAAAAACATAAAGTCTTTTCACTGAAATAACTATTAAATATATGAAAAGTAAGAAAAACTGTTATTTTCTTTATGAAAAGACTCACTTTTTTGTCTCCTGAGAGCAATATAATATCCTGTATTATCCTGTGTAAAGTGCCAACCCTACTTGACCAAAAGTAACATCAAGTAGTTAGTTTTTAGCAGTCCTTCTGAGGCTTTTATTTTGTTTATATAGATATTGAATACATATAGTATTGGACAAAATTAAGAAATATATCATGATAATACATTTTAGCTATATTTTACAGCCCTAAATGAATAAAAAGACAGATAACTTTTATTCTTAGTGCCTAAGTGAGAGGAGGGAGTTTGAAATTCAGACAGTCTTAGGTCTTGCTCCCTAAAGGTGTTAAACACATAGAAACCAAAGGGATGTTAATTTCATTTCCTAAACCATATTGCATCATATTATACATCAGTCATAATTGTTACACTTTGATAAAAAAAGTGGGAAGTCTGTAAGCAGGAAATCCAAAATTTAAGAGTATGACATTTGCTAAGTCTCCACTTAATTAACAAATAAGTTAAATACATTACCAAATTAGTTACATCATTTAGGGAACACTACATATTGTTGGTGTGAATGTCACTAAGTTCTGATTTGATTGGATTAACTGAGTGTGCAACTGAGTGTGCAGCTGTTCAGAGGATCTCCATCTGAAGTTAAGTTATTTTCTCTGTGATATCTCTGTATCTAAGTAACTCTAACTGACTACTTTAAAACATAGCACCTTCTGCTGCACTTTTCTACTGAGAACTTGTCAGTTTCACACGGTTTTATTTCTGATAGCAAGAAGTAGCTATCCTAGGCTAGCGCTAGCTTAGCATTGCTATGGCTTCTCTCTCTCCCTCCCTTGACTCTTTTCCAACTCTTCCTTCTTCCTCTCCTCTCTCCTGCTCTCTGTGTCAGATGTTCAGTTATTCCTCTGCCTCCTTTAGTGATAATGGGATGTGTAATAAGTGTAGTATTTTTGTAGCTTTGGAGGCGAGGGTGTCAGAGTTAGAATCCAGGCTTCAGGCTGTTGAACATCCAGGAGTTAAAGTAGGCCCCCCACGTAGCTGTCCTCCAAAAGTGCCTGAGCAGCCAGGCGATTGGGTAACTGTACGCAGAAAGCGTAGTCGTGGATCTCTGCCCACTGGTCACCACCAACCCGTTCACGTTTCTAACCGGTTTTCCCCACTCAGTGACACACCCACTGAGAAGCCCACTCTGGTGATTGGCAGCTCCATAGTCAGAAACGTGGCATTAGAGACACCAGGGACCATAGTCAAATGTTTGCCGGGGGCCAGAACGGGCAACATCAAATCCTACCTGAAACTACTGGCTAAGGATAAGGTTAAATACAGTAAGATTGTTATTCACGCTGGTGGTAATGACACCCGGTTACGCCGATCGGAGGTCACTAAAATTAGTGTTGCTTCGGTGTGTAAGTTTGCCAAAAAAATGTCAGACTCCGTAATTTTCTCTGGTCCCCTCCCTGATCTGACCAGTGATGACATGTTTAGCCGCATGTCGTCATTCAACTGCTGGTTGTCTAGGTGGTGCCCTGAAAACAACGTGGGCTACATTAATAATTGGCAATCCTTTTGGGGAAAGCCTGGTCTGATTCGGAGAGACGGCATCCATCCCACTTTGGATGGGGCAGCTCTTCTTTCTAGGAATCTGGCCACATTTATTAGTCCTCCAAAACCCTGACCACCCAGGGTGCAGACCAGGAAGCAGAGTTGTAGTTTAACACACATCTCTGCAGCTTCCCTACTGTTACCCACTCTTTACTCCATCCAGACAGTGTCTTGCCCACGACCAAAATCTAATAAATTAGCAAAGATTCCCAAAGGAGTAAATCATGATAATCTAATTAAAATCAAAATAACTCCAATTGGGGAAAAAGTTAAAACAATTAAATGCGGTCTGTTTAACATAAGATCGCTTTCCTCTAAAAGTCTACTAGTTAATGACTTGATTTGTGATAATCACATTGACTTGTTTTGCCTTACAGAAACCTGGCTGCAGCAAGAGGATTATGTGAGCATAAATGAGGCAACTCCTTCAAGCTATTTAAATTTTCACATCCCCAGAAGTTCTGGGCGAGGAGGAGGAGTAGCAACAATCTTCCAGTCTGACTTACTGATTACTCCCAAAACAATTAATACCTACAACTCTTTTGAACATTTAACCCTTAATTTCCCTGATCCAAATTTCAAGGCAAGAAAACCTCTTCTTTTTGTAACTTTGTATCGTCCACCAGGTCCTTACTCTGAATTTTTAGATGAGTTTTCAGAGTTCCTTTCTGATTTGGTATTAAATACTGACAGGGTCATCATAGTGGGAGATTTTAACATCCATGCTGACATTGAAGGCGATAGCTTAAGAGCAGCCTTTAATGCTATCTTAGACACTATTGGCTTTGTTCAAAATGTGAATAGTCCCACGCATTCTCATCTTCATACTTTGGATCTTGTGCTGACATACGGCATAGAATGTGAAGAAATAACAGTATTTCCTCACAACCCTGTCCTCTCTGACCACTTTCTAATAACCTTCAGGATTACTTTAACAGAGTTCTCCTCCCCCAAAAGAAGGTTCAATTTTAGTAGATCTTTATCAGATAGTGCAGTTATAAATTTTAAAGAATCTGCTTCACTTTCTCTCTCCTCTGTGTCGCTGAGCAGTGCTGCAGAGTGCAAAAGCTTAGCTTATTCCCCTTCACAGGTTGATGATTTTGTTGATGGGGTTGCTAGTTCTCTGCGTATTGCCTTAGACAACGCAGCTCCTTTGAAAATGAAAACCGTTAAAAATAGAAAGCTTGCTCCTTGGTTTAATGCAGAGCTGCGTACTTTGAAGCAAAATGCTAGGAAACTGGAGAGAAAATATCGCTCCACAGGCCTGCGAGAGTCCTTCCTAGTCTGGAAAAATGGTTTACTGCTGTATAAGAGGACCCTTTGTAAAGCAACAGCAGCATACTTCTCCTCATTAATAGAGGAGAATAAGAATAATCCTAGATTTCTTTTTAATACAGTTGCCAAACTCACCCAGAGCCATAGCTCTGTTGAACCGTCCATTCCACCTGCTCTTAGCAGCAATGATTTTATGGGATTCTTTATAAATAGGATTGATCTTATTAAAAATAAGATCATAAGCACTCCTCTATCCGCGATTGTACCTGAGGTAGTCATGGAATCTGAACCGGGTTTAGACTGCTTTGATCCAGTTGAACTCTCTGAATTAGCAAAATTATTGTCTTCATCTAAGCCTTCAACTTGTATGTTAGATCCAGTTCCAACCAGGTTATTTAAGGAGGTATTCCCTTTGATCTCCTCCTCCATTTTAGATGTGATTAATCTATCTCTGTTACAGGGATATGTACCTAAAGCTTTTAAGATTGCTGTAATTAAACCTCTGCTTAAGAAACCGTCTCTTGACCCAGATGACTTGATCAATTATAGACCTATATCCAATCTTCCTTTCTTATCCAAAATTCTTGAGAAAGTAGTTGCCAAACAAGTTTGCGATCACTTCCACCATAATGAACTTTTTGAAGAGTTTCAGTCTGGCTTTAGAGCTCATCATAGCCCTGAAACAGCTCTGGTGAAAGTCACTAATGATATTCTCATGGCCTCAGATAATGGACTTGTATCTGTGCTCGTCCTGTTGGATCTTAGTGCTGCATTTGATACAGTTGACCATAATATTCTTTTAGAAAGACTTCAATATTTTGTTGGAATTAAAGGAACAGCACTAGACTGGTTTAAATCTTATCTATCTGATCGAATTCAGTTTGTTCATGTTAATGATAGATCTTCAACACGCTCAAAGGTTACCTGTGGAGTACCACAGGGATCAGTGCTAGGACCAATTCTCTTTACTTTATACATGCTCCCAATTGGTAGAATTATTAGACAGCATGGGATTAATTTCCACTGTTATGCTGATGATACCCAGCTATATCTGTCTATAAATCCAGATGAAGCTAACCCATTACATAGATTACAGGCATGTCTTGAAGACATAAAAACCTGGATGACTCTTAACTTTCTGCTTCTGAATGCAGACAAAACAGAAGTTATAGTCTTTGGACCAGAGTCTCTGAAAAAGAAACTGATTAGCCAGTCACTTCATTTGGATGGGATTAAACTGATTTCAGATAATAAAGTAAAAAATCTTGGTGTTATTTTTGATCAGGACCTGTCATTTAAATCCCATATCAAAGAGGTTTCTAGAATTTCCTTCTTTCATCTGAGGAACATTGCAAAAATTAGAAATATCCTGTCCAGGGGTGATGCTGAGAAACTAGTCCATGCATTTGTTACTTCAAGGCTGGACTATTGTAATTCTTTACTATCAGGAAGTCCACAAACTGTAGTTAAAAGCCTTCAGCTGATCCAAAATGCTGCAGCCAGAGTTCTAATGAAAATGAAAAAGAGAGATCATATCTCTCCTATCCTGGCTTCTCTTCATTGGCTTCCTGTTAAATCAATAATAGAATTTAAAATCCTCCTTCTCACATATAACGCCTTAAATGGCCAAGCTCCATCTTATATCAGAGATCTGATTGTTCCTTATGTTCCTAACAGAGCACTTCGCTCTCAATCTGCAGGTTTACTAGTGGTTCCTAGAATTTCTAAAAGTAGAATGGGAGGCAGATCTTTTAGTTATCAGGCTCCTCTCCTGTGGAACCAACTACCAGTTTTAGTCCGTGAGGCAGACACCCTGTCTACTTTTAAGGCTAGGCTTAAAACTTTCATTTTTGATAAAGCTTATAGTTAGGGTGGCTCAGGTTATCCTGAGCTATCTCTATAGTTATGCTGCTATAGGCTTAGACTTTTGGAGGACATAGGGACCCCCATTTCATCATTCTGCTTCATTCTCTCTCTGTTCTCCTATTCTGCAGAATCTGTTAGTTCAATCTCTAACCTTCTGCTCTCTCTGCTTTTCCTCAGAGTAGCTTTGCCTCGTCTGTTCCTGTTTGGCTGTGACGTCATCCTGGAAAGAAACATCAGCTGTGCTGCTTCTATCAACACCCTTGTTAATAGATGTTGGAGATCGGCCTGTTTTCCAGTGTGGTCCTGTTTCTCTGACCGTGACTGAGTGGATGTGCTCTCTTCGTCCTCTGGCATGGGAGCTGCCTTGGAGCTCGTCTGCCTGGCTGTGTGTTTCCTGGACGGGGCCGCCTTTTACAGCTGCTTTTTGTATCTCTGCTTCTGTCTCCTTGAACCCCAGTCGGCCTCGGCAGATGGCCGCTCACACTGAGCCTGGTTCTGCTGGAGGTTTCTTCCTGTTAAAAGGGAGTTTTTCCTCTCCACTGTCGCTACAAGCATGCTTAGTGTGGGGGATTGTATTTGAGTCAATGAGTCAATGCAATCAACTGGTTTTCCTTAGATAGAAAACTTTGTATCAATTTGACTGTATGATCTGGTTGAACTGTAAAGTGCCTTGAGATGACATGTGTTGTGAATTTGGCGCTATATAAATAAACTGAATTGAATTGAATTGAATTGATAGAAAATGTATGTCCAGAGATAAAAAGATGTACATAATGCGGCCTACAAAGTACCAGGATCTACCAGTTCCATCAGGAGGAATGGACCAAAATACCAGCAAACCATCGTGAGAAGTAAGAGGAAGGAAACCCAAGATGTTTGAGCAGTTGATATGCTTAAAAGGCTGTAAACTATTTAAACATTGCAGAGGCTTCATTGCCTGCATTTAAATAGCTTATTAACAACGCATTTAGACTAACAGGTGATAGCTGGTCTCACATCTCTCTATATGTCCATTCAGTTCCCGTGCTTTAAATATTCAGCTTTTTTATCACAGTGGCATGATTTAATTACAGAACACTTTTACTTGAAAGTTGGGTCAAAATTTTGTACAAATAAATATAGCTTAATGTATTCCAGTTTAATTTGATAAGTTTTCTTTTTTTTATTTCCTAACATTTGATCCATAAAAAGGCAAAACTGTAAAACTATTTCTGTTCTGATGTCCAGCTTAAAGCCCCCGAACACATGGGGATGAGTGGCACAACAGGCTGCATATCTCTGATTCAGTCTCTCTCCCTGTATCGTTTGAAGCGCACAGCTTTCCTAAAGCTCCACTTTGCCATGAATTAAGCCTTAATGCGACTCTTCTGTCCATTGATTTGTTAGCCATGCATTTCCTGCCCTGCTTTGATGTCGTAGTATTGTCAATGCATGGAAGATTCCAGATAAAATTATGGAAGGTTTTAGCTTTTAAGCTTGTTATTTCAGGGGATTATTTGGCCGCAGTTGAATTAACATTTTTTATTCTTTTTTCTGGCCCACAAACTGGATTATGTGACTGTGCTCTGCAGAGGCAGTATCAAATGCTCATCGTTGATATGCTACAGCAATGAACTCCCACCGCTGCAGACCAGATCGGCGCTGATTGGATCTGGAGAGGGAACTCTGTAAAGGATTTCACCAGCTTTACAACACTGTGCCTCGGAGTCAGAAATGAGAACAAAATAAAACGCATTCACCAAATGCAGAACAAAGAGATTGTTGAGTATTATATCTGAATACTCTTATGCTCTGCAGGTTCAATGTTTCTGGGGTTTTTGATATTGGTTTTGGACTGAGCTGACCTCAAATAACCCATTATTGTTGCTCCCAGTTTGTGAAAGGGCAAAAAAATTAGTTTTGGTTTCTTCTGACCTGGGGGGACCCTATCACAGCTTGCCAGGAAGGAGTTTAACCTCTGCAGGAGGAAAACAACAAAAAAACTCCATATGTGTTTGGCAGAGTGGATTTGGTTCATCTGTGCTAAGACTGCGGGAGAACCACACACGGCATAAAAACATTGCAATAGAGATTACAAAATGCAGATTATCATTGGGATGACAGCAATCAAGAAAAAGTATCTCCATCTTTGTGTTCAATCTAATAGCATTTATTTTCCTATATCTTTTATCAGAAATGGAAAGCATGTATGCAAACAGCTGCCGGTCTTCAGCTTCTTATCTCTTTACTTATGTAAGAACAGCTGCACTGAGCTGCAAGGCAACATCCAACAGAAACAAAATTGCTTTTTCATATTTTCAATCATATGCACCATTTAAGAAGAAACAGCAGTCAATAAAATGACTTCTTTGGAGACAGATTTTTTTTTTACGGTTACATACATTTGCTTATTATTTGGTGAAATTGTTTTTAATCATTGTGACTTGAGTCAAATATTTTGGGTGTTATTACACAAGAGTTCCTCAAAGACAAATTCTTTGTGTCCCATTAGATTAGCTTCATGAAAACAGAACCTTAAAAAACAGAAACAAATTTGCTGTCTTGCAATGCGAAATTTTTACTTCATCTGACTGATCGACTGTTTCCTTTTGCCAGCATCCCATTAGATTCACATTTCTCTCTAAATGTCCCTGGATGCCATTTAACATCACTAATATTAGCTGACATGGTAATGTAAGTACACAGATACACAGGTGCATAAAAAGCAAGCCACATGCAAAGAGAAGGATCATGTACTCATGACTTTGACATATTATGGGCCTAATTGTATTTAATAGGTACACACAAAATGTTCAAAATGTGCATGAAGATTAGTTTGTGTGTTTTAGACAAAACTGCTCACATGAGAGTTTATCATGCACATTTGGAGGAATTCTGACGTCATATAACTTTGCTGACCATCTGTGCCGTCTGTTTCATGAACTGACAGTAAAATAATTAAAAACTTGCCAACTAGGCTTATTGAGTCAAGTTCAGATCACATGATTAAAACATTTAGCATAAAGTACAAGCACATTTCTTTTAGAGTAAACATGGGCATTTAAGCCTACTCCTAATGAATTACCTACCCAGGCATAGTTAAAGTATCATTAAAAAGATAACGTTTTTTTTTTTATATATATATATATATATATATATATATATATATATATATATATATATACATAATGAGTCTTCTGTGGATGGCAGGCTGCTTCTCGGCAGTAGCTAATAAAGAAGGGAAAAAGGCTGACAGTGATGAGTTGATAATCTGCCTAGGAGAGACCAGTTCACTGTAGTTTAGTCAACTCAGTAAAACCAAGAAAATGGTATGATTCCTATAATCTATTCTCTCTCCTGATCAGTGTTGAGCAGCAGAAATAGAGAACCGAACTGTCCCTGCCGTTTTGTACCGTATTTTCACGACTATAAGGCACACCTAAACGTCTTTTTTTCCCCTCAAAATGTGGGGTGCGCCCTATGGTGCGGCGCGCCCTATCTGCGGACGTTGTTGAGACCACCATGAGTATGTGAGAACCTTAAAGGGGGAAGTGTGGGCGTGGCTTGTGTATAAAAGAACAGGTATGTGCTTTATGCAGAACATTGTTGTCTTAACAACCCTGAAATTGGCAAAGAGACACGCCTATGAAGCCCAGTTTAAACTGAAGGCTATCAGCTACGCAGAGGAGCATGGAAATCGAGCAGCTGCGAGAGAATTCAATATAAATGAATCGATGGTTCGCAAGTGGAGGAAGCTGGAAAACGAACTCCGACTGGTGAAGAAGACGCAGCTGAGTTTCCGCGGACATAAGGCGAGGTGGCCCGAGTTGGAGGAAAGACTCGAGCGGTGGATCGTGGAGCAAAGAACGAGTGGGGCCAGCGTTTCAACGGTCACTGTTCGACTAAAAGCAGTAAAGCTGGCGGAAGAAATGAAAATTAAAAATTTTCAAGGAGGTCCATCGTGGTGCTTCCGTTTTATGAAACGGTGCAATTTTTCCATCCGGACCAGGACTACAGTTGCTCAGCGACGTCCGGCGGATTATGATGAAAAGCTGGCGAGCTTCCACTCCTTCTGCAGCAAACACATCGCTGACAAAGTCATCCAGCCAAGCCACATCACCAACATGGACGAGGTGCCGCTCACTTTCGACATCCCGGTGAATCACACCGTGGAGAAGAAGGGGACCAGCACTGTAGCGATACACACAACGGGGTATGAAAAGGCATCGTTTACTGTTGTGCTTGGCTGCCACGCAAATGGACAGAAACTGCCGCCTATGGTGATTTTTAAAAGAAAGACTTTGCCTAAAGAGGCTTTCGCAAAAGCCGGCATCATTTCCAAGGAGCCGCCCGGCACGGAAAGTGACTCTGACAGCGAAGAAGAAGGGGAAACTGGCATGTCGGATTTAGCGCAGCTGTTTAATTCAGAAACAGAGGATGAGGACTTTGAGGGGTTTGATTAATACTCTGTAATAAATACATGAATAAAGCACAATCATACTCAGTTTTGCTCCCGCTCTATTTTTCTACCTGAAAACTTAATTCAACAGCAGGCTCTGGGCCGCGGCGCATCCGGGCTCACCTCGGCAGGTGTTTTTTCATCTAAATCTTTTTAAGTGAGAAAGTCCACCTGAAAATTTAATCATTGTAGTCAGTTCATCCAGATTATTATCCTGCCTATGTTTTAAGTTAATTTATGCGTCAATAAACGAAGAAGAAGGGGAAACTGGCATGTCGGATTTAGCGCAGCTGTTTAATTCAGAAACAGAGGATGAGGACTTTGATGGGTTTGATTAATACTTTGTAATAAATACTTGAATAAAGCACAATCATACTCAGTTTTGCTCCCGCTCTATTTTTCTACCTGAAAACTTAATTCAACAGCAGCCTCTGGGCCGCGGCACATCCGGGCTCACCTCGGCAGGTGTTTTTTCATCTAAATAATCTAAATCTTTTTGAGTGAGAAAGTCCACCTGAAAATTTAATCGTTGCAGTCAGTTCATCCAGATTATTATCCTGTCTATGTTTTAAGTTAATTTATGCGTCAATAAACTGTATCAGAGGAGTAATCACAGCCCTGTGTCATCAGCGATGTGTCTCTCACGGCCGGTTCCCAGGTTTGAATAATACTTTGTAATAAATACACCTTGCAGCTTTATTTGCTGTGATCAGTGGGAATAAAGTAGTTTTAATATGTTTTTAAGTGGGAAAATCCACCTGAGAGGACATGTACCTGTATATAAAAAACGCGCCCTATAGTCCGGTGCGCCTTATGTGTGTGTTAAATACAGAAATGGCACACATAACTGAGACTGCGCCTTTTAGTCCGGTGCGCCTTATGGTCGTGAAAATACGGTACCTTGTGATATGATGTCAGAGCTACAAGGCCAGCTGGGAGCTGTAGTTGCAGCTCATTTCTGAGTTTTCATGATAGTCCAAATGTAACAATGGAGGTAAACATAAAACACTTAGATTTTAGATTAATCAGACCAGAGATTGTGGCTCCAGAAAGGAAGAGGTTTTCCCTGCTCAAAGATTTAGGTCAGGGGCTAATAGTGAACCACTTCCGATAAGCGAATGTTTTCCTCTTAGCCATTCTTGGATGTTTTTAGCTGTGTGTATTGGGTAATTGTCCTGTTGCAGGACTCATGACCTGCGACTGCGACCAAGCTATATGACACTGGGCAAACATTTCTCTCTAGAATCCCTTGATAGTCTTGAAATTTCATTGTACCCATCAGAGAAGCAAACTAGCCCCAGAACGTATGTAACATATCTCCATGTTTAGAGCTGATGTGCCTTAGTATAAATTAAAATTTTTGTCTCATCATCCATAGGACATTCACACAGAAACTTTGTGGCTTGGTTATCTCCCATTAAGTCCACTGTGGCTCAAACGATAAAGGATGGCGCAATCTGACACTGATGTTCCTTGACCTTGAAGTTCACCTTTATCTCTTTAGAACAGGGGTCACCAGCTTGGTGCTCGCAGGCGCCAAGGGGCCCTCAGGAACAACATATAGTGCCCTTAGTGTCTTCTGAAAATAGAACAACTCACAAGTGGGCTAAGTTTGAAATTTTATTTGATCCATTTGCTCTTTTTAACCATTTATAGAGCATTTCATCATATTAATAAAAAATTATCATCACAAAATGATAATATTACAAAGAAAGTTAAAATCAAATGAAACAATAGAAATATGTATGCGATTTAAGTGAATGCTGTCCCCTCCAGTTCATAGGTCAGTATTGGTAGCCCTTCCTATGACTAAGTACCTATGGAGTGGCCTTCAGCCCTAAAGAGGATTTTATTACTTTTTTCATATTCAAGTTAATTCAGTGACCAATCTGTGCTTTTTAATTTTTTTTCATTGCTAAGTGATACTAACACTTTTGTCCATGTGTGCAATTGTAGCGACGTGGAAGCTAGAACAAAAAAAGCTAGGTCCAAACAGTGAGTTAAAATGGTAGTTACCTTATGCAGTTATGTAAATATGTGGTGACAGTTTTATATACAGACGAAACAATTTCAGTTGGCAAAGATGGGAAAAAAAAGAAAGTAAAATTCAATGTATATTAAAGGCATGAAAGAAGTGTATTTTTGAATTGTGCGCATGCGTCAGTGCCCCCTCCTTCGCAAAACTTTTCTACACTGGAAACAATGCTGTAGCGACACAAAAATTGGCCCATAAGCAACATTATCTGGGAGGGCCCCATATGATGTACAACACACCGTCATGTTGAAATTTGGCATGTGTTGGGTTATAAATAAGGTCTGGTAAGTTATATTAGTATTAGGTGGGTTTAAGAAGAATTTTTTGCACCATTACATCTGCAAATATACGTCCAAATCACAATTGTGTAGGGGGCATACAAGGTGTCAGTGACAGGCCCCTCAGAGGTCAGGGGCCCCTAAGCAACTGCAGTCTCTGCTTAACGATATTTACGCCATTGACTAGAAACCCCTCTGTCGGTGTTATGCCAAGATATATCTGCCTGCCAAGAATTACCTTCCCTCTCACACACTGATGAGAAAACGGATTGAGATATGAACGAAAAGGGAAGTTTTAAACATATTCTCAATCTTTTCATATTTCATATGCATGGATGCCCTAAAATTTAGAGTTTTAGTGGACAGATAAATGCCAAGAAAAACCTGCCTGCCATAAAACCGCAGTATGCTTGAATATAACACCAGTTAAACTTACCAATATAAACATGGTATACATCCTTAAAAAGCTTAGAATTGCCACAATTCAACCACCAAGTTCATTTTATGGACACCATGAGCACCAAAGCACAATTAACAATGATATAGCGGGAGGTTAAATCAGAATTTTTTAAATAAAGCTTTGACTTCCTACCTTTGAAGCGATCCTGAGGTCGTATTATAAATCCAATCTTAGATTGCTTATATTCCATTTGTCCGTAAGGGTCCACAGATAAAAAGCAATCCAGCATATTCATAATAAAATCATTCCATGTTGAGAAGATCCTTGCGTCTAATGCTAACCGTCAGTCCACTTTCAACAGTGGGTTTAGTGGATTGGCTAATGTTTTTTAGGCACCGCCACCAAGGCCAGAGTTTATGGATTTAAATTTTTTATTTTATTTATTTTTGTGAGGCGAATAAGTGCAAGAATGCCATCCATCAAAATTAGATTAATCTGGACACTTAATTTCTTAGAAAATTCCTCTTTAATACCTTTAAGTCACCAAAAAAACTTCACTCCTTAGAATACATAAAGATATTTATCATAAATCTGCACAGAATTATTACATTAAAAGCCTCTTCTTAGGTGACCACTCAAGCCTTTTGGAAAAAAAAACTATAACAAAAGCAGTATCGGACAACAATTGTGAAATACCTATATCTGTGTTTTAAACGTGTCATTGTCGTGCATACAGTAGCTGTGTGCATAAATTACAGACACAGTTTGAGACATAGTAAAGGCTGGAACACCTTGACCCTTTTTCTACGGTTTTGATTTGAGGTAAAATGACTTCTGAACTAAATGCTATTTTATTCTGTATACTGCTTTTTTCTCCTTTTATTCATATCTATGTAAATAAGATTTTTTTTTACACAGGTTCAGTGAACAAAGGCTTTATAAAAACTACAAAGGGTGAAAAAATGAACTGTGGAGCAAGTGAAATGAAAAACAGATGAATAGGAAAATAACTTCTCAGAGCCTGTGCTTTCTTTGGTCTGCATGAGCGAATAGACTTCCTGTCATAACACATAAAACAGATACCAAGTCTTGCATTTTATCCCCATGGTAGGTAATAAGACTGTCAGCTTGGGTTTTCACTAAGCAGTTTCATAGGACCAGTTGCCAGTTTAACCAAGACAATATTAATAGTCGCAAAGGATCAGGATAACAATGGTTACATGGTTTCCATCTTACTGGTACCCTAACTTTCTGCAAACTCAATTTTCAGCAGAGCTTTATAGGAAAATGCATTTAGTCTAACATGCTTGCACTTTTTTTTTATAAAGATTGAAGATACTTGGATCAGTATTGATTCCTGACTACATGTAATATTGTTTGTGGAGATAGTTATTTCTTCAAGGAAAACAATTTGCAGGCACATAGAGCATTGTAAAAATGTTCATAGCCCATTATATTTCCCCATTTTGTTCAGTAACAATCACATAACTCAATAAATTATTGTTCCATTTAAAAAGTTAAAAGAAAGTAAAACGAGTTCTCATTTTTTATATAAAAATGTTAAGTACAGCATGTATTCTGCCCTTCATACCATTTATATATGCCATTTATACCCTTTTATAGTCAGGCCTTAAAAAAGGGACAGAGGGACAGGTACTAAGGTGTGATAGGAAAATGTATATAACTAAATCCAAAGCTTTCAACGTTTCACAGAGCATCATAAAAAAAAATTAAGCCTACCTAAAACTTCACCATTTGGAGTGTATTTTGGCTTATGTGTTTATTTGTTATTATTTTCTTTTCTGGTTTTGAGGGACTCTATGATTCCCTTCACACCATACAGTACAACTTTTTTTTAATTCTTGGAATACTTTACACCCGCTTGCATTCACACAATACTGATTTACTCACTAATATTTTATGAATATTATTATGTTGGGTTTACTAGCTGTAAAAGAAAAAAATTGTCCAAATCTGATTTAATTATGTACAAATCTGGTCATATAACTTGTTTAAAAGTCTGAAATGAACATTAAAGCTTTTGACCAGACTCCAGACTTGGGTAGAAACTAGCCTTTTGTTATTTACATTGAATTCCTCCTAAAAAAAAAAAAAATTATAGGAAAACCCACAGAGTAGATTTTACTTCAAAGTTATAAAAAAGAGGTGTGCAATTTTTTGAACATTCTTCAGAGGATGAGGCATAATTGATACAAAACATTTAGACATATCTGAGCTCACATAACATAGGTATACCATCTCAAACTGTTCCTACTAGCAGAAGCAAGGTTGATCTACTAAATGCAGCATATGTATAACATTTGAATTACTAAATCCCATCTCCAGATGGCAAAACACACAACTACAGATATTATTAATTCTGACAAGCTCCATTTTCTGACAGAGATTGTTGTTTTTTCAATATTGTCTAGAGTATGTCTGATTAGGCGGTGCTGACAATTAAAGCCACACGTGTGACTGGAGCTAAAACCTCAGCTCTCATCAAACAAGGGACTGAGCACTAATTGCTAATTTTTTCCCCAAAAATGTCTGATCAATAATGATGACTTTTTTTTTGATGTTTTTTTTTTTTTTTATTCTTTTTTAAGATAATTACACTTTTAAAATACATGTGACCTTCTGCATTTTTATATTTTCAAACAAAGTGTCCTCCGACCATAATGGAAAATGTAAGCATTTAGCCTGAGGCAACAAAGTCAGTAGCTACATGTTCACATTCCTTAAAAGGTTGCTGAATTCCTTACAATAATACAACTATACAGTATTTATTTGAAAGAGGTTTTTTTTGTTTGTTTTTTTACACATTTCTCTTACAGCTTCTTTTCTGTAATCTAAGTTTGTTATTTTGCATCTTGAAACTCTTTGTCAACTACTGTATATAAATTCATTACTTGCATTCATTTTAATTGTTGTCAGAGTTGGGGACAAAATGATAAAATGAATCCACAAATGAACCATTCTGCAACAGTTATGTAGTATATTTTATTGGCCTGTGACTGTGAAGCAGCAGGAACTTTTCATAATTAGCTGCTTCCTGCTCTATCCCACTGGGCAACATACATAAAGAAATACGTTTATCCTCAGACTTTCATAATCTTTTCATTATTAATGTGATGTAAAACCTTTTTTAATATGTCCAATCATAACTTTCCATTCACATTATGTCCTGCTGTGATTGTGCAAAGGAAGGTGGCAATATCCCCTAATTTATGCTCAAATGATCATTTGAAGGAGAGTGATTCCTTTATTGACAGTGACATTAAAGACTGTTTCATATTTAGTCAACCCCAAAGGGATCGTATGGTTTTGCCTTTCTCCCGCTGCTCAAACAACTAAGGCATGTAATCTCCACTTTAGCTTCCTGAGAAATAATCTAAATACTGTACACTACATAAAAAAGTCAAGGTCAGCTTTACTTATATAGCACACTAATAGCAACCATGTTAAACCAACATGCTTTCTAAGCCAAACAGAAACCTTTTAAATGGGATGCATCACTAAAGCATCCTAAAGAAAGAAAGAGATCTATTGTGATTCAAGCAATTAAAATTAAATTAATTTATTTTAAAATCCTTGCAAAATAGTAACATTTGGGTGAAATCATTGTTTATGCACAGCCAATAATTGTTATAAAGTTGATACTACAAGCACTGTATGAAAGGAAGGATGCCCTGTTTTAGCTTACAGAATCAGAATGTCATTTTGCGGTTTTGTATTTTTAAATATTACTTCAACTGTTTTTCCATATAGAGAAGGTTATAGCTGTAGCAAACACGCCTCTATGGGAGTTCTGACAGTGTGTCCGTAAACGATTATTGGTGCCATGATTGGCCCACTTGAATATCTATATCTTTCCCTCCATCTTCTTCATTATTCTCGGTATCCGCGCACATTCAGGCACATTTTCAAGCAGATTCATCTGTTTCTCTGCAATGGCATCACAAGCGAATTTGTAGATAACCATTTAGGTTTTACATGAACACTACAGGAAATCTCTAATCTTTTAATCTACGATCTATGTGGGCTTGTTAACATCATTACTGTATAATTATTGTGCTTAGCTTGTTTGGATTTCTATATAAATGAAAACAGCGACTCTTCTCAATTCTGAGATAATTTTACAGTCTGTAATACAATAGAAATTCTTCCATATGATTTTCTTTATTTATTTCAATATATGGTGGATAAAACAAACGCCTCTTTCTATTGCCGCAATCTTCTCTGTTTGATTATCGTATGTTTTTGTGAATACAGGTCCTGGATTTCATTAATAAAGAATACAGGATGTTATAGAAAACATCCGTACGGTAGGGAATTATTTGAGTCTTTATTCAGAAGTAATTATGTTCTTTTTTGTTTTATGGTTTTTATTTTAATTGTATAATGAATGTATCAAATAAAGAGCAATACTTAAGATATAAAGGTTATATTGTAGGCTAATTATATTTTGCTGGACTGTGTTAAGTTAAACATCCACACACCCGCACTGTATGAACACCCAAAGCAGAATTTTTTCTTGCATATAGTTGAATTTCATGTTTTATACTCTCAAAGCCTATGATTAAAAGTAATTTACAATAATCTATTCATACTTATCTTCATGGTGGGAACTAGTATCACTTTTGCCTCCTGTGCACCATCTGTGCACCTTTTTATGATTCAAGGTAGGAAAGCCTACAGGTGCATCCTAAGCTACATCTAGCAAATAAAATCTGCTGCCTAATATCACCATTCAGGCTGTTGTCATGCTGACTGCCATGACATGGCAAATTTCTCTGTGAAAGAGGTTTATTATTTTCACCCCTTGCCTGGTCTCCAGCTTGTCCTCTGCGCTGTGTGAAGGCCATTCTGTGAAAAGATGAGACTGTCAAAATGACCTTTTCCCAGGATTCACAAGCCACCCTTTAATTGGGGCTTTTTATTGTCGTTGTGCAAAGAGAACCAGAAATGTTACCCCCTGAGCTTCATACTGTTGACAGACGCATAAATATATAAAATGTATTTCGATATTTTTGAATTGGGAGAGAAATGCAATATCTTAACATTCTGTATTGATCTATAAAGAATCCTGAAACAGATTTATTTCACCACTCTAGCTGAAAATAAAGCTCCAGATTCATACCAAAGGAGGAGAATAAACCCTGGAATTGAAGGCTGCAATGTTCAAAGATGATAAATCTCATTAGAAAACAATATAAGGAAGGTGTTTTTTCAAAAGTTTGATTTTATGCCATTCTTGTTCATTTAAATAAATAATTACATTAGAGCTCTTGGGCTCCAGTCTTTCTAAGAATTTAAAAGGCTCGTGACAAGTTTGATTAGAAAAACCTTTTTAAAGTCAGATTTCAAGACTTATTTGTGAGGTTTTAAATGATTAAAACCTGAGCATCAGGTCAAGCTTGAAACATAGAATCTAGTAAACTAAAATGCATGTAAAAAATTAAGAGAAGAACGTTGGGTGGATATATAAATATTTTTCCATCCTCCCTTTTCCCTTTTTTTTATTCTTTTCCAAATCCATAAAATACTTAAATCATAGTACACATCATTCCAGTTTAATAATCCTGATTTAATATTTGATTTAGACAATCATAGTCTATATCTACACTGGAAGAACTATGTAGAAATAAGTAAAAATTCTGTGAATTTATCCTTAATGTGAGTAGGTAAATGAGATATTTCCCAATGGAATTTGTATTTTTTTTATCTTAAAATAAGATACGTAGATAATATGCACTTGAAATAAACCAACGCAATTGTGTTTTCTTATTTAAAGTGTAGATTGTCTTGATCCATTGGCAAAATGTCTTTTACCTCCTCAATCCAAGAACAAATGCACTTATTTTAAGAAAAAAACGACTTGTCTAAATTTCGATTTTTTTCCAGTGTACTGTATATATATATATATATATATATATATATATATATATATATATATATATATATATATATATATATATATATATATATATATATATATATATATATATATATATATATATATATATCAGCATACTACATATGACCAGAGAAGGTATTCTTTTAATGAAACTTTCTTTAATTAGAACATATTTCAATTCTCAGTAATCAAGGAATGTAAATAATCTTAATTTCAGGTTCTAGGTCCTCAATTAAAAGGCTGCTCTTAGTTTCTACTTTTCCTACTCGTCACACCAGATGGACCCACAGATGGACACAGGGATGTTCTATTAGCCCATTGCCTCAGTCAGCAGCCAGCACATGACGGCTCAGTATATCCTCTCTCTTTGCCCAAATTCCTGAATTAGATTCCTATTTTCCTGGAAAGCACTGATTGCTTGCATATTTGGCTAACAATAAAACTTAAAGAAGATGGGGAAATTCTGTGATGCTGTGATGTCAGAAAAGTCCCACACTGCAACACAGGGTTGTGTCATTATTTTGAGGGTCATGCATCAGATGCTTGTTAGTGTACTGGAGCTGTGGATTATGTCAAAGGGCTCAACGGGATCAATCAAATCTCCCCTTACACTATCTAAAGCTATGCTGATGTCACATTCACCCACCTGCTTTATCAAGATGAGCCAATAGAGCAGTGGCGGCTGGTGAAAAATATTTTTGGTGGGGCTGATATAGCCTAGTGTATGTCTCCAACTAATCCGGAATAAGAATTCAAATAAACAATTGGACAATACATACAATTTAACAGTAATGATTTAATTTACTATATAATAACAGTAACAGTGATGATTTGGGTCACTGTGACAGGGTTCTTTGGCCTCCAAGAATCCAGGCTCGGTCGGGTTACCGTTGTTGGTGATTTATTGAGCTCAAAAACTCAAAACAGGGTGCAAAAGAAACTAAACATGTACAAGATACTCTGGGCCTCAGCCTCCCTCCAGTTACCAGCAATGTAACAAAGAAACAGAAAAACAAAAATTGCCGCTTTTCTTCCCACAGCCCTCATGAAATAGTTTAAGCCCCTCACCTCAGGCTCTCTTATTTCTGATTTCTTCTCATTAATCAGTTTTGTCCATATATTGCCTCCACAAACAATTGATGTACAAAAACAAATAATTTTTACAACTTAATTCTTTTACACAGATTCATTGACTTATTCAATTAAACCAAACTGGGTTTGAACTCAGCAAAGACGCAGCCGGACTGAAGATGACAAGTCCCCATAGCCCCCCCAACCCCCCCCCCCCCCCCCCCCCCCCCCCCCCCCCCCCCCCCCCCCCCCCCCCCCACACACACACACACACACACACACATACACGGCTAACCCCACTGAAATATTAAGTGTGCACCCTCAATAAGCCAGCAGGTAACCAGGAACAGCTTGTGTGTTTTAAGTTAATGGAGCTACTTGGCTCAGCGCGAGTGTATTGGTCCTCACAAACACAGTATAACAGGAATGTGTGTGTGGCGCGCAAAGTTAGAGAGGTTGTTTTAAGCGACGAGGTGGATTCGTCACAGTCACAATAACCATGACATGAAATGTTCATATCCTACAACAAGGATGTTCTTCTGGCAAACGGGTAGATAAATAAGGATCTCACCGAATTTGGTGGAAGCTGCATCTCGTTCGTTACATTCGCCATCTTCCCTCTAATTGTCTGCACCTGCGCTTGGGTTCAGAAGCCTGTTAAAGCACAGTATTTTCAGCGCCCCAAGACCATAAAGTTCAGAGACGCTGATTGGCCATTAAATTAACCTAGCAATAGTACATGATTGACAGATTCTCTGCAAATGTGGGGCTGTCTGATCAGCGCCCCCAGAACAGAGACGGTAGGAGTCTGTCTGTGGAAATCCACAAATTAATGACAGTAGATAGGGAAATGTAGTTTATATAATTTGTTTTGCTTATAGGTACACAGTCTAGAGAGTAAAACTGACATTTATGAGTTAATTTCTAAAAATATATTTTACGTTTCTCTCTTCTTATCAGGGAGGGCGGTGCCCCCAGCGCCCCCTATGGGCCGGCCGCCACTGCAATAGAGGATCCAGACCATCATTATCAGACAAATGAAACTGGGGCTCAGTCTCACATTGTAGGGTTTGATAACTGCTTTGTCCCTGGAGCTCTGCGGCATTTAAAGCTATCAGCCTGGGGCATCTCTCAGGAGCTGAGCTGTTCAACCTCTCTAATCACCTGCAGAGTAAAGGAGAGTCAGTGCTGCCACTGATCTTAACCTGATAAAATCCACAATTCGTCTGCACCTTGTCATGCTGCTATAAAGTACTCTATTAGAAGTCAGCAGACATACCCTGGACCTCCTGGCCTTTCAGATCGGATCAAACACCTATCCAGATATGTGACCTTTGTTTTACAGCTGGGAAAAACAGGAAGGTAAATCCGGTTATAGTTCAGCAGTTAGCCTTTCTTCAACTGAGTCTCAAAATGGCAACATCTGTATACGGCTTGACTCATTAGCCGCAATAAATTGCAGAAATATTGCTCAGGTATCGATGTTAGTTCTTTTTTTACATTTATCATAAATAAGGACAAAAGAGACACAATTTAAAGAAATATTTCTTTCAAAGTAAGCTTCCAGATCTGGCTCAAATATGCTGAATCTTGTAGGGAAACTGTCAAACCGTGGGGCAACGGTGGTTTAGGATGCAGGAGTTCATGATGCATCTGAGGGTCATCGGTTTGAACCCCAGCTCCGTCTGTCACATTCGTGTCCTTCAGCAAGACACTTTATCCACCTGGCCTACTAATGTCGGTCAGAGGGCCTTGTGGCGCCTGCATACGATAGCCTTGCTTCTGTGAGTGTACCTTAAGACAATTATGATTTGGAGACTCCTGAATTAAAAAAGTGCAACATAAGAACAAGCCATTTCATCCAACCAAGTCATGGTTGGATGAAATCAAAGGTTTGGCAGAAAACCCTGAACACCGGCTTCAGTAAAACAGAGCATTGGCCTCATCCTGACCTGAGATTTCCTCTTTTTTTTAAAACTAAAAATGCATATTATCTAAAGAGGGCTGAAGATAGGTTAAGTACTGTCAAGGTGGAAAAAAATAAAATAAAATAAAAAATGATTTCAGTCATTTTTTTTATATTATAAAAACCTTACACTACCCTTGAGGTCAAAAGTTTATGAGTAGTGAGATGTAGTGCTAGTTAAAGTTAGCATGGTTACAGTTATTTATACGGTACTTTATATCTCTTTGTTTTATGTGTCCAAACATAATAAGAACATGTTTAAAATGAGAGATTGTACGCTACTAATTTGGCCATACATTTAATTAAAATTAAAAAAATGGCATATGTAAAATCTCAAATAACTTGATCAAACCCAAAATGGAGAAGTCTTTGAAGTCGTAGGGAAGTCATATTTAAATGTCATATCATTCTCAAAGGTTAGAAAAAATTGAAATTTTCTAACTTTTGAGATAATATAATATGATAAAGAGTACATTTATATACATGTTTAAGCCAGATCTTAGGGCACGGGTTATGATCTTTCAAACAATTTAAATCTACCAAAAGACAACAGATTCACTGGTTTTAAGCACTAGGACCACCTACACTAGTGGTTTCTATTTGAAAAAAATAGAGATAAAAGAGTCTAAACATTCGAAAGACATTCAAATTCACAGAACAAGATTAGTATTTATGTTGCATACACAAATACTTCTTGAACTTCTTGATTAACTTATAAGCTAATTGCCTGAATGTATTCACACACAGTGTTATTATGCATGTAGTGCTGGTGGTAGGTGGGCTCGTCGAGTTCATGCTTCCAGAACCTCAACAAGGCTTTTTAAATCAGCAGAATGTAAAGCATATGACCTTGTATGTTTAGTTAGTCATCATCTTATGAGAAGTTTCATTTTTAATGTTTAATTGTGCATCTATCATCAACTGTATGTGTGCTTGCATAGCACCTTATAACCTAAAAAAAATCCTTGCACGTGGAAAACATTACTTAGTTACTACAATAGTGCTTTTCTTTCTGATTTTGATTCTATTCAAATAAAATAGCAAGTTAAGAAAGATAGCAATAATAGCTCTTCTGGAAAGTCTAATCTTGGTGAAAAAATCAGTTATTTAAATTTACCTTTTAAAGCAATGAAAATGATAAACATTCCAAAATAAACATTTCATAATAAGGGGCTAAATAGCTTGACATATAAAATTGTATCTTCTGCCTGCTGAGGTGCATTGTGTATTTTCCTACCCCTATAATCAACACTTTTTTAACCATTGAAGATATGAAATAGTATAAAATCAATGTAATATTTTATTTCATTCTTTAACTTAACTTTAAAAGACCAATGCCTATGTTTTTTTAGGCTTGTATATGCTTTCCCGGTTCATAATCCTGTCAGTCTAAAGCTTTGAAAAAAAAAATAAAAAATACTTAAAACTCAAATTACAAATCTTTAAAAGTATTACCATTAATGAAAATAACAGTTTTCATTCTTATTCAAAGGCTGGTTGAGGAGCCAAAGCTATTAAGAGATGTGAATGTAGAAAAAGAATTGCAGCATATTCCAGGCTCAACATGGTGGCCTGATTAAATGCATTAAACATTTTCTGCTTACCCATCAGCAATGCTTCTTTATGTAACCCATAAGTACCCTTGATAAATATGTAAATGACCATTAAGTAAATTATTAGACTATAACCTGCAGCAACAGCGGTACATTTCAACAGAAAATTGCAGGAAGACGGTTGCCGCCTTCTAGAGCATTTAGAAAATAATCACTTCATTCAGCATTACATGACTATTTTGTAAATATTTTAATATTACTAAGAATCTAGATACTGCAAAAAAAGAACAATTTGATATATGGCTACATATTTTATCATTGGGTCGACTAAACCTTGGGTCATAAAGTGCCTTTTATTGTCTTCTCTGCTCAACTCATATCAAGGACTTCAGGCTGAATTAGTTGAGTAGAGAGCTGCTGCAGAGACTCTCCCCACTGTACGCCTCAACGTTATCAGAGAGCAGAGAGTAAGTGCTGTGCCTGACAGATGAGTGGAACTCGGGAGTGTTTTAGCAGGCTCACACTAAGTTTCATTGACAATCTGTGCAGAACGACTTGCTCAATAAACAAAGGCATCTGCAGTGCTGACAAGCCGATCATGGGGCTGCAGGGAGAAGAAAAAGACAGAGGAAAGAAAAAAACAGGCTGGTACGTTTGTATTGTATCTCTGTTGCTGACTTGTTTCTGATCCTCTTACTGTTGCAGTGTCAGTGATGAAACTTCACCACATATCCTTACTGCAGGCAACAGAGGAATTTTTTTATCTTGTGAGCAACTACAGTGGGATTGTTGTGACACTAGTTTTATCCCTTTTAAAGCATTCCCATTGAAAAACCTCCTCTTGTCTATATAAAGAGAAACAAATCAGTTTTATGCAGTTGTATGGTTGAAGCTTGTGTGTGAGGTGAAATTATTCTTTAAATTGTGGACTTAAAAATTTGAGTTAACCCTTACTTATATTCTCATACAGTAAAAGTACATTTGAAGTGTGAAGCTGATGCGTTTTTGCATTTTAGTTGTTTTTCTTATCTGCTCAATATACTGTAGAGAGAATACAAGACTGTATCTACAAATCTCAATCTGTTGGACTGTTAAAATATTAAATATTTAAAAAAATCTATGATTTTATGATGAATAATAATTAAAAAAAAACAGAAATTATTATTATAATGATCCAAACTTCTATCATTTTGATTGTTATTTTGGAAAAACGTAATTTCTGATGTAGTTGAGCGTTTTTGTTTTATTATCATTTTTTCTGTAAGTTTTACTTTTTCTATCATAAACACTACACTGATTTTGATGCTGCCTGTTTTGTTTTGTGAGTTTATACTTTTGGAACTAATCACAGTTTGTTACAACAGGCCCTGAACTGGAGAGGGATTTTTATTTTTTTATGACATTATAAAAAAAAAAAATTTTTAAACTTCATGATGCCTTGAACATCTGGAGATAAAAGTTAATTGATTTGCAAATGTATGAAACATAACCATGCTTCAGGATCTGTTGACATTCTATTTGTTAATAATAAACATGCCAAATATTAAATTTTAGTATTTTTTTTTTTTTTTTTTGGTAAGGTTTAATAGTAAGAAATAATGTCTGTCCCACTGCATTAAATTGTGCCCAATTGCATATATGTTGTCTTTGTTAATATTATTCTACTACTGGTATCTGATGGTCCGAATATGTTTCCACAAGCACAGAATCTTTCTTCATTGTCTCTCATTGTACCAGTGCCTTTGTGTCTGCAACAACTGCAGATATTTTTGATTGTTAGGCTGCACCTGACTTTCAAAAATACTGAAAAAAGATGCAAAAACCACAATAGCATTTGAGTTTCAGATCTAACCATGAATTTGTGCAGTTTTGACATTAGAATGTGATCTGCATCTTGATGAAGGCAGAAACAAAAAAGGTTTGCACATGCTGCCTGCTGAATTGCAAAAGCAAATCACTTTGCACCGTCTTTCAAGATCTGTTCTGCTCATGCAAACGCCTTTGCACCTGTTTTAAGGTGCTTACACCTTTATTTGTGAGAAGCAGTTACTGTACAACATAGTTACATTATGAAATGTCAATGTTTGCCTAATTTAGCTTTGGATTAACCCGTGAATGCTGCAGCATCTCATGGCTAGGAGGACAAAACTGGAGTATCATTTACCCCTGAAGGATAAACAAAATTGTGATTGGGCTATAAGAGTGAGAGATTATTAAAGCCTTTGATGATTGAGAACATGTTGTATGATTACTGTCAACCACAGGCATTCTTTCCATAGTCATAGATTTTGGACTGTATTTGAAAGACATAATAATAACTAAAATAATAAACTTTATTAATCTCTCTTTATTAATAACAGTGTCTCTGTTTTGTTTTTTAAATGAACACCAATAGGAAAGATAAACACTGGACTAATAGTAAAAGATATCTCCATGAATTATTTTCTTAATTATTTTTAATTAGAGTTTCTAAACTTTAAATGTATTGAAGTACATATTATAGACAAGGGGGATGAGATCTTTGCATGTATTTGGCCATGTATAAAAGTGTAACAAAAATTAAAACCGAAAACCCAACATGGCTGTGATGGCAACATTTCCAGCCATACAGATGTGGTTTCAGTATATACGAGTCATTTAGTTTCTTGTTCTAAAGAAACTAGAACAAGAAACTAAAGCGGGTCATGCAGACCCATTTCATTATTTGGAAATCATATATGACAATGGGTTTTATGCACAGCTCTGCTACTTCCTGAACTTAAGGCAGCTCTTTTGTGTTGTGTATTTCATTACTTGATGAACTGATTAATCCAGGTGTGTTTGGCTATGGTTACTGAGGTCCGGCACACCTGGACTATTCAGTTCATCCACTAGGAAACAAAAGGGCTGCCTTAAGTTCAGGAGGTAGAGGAGTTGTGCATAGAACCCTTTAACTGTATTGATCTGTGCATAATCAGCGCCCTTCTCTACTCTGCACATCACCAGTGCCTTCCTCTACTCTGCGCATCATCATCGCGTCCCTCTACTCTGCACATTATCAGCGCACTTCCCTAGTTTGCGTACCCTAAGCAAATTTCACAGCTCATTGCATCTTTAGCGCTTTGGCGCTTCTTCAGTGCATTTTCTTCCAACTTAGCGATCTATCAGTGCTCTTCCCAGGCAGTAAACAATCAGCACATTTTACCTCTCAGCACATCATTAGTGCATCTCCCCCGCAATTATAACTAGAATTCAGGGATGGGAAAGTGGAGTCACCAAATCATCTCCATCTCATGTATTTGTTCTCCCTAACTACTGAACCAGGTGAGTCCAATCTGCAGTGAATTAAATAGAGAAGATTGGACTCACCTGGTTCACTGGCTGGGCAGATGCAATACATGAGTTGGAAATGACTTGTTGACTCCACTTTCGCCATCTCTGCTAGACCCTTTTGGGGCAAGACTACTCTAATCATCCCTTCAGGTAAGTCTTCTCCATATACACTTCCTCCTTTCTTTCCACAGCCCAGGCACTCTTTTGGGGGGGGGGAACTACTCTAATGCTTCCCTAGGTTGCTCATACGAGCTAATGTTGGTATTCATCATCAAAGTCTTCTGCTGGGGTCCAAGCTCCCAAGAAATTATTTAATTCATGTCATTATCTGCTTCCGTTTCCTTGAACCCCAGTCGGCTTCGGCAGATGGTCGCTCACGCTGAGCCTGGTTCTGCTGGAGGTTTCTTCCTGTTAAAAGGGAGTTTTCCTCTCCACTGTCACTACTAGGAGTGTAAATCACACCCCTCACGGAGATTCAATTCAGTATCAATTTCCTGACCTAACGATTCGATTATTTCCGATACTCAAGAATCCGGCCATCTCTGTCTTGCCTACTGTTTATGCGAGTGTGTGTGTGCAAGCAGAAAGAGGGTACTGGCTAAATGGAAGCGAGGTAGGAGGGCAAAATAATTTAGCGCCACTGCAGCATGGGATTCCGAATTACGGTATGTCCAGGAGCAAATGGATAAAAATAGACCAAAGGAAAAAAAAAAAAAACTTGAATCGATACTCTTGCAGACATGTCAATGCATCAATCGTCTGCTGTTGGATCGATGCATCGACAAAAAACAATTATTATTTACACCCCTAGTCACTACATGCATGCTTGGTGTGAGGGATTGCAAAGAATCAAGGATCAATATATTTTCACCACTCTGTGTTGTACAAATGGTTTAAAGTTAATAAAACTTTTCTAATTGCAGCTTTTCTCTGTGTGAGTAAATGTATGTAAAGTGTTTCATTCTGCCATCAGTGGTTATACTTCCCTGTAGTATGCTTTTGTGTTTTGAAGACAATATAATTAATCCCTTTATGTCAAAATCCTCACATCTAAATTGTTCCTTATTTCTACTCTTTTTTTCAGTTATCATCTCTCCTGCTGTCTTTTTGATTGTATAAAATCATCTGCTTTTCTTCACCCATCCAACTTTTCCGGCTGTTCTTTCTTTAGTTTTTAATTGGCGATTGTCCTTCTCTTATTTATTAAAATGCACTGTAAGGTTCTTCCTCTAGTACTGTTGATTGATGCAACCCTTCTAATTACATAGCCCTGGGGGTGGGAAGAAAATAGTTATATTTATGACTATGACCATGTAAACATGCTAATAATATTTTAACAACAAATGTACAGATATATACATATGTATATATATATATATATATATATATATATATATATATATATATATATATATATATATATATATATATATACATATATATATATACATAAAAAAGTAAAGGTCCTTTATGTTTTTTGTTAGTAAATGTCTAACATAAATTCTTGTAAGCCAAAGACCTTTATTGGACTGCTTATCCTTGTCTGCTTCTCAGCTTAAAACTCAGCTGGCCAAGCTGTGCTGAAAGAACAATGTGCCACTGAGAATCTAAGCCAAAGAATTTTCATCATTCAGTCAGAAATGTTTGATGTTACAAGAAAAAAAAAGTTCAATAAAGGACCAGCTTTGCTAATTAAATGCCTTTGCCATATGGAGATTGACGGAAAAGATTTTTACATGTTTGTCCCATCTGCATTTTTCGCAAAACTCTGCTCTAAACACATTGATCTAGACTCACAGGGGAGACTTTATGGTACCTGCCTCCTTCCTAACTATTCACACAGACGTATCCCTCTGACATAAACTGAGGGGGGAAAAAAACAACATCTGCTGGTAAGGGCAGAAAATCCTAGCTGAGGTATATTTGTGGGCAATTAGAAGGAGCTGCCAACTCCCGAGTACCGTCCCTGCTCCCTGTACTCAGATGGGCAGATTTACCGTCTGCACCCCGCGACAGGCCTGTCTGTGTTTGTTCTGTCTCCAGTGGCTGACGGAAGACCTTGCTCGCCCAACAAAAACACCGTCAGAGATAGCTCAGCCAGCCATGAAATTGATTTTGTATTAACAAACAAGGGGGTCTGGTTTTCCCTTACTGTTAATCAAATCATTTCGCGGAATGAGGGGGAAGAGGAGAGTAAAATCATTACCTTCCACCAGTAAATCAGGTTCACTGCAAACCCGTTGTCCCATTAACCCTGAAACCTGCTCAATAGCTAATTAAGGCAATTACTTCAGGCATGACACGGCAGTTAATCATGACTGACTAGGCCATTTATAGTGGTGGCTTCATTACCATTGGCAGGGGCAGTCTGATGGCCCCCCTCATTCCCACACACAGAGGAAATAGTGGGGATAAACGTGGCTGTTGGACTGATATCCACCCACTCACCATTTACAGGGCTATTACTGGAAGGGATAAATGTTTCCAAAAAGTTGTTTGCTTAGATTGTTGATGAACCATCCGCAATCACAATGACAGTATAAGAGAGAGCTTACGTTTTCTACATAATTGAAGCTTCATTTTTTTTGGCATTTGGTATTTTATGTTTACTGAGGAGATGATGAGAGATGGGGAAGAAAATATTTTTTTTGTCTATATCCAGACAATAATTCAAGACATCAGTGTCTACGATTGTTTGAATTCTCGTCCGTCCGTCCATCTATCTATCTATCTATCTATCTATCTATCTATCTATCTATCTATCTATCTATCTATCTATCTATCTATCTATCTATCTATCTATCTATCTATCCATCCATCCATCCATCCATCCATCCATCCATCCATCCATCCATCCATCCATCCATCCATCCATCCATCCATCCATCCATCCATCCATCCATCCATCCATCCATCCCCTTTTAAAAACTTTCTGAAACAGAGAACTTTAAGAAATTGAAGTTCGGGGAAGTGTAAAAATGGACCCTAACAATCGCTTGGCTCTGCTTTGCTGATGCTGTGAAATGGATGTTGATTACACACACAATTTTGTTCTCGCACAGATGTAATCCGAAAATGTCTCTGAGGAGTGAGGAGAAAAAAAAGGCAGATAAGCCACAGTTTGTGTCTGTGTTTGCGTTCGTGCCTGTGGTACTGAACAGGACTTTAGTTGCACTCCGACAGTATGATCAGTGCGCCCTGACACCCAGCTTGTCAGCAGTTCCTATCCTGCTTGAGGTACTGATTCTGACAGACAGCTGTGCTGAGGGAGGCCCTTGTAGTGAACTGTCCTGAGTGGGAGTATTGATTTTACTGTTTGTCTCCCTTGACTGCAGCAAGGTGGAACCTTGATGAAATAACTCCCTCAGCCATGTGGCTTGATCCCCCCTCAGGCTCCCCTCACTCTTTTTTTGAAAGATCAGCAGGCCTGTTTCTGTGTTTACAAGGCATCTGGTGCGAGCTGGTCAGAGGCTCCTCATCCTCACGCTGTAAAATGTCACTCTCCCTCCTCCGCTGCACATCAGTAGGCGATGTCGCTGCAGCAGGACGCCCCTTTAGGTTGTTTCATTTCCATTTGCTGCTGTGAATGAAACATTTCTGGATGACCTGTCAATCTCGTCAATTCAACAGGAAATTCAAAGTGCAACTGCTTCAACGAGTCAGAGGCTCGAAATGTTCACTGACATTAACAGAAAAAAAGAGGAGAAAATGCATGCAGGCCCACATATTTCCCTGTAGCTTTCACATTATAGTTATTAAAACAAGCCAAGGCTCATCTGGAATGCACACTGCTGGGACACTTTTGACTTTGATCCACTTTAGGCAGGCAACTCAGCGGACAAGAAAACTGCTGTGATCGCAAATGTAGAGAGGTAATTAAAAGCAGCATGTCCGCCCTTGCATAGACGTTATTTGTCTTCTTAACACGGACAACACAGCTGCTTATAAAGGTTTATAAAAACAGGCATCTGTTTGCCCAGAATTACCAAGCATTGCCATAAAGGTCTTCAGAGAGCTACGGTCTGTGTCTTTGCTATTTAAACAATTACAAGTTGACTTAGATATTATATTGAGATCTTATATTGAGATGTTTTTCATTTTAAGGTAAACAACGGCATCTCTGTGGAAAGGCTCCCTTTGGATATAACTTGATTCAACTTGTCAGATTTTCCATTAATATTAACATAGCACTACACAAACCAGAAAGCAGCCAGTTGAAAGAAGAGGATGATGGCCCACTGAGAAAACAATCAACTATATTTTTTACTTTCAACCTAAAGCCCCAAAGCAGCTATTTGTTGGGCTGTAACAGTATGTGTGTTTGTGTCGAACTGAAGGGTACTCTACTTTGGTGCGGCAATTCCCTGCACAGAACTGTTATTAATTTTGCAGTTTATTGTTTCCTTAATTCTTTGCAAGACACCAGACAAAATTCAATAATGGGCCGGTAAATCTTCACTTCCATTTGACGCACCTTAGCTTGTTCATAAAGAGGAAGCACCGTCAGAGCCCTGCACGGGTCCAGTTTAACAAACCCACTCCCATTAGGATGGCTACTGAGATCGACCTGTCATGAGTAGATATCGTTCATTCAAATCCAAACCCGACCCAATGAGGTTTAACCCACAGTGCCACCTGTTAACACATCAAGGTAGGCTGCAGCCTCTACCTTCCTTTGTCTGTTGTTATTTTTCCTTTTTCGTTATATCTGTTTTGTCATAGTTTCAATTTACAAAAATGACAACACAGAAAAAAGAGGCTTAAGCAGCTGCTTAATGCTAAACTGCTTAATGTTACAAATTAATAAACTGTTAGATAAATCACCTATACCTGCAAACAATAAATGAAAAATGAAAGAAAATCCACCCACAGCTGTTAATTTTCATCTATCTCATTTGCTCTCATAAAAGAGCATTTTTGCTGCTTTTATGCCTCTGTTTTTTTAGGTAATCGGAGCAAAAACAGTAAATTTCTGTTAACTTTAGTTTTTGTGATGAGGAAGAGTGAAGTGATAAGAGTCGTTTCTGTAAATGCTGCTCTTAAAACCCGCATGGTATTACTTTAGGTATAAAATCACCTTTTTCTTCTATTTTTCATCAAAAAGTGTGAACAAAGAAGGATTTTATAAATACAAAATTCTTTATTTATGATTTTTTTGTCCTTTAATCAATAGGGCAAAAAAACCAGAAGATATTACATGTGATATAAAAATTTCTTGAACTTGAACTCGCTGAATATTTGCGTATTTTTTTCCATTGGCTGCTGTACTGAAGAGAAACTGAAACTGAACCATGACTTGTGTAACGATGTACACACCAAACCATGAATCTTGTGTAACTTTACACCCCCAGCTACTTGGTTGTAATATACAAGGTTGTCTAAGTGGACTAAGGCATTGCCTTGAAGAATAAATCAAACCATGTTCACATTTTGTCCCAAGTCAACCACTAACCACAATGGATCTGGAGCTGTCTCTAAGTATGGATCTTATTGGGATCCCATGTTCTAGACCTACAGAAAGTAGTGACTAATTGTGACATGGAAGAAAATGTGGTTTTTAATTATTTGAAAAGTAAAAGTCTTAAATGTATGTTGTTAATTTTTTAGTCAGCCCATTTTAGTCCTGTATAAAACCCAATGTCATCAACTGCTTTTAGAACCACCCCCCTCATTACTATTCACTTTAGTTTAAACTGACTAAACAGCATAGTGTAGGTTAAGCAATAGATGTTAGAATTAATTGTGCTTAAGGCAGAGTTACATTAGAAAACATTTTAACAAGCTTCAAACGGCACTGCAAACTATCATCTTAAAACTGTATGAGTCTGACAGAACTGTTAACTATAGTGACCAGATTTTGGTTTCTGAAAAGGAGGACATGGGAAGCATGGGGCTGCGGCCACCGTCACCGGGTCAGGTTTGGTTGCTCCATCTACCGTTGGCTCCCTCCCCCCGTCCGCCCGAGCTCCCGGACAAGCCCGAGCTGACGGCTCTGTTCTACTGCACTGTAGTCGACCAAAATCCCGGACGATTTTGAAATTCCCCCCGGATATTTTTTTTGGTATGAAAAGTAGGACATGTCCGGGAAATCTCTCAAACTGAATAATTGGGCAGAAGGAGCCATAATCAGAGAAGGAGCCAAGCAGTACATGATAACTCTGGAGGAGCTGCAGAAAACTCATCTGAAATATTTTGACAACTGTAGGATATAAACTCTACAAAATTGACTTTCAAAAAGAAAGCATTCACGAAAAGCAGGCCATGATAGGTCCCATTATCAATGTCACAAGCTACTGAATGTCGCGGGTAAAAAACATTTTAGAAATACGGAAAATTTGATTTTCCTCTGCACTTCACCTTAGGATTTAATTGTCTTCCTGACAGTGAGATCTTACTTTTCCAGAGTCTATAGTTGCAGGAATTTACTGTAACTTATTTTTAACAGCGAATAGAAGTGCTTACTTCTACTGGCATGCTTGGATTTGCTCGTTTGCTACAACTCTCTCTCATCATCTATGTGTGGTAGCAAGCCCAATTTAAGCATATTAACACCACCTAAAGGGCTGGAGTGAGAAAGTCACGCCTGTTAAATAGAATGTTGTCAAAATTTTGTCGCTTTGTTATTTGAAGACTGCATTTTGTTCAATTGCGATTATATCACAAACATAATTAATGTAAATGTGCTTTGATTAAAAAAAAAACAACACACAAAAAAAGACACTACATCATCCTTATCTGACTATTTCCACCTTGAAACAGGATGGCGGCAGAAGCTGGTGAGAGTCGGAATAAAGATGAAGGAAACCTGTAAGATAGCAAGCCTGTCAGAGACTGTTAAATCAAAGACCCAGACCTAAATCAAATACACTAAAAATGACACAAATGATGGTCACAGATGCTCTATAGACATTAATTTACACTGAACTTAAGCTCCAAAGAGCAACAAATATCTTCCATCTCTAGATGTGCAAAGGTGTTAGGGCATACACCAAAAGACTGACAGCTTTAAATTAGGCTAAAGGCCTACAAAATATTGACACAGGGGATTCCCACACTAGCTTTAAAAATTACTTATATTAAACAAATTAACAGCTTTAAAGAAAGGTCTAATTTTCTCCAACCAGACACCCAAACACTTATTAGAAAGGTTCGGCAGTAACAAGACCTAACATGAAAAAGGGTTTGGTATGAATAGATCCATTTGCAGTTATACTTTCAGTAAGGTTGAAATTTCAATAATTGCATTTAGTCTTTAACATGCTTTAGTTTTAGCTGCCACTCTGAATAAGATACATCCTGCTTTACAAAAAACTCATTATTTTATAGTCTTTGACATCACACTTCACCCAACTGAGAAATCCATTATCATAGCAAATGCTAGATGCTTTTAGGTGGGAGTGCAGCCTGTGCATTGAAAATTTCAAGGCCAGTTATAATAACAAAAAATTAAATAGTGTTGATGTAGGCAGTTAAGATATGTGTTTGAACGTGCAACATTTCAATTGACAAGAAGACCTATGACAAATTCTAGCCCAACTCACAAGCCTGAGGATTGGATATTAAACAAACGGACAGTTGGATGAATAACAGCAAGGCTTCTGAAGGCCAAGGCCAAGTTAGACCACTCACCTTCGTGATTTGGTCCTATTATTGCCCAAATTTGTCAGGCCAGAAAAACAAAACCATATTGCATGTACAGTACAGTTTCCAGTGAGAAATGCTGGGTAACAAACAATCAAATTGCAATTAGAAACAATTTAAACTAGTTATGCAAATCATATCTAACAGTTCGGTCTGACATCCCATTAAGTTTTAATTCTACTGAATTTTAACTACTTTAGGAATATTGCTTCAACCAAACATCTAAGTGATGGATTAATTACATGATAGTGTCTTTGTTTTCTACCATACTTTAATCCCAGTGGCATTAGAATTGAGAAGTTCTTTTTAATAGATGGTAAATAGGTTCACAACGTCATGGCTAAGAACAGGAGACCCAGTATTCAAGGCAAGACGGGAAGTTTAATTACTCAAAAAGCTTTTATTTAAAAACGGATCTGCAGTAACAGCAGCTAGGCAGGAACCTCTGCAAAAAAGAAACACAGGTTAGTGACTAAATAAATCAGGCGGAAGAAGATTATGAACTTGAGTCACTAACCTGGTTTATAAGTTCAGTCAATACCCAGAGAAAATGGTAGGATCCAGCCGGTGGGATGCCAGTAAGATGCGGCGGGCACTGCCCAGAGTGTCGCAGACGCGGCAGAGGGAAATCCAGGTAGGTGACAGGAAACAGCTCCAAGTTCAGCAAACAGGACAGAGTCCATAGACAGGTCAGACAAACGGATCAGATGGGAATAGGCATGCTCAGTGGTTAACAAACAGGATCAGGTAATCAGAAACACTAAGGTGACGCTGAATCACTCTCACCACTGGCTCGTCAATAATCTGATGATTGGAAGCAGGCAGATAAAATCTGATCAGACGGGAACATGCAGGCTCAGTGGTTGAGAGGCAGAGCAGGAGATAAAAAACCCTAAGGTAACACTGACACACTCTCACCACTGGCTCAAGAATAATCTGGCACCGATGGCTGGTTAGACAGCTGGTTAAATAGAGGCAAGAGTAGGTGAATCAGATGAACGGCAACAAGAAAATCGGCGGAGCTAGGCAGGTGAATGAAATAAGTAACACTGCCAGTCATCAGCTCCAATATCAAGACAGCAGAATACATTGTGATCTGCCATGAAGGGTTGTCTTTAGTTGCATCTCTATGAGTCAGTCACAGAAAGAAATAGAATAAAAACACAAAGCATTATCGTTATTTTAGAATTTTCATCTAATCTAAAAAAAAATGAAGATCTTTCTCTTGAACAAAAGCAGAGTTATGATGTCCATTCATTTGATATAACAAATAAGAAATAATCTAATAAAATTTTAAACAGTGTCAACAGTGTTCATATTGTACTTTCAATATAAACCAATAGAAAATCAAATCTAATGTAAAGAAAAGCTATGGTTAATGTGGACATAAACGAGGGGGAAAATACAGCTGCAGCACTTTAAAGCTCTTCATGCTGATATACCTGCTACATTCCCATTCATTTAAGGCAGGGATACACTGTATGAAAATTTTAATAATTGAAAATTGTTTTAATTTAAACTGATCAATTAAACGCCATGGTTTGAAAGTTCACATCTCAAGATATCTGTTCGTCCACTGTATGGCCCAATGCTCTGATGCAAACTATATAATACATGACAGGAAGCAAGAAGAAGCTGAATCTTGGCCTGATTCAAAAAATTCTTGCATGACAAAAAAATTAATACAAAAATGGAAAAAAAAACAACATACAGTGTAAGCAAATCTGCGATTTTATGATGGAGAAAACCATGTAGTGGGTTCCAGAGGTTCTCAATTCAAGCCCCACTCCCACTCACTGCCACTCTGGGTATATGAGCAAAAACCTTAAACTACACACTGCTCCCCAGGTGCTGCACAATGGCAGACCACTGCTCCCCAAGGAGAGGGGTTAAATGCATCTTTGTTTTGTACAGTAACAATAAAGTTTAATTGTATTCTATGTTGCTTAACAGCAGTAGCTGTCATGGTAACAGAAGCAGAGGAGCAGCACATTTCTGTCATCCTCAAAGTTTAGCCATCCTGTGGTAGTGTATGTGGATCTATCCATATTTGTTCTGCTAGGTCGATCCTTCGGTTTATATTTTCAGAGCTAGCTGTCAGTGGTTTTGATAATTTATTATCTCGATTTGTAAAAAGCGAGCTTCAGGATTTAGTGTTTGTATATTAAGTTTGGTCATACGTTTACGTCAATTTCGTCATAGAAAATAAAGGAGACAGTAAGAAGGAAACTGAATGAAGCAAGCACTGCATGAACAGAGAATGAGGAGGAGGGAGAGAAAAATCACCTGAATAAATGTGCGTTTCTCCGGCATCAGCTTGTAGCTCTAAGTAAAAAAGATGTTTTTTTTTGTTTGTTTTTTGTTGTTGATTATTGTTATTTTGGCATTTCATCAGTTGAGGAAAGCAGTCAAATGATGAAAAGCGGCTGTCATTCAGACACAGTTCCTGGAGTAGATGGTGATACTCTCGATACTGGTTCTGTCTCTGGGGGATCTGGTGAAGCTGGGGCCACCAGCAGTTTGTTTGGCTTTCCATTATAAATAAAGCACTTGCTCTGTAAAATCCAGGTCCATCATGTTGTGGTAAAACTGGCAAGCTGCAAATAGAATCTTCTCCGATTCAATAATGTGGCAAAGTAACAGGGGTGGAACTTGTCCCCATGATGCAAATTGCTGGCGATATGTCAGGCGAATAATAGCATCCGAATGAGGCAGTGGGAATGTACCATGAAGTGCAAATTAAATACAAACAAAAGGAAAAAAATATATATTCAATGTTTTTATTTATTTCTTTTTTATCAGGATCATACTATATTGAGCAGCATGAACACTATAATTGAGTGGTCTAACCTTGGCTAAATTATTTTACACTTCAAGTCTCATGTCGAATTTGCAAAGCTTTTTTTGAAAAAAAAACAAAAAAATATGAATTCTTAGTTTTCTGAAAAATAAAGTAAGAATCCATTTGTATAACCAACATATAAGATCAGCCTAAGGCTGCAACCAGCTGCATTTATCTTTTAATCCAATTCAAATCAATTGAGTTCATTTATTTGGAGCCAGTTCACTATACATTATGTCTCAAGGACGAAGAAAGTAAATTCAATCAAATCATACAGACACTTTCAAAGTCATATTCGAGTTACTCGGATTGTTCGTCAATCCCAACTGTCGCCCTTGAGCAAATAAAATCAGATAAACAAATAAATATTCTGGGTGCAGAAGGAGAGCCTTGCCGACGGCAAAAAAAGACATACAAGCAGGACTGGTGTGTTAAAATTCAAAGGGCTAAAACCTACTGAGATCTACTGATTAATAATATTACCACAAAAACAAAGTCGAAAAATACTGCTAGGATCTCTTTCTTGAGGCGTATTTTGCAGTGACGTAACTTATCAAACCAAAACATGTTTATCCTGAATCAGAGAAACAAAGCATTTTTTATGGAGGAACTTCCTTGTACAAACAGAGGATGTGGAAACACTGAGCAATACTGCTTTTTCGTGCATCCTTATAGATTGCATGTAAGCGATTACGCTTGTTTGAGTTTTCCCTCAGAACCGAATCCTTTTTGGTATTTGGTGATAAATGTTCTCTGTGTGCTAACTCTGTGTGATTAACGGACACAGCCTGAAGCCCGATTCTTCCTCTGCCTCCTCACCGTACCTGAATCAATCATCTGCACGGATAGAGGATGCAGTCTTGAGCTGAACGAGTTGCTCATAACTTCTCTCTGTCCTTGTCTCACTGAAAGAGATAAGATGTAGCTTTGGGACTCAGTTTAAGACAGCAAATGCGAGCAGATGAAGCACTCTTAGTCGAATTTGCTGTGAGAACTGTTTCAATTTTTTTTTTATCTTCAATTCAAAGTGCCTACAATGCAGAAAATCCTTTTCCATTAATACTTTGAAGTTTAAAAAATATAGTTTCTTTATTTAAGTTGTTTCAAAAATGTTTTCCATCTTCTTTGTAGTGCTGTCATTTCTCTTAACTGTGGTCAAATAGATGCTCCAGGAGCCTGAAATCTGAATTGTTTCTCATCAAAAGGAGCTTTTCAAACAGAGTTTTCATTATCAACATCTTCAGTCTTCCCTGTAGAATGTAAAAAATTGTAGATATTTTTCAAGTCTAGTTAATAATTACATTAGTGACAACAAGCACTATTCTTAGCAGCTTTGTAAATACAAGCAAGAGTTTAAAAAACATTAAACCTATTTAAAGGTAAAAGTCCAAAACAGCAGGAATCATCTTTTTCCGCTATGAATTAAGAAGATGTTTGTTAATTTTACCAAGTGGGATCGAAACCAGTAGAATATATGAAAGGTCATATTCCTGTAGCTGTCTAAAAAAAACAACTATTATAATATTGGTAAAGTTATGTCCTTTTTAAAGAGCATAAATATACATAATATGAACCAAAAAATGAAAAATAAAATAAAAAGTTACATGACAATTTCTAACTGTAAAATAATAAATGTATAATCCCAGCAGAAAGCTGAATTTCTTAAAGAAATAAAAATCTATTTTTATAGCACAAGTGGCCTTTATTTTGAAAGTAGACTGACATGAAACTGGGTGGAATGAAGGTAAAGACATACAGCAAAGGGCTCTCCAGGTTCAGACTCAAAACCAGGATGACTGTGTAGAGGACTGAGGCCTCCATAAAAGAAATATGACTCTGCCTATTGTTCTACATCTGTCGTTGTTTTCTGCGTCTGTAGCTCTGATTAGACTATCGTTTGTTGAATCTACTTCATAAAAGTTAAATAAAAATTAAATTACATAAAATTCACCAAAGGCTGCCTTCTTTGCCTGACTCTCCGCAAACAACGAAATATCGAAATTATAATCAAACATAACTTCCTAAATGTCCTGGGCACTGCTGGATTTGCTTGATTCCCTCCTACAAGGAATCGAGCTCGCCACGGTTAACCGATCCAAGCTCAGTCAGAACTCGGCAGGGATCGGTTTCAGAGGTTAGTGTAAATGCGGCTATAGAATGTAAGACTTGCTTGGTTTTATCACAAATAAATCATTTGCAGTATAACTTAATCCAGAAAAACAACTTTTACATGCTATTTGTATATAGATGGTAAAGGTTTGCATTAAAACCTGTTAACAATTCTTAATTCAATTTGTCTATTTCATACATTTAATTTCATTTCATTTTCAGTCTTTTCCATTAGCATTTCAATAGCTGTTAAAAAATTCAACTCTATTAAGACCCTTCTAGATTGTCTTAATTTTAAATTGTGAGGCTCACATATTGGCTACTCCCAAGTTGGCAAGAAAGCCAGCGTCAAATAACCTTAATATCAATAAATTAATAAATTATGACAACATATTTTGGAAATCTGCTGTGGCTTGAAAATTTGTTTGCCCAAAGCAGGCTACATTCTGTTAACCATTTTCTGTTTTCCTTCTTTTTTCTGTTTTGACAAAAGAACTATTCCTCCTTTTTTCGTCTTTTACTCTTTTTTTTCTGTGGGAGAGCACACCGGCCTTGAGAAAATGCAGAACCTTTATGGGAACTTACACTATATTGCCAAAAGTATTTGCTCACCTGCCTTGACTCACATATGAGCTTAAGTGACATCCCGTTCCTAATCCATAGGGTTCAATATGACGTCGGTCCACCCTTTGCAGCTAGAACAGCTTCAACTCTTCTGGGAAGGCTGTCCACAAGGTTTAGGAGTGTGTTTATGGGAATTTTTGACCATTCTTCCAGAAGCGCATTTGTGAGGTCGCACACTGATGTTGGACGAGAAGGCCTGGCTCTCAGTCTCCGCTCTAATTCATCCCAAAGGTGTTCTATCGGGTTGAGGTCAGGACTCTGTGCAGGCCAGTCAAGTTCATCCACACCAGACTCTGTCATCCATGTCTTTATGGACCTTGCTTTGTGCACTGGTGCACAGTCATGTTGGAAGAGGAAGGGGCCAGCTCCAAACTGTTCCCACAAAGTTGGGAGCATGGAATTGTCCAAAATGTCTTGGTATGCTGAAGCATTCAGAGTTCCTTTCACTGGAACTAAGGGGCCAAGCCCAGCTCCTGAAAAACAACCCCACACCATAATCCCCCCTCCACCAAACTTTACACTTGGCACAATGCAGTCAGACAAGTACCGTTCTCCTGGCAACCGCCAAACCCAGACCCGTCCATCAGATTGCCAGATGGAGAAGCGCGATTCGTCACTCCAGAGAACGCGTCTCCACTGCTCTAGAGTCCAGTGGCGGCGTGCTTTACACCACCGCATCCGACGCTTTGCATTGCACTTGGTGATGTATGGCTTGGATGCAGCTGCTCGACCATGGAAACCCATTCCATGAAGCTCTCTGCGCACTGTTCTTGAGCTAATCTGAAGGCCACATGAAGTTTGGAGGTCTGTAGTGATTGACTCTGCAGAAAGTTGGCGACCTCTTCGCACTATGCGCGTCAGCATCCGCTGACCCCGCTCCGTCAGTTTACGTGGCCTACCACTTCGTGGCTGAGTTGCTGTCGTTCCCAAACACTTCCATTTTCTTATAATACAGCTGACAGTTGACTGTGGAATATTTAGGAGCGAGGAAATTTCACGACTGGATTTGTTGCACAGGTGGCATCCTATCACAGTTCCACGCTGGAATTCACTGAGCTCCTGAGAGCGACCCATTCTTTCACAAATGTTTGTAAAAACAGTCTGCATGCCTAGGTGCTTGAATTTATACACCTGTGGCCATGGAAGTGATTGGAACACCTGATTCCAATAATTTGGATGGGTGAGCAAATACTTTTGGCAATATAGTGTATATTTCTCATCTCGAACTTTTAAAATCTAAATATTGCTCCCACACACCAATTTATTCATTCACGCTGTAGACCTGACAAGGTGAGCTAAACTTCAAAGAAAAACAGTGAGTGGCTACATGCTGAGCTGAATATGATTAAATTTAACATGACATATGTTAAATAACCCCTGCTGCAGCAGTTTTACAAATACCTGTGAAACGGTATCAATGAGAGGGAGATTATGGCAGTGGTATAAGCAGTCAAATCAATGCCTGAGTATTTTTGTGCAAGTTGATAAAAGATCTAGGTTTGGTCCATTAGTCATCTTAGCATCCTTTTTTGCATTGCAACTGCATTGCACACTGCTTTTGAAATCTCTCAAGGTGGCTTCTTCAATCGTTTGGGTATACATGCACATGGAAAGCATATCAGTTTGCATATTCTTTCAGCACTATGATCAAATACAAAGCCAAACTAGAAGTACCTTGTAATGGAATAATCTACCTCCTCATGACACTGAGACACTTTTTGATCATTCAGAAGAGGCACTCTAAGACACTTAATTCCTTTTTCTCCCTCCGTGACTTCTTATGATTCACAGGCATGCCTGGTTCTACCAAGTGTAGGAAAAGCCACCGGTGTCAAGACATTTTCCTCTCATTGCAACCATCCTAATAAACAAAAGGTACAACTCGATCTCCAAACGTGAGAGACGGAGCCTTACATGGAATGATATTTCAAGAGTGTCGGCGTCCACTCATTGGAACTGGATGGGGGACTGATGGGAAGTTAAGGGATTTGTGGGTGGGATTTAAGAGCTCTGTCTTTTAGCCATTCATCTGCTATGAGGGAATGACTCACGCCGAGGGACATCAGATACCTACCATGAGCTTGATGTGCTGTATCGCAAAACATGCTGAGACATAATGCTATTTGTTCCACTCCGGCACACAGTGATGTCACAAGATGTTATCCCAGTCTCAAGCACTGAACTCTTAAAGAGACAGTTTTTTAATGCATACTTATTATATTGTGGCACAGGACTTGATTTATTCTGCAATACTGTAGGTGGGTGAACACAGAAATTGATTCCTAGGAGAAAATTCCTTTCTTTTGAAAAAGTAAACTATCATTTGATCCCTATAACAGGGGTATTTTAAGAGTTTGAGTTTCATAATGGAAAGAATGTAACACTCAGTGATGAATCTGTTTTTACTATCCCTAAACTTTCTAACATTTTTTCACATTGCGACCACTAAATTAAACATATCCAAGATGTTGTGTGATTAACTGAAACAAAGGGCATGATGCCATCTTTGGTTTTTTAAATAAGAGATTAAGATATCTTTCAAAAAAATCCAGTGCTACTAACTGTCTTGGTAATTAGCATCCATCGGTGTATAATTAAATTTTTATTTATTTAACCTTTATTTAACTAGGAAGTCCCTTGAGATTGAAATCTCTTTTTCGAGGGAGACCTGGCCAAGACGGCACACCAGTTAAAATACAAACAGAAATACAACATAGACAAAATCTCACATAGAGGTAACGACAGGTCACATAGGGAAGTTACATTTTTGAGTTACATGACATTTTAACATGGCCTTAAATTCATTCAATGGGACTAGATCATTTAAATGGAGCAAGTTTTGCAAATTATTCCAGGACCATGGAGCAAAGTAAGAGAAGGATTTCTTCCCCAGCTCAGTAAAAACCATTGGAACCTGGTAAGAGCGCCACCTGGTGGAACGGAGATAAAAATGGCTGGAATTTAGCTTGACGAGATTACATAAATATGCCGGCAGTTTACCCAACATGGCCTTGTATAGAAAAATATACAAATGAAGTTATCTAGGTAGACTTAGTGACGGCCAGCCTACCAGTTCATACAGCGTACAATGATGAGTAATGAATAATTTCAGTCTCAGCAAAGGTATCCTGTGAGAGCATCTGAGGTTTTTTAGCGTTGGTGGTGGAAAAATCATGATAAGGGAAACCTTTTCTTTAAAGATAAGAAATTTGTTCTATTTCAGCTCTCTAAATTAGTATTTGTTTGTTCAACCCCTGACTTTATGTTCTTTCTGCTAAGATTGCTGAAAAGGCAACGACACAATGCAAGCAAACATCTACTATCTATAGATGTTCATCCACGAGGAGCAAATCCTGCAGCCAGCCGGGTTTTCTTTGATAGAAAACTTTAACCAATCTCTCTGGATGAATTAATTAAACCGCTTCTGTAAAGTGCCTTCAGATGACATGCGTTGCAAATTTGCACAATATAAAAAAATTGAATTAAATGTTTAAGAAGGCTAGGTCAAAGACCAAACCTGAACCCAATTGAGAGTCGGGTACAGTTTGAGTATTACAACCCTCAGTGTGGCTGAACGTATTATTTTACAAAGAAGAATGGAGAAAACAGTCTGAAGATGTGCAGAGATCAAAGTGAGGTAGTAAATAGAACTTGCATCCACATATATGAAAAAAACGTAGTTGTCGAATATGTCATTCTTATTTGCAAAACATTTTGAGTATGTATACATTTTTATGGCTAAAACATATTAAAATGTAAAAGATGTAATCCATTTTTCCAGGATTGTAGATATCAAAATGTAAATGAATGGAAAAAAAAATAAGCATAGCCTCTCAAACCTCTATAACTTCTCATATTAAAGAGGAACAAACCTATTTATAAATGGGGGGTTTTAACTGGCAATCTGGACTTCAATCTGTTATGTGTGATTATTCAGATTCCTCTCTCAAGTCTGACTGCTGCCACGTGACAGAAAAGATGGAGAGGAGCCCAGCGGTAAATATTCGATTTGCTGAACAGATTTCACATGCTGTGAGAATTTTGGTGCAATATTTCTTACATGCAAATGTCACTGTTGCTTCGCTTGTGGGGCCATTCAGAGGTACGACACTTTAAAAGTTTTAGTCGCTGCACCGAACCACCAGCCAGCACAAACTGTTACAGCATCAAAAAACACGGAGAACTTAATCCTGCTGGGTGGCATGCTCATGCAGCGGAGGATTAGTCTGTGAAGGTGACTCTACAATACCTGCACTTACACTTTAAATGTGCCATGGTGCTCATTCAACCTCTGAATCCAAATGGAGGAGTTGCACACGGCAGCCGACTTAAACCAACCTCCCCGCAGTATAACTTACCTGTCACCAGCTTAGCCCAGATGAGGACAGATGACCTTTCTTTAAAATAAAATCAACACCAGAGACAGTTATTCTTGGCACATTCCTTGTGTTGGTTGTTGTATAAATCAGAGGAGAAACGATACAGCCGGTCACCTATGCTGTCATATCATTCCTGTATCATGTGTCAGTCTGTCAAGTCACACAAAATCTGAACAAATGTGCTCACCAGATTTATTTAAATCACTGGCATAGATGTGTAGGAAGCCTTAAAGTGAACGCAGGGGCACAATGTCACAATGAGATGTTTTTAGGACTCCCTCACCATCCTCTGTACTGTGTGTTGGGCAGTTACATTTGGGCTGTTAGGTAGTCTGTTCTAGTTGTTTATTGCTTTTCTATTTCTCTGACTGCCGGTATGGGCGTATTTATTGGAGAATCCGCTCTTTTTCTCATGAGTTATAAAGATAAAGGTGTATATAAGATGGAATTTATGTACCTAGCACATTTTCTTGGAATGAGTCTCAGTGTCACTTCTGATTTATACCCCAGTGAAACAGGAAGATTCATATTTATAAGAAAAAAAACAAGCAAACATGTTACTGCTCTTCTGATCTAAGCAGTATCTGAAAAGCCCACTACCAAAATTTATATCATAGGGGCGTTTATCACGAAACACTGGATCATTACAGACACTAAATCTTTCTGATCAATCCAAATTTTTCAATTTAAATTTTTTTTTAATTAGATTTATATTGATAAATTATAGTTTTCCTGCTTTTCATGGAATCTACAGTCGCTTAAAGATGACATGTTAGCATCAATTTAAGCAAGATTTGCAGGAAAATATGCTTTTCTAGTAGGCTCATTAAGATAAAAACATTTTACTACGGTAAGTTTACCATCTTTAAATGAGTACAAATGCACCCACTCACTGCATCAAATGTCACTCTTTACTTTAAAAAGGGCACAGTCAGATACTTTGCTTGACCAGCCAGTATTTGACAGCAGCAAAAATAAGAGAAATAATTTGCAAGGAATTTTGCCAAGAGTCACATTTTTCATTATCTTGAGTGGCTTTTAGGAAAAAGACAGGGAACCACTTTCCAAACAGTTTAACTAAATGGATACTGACAAAATCCTATAAAGTATATTTCATAAATGCTGATATCAGGACAAAGTTTGTGCATTTTTTAATTTTAAATGAGTGTGCAGACTCTAAGTAAACCAGGAAGGAAATCTCATCCAGCATCACAGAGATCTATTACTAAATAAACAATGATCAATAAGTTAAAATACTTAACATTAAGTTGTGGCTAATTTTTGAGGGGAGATATTTTCTTAGAAGCAAATCTTCAGTCAAACATAAAACATATTTTTCATTATGTTAAACAAGAGTTTTGCATATGCTATTGCACCCTCTGTGGGGGTAACACTTCATTATCAGACCAACTGGATTACTGCTCGGGCCTGCCAGCGATGACGACTTGAATTAATGACACATGAAAAGCAATCTCCGTGCCCTGAAAGGCCTACAAGGGCACTCTGAGCTTCACACACTAAAAACACCTTGTCATAATAATGAGCGCTCTGCCTCCTACATCAGAACGATGTGCCCAGAACTGTAAATCCACCCGGCTTCGCTCATTCAAGCTGATCTGTGACCGGAGGGCATCAGCTGCTCTGCTGTTTCACTGTGTCTCATTAAGGTCCTGCACTCTCACCTCCTTCCTAGGCAGAACACAGCCAGAAACAGCTGGAGATGTGTGAATCCCCGATGTGCAACAACAGTATTCATCCATTCTTGTCTGGCCGTGTTAAATTAAAGTTTTATATCTGAGCTTTTATTATCATGTAGCTCAGAGGATGGTGCTCAGAGAAGATTCAAATGTGACACAGCAACCTATAGCGCTGCACTAAAATTAATATTTTTTGTATCAAACTGGTGTAGTGCCAGTCACTTTAAGTGACAATCTAAAAAGAAGTGTTCCATTATTTCTTCATGTTGAGGAAAAAAAAAACAGATAAGAAATACCGTCTTTGAAATCAATGGAAATATACAACAGTTGTCACTACTTTGGTCCCTCCATTATTTTAAAATGTTTGACTATACAGAAATATGAGGAACTTTGACCATTTCTTTGTATTTTTCGTTTTTCTATCTTACCCCAAAGGTTTTCTTCAGTGAGAGCCGACACCAGGACATCTGTTCTCCAACAGTAGGCAATGCCGGTGAAGTTTCTTATTCAAGGCCTCAATGATTTGAAAGCTGGAGCTGGGGTTTGAACCGACGACCCTTTAGGTGCAGGGCCAAATGTTTACAGCAGTTTAACTGACACACTGGACACGGCAGCATAAATAACAATGGATATCATCAATAAAGACTACTGTAAATGCAAGGATCGGTTGTGGTGGACACATTTTACTGTTTCCCACCAGAATTTAAGCTTTTATTGTGATGGTAGAATGTACGGTAAGCTTTTTTGTTGTTAAGATGTGAGGAGGGAGGAGAAAAGCCCCGACTCTTCTGTTTCCCCCTGTATTGAGCAGTTGGAAAGTTTTGCAGATTAAAGCGAGACCCAGCAATACATTCTTTCTTAGATTGATTTTAGCAAGGTAATTATTTAACTTTTTTTTAAGTCAAACCAACCAGACTGACCTCAATGCTTTACAGAAATATGTCAAAAGCAAAGGATCACCAAGGTAAAAGGATTATATTGTTTTGTATCATTCATCATAACAAAAGCGTAATTGTGTTTTTTGAATTAAAGCACATTAAAGCCATAACCTTTACTGCAGGCCTGTTATTTGTAATCATGCATTCAAAGTGAGATTAGAATCTTATCTAATCTAAAACAGAACAGGAAATTAAGAATTATAAACAGTGATTACATCAGCGTAAAAACTAACTGCAGAACAGTAACAGAAAGCGACTATATGGAAATCTGCCTCCCTTTAATTCATGTTTATAGTGGGATTGAAAGCCCTTTTCTGCTTTACAGAGGCAGAACCGGGATCCATGCTGTACACTGGATCCCTGTAGCTCAGAAAATAGATTTTAAAATCCTTCTGTTAGTCTACAAACCACTGAATGGATCAGCACCTCACTATATGACAAATTTGTTTTCCGTGTATCAACCTCCCAGACCTCTCAGGTCTTCTAGCTCCAACCTACTCTGTCCACCCAGAACTAGAACCAAACAAAGAGAAGCAGCATTTAGTTCCTATGCTCCACTCGTCTGGAATAAACTGCAAGAAGACTATAAAAGTGGTGAAAGTCTGAGTTCTTTCGAGTCAAAATTAAAAACCAATTTGTTTATAACTGCCTTTGACTGTTGAAGTTAAACTGTTAACTGAGGTATCATTACTTTTAACTTATGATCCAACTGTTTTATTACCTGCTTTAATCATGCTTTTATCTTTATTTGCTTTTACACTGCTTTTATTTTTCTTCTACTGTATCTTTTTATTCATGTAAACACTTTGAATTGTCGATGTACTGAATCATGGTATACAAGTAAACATGCCTAAGCCAAATGAAGGAGGGAGTGTTTGTAGCTGAAGTCAGATATTTTATCATCCTTTCATCCGACACATGTGTAGCAATATTTTCTGTCTTTTTAAGGCCAGCCACCATGTTGGGAAGCGATCTACAGATGGGCTAGGGTTTGAGTAGCATGAAAGATTGTTTCTAAAAATAAAAACACTTTGACACGTACTGTATGCCGTATAGTTTAACATTCACAAGTAAAGCACTAATTATGTGGAGAAAAGTGAGACATGCCTGTTCATATCAGTCGCGCTTCTGGGGTTGTTGTGGAGCTATACATCAGAGTAAGAATGTTAATTGGAGCTAAAAAAAAAAAAAAATCACAATCTCCACCTACAGTAATTGCTGCTTAAACTTTGGTGTTAGTTTCACTGTTAGTTAGAAGTAGCAACATTAAGTTTCCTGGTTGCTTGCCAAATGTAAGAGATAAGCACATTAGCAGGGTGAGAAAATATGTCCCTTTCTTACACTGAATCAAAACAACATAAATTCAATTTAAATCTAACATTGAGTCAAAAATTGTAACCCAGGGCGATGATTTATGAAAGAGTCATTTCAAATGATATCTTTACCTGATTAGATGTTATGGAAAATCCCCCACAGGATGAAATAAGAAATAATAAGATGGTACAATTATATTGTTTACAAATGATTATATAACTGGGTTAAATAATCATTTAGTCCTCATCAGATAATGAATTGGTTCACCTAAAGTATGCAGCAATTTCATTTACTGAGAATGCTTATTTTTCTTTTAAAAGACAATAATAATCATTTTGTTTTAATCAATCTGATTAATATATTGCATGATTGAACAAAAAGTATAAAACATTAATTTAGACCAACATATATTTATCTTCTAGTAATCTGCAACATGGATTATTCTTTTGAATCTAATCTTTGGAATCCTTACTGAAAACCTAGTCTGCTGAGTCAAACCCATAACCCAACACATAGACTGCAGATATTGCAAGTTTGGGCAATTAAATTATCCATGTTAACCTTATATGCAAAGCTTTTTACAATAATGCATGAAGTATATGTACATCCATCCATATTCTACCGCTTAGTCCAATTCAGAGTCGCTGTGGGGCCGGTACCTATCTCCGGCAGTCTATGGGGGAGAGGCGGGGTACAATCTGGACAGGTCGCCAGTCTGTCACAGGGCAACACAAAGATACACATAGACGCAAAACTATGCACACACACTCTTACCTAGGGACAATTTAGAGAGCAAATTAACCCAAAAGTCATGTTTTTGAACTATGAAAGCTGGAGTACCCAGAGAGAACCCCCGCATGCATGGGGAGAACATGCAACCTCCGTATAGAAAGACCACGGTCCAGGATTTAAACCCAAACCCTTCCTGCAGGCAGCAGTGCTACCCACTGCTCTACAGTGCAGCTTATATATGTACATGATTTTTCTTTCCCTTTTATCATAAAGCTCTGCGAGCATAAAAATACAAAATGACACTATCCATTTATTAAAGGATTTGGAGACCCAGGGTCCAACAGTAAGTGACACTGATTTATTGGAGGTGTATTCTGTATTCCTAAATATAAAGACTTCAGGCTGTGTGATTTATTGTTATAGTTTCTGACTGCGTTATTGCTGCTTTAAGTGTGTCATTGACAGATGTTTGACTGTGTAGGAATGAAAATGGATTGTAAATTGCAACGGCGGGAAACAAAATAATCCTGTTTTGAGTTTCAAGGGAAGCCACATAAAATATTTCTTTGATTTTTAAGTGCAGCCTTTTACTATGTAGACTACCGAGAAGACATAATTTACTCAGATCTTTCTTTGCAATTGTATGAAATAAATTTTGCAAAACTGCTCCTTGCTCTGCGTCCTAGTGTCACACTGAATATATCTACATGAGTAATTCCAGACTGGAAAGTTGGATAATGAACGTGTAGCAATCAGAAATAATTCTTCCAGCACTCATCAGACTCTGTAGGCCTTTGAATCTGACTGAGAAAGAAAAAAACTACCCTACTTGGTGAGCCCAACCCCAATGAAAGCAGATAAGGAAGTGCTCCCTCACAAAGCAACTTAAGAGGACAGCACTTAAAGGTTTGTTTCTCCACAATGCCCCCGAAGAGGGCCGGCCTGCCTGCTCCACTTCTCCCCTGACTGACAGCACACTCCAGAGACGACATGCCGCAGGACACGCGCACTGATCCAGCCTGACATACCTGACCTTTCCTGGGCCGCACAGCTGACTCACCGTGCGCCGCGCCCTGTTCGGCTGAAAAGGCCACACAAGGCCACGCGGGGGATGCCATCACAGCTTTCCTTCACCTCCTCCTACTGCCACCACAGGAGGAGCCGGCAACTTGTATGTGTGAGGAAAGTCAATCTAAGAAGTGGCCACCCACAAAACAAGGGCAGGGTGTCTGAATTTGACATTGACATTCTGTTTGTATACCCTTAGTGAAATCTCAAAGATTTTAGAAGAGAGATCATCACATTTCTACCAAAAAAATAAGAAGCAAGAACTTTACTTTTTTTTTAATTAATTAGGCTATTACTGGAAGATAAAGTGACAATGCATAATACTAATACTTATATCATTAATACTGTAAATCCACTTCAAACAACAGCTTACTAGAAATGGAATTCAGCAGTAATGTGTCTCGTCTGAGAAAGAAGCCTCAGAATAGATGCTGCAGGAGGCCACAGAAGAACAAGCGGCGGGAGGATTGTAAGTGCAGAACAGATGCTGCAGCTGTGAAATGAAGAGCTGTCACATCCATCGAGCACTTCCCTGAGTACAGAAAACACTTGGCACAGCAGAAATAAATCATGTGCTTGGGTGCTTTGCTGGATGATTGTATTTTTTTATTTTATTTTTTTTTTTGAAAGAGGAAGGATGTTCTCTGCAGTTCCAAAATCCAGCTTATGTGACGAGACGATTCGGTCAGCGCTCTTTCTTTCTGATGTGTCCGTTCCGGCAAACTGACTTTTTAATGTCCTTGTTAAATGAAGAGTCTGAAACCTAATGCTGTGTTGAAACTCAGTGAGCTCAGATATGCTTACAATGCTGAAAAATAGACTCATGGATACATTGCATGTATAACCTGTCACTTGTGCATTCAATGCTATGTGAATTATAGCATCTCTTTTACATCAGTAATTGCAAGTGTCTTTCCGCTCTGGTTAAAACAAAAAATTAAATACTTGAAGTTCAAATAACCTTTATCTAATTTGTTTTGTGATTTTTTTTTCCTGAGATAACATCATGGTTGTACATTGGTCATTCCCTGAAGAGAGTTATCAGCTAAAGTGTCACAATTTAAGGCCTATAACAGACAAACAAATTAATTTGTATATACTTATATTCATTTGAAACAACTTAATAAACTTAAATTCACATATTTTTATCTATACTTTGTCAATTTTTGAGTCGGTGCACTACCATTACTGTTGAGAATAGAAGGGCTTTATTCATTTTCTCTGTTTTGATTGGATGAGGGGCAGCAGAAGGATGGGCTTGTCCAGCGTTCCCTCTGTTCAAACCACACAGGTCAAAGGATAGGTCAAGGGAAGTTAAACATATTAATACATTTTTGCAAAAGTACACATTTCCTTTAGTCTTTAAGAAATGTATTGATGTTAAAACCAGGGACGTCCATCTGTTTTCTTGGGACTTTATACTGTAGATCAGCACAAAGCCGGGAATAATTCTGAAAAGGAACTGAAAATATACGTTTGTTTTTTCTCTGCATTCTGTCCCCTGAAGCTCTTATTTTCACAATCTCTCGTTTTAACTAGATTTGCACATATAGATATCAAAATCACACGTCCGTTGGTTCAAGCGCGGCTCTGGTTTTCAGTGTCATTGAGTCTTTGGACAAGATACTTCACCTGCATGACCTATTGATGGTGGTCAGAGGGAGTGGTGGCGCCTTTGTACGGCAGCCTCGCCTCTGTCAGCCCTGCCTCTTCAAGTTGTGGCTACAACCAGTTTCTCTAGTCATGCTGCTAAAAAAGCAACAACACTGCATGATGCTGCCACTACCATGTTCCACCCTGGAATGGTGTGCAGTATTTTCCCCACCCAAAATCTCTTTGCATTTCTAGAAAGTCTCATTTCCATCTCATGTGTATAAAGCACATTTCTCTATGTGTTTGTTTTCTTCATTAAGCTGCAAAGCTGGTGGCATACTTACAAAAATAAAATAAAGGCTTCCTTTAAGCTATGTACTCTGTTAACATATTTTCTGCAGGTCCCCCAGAGTTGCAATAGGGGTTTATATAGAAATGCAATTGCTCAATGGTATTTCCTTCTGATCTTCAAGTTTAGGGGTAAGATCATTTGTTGGTATGTTTTAAGTTACAAGTTATATACTGTTTAAGATGACCTATTACACTAGAAGGTACATTAAGATTTGATTTTATAATGCATAAATATCTAAAAAAAAAAAAGTGTTGGGTGTATCAACACTTGGTCACCCTGTATGCAAGATTCTGTATTGAGCTTTTATCCTATTATATGTTGAGCAGGTTTTCATTTGACGATTTGATCTAATCTTTTTTAATAATTTTTTTAATCATAATTTGAAAGGTGGTCCTACAAACTGTCTAGGCGCAATTCTATTAAACAGGAAAATTATAATTTTCTTATCTCTAAATAACAGAAAGATATAGGCTAATTGAAAACAAATGCTCAAAGTAGAAGGATAATTAAGGAAAAGCAAAAAGAGCTTAAAAAAGAAAAGAGAAGCCTGTCTTTCAACATCATGAAAAATTCACACTTGATTTGTTTTTTTTTTTTGTTTTTTGTTTTTGTTTGTTTTGTTTTAGGGGGGTATAGGTTAACTTGAAATATGGATTGTTCTGCCCTTATACAGTTTTAAAAATGAATGCCAAGAGTTAATGATGTGAATGGAGCAAACTGCTGTAGGCTACTTGGAAGTTATCAGTGATTAGAAAGGGAATTGTAAATATGAGCGAATTGACAATGAAATGATGGGAAAAACATGAATTCAAAGGCAATTGGCCCAACAATGCCATGCAAGTAAGAGGGTGAATATAGGTTGTCGCAACTGAATTATGCGTAAAACTAGAAAAACTCCAAATCATTTACATGTTTACCTCAGATCACTTCACTATATATCTGCATAGACCTGCAGCAGTTGTTTGGAGTATTTTTTATTATTTACCTTTTATTCCTCTGGGCCTCCTTCTTATCCATCACCACCGGGACGCAGTTGGTGAGCTCGGTCCAGTCTGCGTGCAGCCCGCAGCTCCAGCCTGTGGAGAACCGGGAGAAGAGCCAGGACTCCTCTTTGCCCGGCCGGTGACAGGTGCACTTCTTCTGGCCGGGCTTGCAGTCGCACGGCTGTTCCAATCGGATATTCCTCACCAGGTGCCTACCGAAAGTGGTCCCTCCGGTCTTCTGGATGTGCAGGAACACGATCACGTCGTCTCCTTTGATGTTGAACTCCACGCGCCTGTCCAGGTCTCTCTCGGTGAAGTTGAATTTGTACGGCAGCCGTGGCGGACCGTCATCGTCCAGATCGGGATCTCTGTAGAAGTCGTCCGCGTCCTGATAAGGGGAGGAAAGCAGGCTCACCCCTCTGAATCTCTCCCCGGACTTAAAGTGGCATGAATTGCTGCCCGCAGGACATATGTACTGATAACCTATCATAACAAAAAGGACAGCCAAGATGGGAACCAAGATGAGCTTGCTGGATCTCTCATCCATTATATCTTAGGATAGTGTTTTCATTCCATAACTGTAAATATCAGCTGTTCGGATGGAGATCACTATTCATCCATGCCCTCCTTTATTTTATTTAAACAGCCACATGTTGATTTATCGCCCTCCGGACACGCGTGATGCTTTTTAAAACGATCCACGCCGTCTGCTGCGCGCTGCCTGGAGAATGTCCAAATCCAAGAGTCATGGCACGCAAATCTCTGACTGTCCAACTTCTGAAGCCGATCTGAAGCTGCATCCGCTTCGATCACTCAAATGAAAGTGAAAAATAAAGAAGAATAAAAGCTATTAGAGAGAGTTTTTAGTTTTGCTCTCTTTCACCTTTACAATTCTGCTCGGACAGCAGCATCCTGCCTGAATGGAGGGACTGAGTCTCTGCCTGGCTGAGCTAAAAGCACTGCTCTCTGAGAGAAGGAGGATGCTGCTGCTGCTGCTGCTGCTGCATCCTGCCCTCATCATAGATAGACTGGGGGAGAGCTTCCCATACCATATCCTATCCATCACTTAATCTTGTTTTACAGAGAGCAAACCCAGAAGCACAATAGTTGCCAAAATAAAGATTGGAAACCCTCATTTAGATACCCAAATTCTTTGATGCCCAACTTTTTTGAAGCGCATCTATCTCACCTTTGAAGATTAGAACAAGAAGATATCTATGAAGAGATCTATAATCAGTAGTAGCAGTAAAATTAGATGGCAAAGTCTGAAAAATCTACAAATCAAAATGTTTCTTTCATTTCAGCCCTCAGGGTAATTTTGATAAACCATCTTTAAGTGCTTTAAATCCTCTTGGCTTTTTTTGATGTGGGCTATCCCAATGTCTATTACTTCACATGACTTGTAAAATGAAATTTTAGTGTAGTTCCATGGTTTCTGATCTGGCAAACCCCACATTGTCTTTGAAAAAAAAAAAACTATTGTAACTCTGGCAGTATGTTCTGGATCAATGTTCTGATAGAGGGTAACTCTACACACCATCTTTAATTCAATTCAGTTTATTTATATAGCGCCAATTCACAACACACCTCATCTCAAGGCATTTTACAGTTCACCAGATCATCCAGTTAGATTGATTCAAAGTTTTCTATCTAAGAAAAAAAAGTTGATTGCTTCAACTCATTCACTCAAATGCAATCCTTTACTCTAAGCAAGCTTGTAGCGACAGTGGAGAGGAAAAACTCCATTTTAACAGGAAAAGACCTCTGGCACAGTGTGAGCGGCCATCTGCAGAGGCTGACTGGGGTTCAAGGAGACAGAAGCAGAGATACAAAAGGCAACTGTAAAAGGCGGCCCCATCCAGGAAACACACAGCTCCGACCCAGCTCCCATGTCAGAGGATGAAGAGGGCACATCTTCTGCCTCCTTTAACATGCTTTCTTCCAGGACTGCCCTTTAATTAGGCTGAGTAATTTTCCCTTCATCTGACCTGCTTCTCTGTGAAGAAAGATGCCTATAGAAATCTATCACCCACCACAGTGGAACAAACCATAACAGTATCGAGACATAGTGGTGGAACCTACCCTACATAAATCTCTCTCGTCCTATCTTTTTTTGCCAGTTTTAATATTCCTAACAAAGCAATTAGAATAAAATAGAAACCACAGATCATATAACCACCCCACACTGCTCCCTGGGCGCCCCACAATGGCAGCCCACTGTTCCCCAAGGGGATGGGTTAAATGCAGACAGTTCATTTCATTGCTCTTTACTTGTAGCAGTGCAATGACAACAAAAAATATGGGAAAAAAAAGAAAAATATCAATGACAAAATACGCCACAAAGAGATATAACCAAATTAGATCATATATGGTCAAACATTTCAATGAAAAAGGTAATTAAGGAGTACAGTTGTATAGAAATATTTACAAAAAACGTCTTACTGTTGGTAAAACATACTAATTCCTGTAGTTCATATCTAAATGCCTTAATATCTCATTAAATAATAATCGAGAGGTGAAAATGAATTTACATGAAACCAGCCACAGCCATGTGTTGCTTTTATTTAATGTTTTTGACAGAAGTACCAAATAGATAATCACAGAAGGGGTTTGAATCGTTAGTTACAGTTTTAGAAAAACATGTTTCTCATGCATAAGGAATGCATTTAATTGCAAAGGCTTTTACTCCCAGTCACAGTGCAAGACTCCACTGCTGAAGAAAAGATATGCTAAAGCTTTTTAGAGCTTCAGAATCTCTGAGGAAGTCAGTGAAATATTAGGAGACACACAGTGTTTAAAGGGAGAGCCACTTGTGCACATTGCCCCAATGACCATGCTAAAAGGCAACTTTGCAGCTGGAAACATCAGGGTGGTCTGACAGAATATTAGATAAATTAGAAAAATGTTCTGGGACATTCTGATAAGATAAGAGCAAGATTAAAATTGTGGAGATCCATAAACCAATGATCCACTTTTATTATTATTATTTTTTTTTTTTTACCAACCATAGCTTTGCTTTGATTGCTGTTTTTTATCGTTTTTACTTTTTTTTGGTAGACATCAAGAAGCTTCTGACATAAGTATGTATGAATATTTAGTAGCTCCTGGTAAAATCCAGCCCTTAAGATATATTTTCAATAAGGTTGATATAGGGTGCACAGTGCTTCCTTTCGATGTATGTAACACAATTAAATTGAATTTAAACCTGAAAAAAGATATTAAGTAAAATACTTAATCTAAATGGTAAGAAAAAAAGAATGAAATTATGATTTTGATAAGAAACACATTTGAATAAAAATGGCTTGAGCTACTTTCGAATGACTAAAGACAATGTAGAAAATGTAGAAACAAAGGAATCCTTCCAGTGCTGAGGTGACAGTTTGGAAAGAGGGATTTCCTCAAGGTACCTACTTTTTGGTTGAAGGACCTGCAGAATTTGGAATATGTTTAAAAGCAATTCTGAAATAATTGGGTAAATTAAGAAAAAAGAGATGTACGTTTGTGCAAGTTGAGATCCTGGCTGCACAATTTTGGACAAACTTAGTCAATGATCCATGGACTTTATTGATGATGCTGCTGAAAGGAATCAACACCGGAAAATATAATAGCAAGACTAACTTTATCAAGTACTTGCTTTTACATCAACCTGCCAAGTATAATTTTTTTCTAATTATCAAAGACAGTTTTGGGCAAATTGTTTGCTTCACCAGAAAACAAAGACATTTAAGGAGGAAGTGCTTTCTGTCAATGAAAGATACAAACTCTTGAACAATCCATTTAAATACTATGTTGTGATACAGCAAAACATAAAAATACCAAAGGGGTGAACATTATTTTAATGCATTTGTCAGTACTTTCCCACATATCAATGTATAACATTGTCTCATGCGAGCAAAGTTTTATGAAAATGTTTATATAGGTTCTGCCCATTTGAAAGGAAGCAAGGAATTTCACCAAATCTTGATTTAAAATCAATGCCAACAATGCATGATCAACAAATGCTTATTGTGTTATCAAATTATCTTGAGAGATATTGTTTGTATTGTTAACTGTCAATGGTGAAGACCCCATGAAGAATAACTGCTGCTTTGCAAAAGCTAATGGGGATAAAAATAAACAAGTAACAAACATGAGGAGTTGAACTAGAATTAAACTTGGTGGCTATGCATCAGAAGCTTGGATGATGACAGGGTAGAAAAGGAAACAAAACCAAAAAGATACAAAGGCTGTAATATATTTGAAGAAAGACACTGATGAGTGTAATAATGCAGCATAAAGACACCAAACAGGTGCTCAGAGCGAAGTCAAATGCAAACAATAAGTCAAGTCTTTATAACTGCAGCATTTAATAGGCATCTCTTCAGAACTAAATCTAAGACATGTCATCTGTACACTGGATCGCCTTTGTCAACATCAGTAACCATTGATGTCTTATATTTAAAGTACATAAAAAGTGGCCTAGTGGTATATATTTAAAACAATTTCAGAACAGGATTCAAGATAATTCTTCTTATGATTATTATTGCTATTAATAGTATTATTAAAGGTAGTAGAATTACTTCTTTTTTCTGTTGTTGAAAGAGACAATGTACTTGTTAAATTCATAAAAGTAGCAACTCAATTTTGAAAAAAGAAAAGTTAGAACATGGAAGAATTTAAAACAGGCGATATCACACATATTTTTAAGCATATTAAGCACATTAAAGCATATTCCTAAAGAAACTGGTATTTTTTTTATTTTACATTTGTTTTGCTGTATTTTATTAATGTGTATATTCATGTTTACATTCACAAAATTTCGGCACTGTATTAAGTGTTTTTAAGTATAATAATACACCAAATACATGTCCACTTCGCTTACTTGGGTAAAACGCGATATCCTCTGGTGTTTTGGGAAAAACTGTATAGGAATAATCCTTAGTACTTAAAGTAGCTGTCTATCGCCGTGCCAGAAAGAAAATCTTTTTTTTTTTAAATCATACATTTTCTATCTTTGGGATGCCGTTAAGTAACATTTTCCTCTTAAATAAAAATTATCTTGATATTCATTCACTTTTTTTTTTTACTTTAGTCCAAACGAGAATAACGGTTTCTGTGAGTACCATACCACACGAACCCCTAGTTACTCGCTAGCTGCGGCTAGCTGCTCCAACCTGAAGCCCCCTTGGATTTGTATGGAAGCGGTCAGTATCACCAGTGAAGTAAGACCTAGTATGTTTATAGTCGATAACGATAGTAACAGCGATAATTTATAACACCCTGCTATAAAGAGCGATAATTGTCATTATTTTTATATATATATTTATTTTATAGTAGCACCCATCCTTTCGACTCTGCAGCTGAGTTAACCTTAGTTAACTCAGTTAATGTGTTGAATGTGTAGCCGTTATTTTATATATAAAACTATAACTCGATACATGCAATATAACTGCTCGTTTGTTGCTAACTCGTACCGTGCTATGAATTAGTAGGACTCTGTATTCCTCAGTTTCAGTCACGTTTTGTTTTCTTTGTCGGCAAATAGTTTACAGTACCTACGTGGCACTGATACACTTCTTGAACGACAGACGAGCTGAGCTAACGGCGCTGTGTTTGCCCCCTTCAGGTTCCCGTTCCTCCGTGACAATGGAGAAGGTTTTACTCCTGTCCCTTCTGTTATTGAACATGCATCAGGCTACAGCAGCTCCCAAAGGCGTCACGGCCAGCCTGAAAGCCAGGTGGAGCATGACACCCTTCCTCCTGGAGGCCAGGTACATTAGTGATCACTGGGAACAAATCATGAAATTGTTATTGATTTGTGATAAACAAGACCAAATCCACGCTGAATTATTAAATATAACGTATTTGTTGCTTTTAAGGTTCCCCTTTAAGTTCACAGATACTAATATTTATTACCCGAGCTCTCAAGAGGTTAAAGGAAGATTTGATTTAGTTGAATTTCTCTTTCCCTACATGGCAAGGAGGCATTTCTATTTGTTTTGGCTATTTTTCTTTTTTTCAAAATTCATCATTATTATTTGAAAATTTTTTTTTAAAATTGAAATACAATATATATATATATTACAAGGTTCCTACAGATCCTTAAAAAGTCTTAAAAGGCAATTAATTTTTCAATATAAAATCAAGGCCTTAATTGGTATTAAAGTGTCTTAAATCAGTCTTTCATAGGTCTTAAAATTGTTACCACACCATAAATTGGATTATATTTTTGAAATTCATATCAAACATTAAAATAATTGACAATAATTGTTTTATATTTACCGAACCGCTCACTGTAACCATTATTGGTTCTATCCCGATAGCGGAACCGATAAGAAACAATGTTGCGCCTGGACATTGGTGTCTTAGCTGCAAGACAGAGCATCAGCTTGTAGTTTTAAAAAAGGAAAGCAGATGACTTTTATTCCTGAGATGGACCGTTTTGTGTTATTAGAAAATGTGGTAATTATTAGTCATGAGTGATTTATTTATTTTTCCATGCAGTGAGTTTATTGCAGAAGATGGGAATGAAAAATTCTGGCACTTTGTGGACACTGTTAAGGAACTGACTGTTTACAAGCAAGGAGGTTTGTTTTTGTTCCTCCTTTAGAGTCTGCATTTTCGCAACAAATTTATGGGTTAGCCACCTCTCACACTTCTAAATGGCTTTCATTGATCTTTCAGAATCTGTGCGCTCATATTACAACTTGATTATCAAAAAGGCAGCTCAGTTCCTGTCACATCTTCAGGTGAATCTGCTCCGATTTGCTCTGGCTATGCGGTCCTACTCACCCGCTGTCCATGCTTCCCAACAGGTAAGGATTCATGTTTTATTTTTTGAACAATGTTATTGGTGACCGTTTCAGAATGAATATTTTTATGATGTGGTATTTGTAATTTCAAACAATGCTTGTTTTGACAATTTTTTTTCAATTAACAACAAATACAATTAGTTATTTTTTCAACTTTTATTGAATTTTTCCCAAATTGATGAGGCCGGAAAATAAGATCCAATTGCAAGTTACGATGAAAACTGCATTTAACTTCAGCCTTAAATTGACAGTAATTTTCAAACAATTACAGTGCTGAGCAAATTTAAGGACACTTTGTAAGGTTCAACTTGAACAAAAAGGTGTTTAAACTTTCTGAAAGGAAAAAAAATATATAAAAAAACAGGTTTTGGTTGATTAGGACACCCACATATTTATCTCCATGCTGTAATTACTTTAAATAGAGAGTAACTATTATGCTGAAACGCAGAAGAACCCTCTGAGCACTTTGGAAAGAAGACTGTCGTAGCTTATGGGTATGGTGATATATTTAAAGTGACGCTACAGAAAACAGTTTAAACCAAACTGTAATAATAGCCATATCTGCGTGTCCAAGGCAGCAGACAACTCACAAAATTTATGTCATTTAAAAATCCTCATGGTTTCTAATGGTTAGATGAAGAGTGAGAAGGGAAAAGAAACATGGAGTCCTAATCCTTCAAATGATGCTTCAAGCAGCAAACTTCAGATGGATTGTTGGTGTTTTTGCAGCAAGAAACTGTATTAGTGTCTTTCATTTATTATTTATTATTTATGTGGAACAAGATGATTGTTGCTGACGCACAAAGCTTTAAAAAAAAAAGTATGTTTTGAAATTTACATGCATAGAAAAAATGCATTGTAACTGCTGTTTTGTTTTCAGAGTTGATGTAGCTTAAAACAAAGTTAGCATCTGGCTTTACCCTGAGGGTAACTGTGTGGAAATATGTATAAAAGATAGAGAGAGTGCCTTGAAGACAGTTGTTAAGCTTTTTATTTATTTTTTTTATTTAATAATAATGCAGGACAATATTAGGAAAAAGCAGCTTTAATAATTTAGTTTAGCTTCAGTTTATATACTCAATTAAGTACAGAAAAAATACATGCATATATATATACATATATATATATATATATATATATATATATATATATATATATATATATATATATATATATATATATATATATATATATATATATATATATATATATATATAAAGGTCATCAGTATTATCTTTATTCAGATTATTGTAGTTTTTTAACATACATTTTAATAAAAGGATAACACAAAACAAACACAAAACAAAGCAAATTTGAATACCAAAAAAACCAGTTGTAAATAATAGCTCTTTGATTGCATGAAGAATTTTTTTTTTTTTTACAGGTTAGTTTAACGCCTGCCTTTTGCTTATTGGTAAAAGTCATTCTAAAGTTTAGCTCCTCTGTATCGTTATTACTAAGTCTGTATTACTATGTTTATTAATACTGTGGTAAGTTGTTTCATATAAAATTTAAAGTGGAATAGAAGAAATCTTTATACCTTTTAAGATGTTTTTGAGTTATTGTTGAAGGAGAAGATTTATTTCACTGCTTGGATTATACATTTGGATATTTTTGTATTTCTTGTCTTGATTTGATTTGGGTTTTTGTAGGCTGATCTTTGTTGTGCTTTGAACAGATAGCCAGTGATGAGCCTCCACCTGAAGGCTGTCCTGCCTTTGTTTCTGTCCACGGTCAGCGCAGCTGCAGCACCAAGGACATCAAGAAGCTCCTTAAGGCAGCAGCAGGCAGGTAAAGTAGAGTGTAGCCATTTCTGATGTTCATCTGAACCAAGGAGAGAACAGAAAAGTTACATTTTAGTTTCCCGAGGGATCCACTGACTCAGAAATGTATCAACTTTCTGAAATGTTTCCAGGCAAAAGCCATACTTATACAAGAATGATCACACATATCCAGGAGTCAATAAAACTGATGTGCCTGTTGTGATTCTCTATGCTGAAATTGGAACCAAGAAGTTCAACTCGTTTCATAAGGTGCTGTCAGAGAAAGCAGAGGAAGGCACACTGGTTTATGTTCTGCGGCATTTTGTCCTGGTGAGTAGCTAGATATGTTTTTCTATTTTTCTTTATTTGATATAGGTGTCATATTCATATTCCTCGTTTGTGCGCCAAACTTGGCCTTTACAATTTATCTTAAGCTGTAAAAAAAGAAACAAAAAAAAGAAAAAGTTAACTTTCCCATTCAAAAAATCTGCATGTTACGATAGAACCATCTATTGTAGATCTTTTCACTTTACGCAAAGGTTTTTTAAAAGGCTAATAATGAATTTTCCTGCAATTTATTTATTTTTATTGTGTATTTAATTTTAAATAAATGCTCAATTTCTACACTATATAGAGATACTGTGAGAAAAAACTGAAATAATAGTGAAAAATGCTGGAAGTTATTTTATATCTCCACCACATTTGTGTTATTTCAGAAGTACCATAATGGTTATGCGAGGTCATATCACCAATATTTAACTTTGTTGTTTGCAATATGATTTCCAAAAAGATTTTTTTGTTTCATACTATTTATTCCATTTCTTTTTCTACAAGACAAAGATTCATTGCAGTACTATTGATGTATATTAAAACAATTTTAGTAATGATAAATCCATTCTCTCAGATTTTTTCGTCACACTTATCAGTGCCAGCTGATTGCACTTAGTGCCATTCAAAATCATAAATAATATTATCTGTTGTCAGGGAATGCAGTGATTAATGCATTTACAGTATTGCTAATACTCACACTAATTCTACAATAATTGTACAGGTGCTGGTCATAAAATTAGAATATCATGAAAAAGTAGATTGATTTCAGTAATTCCATTTAAAAAGTGAAACTTGTATATTATATTCATACATTACATACAAACTCATATATTTCAGATGTTTATTTTGTTTAATTTTGATGATTACAAATGACAACAAATGAAAATCTCAAATTCATCATATCAGAAAATTAGAATATTACTGAAGACCAATAAAAACAAAGGATTTATAGAAATGTTGGCCAACTGAAAAGTATGAACATGAAAAGTATGAGCATGTACAGCACTCAGTATTTAGTTGGGCCTCCTTTGGCCTGTATTACTGCAGCAATGCGGCGTGGCATGGAGTCGATCAGTCTGTGGCACTGCTCAGGTGTTATGATAGCCCAGGTTGCTCTAATAGTGGCTTTTAGCTCTTCTGAATTGTTGGGTCTGGTGTATTGCATCTTCTTCTTCACAATACCCCATAGATTTTCTATGGGGTTAAGGTCAGGAGAGTTTGCTGGCCAATTAAGAACAGGGATACCATGGTCCTTCAACCAGGTACTGGTAGCTTTGGCACTGTGTGCAGGTGCCAAGTCCTGTTGGAAAATGAAATCTGCATCTCCAAAAAGTTGGTCAGCTGCAGGAAGCATGAAGTGCTCTAAAACTTCCTGGTATGTGGCTGCGTTGACCCTGGACCTCAGAAAACACAATGGACCAACACCAGCAGATGACATGGCACCCCAAACCATCACTGACTGTGGAAACTTTACACTGGACTTCAAGCAACGTGGATGAAGTGCCTCTCTTCTTTTCCTCCAGACTCTGGGACCTTGATTTCCAAAGGAAATGCAAAATTTACTTTCATCAGAGAACATGACTTTGGACCACTCACCAGCAGTCCAGTCCTGTTTCTCTTTAGCCCAGGCAAGACGCTTCTGACGCTGTCTGTGGTTCAAGAGTGGCTTGACACAAGGAATGCGACAGCAGAAACCCATGTCTTTCATACGTCTGTGTGTGGTGGTTCTTGAAGCACTCACTCCAGCTGCAGTCCACTCTTTGTGAATCTCCCCCACATTTTTGAATGGGTTTTGTTTCACAATCCTCTCCAGGGTGCGGTTATCTCTCTTGCTTGTACACTTTTTTCGACCACATCTTTTCCTTCCCTTCGCCTCTCTATTAATGTGCTTGGACACTGAGCTCTGTGAACAGCCAGCCTCTTTAGCGATGACCTTTTGTGTCTTGCCCTCCTTGTGCAAGGTGTCGATGGTCGTCTTTTGGACAACAGTCAAGTCAGCAGTCTTCCCCATGATTGTGTAGCCTATAGAACTAGACTGAAAGACCATTTAAAGGCTTTTGCAGGTGGTTTGAGTTAATTAGCTGATTAGAGTGTGGCACCAGGGGCCATCAATTTTGAACCTTTTCACAATATTCTGATTTTCTGATATGATGAATTTGAGATTTTCATTTGTTGTCATTTGTAATCATCAAAATTAAACAAAATAAACATCTGAAATATATGAGTTTGTATGTAATGTATGAATATAATATACAAGTTTCACTTTTTAAATGGAATTACTGAAATCAATCTACTTTTTCATGATATTCTAATTTTATGACCAGCACCTGTATATATTCAGTATATATTGTTCAGCCTTATTCATTTACACATAAGAAAAACCCTCAAAGATCTTTATCTTTGTCTTTTCAAACATTGCCAATTACACACTGCTACACTTTGGTACCATTTCTACAGTTTGATACTTATAGATACATCTAAGATGAAGTTAAAGAATAAAGTATTCAACAAACTTGGTGTTGGTTAGTGTTGTTTTCATCAACGATGACGAAATTGAAGAAAACGAAAGAAAACAATTTGCTCTTGTAAAGAAAACTTGCTTTTTAAAAGAAACATTTTTTTTAAACCACTGCTTTTTGAAGAAAAAACAAGATTGCTTTTTAAAATAAATCAACTTGCAAAGAAAACAACTGGTCCGTTTCACTAAGCAGGTTTACCCAAAACTCTTAAGTAGTATAAACCTGAAAACTGGGAAATTGTAACTTTTTAGTTTCACAAAGATAATTTCCTCAACCTCTGTTTCAGTCACCATAGTAACATTCTCACCAGAGCTAACCTGGTCGGTAGCAGGTTTTCATCTCCACTCTCCTTACAGCCAGTCACATTGTTTTAATTTACTGATTTAAGCAGATTTTTGTCGTAGTTTTGTGCATGTCCGTTTATTTTTTTAACTGATTTTATGTAAAGCACTTTGAATTGCCCTGTTGCTGAAATGTGCTATACAAATAAAGCTGCCTTGCCTTGCCTTCGACCAGGATCTTAAAGAATTATCAGCATTAAAGGAATAGTACACCCAAAACATGATTAGCCTTCATTTTCTTCTCACCCCCATGCTGAACAACACTCTGGAGTACTTTTTTGATATCTCAAATGCATCTGGAGATCTGGGAGGCTTCTTGCTGCCTGCTGACATTCAAATAATGGAGGTCTATGGCGCCCGAGGCAGAAAGGTCCATAAAAATCCACAGAAAACGTGTCAATATTCCTCCATACTGCTCGTCCAATGTATTCCAAGTGTCCTGAGTGGGTAGCATCCAGAATTTACTCGAAACGAAGTCATTTAGAATGTTTTTAGAGCATAAACAGTAGTGTATAGGATTTCCTGAAAGCGCGCACATGCGCGCTCACGACGCTACGGAAGCCGGCAGACCAAACCAGCGCATTCAGCTCGGCAAAGAACTCATGCTCTTCCTCAACACTGAAGTCCTCAGACATTTTTCTTTCGTTGTTTCTTTCTTTGCACAGGTAAACAGCACATTTCTTCTTCTACGCTTGCATTATCGGCAGAGCAGACGCTGAATGCGCACTTTCATCTGGTTTGGTCTGCCGGCTTCTGTAGCGTCGTGAACGCGCATGTGCGCGCTTTCAGGAAATCCTATACACTACTGTTTATGCTCTAAAAACATTCTAAATGACTTCGTTTCGAGTAAATTCTGGATGCTACCCACTCAGGACACTTGGAATACATTGGACGAGCAGTATGGAGGAATATTGACACGTTTTCTGTGGATTTTTATGGACCTTTCTGCCTCGGGCGCCATAGACCTCCATTATTTGAATGTCAGCAGACAGCAAGAAGCCTCCCAGATCTCCAGATGCATTTGAGATATCAAAAAAGTACTCCAGAGTGTTGTTCAGCATGGGGGTGAGTAGAAAATGAAGGCTAATCATGTTTTGGGTGTACTATTCCTTTAATTCACAGAGAATGAAAAATGTATAGGTAGGGGGTTCTACCACTCAGTTGACAGCACATGAGATTAATTTTTTTTGTTTGTTTATTATGAGCGAGATGCAGATCATTTTATTTTTATTTAGTAATTTACAGTACATGAATAACTACTGAAATTATTTTCAGATTACGCATAAATGGATTCATTAATTCCACGGGGGAGCAGGAATTACTTTAGGGTTAAGATTAGGATTCACTCAATGATAACCTAATGAGCCTACTGGCACAATCTGAAACGGTTCTATTGGACCGCTAGCCGCTTATAACGATCATTTATTGGGATTATAATATCCGAAGCCGGCTGCAAACAGCCACTTATACAGGTGCTGGTCATAAAATTAGAATATCATGAAAAAGTAGATTGATTTCAGTAATTCCATTTAAAAAGTGAAACTTGTATATTATATTCATACATTACATACAAACTCATATATTTCAGATGTTTATTTTGTTTAATTTTGATGATTACAAATGACAACAAATGAAAATCTCAAATTCATCATATCAGAAAATCAGAATATTGTGAAAAGGTTCAAAATTGATGGCCCCTGGTGCCACACTCTAATCAGCTAATTAACTCAAACCACCTGTAAAAGCCTTTAAATGGTCTTTCAGTCTAGTTCTATAGGCTACACAATCATGGGGAAGACTGCTGACTTGACAGTTGTCCAAAAGACGACCATCGACACCTTGCACAAGGAGGGCAAGACACAAAAGGTCATCGCTAAAGAGGCTGGCTGTTCACAGAGCTCAGTGTCCAAGCACATTAATAGAGAGGCGAAGGGAAGGAAAAGATGTGGTCGAAAAAAGTGTACAAGCAAGAGAGATAACCGCACCCTGGAGAGGATTGTGAAACAAAACCCATTCAAAAATGTGGGGGAGATTCACAAAGAGTGGACTGCAGCTGGAGTGAGTGCTTCAAGAACCACCACACACAGACGTATGAAAGACATGGGTTTCTGCTGTCGCATTCCTTGTGTCAAGCCACTCTTGAACCACAGACAGCGTCAGAAGCGTCTTGCCTGGGCTAAAGAGAAACAGGACTGGACTGCTGGTGAGTGGTCCAAAGTCATGTTCTCTGATGAAAGTAAATTTTGCATTTCCTTTGGAAATCAAGGTCCCAGAGTCTGGAGGAAAAGAAGAGAGGCACTTCATCCACGTTGCTTGAAGTCCAGTGTAAAGTTTCCACAGTCAGTGATGGTTTGGGGTGCCATGTCATCTGCTGGTGTTGGTCCATTGTGTTTTCTGAGGTCCAGGGTCAACGCAGCCACATACCAGAAAGTTTTAGAGCACTTCATGCTTCCTGCAGCTGACCAACTTTTTGGAGATGCAGATTTCATTTTCCAACAGGACTTGGCACCTGCACACAGTGCCAAAGCTACCAGTACCTGGTTGAAGGACCATGGTATCCCTGTTCTTAATTGGCCAGCAAACTCTCCTGACCTTAACCCCATAGAAAATCTATGGGGTATTGTGAAGAAGAAGATGCAATACACCAGACCCAACAATTCAGAAGAGCTAAAAGCCACTATTAGAGCAACCTGGGCTATCATAACACCTGAGCAGTGCCACAGACTGATCGACTCCATGCCACGCCGCATTGCCGCAGTAATACAGGCCAAAGGAGGCCCAACTAAATACTGAGTGCTGTACATGCTCATACTTTTCATGTTCATACTTTTCAGTTGGCCAACATTTCTATAAATCCTTTGTTTTTATTGGTCTTCAGTAATATTCTAATTTTCTGATATGATGAATTTGAGATTTTCATTTGTTGTCATTTGTAATCATCAAAATTAAACAAAATAAACATCTGAAATATATGAGTTTGTATGTAATGTATGAATATAATATACAAGTTTCACTTTTTAAATGGAATTACTGAAATCAATCTACTTTTTCATGATATTCTAATTTTATGACCAGCACCTGTATGTGTAAAAGAAGACTGAATCAACATGAGGAGGGACACATGAGATGATGCACAGGTTCTTACATCTTCTTTATAACTCGTTTGCAAAACAATTAATATATTCACTGATATGATCCCTTGCTTTAATCCCTGCAGAAAATAAAGCCTCAAAACGTGCTTTTATCAGGATACGGTGTTGAGTTGGCCATTAAAAGCACAGAATACAAAGCTGTGGATGACACCAAAGTTAAAGGTGAGTTAGTTGTTGATTGAACAGAGTGTGCGTGAACTTGCTGTGTCTGTGCTAATTTAGGATATATTTGTTTCTTTATAGATTCAAAGACGGTTATAAATGCTGAGGATGACAAGAATGAAGAAGTGCAAGGATTCTTTTTTGGCACATTAAAGTGGGTTGCCTTTTCTATTATAATAATATTAAATGCTAAATCTTGTTTATTCTGCTTTAATCCTATATTGATTCTGTCGGATATTTCATTTTCTTTAAACTAATGTTGCGATCAGAAATTTACACCCTCCATTTATTGCGATATACACTACCGTTCAAAAGTTTGGGGTCACATTGAACTGTCCTTATTTTTGAAGGAAAAGCACTGTACTTTTCAAGGAAGATAACTTTAAACTAGTCTTAACTTTAAAGAAATACACTCTATACATTGCTAATGTGGTAAATGACTATTCTAGCTGCAAATGTCTGGTTTTTGGTGTAATATCTACATAGGTGTATAGAGGCCCATTTCCAGCAACTATCAATCCAGTGTTCTAATTGCACAATGTGTTTGCTCATTGGCTCAGAAGGCTAATTGATGATTAGATAACCCTTGTGCAATCATGTTCATACATCTGAAAACAGTTTAGCTCGTTAAAGAAGCTACAAAACTGACCTTCCTTTGAGCAGATTGAGTTTCTGGAGCATCACATTTGTGGGGTTAATTAAACGCTCAAAATGGCCAGAAAAAGAGAACTTTCATCTTAAACTCTACAGTCTATTCTTGTTCTTAGAAATGAAGGCTATTCCATGCGGGAAATTGCTAAGAAATTAAAGATTTTCTACCACGGTGTGTCCTACTCCCTTCAGAGGACAGCACAAACAGGCTCTAACCAGAGTAGAAAAAGAAATGGGAGGCCGCGTTGCACAACTGAGCAGGAAGATAAGTACATTAGAGTCTTTGAGAAACAGACGCCTCACAGGTCCCCAACTGGCATCTTCATTAAATTGTACCCGCAAAACACCAGTGTCAACATCTACAGTGAAGAGGCGGCTGCGGGATTCTGGGCTACAGGGCAGAGTGGCAAAGAAAAAGCCATATCTGAGACTGGCCAATAAAAGAAAAAGATTAAGATGGGCAAAAGAACACAGACATTGGACAGAGGAAGACTGGAAAAAAGTGTTGTGGACGGATGAATCCAAGTTTGAGGTGTTTGGATCACAAAGAAGAACGTTTGGAGACGCAGAACAAATGAAAAGATGCTGTAAGAATGCCTGACGCCATCTGTTAAGCATGGTGGAGGTAATGTGATGATCTGGGGTTGCTTTGGTGCTGGTAAGGTGGGAGATTTGTACAGGGTAAAAGGGATTCTGAATAAGGAAGGCTATCACTCCATTTTGCAACGCCATGCCATACCCAGTGGACAGTGCTTGATTGGAGCCAATTTCATCCTACAACAGGACAATGACCCTAAACACACCTCCAAATTGTGCAAGAACTATTTAGAGCAGAAGCAGGCAGCTGGTATTCTATCGGTAATGGAGTGGCAAGTACAGTAACCAGATCTGAACCCCATTGAGCTGTTGTGGGAGCAGCTTGACCGTATGGTACGTAAGAAGTGCCCATCCAACCAATCCATCTTGTGGGAGCTGCTTCTAGAAGCGTGGAATGCAATTTCTCCGGATTACCTCAACAAGTTAACAGCTAGAATGCCAATGGTCTGCAATGCTGTAATTGCTGCAAATGGAGGATTCTTTGACGAAAGCAAAGTTTGATGTAAAAATAAATCTTATTTCAAATACAAATCATTATCATTCTTTATAGGTTTTATGTTTTCCAGTTTTTGTTAAAGCAATTGGAAATTCTGTAATGATCTCTTATTTGCCTTAGACATGAATTTCCAGCAAAGTCATGGTCCAAAGGACACCTTGAAATAAGCCGTGGTATGGCTGAAAAAAGGCTTAAAACATCCTGAGTGGTCTTCTTTTTTACCAGGTTTAAAACCGATTAAAATTCTTTATGGGATGAAAGTAATCTGATTGCATCAGGAGAGCCATAAACCTCACTGAACTAGAAGCATTTGAATATAAGAATGCTCCTCAAATCACTGAACGCCTTACTTAAGCAATCTACTTATGATCATCTTATAAAAACGTTTTCTACTGATGCGAAACTGAGCCAACTTTTGATTTCACAGTGATGATTTTTTTTAATTTTTCAAAATTTAATCCTATGTTATTAACGTCACTTCAGTGTCTTTTGATGTGAGGTGAATGTTTATTTTTGCAGCTGTTGTTTAAATAAGAGAAGTAAGTTTAGCTTAATTTCCTCTGCCCTGATTCTCAGAAAGTCTCATCCAGAGCTCCAGGAGCAACTTGTTGAATTTCGGAAGCATCTCCTGGAAAGTGCTAATGACCTGGCCCCTCTCAAAGTGTGGGAAATGCAAGGTGATAAACTGATATGTTATTATTGTAGACTATTAACACTTAAAGGTCATACAAATTCAAACAACCTTAAAGTATCATAAAGTAGTCTGAATTAGTATTGCTTAGTGACAGATTTCATCAAAACATACAAACACCAATTTTTCTGACCCAAACAGACCCTGATAAATCTTGTATATAAACATAGATTAATATATCTTCATATTTGATCCATCTTTGTTTATGTGTGAAAATTGGAAATTAAAACTCTTCCGATTTTATTCCTGGTGTTGCTGAAATAATATTTTCTATTATTACAGCTGTGATAAGCAATTTAATGTGTATTTGTGAGTTTAGTATAATGTCTTTTTCTTTTGTCATTTTATCCAGATTTAAGTTTCCAGGCCGCTGAGAAAATCATGTCTGTGCCGAAGTTTGATGCCTTAAAGGTCATGCGAGACCTCAGTCAAAACTTTCCAAGCAAGGCAAGGTAAAAAAAAATTGCTTTGTTTCTTTTCTTCATCTGTTTAAGGGACTGGGGCATTGGTGCCGTTCCAAAATCCATATCATCTCGTCGCCCTCTGTTTGCAAATCTAAGCACAATCAATGCTTGTTAAAGTGTACATGAAATATTTCAAGTATAGCCCCTTTTTATTTGGTCATCATGACTTTCAGTCTCCTGCTTGGGACATATAAATATACATTCTTCTCTTATACTGAGATATACTCAGCTTTTGTTGATGTATGCGTGTTTTGGCTCAGGCAACTTGTAAAAACAAAAGAAAGTGCTGAGTAAGGGTTGGGTGATTACAGGCAGTGGGCTTCAAAGGTACCAAGTAGAGGGCCTGCAGGCTTTTGGAGATTAAAACTGGCATTTTACAGCTGGCTGGGGATGTGTTAAAAGCTGATGGTGACTGTACATGTTTTACTGTTCCCACAGATCACTGACAAGAGTGGCCGTAAAACAGGAAATGAGAAAAGAAATTGAGGAGAACCAACAGGTGTGAAATCATAAGCAGTGTTTGTGCATGGGTGAAGGTGGTATCTTTGATAACATCTGCTCCTTGTATACAGTTCTGGTTTCTTCATTGAGCAAGCTTCTGATCTATAGTTGAACTTTTCTCTGCTATTGTCTTTATTGTCATTGGTTATACTTCTTCCTCTAGTTTTTATTTGTATTCTTACCCTTCTGCATGTTTCTTGTTATAAGATCAGACAATGGTGTCAATCACTTAAACTCCCTTCACACTGGTCTTAGACTGCACCACAATAGTGAAAATCCACCATTAAGTGGATGTTTTGTGCAGAGTCTGCGACAGGTCTTCTGAATGCATCCTTGGTGAGATCACCTTGATACTTATTACCATCCAGTGTCTCGTTCTAATGGTCTTTTTTCCTCAAGATTCGAAACTGATGGTGGAGGTAAAGAAACCTCCTGTGCCACAAAAGCAGCGGTTTAAATTTTTTTGGTCAGGACTGTGACAGCTGTGTTTCCGGGTCTTGCAGGAGACGATAGCATTTCTACGCCACTGTGAAGGGAGCCTAATTAAAAGGGTTTGGTCATTTGACTGACAAATTATCTTTATTTTCCAGCGTCTTGGTGAGGCAATGGGGATTCAGCCAGGAGACGGGGAGCTGTTTATAAACGGATTGCACATTGATCTGGACGTTCATAACCCTTTTAGGTAGAAACTTGTTGGACACAGTCAAACTCTACAACCTTGAACTATGTAAAAAAAACAACACAACAGCTAAAAATTTTTTGTATTACTTCCAGCCTTTTAGATATCCTCAGAGGAGAGGCAAAGGTCTTAGAGGGGCTTCATAACTTAGGCGTTAAGGGAGAGCATCAGGGCAAGCTGCTTAGGTTACCTGTGAACGCCGTGGATGACAGCTACGCCTTGGATATCCGACATCCAGCTATAATGGTGAGTCCTGTCCAATCTAAGAACTCCTCGGCCCATCAAATGTCTTGTCAGATCAACTCTGTGGGTGCTCTTTTTTTCCGTGGGTGTGAGTTGGATTTGTCATGAGAATACTTCAGCTCAAAGGCTGCCTGAGCTTTTTTTTTTACTAGAAACGAAACCAAGGAAACCTCTCAAAAATAAATTGCATTTTTTTTATTTGTTTCTTCTGTCTCCTATATACCATAGCAACTAGTGATTTGAAAGTAAAATAAAGCCTCTCCACGTTAATTTTATTTTTTGTTGGTTTGTGAGCTTGTGGTGTTTTCACTGAAATGCTGGACAGTGTTACGAGTTGGGGGTTTGGTATTTCAGAGGGATAAAGACTCAAAACTTATATTTTATAAGTAAGGGTTGCATCATTACCAAGGTTCTATATTGAAAGATATGTAATAAAATGCTACATTTTTGAATGATTTTTTGAATGTTAAATGTTTTGCCAAGATAGTCAGTTAATATGTCTCCGTCTTTAAGGGCAGGAAAATATACGGCCGAGTTATGGCCTTATGTAAAATTTGAAGCAATAGCTACAAATTTACCCAGCTAAAAAAAGTATTTTTTGTTTGTGGTAACTGGCAGTGAGACATTTATGTTCCTGTAGATTAACTTTTGTCCACTTTTCTTTGCAAAACTGTTTTAACTGAGCAATCAGGAGGTTTCAAAAATGGCCACTTTGGTTATGGCAAGGTTTAACCAGATTTATGTTTAAATTATTAAGTCACTGCAAAACCTACCTTTTTTTTTTACCATTCAGATGTATGCTTTGATTCACAGTCTTTCTTAAACCTATAAGTATTTTATTTCCTGTTGCATTCTGGACTAGAAAGCAAAATTCATTGTTCTGTTAATTATGAGGATTTCCCCAGGAGCAGCAAAACCAAGTTCTTTGTGCGAATTTTTAGTGTTTGTATACAAAACTGACTATTTTTTTATTTCACTAAATACTTCCACAGGAGTCATGATGAATCACAAACTGCCTTTAATTGAAGCAGTTGAAATCTGCAGTGCTTATTCTGTAGGAGTTGTCGATCATTACTTTCTGCAGTTTTCAAGGCTATTGACAAACAGAAGAAACAAAAAGTTTTCAATCACTTGTTTTAGAAAAATGAGCCCTTTTAGATCCATAATATTAATAATTTAGAGATTTAGACCTTTTCATATTAGTTCTTTTTATAAAACAAACCTTGCTCAGGACTGCTCAGCAACAGAAGGAAGGAAACCCTCCTTTTTTGCTCATTCTCTGTCCAACTCAAGGTCGTCCTCGTCATTCAGCCTTCGAGGAGACTTATGTAAACATCCAGACTTCCTTAATATCATTATCAACTAAATCAGAACCAACTCAGAACTAAAACACTCCAAGTGCATGTAAACAGCTACCGTGCAGTGACTCTCCCCAACTCTGCTGATGTGCGCTGTGATGCACAGCTGGTTATTAGACTGAATTCTTGTCTGTGATTGGACAGCAGAGTTTCTAGACGGACGTCCTCTACCTTAATGATACCAATCCTTTGAGAAAGAGCAACCAGTTTGCTCTTAAAAACAAATGATATAATTACTTTTGTTGCTGGTGAGAAGAAATTAAGCATATGCAGATGTGTCGTTGCGGACACATCCCTCATAAGATAGTTAAGCTTCACAGTTAATATGTTTAGTTCAAAGGCAAAGAAATGTATGATTTTGTTCATGTTCAACTCTACCTAAACGCTATCAATTGTACAGACTATTCAGGAAAAGTAGTTTTTGTTCCATTTGTTAGATGGTGAATTCAAGCTCAGATCCTACTTTCTAAATCTGTTCTTGGACAGTTTTAAGTTTTAGTTTTAGGGTTTGACTAATTTTTGACTGTTGTTGTTTGTTACTGACCTCCTTTTGCTATTAATGATACTTTTTTATTACTTGCTCAATGTTTGTATGGCTTAAGCTTTCAAGATAACCGTAAAATAGGATTATTATTAAGCTTAGACTACAAAATGTTTGAGTATCTGAAGTAATTTTGGCAAACTGTTAAGAGACAGCCATAATTTCTCATATTCCCCCCCTTTATTAACTCTACAGTCTTCTGTGGTATCAGATAAGACATTTTGTTGCCTCTGTTTTAGTATTTTATGCCGTCTCTGATGGTCAACCTCCCTCTTCCTCCAGTAATCACCCACTTAACCGAAACACCTTCTAATTTTCATGGGTGTCGGTATTTCTTGTGTTTAGCAGGATATATCAAGCTGAATTAGTTTCCTGCATTTTTGATTTTTCTTTGCAAACATCATCCCAGACATGTGGAAGGCTGCTTCTATTCTGCTCCTATTAAAATTGGTAATGCTGTGCTGCTCTGCTAATCAACGATAATCCTATTTCAAAGCTTTGTATTTTAAGTTTGTTTCATAAAAAAAAAAATCATTCTTAGCTTAGAAAATATTTGGAGACGGTTAATATTTCATCATTTCATTAATTAACAGGAGAGTCACAGCAGCTACAAAAGTTGTGAATTATATAATTGAACACCTTGTATACAAATCACTACTGTGCTGCACTTTTTATCGATCTATCTAAAGAGGTCGACACTGTTGTTCATATTATTCTTTGCCAAAAACTGTTACATATTGGGGGTGTTTATGATGATTTAACTGGAATTCCTGTAATCTAATTTTTGCTAAAATAAAGGAAATTTAGTTTTGTGACTGCAAATGAGAACATATTCCCCCATGAGCTAACCTTTTTTGTAGCATTGACCACATATCAGTTTGTCCAATATATTATTGTTACAGTGAATTAAATCAACAAATATTTAAATGTTTGTTATACATTTTCCATAACTTTTATCCTCCCGATTACTATTATCTAGCTAAATATTCAAGTATGGTGTAAAATAGTTGTGTGTGGGTAGGTAATCGACATAAATTGGACGGAGTTGCACCTTGTGGGTAGGGAATGGTGTATTATTTGGTTGAATGATGACCTGATCCAAAGCCTGCTTGAATACCCAATGATATTGGTTATCTATCTTCCAGTGGATGAATGATATTGAAAATGACCAGATGTACCGAAGCTGGCCAGCAAGTGTGCAGGAGCTCCTTAGAGCCACCTTTCCAGGCGTCATCCGACAGATCAGACGTAATTTCTTTAACCTGGTATGGATGAGTTGAAAACTGCCTGAATTTATTTATTTCTTGGAATATTTATTTTTATTATATAGCACTTAACTCCATTGTTTCTATCAATTTCTATGTTTTTGTAGGTCTTGTTTTTAGATCCACTACAGGAAGAAACTGTTGAGTTGGTGAAACTAGCCGAGCTTTTCTTCAAGCATAAAATCCCCCTGAGGTTAGAGGTGCTACTTCTCACAGACCTCTACATGTTTATGTGGCCTGCTCTTAGCATTTTATAATCTTTACTAGGTAGTGATTCTCATCTCACCTGCAAATTGAATACTTGTTTTGTCCCCTGTGCCTATAGAATTGGATTTGTGTTTGTTGTCAACACCAAAGATGAGATTGATGGCTTCTCAGACGCAGGAGTTGGATTTTACCGGCTACTGAATTACATCACAGACGAGTATGATTTATCCCAGGCTGTGATGTCTATAGTCTCAGTAAGTATATCAAACATATAAATCTCTTGTTTTAGCAAGTGTTTCCTGTCAGCTCATATCTTCTTGTTCCTGTGAGGATTTTGTGTTTTATTGTCCTTTCTCTTATCTTACACCTTTGAAGCATTTTTGGCTAGATAACTAATCCACATTTTACCTCAGCCATTAGCATTTTTAGGGAGTGTAAGAAAATATTAACAGTGGCAGATATTCAAGCACACCGATATTGAAGTCTGAGCTGCTTTACCGCCTTTTGCAGCTCTACAAGACAGTAAAAGCTGGGGAAACATTATCTACCGACACAATTTCTGCTTACCTGAAGAAAAAATACCCAAAAGCTGATGAAGAAAGGATTTTGGGAGTCGATTCAGAATATGACTATAAAAGAAAGGTAGGATACTAATTTTATTTGATAAAACAGTCATAGTTTCAATGCATATTAAATGAATTGCAAAAGTTGGGAATTCAGTCCATATTCTTTGCCCTCAGGAAGGAGCTCTTTTCTACAGGAAGAGTGGCCTAGGTGCCTTGCCTCTGGCTTTATTTAATGGGGTTCCTCTGAACCCAGATGAGATGGACCCAGAAGAGCTGGAGACCATAATCCTGCAGCGCATAATGGACACGACTGCTACCTTTCAGAGAGCCGCCTTTATGGTATGTTTCATTCTTCATACTCAGTATATAAAACCTTTTCATATGACGAGGTAGATCCTTTAGAGTAACGAGTAAACCCAGATAGAAAAATGTACATTTGTTTGTCTATTGAAATATCTTGACTTATTTAAAAACATCCTGTGTTTTAAGACCATTCAATGACTTATCTTGGCAATATTCAGACAGATAAACCTTTAAACTTCACCTCCACTGTTGTGAAAACTTCCATTGGTGTATTTAAATCTCCCCAGGGTCAGTTAACAGAGGGCTCCAATGTGGTGGACTACATAATGGATCAAGCGAATGTGGTTCCCAGGATGAACCCACTCATTTTGAGCAGTGACCGAAAATACCTGGACCTGACCGGGACACCAGGTAAACTGTCATGTAAAACAAACGTTGTTGTAACTGCTTTTTTTTTTCCAGTGAGTTTCTGTAGACATTGATAGCTGTATGTACTGACTCGCTATCTAGATTCCAATCATGTCATATTTTTTTTCTTCTACAGTTGTAGATGATTGGGAGGATACAACTATGTTTTCATACTTGGACTCTAAGGACAAAACAGCTGTGATGGCTAAAAGACTGAAGTATTTCACTAATAGTGGTAAGAAGTGGGATTATTTTTCTTTGCTATCACTTTTCTGGATTGACACCATCTCTTTTAGACGAATGTAGTTACCTTCAACTGTACCCAAAGTTTGCATTATACAAGCTAAGCATTCCAATGCAGAAGTGATTAAGCATCTGTACTAGGGATGTCCCCATCCAATATCAGCCAAATATTTAACATCTGAAGATAAGAGCGTGCAACTGAAAGCCATAATATAACCAGGTTGAATGAGAAACTCAGTTTCTATTTAGTTTATGTAACCTTTTGGTTAATAATAAAGTAGTTCTCATGCCCGTTGTTAGTAACTCTTGTTCTCTTTTTGAGTAACATCACTTCACTAAGCCTTTTCCACACTACAGATGAATAATAAATGTATGTATGATTCATGCTAATATAGTATTGGTTCAATGTTGATGTTGGTCAATAGTTAACGCTGCAAGATCTGCATCATATTGGAAATTAAAAGCTTGTATTAGGACATCCCTAATCTGTACCTTTCTGTTTGGATGAAACTAGTGCTTTTAGGGCCCTCTTAGATTGTTGCTATTATACTTGGAAAGAAATCCTTACATAGGCCTAGGACACTTTATGTCATAATGGTTTTCTTAGGTAATGCTACATAACGAAGAGCTGAAGTAGATGAACTTAGGTTAGTTAACTATCTACAAGACTGATATGGCAAATCTTTAAAAAAAAATGTACTTTGCTCTCAGGGTGTAGGAAAAACTGTTCTACTGAAATAGGAAACTTTCTCCTGCTGCAGAGTCACTACTGGCTCTTTTAAATGGCAGTCAGTCAGCTGCCTTAATTGGTCCTCAGAGCTGCTTCTGCTGTTCTGGCTTAGATTTTCGCTTCAGTGAGGGTGTGGAAGTTGATTGCCTTTCTAATTATGTGGCATGTACTTTCTGACTGCTCAGCTTGGGTCCACATACTGTACCTCTAACAGGTACAGTATGTTGACCACATACTGTACCACTAATAGGTGGCTCAGTAGTCAGAAATGGCTCAACTCTGTCCAGTTCTGGGCATTGCATCTCTGAAAATGAAACATGTAACTAGGTTTAACTTTAAATCTGTAATTCACACTAAAGATAAACTCATTGTTTATGTAAACATGGATGAGTTTCTCTGGGGCTTAAAAAAAAATTTCAGGCATTTATTTTAAAAAAAAGCATAGCCTCAAACTAAATGGTGTCTATGAGTAAAGCTGGTCATCATTATATGATGACTATATGACAAATATGATTATAAAATATGTAGCACTCTGATTACTTTAGACCCCACCTGAGTCTTGAAATTTAAAAAAGGAAATAAATAAAACTCAAGGCTGCTTCAAATGGAAATAGATATTACATTATCGTAGAATACTTTTGTACCATTTATATGAAACCATTAAGCCCACCAAATAGTCTGCTGTTTGGTTAGAGGTTGTTAAAGCATAGTTCTTAGGCTTCATGTGGGGCTAAGTATTTTAGGAATGATGATTTTATTTGATTCCTTTAATTCAGATAAGGATGGGATGACTGCTGTGACCATGTGGGTAGTCGCAGATTTTGAGAAGGTTTCAGGGCGAAAGCTGTTGCTTAATGCTTTAAAACATGTGGTGAGTATCATTCAGCCACAACACTTTGCATGCAAACTCGAAGACATGATGTGCCAGTTTAGATACAGACTATAATAGACATATTGGGTACATTAACATTTACCGTATTTTCACGACTATAAGGCGCACTTAAACGTCTTTTTTTTCCCTCAAAATGTGCGGTGCGCCCTTTGGTGCGGTGCGCCTTATGTGTGTTGTAACTGCGACTTTTGAGACCACCTCATTGAGGAGATGATGAAAGAGTGGCTGAATGTAAGAGACCAGGTGTTTTTTTTCCACTCATCACCATCGCTGTTAATCTGTAACTCCATGCGTGCCCATCTCACAGCTGATGTGAAAAACATGGGGAAACAAATTAACGCTGTGCTCGCTGTTCAACCGCTCAACATCGGTGTGAACCGGACCCAGCAGGTGCAGCAGAAGCAGCGAGTTTACATGCAAAGTCAATGGTTGACGCGCGTATAGGTGCAGCAAAAGGTCCCGCAGCGCGTTTTGAGCAGCAGGTGCAGCGCCTCGGGAGCGTTTAAGTATCTGACGCACCGCCAACGCGCTGCTGCTGCTCGAGATGGAAAAATTGAAGTTTTGCTGCTGGATGCGCCGCATCAACCAATCAGAGAAGCTGATCTGGGAGCTGACAGCGAGACAGACACAGCGCTCTGATGACATTAACGCAAATGAAAAAGGCTGGATGGATGAGGAGATGATGAAAGGCAGGTGTATGTGAGGAGACCAGGTGCTTTTTTCCACGCATCACCATCGCTGCGTGCCCATCTCACAGCCGATGTGAGAAAAAAAAAAGGTGAATCAAATGAACGCTGTGCTCGCCGTTATCCCGGGGGTCTGACAAAGGAATTTCAACCGCTCGACATCGGTGTGAAGCGGCCGTTCAGAGTAATGCTGTGAGCGGCGTGGGAGCGATAGATGACAGACGGAGACCACAGTTTCAGGATAAGTCGAAGGCAGCGCCGGGCAAGCTACGCCACCGTTAGCGGATGGATTGTAGATGCTTGGACTAACGTGTCTGCTGGCTCTGTTGTTCAAGCTTTCGCAAAAGCCGGCATTATTTCTGAGGAGCCGCGCTGCACGGAAAGTGACTCTGACAGCGAAGAAGGGGAAATTGGCATGTCTGATTTAGCGCAGCTGTTTAATTCAGAAACAGATGATGATGACTTTGATGGGTTTGATTAATACTTTGTAATAAATACATGAATAAAGCACAATCATACTCAGTTTTGCTCCCGCTCTATTTTTCTCCCTGAAAACTTAATTCAACAGCAGCCCCGGCGCGTCTCCTCCTCTTCACCGCGGCGGCTGGCAGGTGTTTTTTCATCTAAATAATCTAAATCTTGCAGCTATATTTGCTGTGATCAGTGGGAATAAAGTAGTTTTAATATGTTTTTAAGTGAGAAAGGCCACCTTAATCCAAACTTAATAATTGCAGTCAGTTCATCCAGATTATCTATTTCTGTCGGAGGCGCTCAGACCCCCACATACCAGCGGTGCACCGACAGTAGAAATCCCTTCTACAGCAGCCTCACCACAGCGGCTGGCAGGTGTTTTTCATCTAAATAATTTAAGCTGCAGGCACCAGGATACCGGCAATAAAAGCGAACATATTCCGTCGGCAGGTTTCAGGATTTTAAGTTAATTTAGGAGTAATCACAGCGCTATGTCATCTGCGATGTGTCTGTCTAATGGCCAGCTCGCAAGTTTGATTAATACTTTGTAATAAATACATGAATAAAGCACAGTCATACTCAGTTTTGGGCCCGCTGTATTTTTAAATACGCAGTAGAGCTATTTAAAGCTACAGTGTGTAATTTTCAGCGACATCTAGCGGTCAGACTACAGACCGCAGCAACATGAACATCTCCCCCCCACCGCTTCTCCCCCCCAACAGTACGGCGAGCGTTACGGGACAAAATTTCTTCTACGACGTCCACATCACCTACCCTCTCAAGTGATGAGGTTTGTTTACATAGATAATTTTACAGATAGTATTTCATTAGTCTGTGTAGGGTATAGATTTCATGTAGACTTAAGATAATAAATATACCCGTTATTTTTTCTACATCGTTGTGACGTCTTGGTGAGCTGCTTTGCATGGTGATATAAACAGACGAAGTAATGTAGTCATTAGTTTAACAGCGAGATTGTGTTCGCTGGAAGAATATATATCCCCCGTTTACAGAGTCCAAGTCATTTTGGTGGCACGGGGGTTACAACGCGAGGGAGAGGGAGAGGGAGAGGACGAGGGCGAAGGCAGGGAGGCCGTGCAGCTAGGGCCAGGCGAGAGAGGGGAGCCAGCGGGGTGAGAGCAGAGGAGGAAAGGCTTGAAGATCTCCAAAGGAGCCGGAGAGAAGTAACCGAGGTATATATCCAGAAAATTATTTTACAGAAAATTACTGAATCATTACCTGTGAAACGTCAGGGACGTTGCTGAATAAGTATACTGGAGAGTAACAGCATCATCACGCAGCATGTTATTGTTTTAGACAGGTCTGAGCATCCTGTACTCCAAAAACTGCAGTGATATTAGACAATTGTGTGTGTAGGATTAATTACCTGTCCAAGAGAAAACTGGCAACTTGAGCGTCACTTTGAAAACCTTTTTCCTCCATCAGTGACTTCCATCGTGTAAATGCCGTGCCAATGTTGATCCGTGTTTTTTGCCGTTTCTTGTCACGCTTGCGTTTATTCTCGTCGTGTTTCCGCTTCTTAGATGACGGGGGTTCGGTGTCCGCCGCTTTTCGTTGTGATACAGAGTAGGCATGATCCTCCATTCGTCTGATGTTTGGCCACACAGTGCCAAACAGTTTGCAAAGTCACTCACGCCTGCCGCCTTGTTCACCTTTCTTGTTACTGAGGCGCAGTATACCTGCTTCTTCTTCTTCTTTGGTTTCAGGCAGACTAAACGCTTCTCAGGCATAATACTGCCATCTACTGTTCAGTACCGTCTCAGTTAATCTCTCTCAACTTGCCGTAGTTATTTTTGAGCGTCATGGGAGATCTCGCAATCGCTAGTTTGTTGCCTCTGCGCTTGCCGTAGCTCAAAGATGTCAGCCTCCATGGCTGCGAGACCCGCTCCTATGTAATTATAAATAACGAATTCTAAGGCAACGCAAATATTATGGTTAAAAGGCTGAGCTCATAGGTGATGATAAATAACATAGTTATGTATAATATATTAAATTTCTGACTTTATATGCCTGTAATTATTACACACTGTAGCTTTAAAGGTAGTAGAGGACATGTACCTGTGTATAAAAAACGCGCCCTATAGTCCGGTGCGCCTTATGTGTGTGTTAAATACAGAAATGGGACACATAACTGAGACTGCGCCTTTTAGTACGGTGCGCCTTATGGTCGTGAAAATACGGTAATCCTGACAAAACATGAAAAGATCACTAAATAAAAAAATAACCTCCCTCTCTTGTTGGTGCTTTGTCAGTGATCTGTCTGTCTCTGGAGAGATGAGAATCTGTGAAATTAGTGTGAATTATATCACTGCTGTATACTTGTGTGTGTGTGTGTTTGTGCGTGCAGAAGTCCAGTCCAGGCCTGCGTGTAGGGGTGATAAATAACCCCAGTGGAAAGCTCAGCGAAGATAACACTGTGGTGTACAGAGCTGTCTGGGCCTCTCTCCTCACCCAGAAGAATAAGGCTGCATCAGAGTTTGCACAGAAACTCCTAAAAGAAGAGAGCAGCCAGCTCCTTCACCAGGAGACTAAGATCAAGGACTTGGTTATGCAGGTAAGGTTTAGATTTACCTATTGAACATTTAAGCTAGGTCCCTTGTATTCACTCTCCAAATAAAACTGGCAGTTGTAACAAGCAAAAGGCAAAAATGTTCCTACTGTTTTCGCTTAGTTTGTTTGTTGGGGTCTTGTTAAAGGTTTAATACTGATACCAAAAGACATAATTTGGCAGTATTATTAGTGAAAAGCTCTGAGATGGTTAAAATAAAATGTTTTAAGTTTGAAGCCAAAAGTTTGAATGAGTATATCAATGCAATTTTATGCACTCATTAATTAAAAATGATCATAATATATATATCGTGTTTCATGATTATAGCCCAAATATATTGTAACATTTGATTTTCTTCATATCCCCCAGCCCTACTGTGCACGATGTCGCTCCTCAGGTTGATGGTTAACACGATGCAGATACAATCACAAGCACAAACCAACAGCAGGTGTTGGGAGTTGACATTACTCAAGGGGTCTGATATGAGCCATTTCAAAAACTCTTTGTCAGCAACTCCCTTTAATTAGGATTTGACACATTTGCTGTATATTGGTTTTCCATCATGTTTGATTTGCCTCCTTACGGACAGTGAACATGTTTTCATAAATACCCCCAAAGGGAAATATTTTTTGTACATCTAGAAAACAATCAAGTTGCACAACACAAACACGCAGGACATATATTTTTTCTTGTAATGGATCCTGGTTATAAAATAAAAACCTATTTATTTGTTGCTACACTAAATCAGTAGAACTGAGGGGATAAAATCTGTTTGTCCTTCCTTTTCAAAACACTGACTGACCACAAGAATTTTATCTTACAAAAAAGCAGTTAGGTCAACATATTAGGAATAAAGGAATGGTCTTATATTTCAAGAAATACTGAAAAGAAACCGGTCTGCTCTTTCAAATCCTGTTTGGAGGGTTACTGCATATCACCTGCTAATGTGTTTACATCCAAGAGAGGAAAAAGAGATTTTATGAAGCAGTGCAGTGTTAGCTTAGCTTCAAAATAACATAACAGCCATTTTCTTGAATGCAGCAGCTGATGCTTTAGCAGGTATGGACCTTTACCTGCACCTTAAACACTCTACTTATCAGAGTTTTACATAACCCGGATCAAAATTGATAACCTTAATATATCTGTTAATACAGAAAATTCCAGATTCTCTAAAAGTTGCTGCAACAAATACCTTTGCATGTTTTAGTGCAGCTATTTCAGTTTTTGCGTAACCGCTGCTCTCAGAGTAGCATGGGTGAGATGTCTCACTATGGGGTACACCCCTTGCCGTATTCCTCAGAAGTACTTATCTCATTAAGCAAATCCTGATGAATGTGTACTTCTGAGACAACTGTTAAGGGCACTGAGATCCTATATCGGCGAATTCCTCTCCCTCCCCGTTTTGGAATCGGAAAATACTTGCCATAGAAGCCGCTATGACTTTGCTCAGGCCTAATTGCTTCTTTCCTCAGCAATGCAGAGATTTCCTCCTGCAGCGCAAGCAGATTCTCTCTTGGCCTGAGTGGGAATTATGCCAGAAGCGATTATAATTATTCCAGAATTAAGCGATGACGTATCCTTGGCGGAGAGTGACGCCCCTAAGGAGTCTCCCCTCATCCTCAAAAGATGGCACATGGGGCCCCCTGGCAGTAGGGCAGAGTTGCAACCGATTGACGGTACTGCGCAGGGAGATAACGTTTTTAGTCAAACCCAATCTGCTGTCTGCCAGGAGTGTTCATCCCCTCCTTCAGTGGATGTGATTTACCCATTTATTTTCTTTTTTAATATTTTCATCTGCTCCCGGATGGGGCTGGGCTTTTGGCCGACTGGGCAATTTTTGGAATGACTGCGTTGCTGCCACCTGATACTACCTGTCTTCCTGGGTAGAAGGAAGCGGAGCTTTTGCATGGAGGCTAAGGTGACAATTGAATTGAATGATTGTGTTTAACTGATTCAATTAATTAACATCCATACATCAACCCATATGTGCTAGAAAATTCTCCCCGTGCCTGAAGATGCCTTGCGGCACAATTGGCATGTCCAAAATGTCATCCCTATCACGGTCTGAGAGGTTTGTGAGGTTGAGCCACCTCGCTCTTTTCTGTAAATCCATTGTCAACATAGATTTTCCCGTGACCTGGACTTTGCAGCGTTGCACACGTGGCTAATGTCAGTTATCACAGGGTTTCTTCCAACAAGTCTGGGTCCGACTTGGTGGCTATGTTCTCACACAGCTCTGCTTGGTATGCAGAGAGCATAATGGACACTTTCAGAACTCTCACAGCAACTGCTGCTGCTTTTCTAAGCTCTCTCCATCAAAGTGGAATGGAAACTGTCTGCCTTGGATGGCAGTATTAGGTTCTTTCGAGGATGTTGCGGGCAGCTGTAGTGTCACCAATGTGGCCATGCGATTGATGCCCAGTTTTTCCATATCCTTGCAGTTAAGGAAAGAGGCTCCCTGAATCCGATTTTTCCCACTAAATGGGGGTTCTTCCAGGATACCGCTACCTTGTCAAAGAGCTCCTGGAAAACAGAAAGCAGCTGTTTGGCCACCTTAATGGTCTTGGGCAATTTCATCCCTTAGCAGCGTGATCTAGTGGTCTCTGCTGCAACTTAGGGCCAGGGGATATTGAGCCTGGATGCAGCACCTTTGCAAACTGTCTGCATGTCCATGCATGACAGTGTAAGCTGTAGCACCCCGCTCGCCTTCCCAGTGAGCCGATAGGGCAGCCGGCTTTGATCCCGTACCCACAAAGGCCAGCCTCAGAGCTGCTATCTCCTCTGGTGTTAGGGGAAGCAGGGTCCATTCTGGTAGCCATTTAGATAGCCTAACTTGGAGAATAAAAAGCTGAGCTGACTGGAGTGACTGCCCAAAACAGCTAGTATAAGCCAATGTGCTAATATGGGCAGTAATAGCTCCAGACTATGATGAAGACAGAAGTAGCAGCTAGTGCCTGACAACGGAGAGTTAGCTATAAAAAAATGTCACCGTCTGAGGACAGTTTAGCTAGTCTGGTGTGAGATAAGCCTCAAAGCGAGAAGAGATTTTTGAATTGCGCTGCTTCGTGGTGCAAGCTACTTATAGGATAAGTAATGCAGACGTCACCATTACCAGCCAATCAGGGTTGGCCTAATGAGATAAATGCTTCTGAGGAATACGGTATGGGGCGTATCCCATAGTGAGACAATGAAAAGAATGCTATGAATGAAAACCATGCACACACACCCACACATAAGGAAAAATTGCCAATAAACCTTACAGCCAAGTTTTTGGAGTGTGGGAGATAACCAGAGCACCCGGAGAGAACCAACAAACTTCATGCAGGAAGACTTTAGGCTGGGAATCGAACCCAATACCTTCTCGCTGACATGCAGCAGTATTACAAACTGTTCCACTTTGCAGTCCACAAGGAAGCTCCCTTTTGTTATAGTGGATAAAAACAAGCATTTTTTTCCACTAATTTTCTGACCTTGTAGTGTAATTGATTTGTAGAAATGATTAATAATTGGCCCCAAAAACACCCTGGTTACTGCAATTGAAATGTACAGTATAATTAGGGAGGCTTAAACTGCCCTAATTAATCTTTTCTAATTCTACTGTAACATAAAACAGATACTTCTTTTAATTAAGCACTCAATCTAAACTTTAATGCTGATGCTTTTTTTTCTGTTTAAGGTCAATCTTTAGCCTGTTAGATTTTTAGCTTTTGTTACCAGTTTGGTTTTACTTTCTTTTAAAGACTCTATGAGAGAAATGTTCGGTACAAAAAACGCATAAAAGTTTTTTCTTACTGACCCTTTCTCTTTGTAGTACTATGTTCTTTTTTTTTAAATCTTAGTATCTGAAATTATAATTATCTTTGATAATGCACACTGTCTTGTGATATTTAGCAGCTAAATCATCAAAGTCATCAATCATTAAATCATTAATCAACAAAGATATGATTGTATGCATTTGAGAATATGCAATCGATTTTACTTTGTTGTGTGTTTTATCATCAGTCTTGCAGGTGTTCAAAGGTAAAAACAGACAAACAAATGCAATGGTTGGGTAAAACCACATGCTAAGATTTGTCGGATTCAGCTTTTTTCTTCTTAAATTATGTTCAAAGTTTGAAAAATATATGATTGAAGAGCCAATCATTTCACCTAACATCAGCTGGCAGAATACCTTGAAGGCCTCTTCTGACACTCCACAGCCTTTAGATAGCTAGACAAGTGTCGTCAGTTCAACTTGAAGTGTCACAGGGCCATCAAAAGGCAGGCTCCACATGGTGCATCTATAATAAAAAGTGCTGGTGTATACATGGTGTCCAGGGGCTGATGAATAGCCAAGCTCCTTCTCAACCTTTTGTGAGCTACATATGTTCAGCCAAGCCTGACCATCACTCTGCTGTTATAAGCAGGCTACAACCAAATACTGCAGTGTGTAGGATCCACCCACACAGCAGTACACAGAGGCAAGTCCAATCAACAAATGCGTTGACACTGGAGCTTCCCCCTTTCCCGTCAGGAGCAAGTCATACAGCACATGCTTCAGCTGGGACCACTGTAGCAAACTTTCTTTCAATTACACAAGCCTTAAACAATAAGGAGAGAATGGGCTGAAAATAGCAATGGAAAGATGGGTAGGAAGCAGCTTTGTGACCTGAGACCTAAAGCCAAGGGATACAAGTTTATTATTGGCTGCCAGACAGACTTGCTGACTGAATTGCGCTGACATTATTGGTATTTCACCTGATCTCCGGAGGACAGAAATGTTGGAGAAACTAATAACCTGACTCTACAACCCACCCTCTACACTCCCACATTCAATTTATTATGTACAAATATGACTGAGGTTTAATTAAGAGTTTGTTCTATTAATTACAAATTGATTTATCTATTTTCTTTCTTTCATTTCTGACAGCCATGTTTAAAATGTTTTATTTTTTTGTCAGAGCCTGCTTGAAAATCCAGTAATTGAACAGATGCCGGTCATCAATAATGGATGAAATTATAATTATTTTTTTCCTCACATCTTACATTTATACCAATGCATCACTCAGAATGGTATTTTGTTGACAAGTTGGAATGGAAAAGAAATGTTCTAAAGCTACTCTATTGATTTTTTTCAGTGGCATCACATATATTCCTTTGCCTTGCAAATCTTTAGACATTCAAAGACTAAGCAGTCTATGTGTGATCTCAAACAAAGTTGTGTTATTCTTCTCCAGGGAATGGACCTAGATGCCTTTGAGAAGAAGTTCAACACACTTGAATTGGATTTTATCCGCAGTCAGCAGATGTTCTGTCAAGATGTCCTGAAGCTTCGTCCTGGACAGCGGGCAGTTATCAGCAATGGAAGGGTGAGCATTCCATGCTGTGGGAATAGTTAGAAATGTGAACATGTCTCTCTAAAACTGTCATAAATCGTATTACTTTATAACTCGTATAAAATAATAGTTGAACTGATTTTAATTACGGGTTTACTCAATAATGTGCCATTAATGAATATTTGCTTCACTTAAACATTATTATATTGTTAAACATTAAAATAGCTATTTGGACATTAAAACCGACAATCAGTGTCTTCCATAAAAAAAGGAAAATCTGCATTAAAACTTTCAAGGAAATAGAATTTATTTTTCTTTTTTTTCATTGCTTTGAGATAAATGGACTGATCTCATCAGATTGCACAAACCCTCCTACGAATGTTCCGTAAAAGTCTGTTTCAATCACTTAATAGCTTTCCATTTAGTCAATGTCAGATATGTTGATTATGATGTCAAGACAAATGTCTTTTGATATAAAATGTTTATATTGATAGAAAGTGTAATTACAGGGAGGGTATGGCGGAAATGAATGTTGATGATAATGTTATATTCAGGTAGAATTAAGGTAATTCTTTCAAAGTAGTAGTTTTGTGCTTTAAAGGAAAAATTGAAGTTCATTTATTCCAATATTTAATCTACTGTGGTAGATTTTTCTATATATACCTGTTGAACAGGTTGGGGGGATGGGGTGGGGAAATTGAGAGGGGTATGAAAACTTTTTTAATGAACCCAGAGAGGGATCCAGTGAGAAAAGTTTGGGAACTACTGTACTAACTTTTCCTTTAAGCTGAATTCTTGCAATACAATATTTATGTGTTCACCAGCCCAGAGGACCAAAGACCTGGCAAATTATATTGCAGTTATCATTATTTAAAGGTTTTGAATAGACTCACTCCAGCACCTCTGGGAGAGTTTTATAAGCTAAAATCCAACATAAATGGAAAAGTAACAGGAGTATCTACTGGAGGTGTCTGTGTAATACCCCACAGATGCACAACATTCAGCCAATAGGCATTCAATGCTGCGAAGCCTCTTCCCAGAGGGCAGCAGGGAGAACAGTCCAGGGTGGGGGTGTAAGGGGTCATTGATAATGTTACGGGTTTGGGACACGCAGCACTGGGATGAAATGTCTTTAATGGAGGGAGGAGAAGCCCCGATGATCCTCTCTGCTGTTCTCAATACAACAGCTGCCTAGACCACAGCCTAACTTAACATAGGCAGGACAGTACGGGGAATGCACAAGTCAGAGGTGGTATCATGTATGTTGGTTTTTGGGTTGTAATAGCAGCTATATCTCACAACCGTAAAACACAAAAGAAATTGGTATGATAGAAGCCGAAACTGAAAGGACAATCCAGCATCTAAATCCCAAAGCTTATGCTTTTGAGCCCATTTGCCATGTGAATCTGAATATCCGTGCTACCCAACGATCCGCCCTACATTGTGGCAATGCGCATGCGCAGACTCATAGGACGTCACAAGTTGCAGATAGATAACACTGTCTGGATGCACTATGATAGGAAGATCTGACACCCGTACAGTACATGTGTTTGGAACAGAATGGATTTACAATGCTACCTGGTTTTGATGGGATTTGGACACTTGGGTATCCAAATTTCTTCTGTGTTTTATGGTTGTGAGGTATTGCTGGTATTACCAATGTATTTAACTGACAGCTGCAGAACTAACCAACCCAGTGACATCGCTGCTTAGAATACTACAGCATGGGGGTGCCCCTGCCAGAAAAAATATATGCAATGCCAGGTTGTTGGGTATTTTTTCTCTCACATTTTTTATATAATTGTTGATGCTAAGATGCAATCATGTGAATTAAGTTAGTTTGGTTGACAGTTTAATTTCCACTTTAAATCAGAGCAAAAAAAAAAGTTTTGCAGGTGTCGGATCTGTTTTCTTCCCTCTCAAAAAACGTTTTAGCTTAGTTAGCCATCAGGTTTAAAGCTACAGTGTGTAATAATTACAGGGATATACAGTCAGAAATGTAATATATTATACATAACTATGTTATTTATCATCATCTACAAGCTCAGCCTCTTAACCTTAATATTTGCGTTGCCTTAGAATTCGTTATTTATAATTACATAGGAGCGGTTCTCGCAGCCATGGAGGCAGACATCTTTGCGCTACGGCAGCGCAGAGCCAACAAACTAGCGATTGCGAGATCGCCCATTACGCTCGAAAGTAACTACGGCAAGTTGTTTAAGTCTGCATGAAATCTATACCCTACACAGACTAATGAAATACTACCTGTAAAATTATCTATGTAAACAAACCTCATCACTTGAGAAGGTACAGTAGGTGATGCGGACGTCGTGGAAGACATTTTGTCCCGTAACGCTCGCCGTACTGTTGGGGGGGAGAAGCGGTGGGGGGGGGATGTTCATGTTGCTGCGGTCTGCAGTCTGGACGTTAGATGTCGCTGAAAATTACACACTGTAGCTTTAAAGGGGGAATAAGGAAGGAATAATTATTTCAGGTAGAAAGAAGAAAAATAGTAATCTGAAGAACTAAAGGTATATTTTTAGATGGAATATGATGTATCGTCATATGCCATTTTCCCGTGTTGCTCTCAAGACTCCTGTTTACAAGTTTTGCTGGCCACACATGCATGCACGCCGATATGAAAAGACCTTACCCCCTCCCTGCCTAATAAATGCTTCCAAAAAAAGGATTGCAATGAAGGGATCCAAGGGATTGAAATTTTTATTTGAAGATGATCATTGACCAAAATTTGAATTTTTGCATCATTAAGTTATTAGTTACTTTTTCACACGACATGTTTCTTCGAAAGGGGATGCTGTTTTGCTGTGCATGTGACAATGCAACCAACCTGGTCCTATGGTAAAAGTTATTACCCCTTAAGCCTAACAAAACCTCTTTGTCCCTTGGCAGCAACAACTGCCATCAAATGTTTGCAATAACCTACAGTGAGTCTTTTATGTCACTCTATATCATCTTGCAGCTCTGCAGAATTGTGAAAGGCTTTCGAGCATTAAAACAGCAATATTAGGCCAGGATTTTCTTTATATCATGGTACTGTAGTTTATGTGAAATGTATTCATATTGGAGCCGAAACAGTTAACATTTAAAATGTTTATATGTTCATTAACTTGGTTTATTTGATCGATTTAACTAGAAAAATAATTGACTGAATAGCAAAAAGAGGTAAGCTTTTGCAATAATGCACAACCAATTGGTCTCTATGGCTGTTTACTGTGTGCCATGTACATTTTTTTCTATTTTATGATTTCGAAAAAGGTCATTTAATGCAAGGAGTAAACAGGCTCTGGGTATATTTTACTAAACCATTTGACACATAGCAATATCAGTTATTATACTTTGCCTTTGGAAGATCTTCCCTGAAGGTACTTGGTGTCTTCTCTGGGTGCTGTCATATCGACGGATGTCTGTTTTTTAAAGGTCACAGGTGGCCTTTATTGTATTTTGCGTGTTTGTGTACAAAGCTGATGACTGATGTCTCAGCGGTAGCAGCACTGACAGCCAGGGATGAGGAGGCCAGCCTCTGAGGTGGCACCGGTAATTAATAAAACCTTACATTTCTCCATGGCTCTGGTGGGGCTGCTCCCAGATTGGAAAACTGTAAAAGAAGACAGCATTGTTGAATAACACAACTTTAAGGGAATAATACTCTGTCATCCCACATTACATGTGAAACCCCCTGGGAAAGCTTAAGGTGATGTATACTGAGATAAGAATTTGAAAAGTTATGTTCTGACTGCATTATTTTCTCTGTGTTAGATCCTCGGTCCGTTTGAAGAGCATGAAGAATTCACTGCAGAGGATTTTAACTTGCTTGAGAGGATTACACTGAGTGGTTCAGCAGAGAAAGTCAAAGCCAAAGTAAAACAGATGGGGATGAAACCAAAGCAGTATGTTTGTGTTCATTCCAGCCTAGCCATCTGAAAGAAAGTTTAACTGTTTCTTTCTCACATGTGTTGTTGATAGAAATTTGCTCACCATTTGCACTTCTTCACACCTACCCCTTGTATCTTTATTTGTACATTCTTTTTGAAATTCTCTGATCTATTTCTCTCAAATTATATGCTTTATGAGTAATGGACCTCTTCCTCTTTAGAGCTAGTGACTTGGTCATGAAAGTGGATGCCCTGCTCTCTGCAGTCCCTAAAGGAGAGGTTAGAAGAGATATCAGCTTTAAAGACACCCAAAGGTATGTTTTTTGATCATTGTTACTTTTCTGACATCTTCCCACAGTAACAAAAAGGAAACTTAAAATGTCCTTCTCAGTGTGCTCCATCTTTCACCACGTGAACATGAGGTGTTCTATGATGTCGTGGCCATCGTCGATCCCCTCACTAGAGAGGCGCAGAAGATTTCTTCACTCCTGATTGTAAGAAGTGCTTCAGTTTTGTTCCTTTTCATTCAGTGCCAAGACTTGTTCCCACATTAGAAGCAACAGGTGGGCCCAGAGTATGCAGGATGTAGATTGCAACACTGCACCGTGTGGCCACTGATCACCATAAGCTGATCAAACCAAGTTTCTGAAGTATAGAGCTGTTTTTGAAGTTTTAATGCTTTGCTGTTAAAACAGGTAGAGTTGTAGTTTTTAATCAGCAACTACATGAACAAAAACTAATTGGGCATTTAATCATTTTCTGACCCATTTTTCTTCTTCCTATAAATTATATTTTGGGTTTCAAAGCTTTTCTTTTTCAGATCATTTAGACTTTGTCGTATTGTTTGTATTTCTTTGTTGTCTTCATTTTAAATTAGAGGTGGACATAGATTATAGACACCACGATTTATGAGTAACTTACACTTAATGTATATCAACGATCAAATAACTTACCTGTAACTTATGGCCCACATATGAGCTTACACTGGCATACGTAGAGATATTTTGAGCATGCTTGCCAGCGTACTTCAGTGTGCTCATAACTTATAAAAAACATACCCTTAACTTCTCCAACTTCTTTTTTTATGTCAGGCATACGCTGTTTAAATCTTCAAGGTGACAGGGGCTTAGGGGATGCTTTGAATTTAGGTGGTACTTGAGACAGTAAAGTAATTCTGCATTGCACAAGTTTGAAAAAAGCTGTTGTATTGTAGAATTTTGCATTAGGAAGCTTCTTAAAAATACATTTCCCCTAAAGCAAACCCAGTGGCTTTATAGCTGCATTCATGTCAGCACATCATATCAATGTGGTAATTTCTCAGTAGGCCTACCCAGGTTGGAAGACTGATTTGTTCTCAACCCCAGATATACATCCATGCTAAAATATCAAGTTGAAAGTCATCATAGCCTTCTTAATATAGACCCAGAATAAAACAACGTTGGGAATAGAGTAATGGCAATATATACATATAGATTTTTATATATTTTTATATTAACGTAACACATAAACGTCGATAACGAGCCACCACTATTTTAAATATTTGGCTAATGAAAATGAGTATACCTGCAATGGGCCAAAAACATGAAGAGAATTTAAACTGAGAAGAAAGCTGTGGAAAAATATATTACCTTAAAGCTAGTGAATACTGTTGCTGCTAAACTTATCTACTGATCTTGGTTGATTTAAGTGCTTAAACACCTGCTATTACATGTATGTTTATTCAAATATGTTCACTTGTACAAATACTTTAGACTGCATCAAAATATCTTTTAATTTAATAGGAATCACACTTTTTAAGGTAGCCCTTGTGTGCGTGTGTGTTTTTTTAAGCTTAGATTAACCGTATTTAGAGACCAATTCCATTGATTTGGTTCTATTTTTTTTGTCTCTCTGCAGCACACTTAATTTGTTTTTTTTCTTATAATTTCTGACTAGGCCTCTGTTTCTGTTTGAATGCTGCAGGTGCTTAGTCAAGTGGTCAACATGAAACTGCAGGTGTTTATGAATTGCCGGGCCAAGTTGTCCGAGTTTCCCCTCAAGAGGTAAGCACCAGCTCCAGCTGTAATTAAATTTTCCTGTTTGGCTTGTTTGTGTATCCTCTTGTTGCTGCAGTCTTAGCATCTCAGCCGCACTTGATCCCTTTGTAAGAGTCTGCTACACAGATGCAATCTGCTTAATAACACCACCTTATTGCTTTGAGCCCCCATGTGCATCTCTGAGCAAATTTCTAACATTCACTGATGCAGTTCTAACCATGCAGGGGAGACAGTTAAAATAATATGAAAATAGAAAATTATACATAGACTTTTTTTTTAATCTCTGCATCAATGCTTAGACCCATGGGTGAATGTGTCTATTATGTGATATATATATATATTTTCTATAATAGGTGGAGTCATTTGTAGAGCCAGTCCACAGAAATCTCAAGGGGTATAACTGAATTCTCTTGCTAAGGTTTTATTGATGGAAACAAGTCTTCAACCCCAAACCATTCATTTCTCCACCATCCCTCCTCCATCAACTTCCTGTCCCCCTGAGCGAGAAATGGCCGTAATTGACACAGATTGCAACATGATACATTTGTGTGGGATAAATAAGCTGGGTGTCTCCAGTGGAGCAGCTGTGTAAACGCTGCATTTCTCCAACATTTCACAGTTCTCAAATTCCTTGAAACTTACCGTGAGTTTCTGCCTTACTGCCAAATTGCTTTGTGCACAATTAACTGTTGAAACTGTTAGCTCGTGGGAGGACTGACTTCTTTCCGTGGATAAGAGCCCTATCCATACTTTTTGTGTATACGATATCCTTTCACAGGCCATTGTGGCTGTTTTTTGTACCCATTTATTCTCATTTAATAAGGGCGTAATAACCAGGGCCCAATTACTATTCCGCTGCTTAGTTTTCATAGCCACAGGCTTAGAGGTATTACAGTCCACCTGTGGATATTCCAGCAGGAGTGCTTGAATTCTGTTTATGCATCAGTTGTTTAATTATCATGACTGTTGTACTTCTTTACCATTAAATCACAGCTAGTAAAATAAAAACTATGTCTCCTGTTGTGAGCTGGGTTTAAGCTTTTTGAACAGTAACTGTTTTCTCACCGCTGTTCAGTTCCACAGTGGTAACAATCGTTTCTTTGGGTCATCGGCATTATCATAGCTTGAGTTGTAAAGTACTTTGACAACATTCACTACTTAAACTGGAATGTAGAGAGGCACTGATCAGAATTTTGGGAGCCCATCCCCAAAACCAGTATCTGCTAATTGCTGGTCACGGCTTCAAATCCATAAATCCTTCAATGTTGTTGTCTCGTGTAGGTCTATATTGTGTTATTAGATATAAAAATTAGGAGATGAGAAATGATGATGAATTGAACACTACTCTAGTGACAACAGCGGAGATTAGCTTTTTTTTATTAAAGTGGAAGAGAAAATGGTGTTAACAGAGGATGAGGCGGGAATGCTCTTAAAGCTACAGTGTGTAATTTTCAGCGACATCTAACGTCCAGACTGCAGAACGCAGCAACATGAACATCTCCCCCCCAACAGTACGGCGAGCGTTACAGGACAAAATGTCTTCCACGACGTCCGCATCACCTACCTTCTCAAGTGATGAGGTTTGTTTACATAGATAATTTTACAGATAGTATTTTCAGGCCTAATACTGCCATCTATTGTTCAGTACCGTCTCAGTTCATCTCTCTCAACTTGCCGTAGTTACTTTCGAGCGTAATGGGCAATCTCGCAAACGCTAGTTTGTTGGCTCTGCGCTGCCGTAGCGCAAAGATGTCTGCCTCCATGGCTGCGAGACCAGCTCCTATGTAATTATAAATAACGAATTCTAAGGCAACGCAAATATTAAGGTTATGAGGCTGAGCTCGTAGATGATGATAAATAACATAATTATGTATAATATATTACATTTCTGACTGTATATCCCTGTAATTATTACACACTGTAGCTTTAAGAGGCTAATGGGTGGCTTTTAAAAAAAAGGCGTTTTAGTTTAGCTCTAGAAGGATTGTTTCTTTGTCCTACCTCCAGCGCAGAAACTGACCAGCTGCCTGTCAGGATCCTCCTTCCACCTCCAGCAGTTAGCCTTTAGAGGCTAGCCTCAGTTAGCTGTAGCCTCTCCCTGCACATTCTTCCTGATGGGCTTCTCAAAAGTACAGCTACTCTCGGCCAACAGTAGCCTCTCCCCCACCCTCAGCATTCTGTTTCCCCTAATGAACTTACGCAACCATTCGCCACGCTCCTTCGATTACATAGCCAGCCTCTCTCTGCCCTGATGCTGTCTGCCCAGTCAGCTCCTCTGATCTAATGCTCAGATGGGGGGCATGGCTGGCTGCCTCCTCCCGTTTATGTTTCTCTCACACCGATTCCCCATTGCTTCTTTTTGAGCTTAGAATGCTGTCTCCCCTTACCTCTTTCTGGGGGATTAATTCCCCCGTTTTAGGCACTGGAATGTTTCTGCTGGAGGTTTCTTCCTGTTAAAGGGGAGTTTTTCCTCTCCACTGTCGCTACAAGCATGCTTGGTGTGAGGGATTGCTTTCGAGTCAATGAATCGATACAGTTGGCTGGTTTTCCTTAGATAGAAAACTTTGAACCAATCTGACTTTATAGTCAGGTTGAATTGTCTTTTTAAAGGGCCTTGAGATGATATGTGGTGTGAATTAGCGCTATATAGATAAACTGAATTGAATTGAAGCGTAGGAGAAAGATAGGTGTCTGCTCAGGAAAAGGCTAATCAATAACACCACTGGTGCTTGACATTGGTCATCTGCATAATGACGTCAGTTTTCGGACCATGGGATCAACCATTGCAAGTCTTGTGTAATTTAAACAAATAAGACACTGTAGAACAGTGTTTTTCAAAACTGATCCTCAAGACACACTGTCTTGCTTTTACATGCCAGTCAAAAGTTCTTTGTTTTGTCTCATCTGACCAGAGCACCTTCTTCCACATGTTGTTGAGTTTTCTACATGCTTCTTGTAACTGTGTTCTAAAGATGGGACTTCGCATGGTTTCCTTTAAAAACGGGCTTAATTCTTAACACTTGACGCACGTTTTGTTAAGGGCTGGGGGGGGTTTCTGCCAACATATTGTCCAAGCTTGTCCAGTAAAGTGAAACGGTCATCTGTTGTTGTGTTTTTACTTGTGCTATACTCTTTGAGATGTTCAAAACATTGAATTAAAACTGTAGCACAACAGTGTGAGGTCTTTGATATATATTTTTTCCCTTCATAGTTTTTACAGATTTGTTTTGGAGCCCGACGTGGCTTTCTTAGCCAACGACACAGCGTCTCCAGGGCCATTCGCCCGCTTTGAGGATCTCCCGGAATCTCCCCTGCTTACCCTTAACATGATCACACCGGAGAGCTGGATGGTGCAAGCAAAGCACAGCCTCTATGATCTGGACAACATCCACTTGCAGGAGGTATGGAGATGCTTGGTCATCGCTGCCTTATCATTTTTGTCCTTGTGGGTAGATGCAAAATGCTTTTATTCTCCTCCCAGAGAGTTTTGTTGCTTTGTAATTTATTATTCTTTACAGGTTAATGGGGTTGTGGCAGCAGAATTTGAGCTGGAGCATCTCTTACTGGAGGGCCACTGCTTTGACCTGTCAACCGGTCAGCCACCACGCGGATTACAGTTTACCTTGGGCATGAGTCAGGACCCGCTCATGTATGACACCATTGTCATGGCTAATTTGGTCAGCATCTTTCTCGGTTTTCTCGCCATGTTTTTGGAAAGTTAAAATAGATATGATTCTTGTAATTTTGACCTATAACTTCATTGACTAATGTGGAAAAAACATTACAGGGATATTTCCAGCTGAAGGCTAATCCAGGAGCCTGGGTTCTGAGATTACGTCAAGGAAGATCAGAAGACATCTATCAGATTGTCACGTGAGTATCCCAATCTTTGATTTCAAACCAAATAAATGGGCAACAATTACTGTAAAGCAGATGTTTTCATGGCTCGCATCCAAGGATGTTTTTCAGCAGCCTTCTCTTTCCTACTGAAACATATCGCTATGGAAACATGGTGAGCCGCTGACACTGTAGCAACGCAATGGTTTGATGAGTGCAGGGAGTGCGTTTCGGCATAGAGGCGGGGAGAGATAGGTAGGTGGAAAGGGCTGCTATTACAGAGAAGACAGACTAGAGAGACGATGCAGCTGGTCACCTTTGTGTCTTCCCCCTCAGACAGTAGATCTATCTTTGTGAGGATGCAGCCGAGCAAGTTTCCAGCAAGTTTTTCAGTAAAAAGGATAATTTGTTTAAATAGAATTAGTCAAGTGGTAAGGTTTTTCCAACTACCAGTCTGAATATGTTTATTCACTTATCATTTGCATGAAAGTCAGCAATGCTGGGCTTCTAGTAATGCTTTTAAACTAATCTTCCTCGAGACCTAATTAATAAAACAATATACAGTGGATTTTGAAAATATGAAGCTTAAATTCAGGGCATATTTTTTTCTAATCATCACCGGTAAAATATACACAAACTGTATTAAATATATAAATACACCCCCTATAAAATTATGATACTCGACCTTCAACAATAAGGAAAACCAAAACTTTTTTTCTGAGTGGCTTGAAGAGTTTGGAGATTATTTTTCTATTGGAAAATCCAACTGTATCAAAGTTATGTTTGTCTAACCCAAGCTTCTACCTGTAATTACTAACACAAATGATGAAAATGTTCATAATGTTTGATAACCAACTAACGTCAAACACTCAAACTAATCATAAACATGGAGGATGCTGGAAGACCAGTAAGCATGCAGGAAATTAGATATAACCCAACAGAAAAAGCTAAAGGCTTCTGGAGAAAGTTTTAATAATGAGGTAAGTGATGTATTTGTGGGAGTCAATCTTAAGCTGCTTTCCCATTGAAAACCCGGGTTTTTCAAAACCGGGTTGACCCGCTAACAATCGGCTATTGGCTCTTTTCCCATTTGACCGAGAAGCCTATTCTGATCCCTTGATGGCAAGCTGCGTGGCCACTGTCTCCCACCACTAAGTGTCTGATGACAACATCGCGCTGGGTAAACGTTGATGATGTCGACAGTGCGACGGAAATCAGGGAAGTAAATAATGGAGAGCAACAGAGTGTAGTCAGTGCCCTCTATTGTTTCACTCCTTTATCGGTCTGAATCCTTCTCACCAGAGCTGCTTCATGTTTATCAAATGTAAACAGAGTCGTTTCAGCTTGTTAGATCAGAAGAGACTGGCACGGTGTGTTGACATCCGTATGTTGTGTTCAATGGTTTGACATAATTAAGCGGGTAGACCCGGGTCTGGTGTTCCCCCAGCATGCCGATCAGAGCCGAGACGATTTTAAAGCAGGTCGCTGGCTGAGACACTTGACCCGGGTAGACACGCGTTAGTGAGCTGTTCCCACTGCCTCTAAAAGCTGATTTCTCCCGGGTTTAAACCAGTCTTTCAGCCAGCGTAAAAAGGGGGATTTGTCTTTCAACCATTAAACACTACATAAGTTTGGAAGTGTCATAAAAATGTTAATGTGATGAATCTGTGAAATGTTTGCTATAATCAACATCTAAATGATGACACCTGACTGCTCTGGATCCTCTAACAGGATAATACTGCTTAACGTGAGCGTTATTTTAATAATGATTGGATCTATGGAAATAGACATTTTTCAATCAATGCAGTTGGAGCTGATCTCTATATCATGAAACGTTGATCATCCTTCAGTATGTGAACAAATACAAAACACTTGTATACCAAGAATATAACCAAGGACCATTTGGATGCAATATTGAGTCATGTAATACTGTTTGTATACAGTAGCAGCCATAAAAAATGGTCATTCTCAGTCAAAGGCAAGCCGAATGGCAGCCCACTCCCCTGAAACTCCTAGCAAAATCCCCTCTATAAACCCAACACATTTTTTTTAACTCTTACTCCATCCTTTCACTGAATTACAGGGTCTGACCAGGAGACGATGCTTCTCTTTAGAGCTTAATGACCACAAATCATGACAGAATATTTTAGTACAAAGGTTTATGTTTAAAAAGGAATTGTAGGGGACCAGCCAAGGGCCAATTAAGGAAGGAAGTGGGTGAATAGCTACTACTGTATATATGACATATTTGGCCTATAATGAGCTGTAACTACTTTTAATGGAAACAACTGGTGTAATTCGTAGCTGAGATACTGAAAGTTGTTGAGTGGATGGAAAAGTATCCTGGAAGTGATAGTTATTTGTTATTGACATCACAATCCTTTGCAAATTATTGTTATTAAATATCACGAAAATTGTTAAGCTTTCATTAATCATTTTGGTACCATGTTTAATCCACTTTAAAGAAATTTTTTTTTTTTTTTACTGGAGCATTGTTACTATAAGAAATGAATCAGAAAAAAATAATTCCTGACATTGATCTCTATGATGAGCTTATCTAAACTTCTGAGCCGTGCTATGTTTGAGTGGGCTCTGGCTGTTTGTCTTTACATCCACTGATATCATTCTCTTTGGCTAACTCCATGTAAGATTTAGGGCATATACAGCCCTCGGTTTCTCTGAAATCATATCAGACGACCAAGATTTATCCCCCAATCCTCCAGGTGAAGCTAAGAGGTGATGTCATTTTTCACCTTGGCAGGGTCATTATTCTTGTGGTTAGCGGCACTCTGCTCTGGTTAGGTAGCCGATCAGAGCCTATTGGGTGCGTCTGTGTTCCTGAGTCCCACAGTGTGCATTTTCCTCCTCCAGCCTGTGCTGCCACTGCGCCTTGCCTTGACAGCGATGAATGAGATGACCAACTCTCCCCCTCTCATTGCAGGGATACAGATTGATCTCTGGTGCTTTCTAACGGTAGCCCTGAAGGCTGATTTGCACTGGTGACAACAGAAAAGGGAAAACACAAGCAGCGCTTGAGCAAGTGGGAGGGGGTTTACCATACGTCTACAGTGCAGGGGGCATTTATCATAGTGATAAGGTTAGATTTTTTGCCTTTAGTAAGCATTTGGGGTTGTAATGGCTTACGGTGCATCATAGTCAACTGTTCATCTCAACCTCAGGTTTGTTCTGCAGTGTTTCACCATTAAACCCTGCTGATTCGGTCTGCCAAAATACATTGTCTACTAGGCAGATCAGTCCTAAAACAATTACAGTAAAAGGCTGCGTTACACAATCAATACTGTACAGACTTTCTCATTAAATCTACTAGTATATACAGCACTACTGGGAAGTAGTGATGGGCAAAATAATGGTGAGGTGAGTCCTAATGATGATGGAGGGTAATGAATATGGTCTGGTTTTTGACCCTGGCAGCTATCCCAGTATCCACTTTGAAGTGTGCGCTTTCACTGTTAGGACTCTGTCCATTAACAACTGTAGCTTGCTTTATAGTGAGAGCAGATATTGTGCTTCTCTTTCTTTCTCTGTGGCAATGGCTAAAGCAGCTAAAGCAAAGAATTTGAGATATTGTAAAGCAATAATATTTGAAGGCAAAATATCTTAGTTTGGAAAATGTTTGTATTGTTGCTGAAAGTAAAATGGCAAGCTTATTCTGATCATCGTATACACTGACTGGCAGAAGTTTTCACGCTCATTGAACTTTTCTGAATGTTACAAGAAACTTTGATGAAATTGGATTAGTGAAAGATCAACTTACATTTTTCTAATGTGGATTTTGAAGTATCTGGTGAAGATTCATCCCAAAAAAGTTAAAAATCAATCCACTCTACTTTTCAAAATTTGAAGACATTTCGCTTCCCTTCCAGGAAGCTTTTTCAATTCAAAATGTCAGAATTAGCATTGAGTTCGAGGCTTTATAGAGTGGACCAAGTCAACGCTTTGTTTTTGATTAGAAAACATGCAGATTGAACCGGAAAAATGGGTCCACTACTTAGGAATGGGGGTCTGCAATAAACAATACTGGTCTATGCCTCTGAAAGGGGATCATTAGGGGGAGTGGTTGGCCTGGCTGAAAGCAGAAATGTGTTGGACCCCTGTATGGGGTTGGAGGTTGAGACGATAGCGGGAAGGAATCAACTATATCGCTGCATTGTAGGTTTTTGAAAGCTGAAACCTGAGTCAACTACCTCTGTTTAAAGTTGTTTTTTCATTGTTAACATAAATGGCTTCCTTCTTGCCCCTTTAAAACCACCTATCTTCTTTGTCCAAAATGTGAACATTTTGGTCCTCAAAAAAATGTCCTTTGTCCATAAGTTGTAGATTAACAGCAGAGTCTTCTCCGGAGGAGGTCGCTCTTCTGTGTTGGGCCATGCGTCTATGGAGTGGTTGTTTGGTTTCTCCAATATAAAGATCGGAGCATTCCTCACTGCATTGAGCTGCATACACCACTCTGCTCATGTTTGGTGTGGGGCTTTTGTCTTTAGTATGCACTAGTCTCTGTGCAAGACATTAAATTCTGACAAATTAAAAAAAGCTTCCTGGATGGGAAGCTAAACATCTTCAAACTCGGAAACAAAGTCCAGTGGATTATTTTTTTTACTTTTTTTTGGAATTTTGAAGTATCGCATCAGAAAATTCTGATGGAAACGTCTAAATTTGAAAAGACTAAAGTAAATTTATTACGCTAAATGAGGTGGACTTTAGCAAAAGAGGATTCATGTGAAAATTGGAGAAGGAAACACTTTTTTTGAATCAGCTCTGATGCAGCTGTTTATGCTGTAGGGTCTTCCTGGATGTTTCTATTCTGTGTGTAGACATGGCCTGAAGCAACATCGACATTACTAGCTGAGATTTTAATGTGAGAACAACCTTTCCTGATTGTAATACATTCATCAAAACTTTCCTCCATTACTGATCTGTGGTCAGTGCTAGATTGCAGCCTCTACTTCCTGTTTATTACAGCCATGCCTGAAGATGTCTCTGGGCAACAACATATGAGGGCTTGGTTAATTAATTTCAAACTAAATGGAAACACCACAAATTTACATTTTTTCACATTAGTTTTTTTTTTTTTTTTTTTTACTTTTAAAGGTTCGCTTAAAATTTGCACTTCAGTTGAATGGGAAGAAGGCTAGTGAAGTGTAAGTCTGACTGTTGAGTAAATGTATTTTTTCCGCTTTAACAAGTTGATATAGCCTCTTCTTTCATAGTGGTTTTCTTTTTCCTTCGTCTTCTGACAAAGGTTTCCCATTTCTATTTCTTTTGCTGGCTCTGCCATGTCATAAACCTTCTGTATTTACCCAATGAATAGTGCAGTGCGAGGCTTGTGGCTATTGATGCTGATGGCCTTATATTGAGCTGCCATGAAGCTAGTCTTACCGAGAGAGGGGTGATAGACTACTCAGTTGTCTCACAAACACTTGGATCCCATCACAGGGACTTAGAAGAAGACATAGTAAGATAAAACTGTTTCTTAGTCCTTCTTTAAAAACTTGTAAAGGCAATAAATAATAAAATATACATTTGAAATATTTCTTTAAAGATGAAACTCTGTAAAGCATTCCGGTATTTTTTTTTAGGAACCCCCCCATCAGTTAGCCTTATTTTCATACCATTAAATAGAACGAAGTGTGATCAATAATTGCCTTGAGAATTCAGCTAATTAGTAAATAGGGTATCCACCTGTCTTGGGTTTTGTCTCTCTGTTAATCTACCTGTTCTGTAAGGGCCTCTGAGGTTTGCTAGAAAACATTTGGGAATAACCAACATCATAAATACCAAGCAACATAACCGATAAGTCAGGGAGAAGTTGGGGAAGTTAGAAGCAGGCTGTGTTCAACCAATCATCCAAATGTTGAAAGAGAGTATCAGAATTGCAAACGTAAAAGAGCTATGTCCTCCACTTAATCAAAAACGTGACGAAAAGATTGCATTATTAGAGAGATAAGAAGACATGAGGGCCATGCCAACCGCAAGGGTTAACCCTTAACCTGTAGATATCAACTGCTAGGTAGGAGAACATTGTAATAGGGTAGATATGTGTTTTGGACTCCATAAAACTGACCTTTTGAAAATGATGGACAAAAATAACTTGAGAAGCCCAGTTTAAGTTAGCAGCAAGATGTGTCGGAAACATTGGACAACATATGGAAAGAGGAGGTTTGGTGAGATGAGATGTGTGGTGGAAATCCAACACTGCATCCTCTTGAACTCCATGTCCCCATGGTGAAAAACATGGCGGTGTCAGCACCGTCCCATGTAGCAACCCTAAACCTGCAGCCTAGGCTGATGCCAAAAGTGCACACGTGTAATGAATACTCATACGAGCAGTTTTATTTAGAACACTCTCACATAAACCACTCCTAACGAGAATTTGAATGTTTTATGCTTGCAGATTCAATACCACGAGCCCCCCATCACAAGCATGAGTGCATGCTCCTTCTCCTTTCGATCTGTTTGATACTTTGATGATGAAACCAACCTGCAAAAGTAAATGTAATGGATTGGCTACTTTTGAAGAAGTCCCGCTCCTTGAGACAGTGCTGTTGTTTTCCTAGTGGTTGCTAGTAAGGTTACCAAGGCATCTTTAGGCTAATCTCTATTCTCTTAAAAAGAATAAAAATGGTCAAAGGAAGTCATCATTTAATAACTTAAACAAAGTCGTCAATATGTCCTGACAGGGGTAGCTAATAGCTACTAGTCAGAAAACAGCACTACCTTAAGAGGCAGGATTTCCTGAAAAGTAGCCAATAAAAGGTAGGTTACATTATCAAGTTGGTTTTTATTCTTAAAGTGACAAACGTTGACATGAGCTCACAGATGCGGGTTCACACGGGAATCCTCGTGCATAAACAGCAGCCACTAGTGCAGAACAGGAGCTTAGTATGTGTGTGTGATACATTGGAGAGGTTATTGTACATGGAGAGTAGTTTATGTGTGTGTTTAAAGTACTCCTATGAGTATTTCCTACATTTATGGACCTTTGGCTGAATTATGAGTTCCTAATTTAGCTCAAAGCATAACAGCATATTAGCATGACATAAAGTCCTAACAAAATGTAAATCTAGATGTGGAAAAAGAAAATAAATGTTCAAAGCCAACCTTTATTTAAGTTCAAGTGAGTTTGATTTATTTTTTAAAGAAAGATGGGGAAAAAAAACATCCGATTTGCCTTTACCATTGTTCAGTACTTTGAGTTGATCTTTTCTCAAAAGGCAATAAAATAAACTGATATTTGTGTTTGCAGTGATTCAGAATCTGCTCAAGTATGATTATATTTGCGGTCCATTGCAGAAATGTTGCTTCTTTTGGTTATTCATAGCAGCATTGAAATTGTATAGCATGCTATTAATCAAAGTCCTGATTAATAAGCTGTGGCAACTTTGGATTCTTTCTTTATATTTTATAAAGTGGGTAATTTGTCATTTTCACTAAATAACCAAGTGACTGGTACTGGTTTTCCCGTATTTCTCTCGTAGGCCGCAGATGCACTTTTTTCAGTTGATCTATTTTAGCTTGGATTACAAATATATACAAATATGTGTGGTTAATTTTTTTTTCTCTCTTTCCAGACATGACGGAACTGATTCCCCACCTGACGCTGAGGATGTTATAGTTGTGTTAAACAGTTTCCACAGTAAGATCATCAAAGTTAGGGTGAGAACATTTCTAAGATACATACTATATTTAGTTTCTCTACCTTGCTGTTGTTCACAAAATGTGTGTGTTGGAGCTTTTCTAGTCTATTCTTGATGATCTAAACATAATTGTTAAACATTTACTTAAAGGTCCAAAAAAAAGCAGAAAAGATTAATGAAGACCTTTTGAGTGAAACCAGTGAAAGCAAAGGAATATGGGACTCCATAGTAAGGTATGTTTGAACTCATCTTAAAAATGATGAACTCCAGTTACTGTAGTTTGATGGATAGTTTGCTCATAGAGCTTTGTTTGTCAATTATACAACATGGTTATAGGAGATATTTCCCCTCCCCTGGATCAAGACTGCAATATTATGCTGTAAGATCTAGTCTTGCAAAAAATATGTGCTTCTGTAGGTATGTGTGTGCATTTGCGTGTGTCCCCAGCAACTCCTAACTGTGTGATCCTGTTTCCTCATTAAATGCTTGCTGTGTGAAGTGTTTGGAGCACTTTTGAAAAAAGGTAGGCAGTCTTGCTGAAGCCCCTTTAACACATAAACCTTTGTTAAACTCATTAACACGTCATGTTTATGTGTTGCATTTATTTTTTATGTGCAGCTCCACTAATCATTGTCTGGAGTTATGTTAGGTCAGAAGTCAGATCTATATTTTACCCGACAGTTTATCAATACTGTAGTCTGCTTGAAACTGCAGATGTTTTCAGCAAAGCTATGGATATTTGTGGGTATGTGTTGATTTCAGTAGCAAGAAGGCCTAATTTTAAGAAGGAGCATATTTGGTTAGTTTGTTTTTGCTAATTAGACTAAAATAATTGGAGATTCAGAATTTAATGAAATAAAAGATTAATTTAAGTTTAAGCTTTTAAGTTTTCTGTTAATCAAGTTTATGCAAGAATTAAACTGTTGATACCAATTTTTACATTGTCTTTTAGAGCTACAAGCTAGAACATTGCAATACTATTTTCTGCTGTACCTGTCATAAATGGTCTATTTTTATTTAGGTGATGTTGCATCATGTGTGAGGGAAAGGGGGAAAAAAGCAGGGTTTTGATATCCCTGTAAAACAAAGTCAAGTAACTCTGCCCTGTTGTCAGCATTTACAAATCAAGCGTTTTCTATTGCCTTATGACGACAGATGTTGAAAAGGATGAAACCAGTGTTGCTTAATATATCGGCATTTATGTCAATAGGGTAATACTGGTCATTTTAAAGCATATCAGAGTAAAATAGTAGTCATGTCTCCTTGTAAAACAGTAAAATTTAATGCCTGTTGTGTAACACCCGTTGGCTCTGGTGCATTCACTGACCAGATTCAACTTGGATTTTAGAGTTTCCAACTGGCTAGTCACTGGACAGGGCTAGTAAACCTGAGAGTTAACTGATTCAGGGCAGGAATACATCAGGGAAAGGGTATGGCTATGTTGCAGCTCATCATACGTCTACTGACAGCACCTGAAGGGCTTTCTGGTGCTTCTTAAGCTGCAAACAGCATACCGAAAAATTCCCTAGTCAAGATTGACTTTTGTTCCCATTTTTTTTTTTTTTACATTGTGAAGCTCTAGTTGGAACCGTCTTTTGGTCAAATACTGCATAATGTAAATTGTTTAATGTATCAAACTGGTTTTATGATCAAGATCTTAAAACTAGGAGGATACAAATTGATATTTAATTAACTGAATTTGGGGAATCATTTTGTTCAACTAGCTCCACGGTTAACTTCACTTTAACAAGAATGTCAGACTAATTTCCTATACACTGGTTGATATCACATAATATTAAAAATATCATTGATATAAAATGATATCTTAATAAGTTCTTCTTAAAAGAAGCTATTGCATATATCAGGATTATTAATGTAAGTTTCTTCATTTGTTTTCTTTCGGAATTTGTTCAGGTTTTTTTTCAAACTGAAAGGAAGCATTACTTTAATGCCTTTTGTATTCAGAGAAACTGTACTGGTTTCTGGTTTTTATGTTTTCTGCTGTAAAACCCCAAATTTAGGACAACTTCACAAAGCATAGAGAGCGTCAGCTACTCTGTTACCTGAGGAAACCTAAATGGTTTGAGAGGAAAGGTTCTCGTAAATAAATATTTGTAAATTAAAAATTTGTAAAAGAAACAACTGAAACTTTGGTCCAGCGTCTTAGATGAGATAGTTGCTGCTTCCTCAAAGCAAGTCCAGCTACTTTAAAGGTATGACCCACAGGGGAAAGGTTTTTATACATTTTAAACTTCTCCCTATTATTGCCACAACTTCAATAAGAATTTTATTTGACAGACCTACACAGAGTTGATATTTTTAAAAGGAATGCAAAAGGAACACCACTTTTTATTTTTATTATTAAAATAAACAATAAAGCTGTATTTGCTTAAGTATTTACTTCAGCTGTGTGGCAATATACCCTTAACACCTTCAGCTAAAAATGAACTAAAGGCTACTTTCTAAATCCCTAGCAGTTTCAGTTTTTCTGTGTTGATGTTTGCCACAGCATGAAGTTGCCACCTCCAAGTTCCACTATAGGGATCATTGTTTCCCATGTCAAATAGGGTTTGGCATGGAGGCCAAAAAGTTCAATCTTGGTCTCTTCTCCTTAAAAAAAAGTTCCCATTGTTTTCACGATGTAGCCACCCAAAAATCATCAACTTCTGGCCAGGGTCCCCCTCTATTAACCCTATTAACTGCTGATTATAAGAACAGAACAAACAAAATACCTGGCTCATCAGTCTATGTTAACTGCTAAATTTTTCTTGGAATTGTATACTTTCCATTTTCAAATTATGGATTAAACAATGGTTAGCAAAAAGGTCGAAAGCTTGGGCTATTATATCAAATTGGTCCTTTAAACTTCTCTATATCTTAATCTCTGACCTGTCTGTGGTGTCCATCGGTTTCAGTCTTAGTCTCTGATGGGCTGTAACAAACCTTCCCAGAAAAGATGTATTAATACTGAGACTAATTCACACAAAGATGGACTCTAAGACAATGTGATACATGGGATTTTTTGAGGGGTTGTAAAATGAAGTTGGACTGAATACAAATGAACAAGACACTTTTCATACTTTCATTCCTAAAAAAAAAAGCTTGAAAACCATGTATTGTTTTCATTTAACATCACTATTATTATTTTTGGTCTTTTAGGCCTGCATGCTATCAGGAAAATATGTAATTTGGACACTACCATTGAGAGCTGCTGTGCTGAATTATTTTTATTATAAACTTTCATATGTCCTGAATCTTTTCTTTCTTTACCATGGCACAATGTCCCCACCACTTTCTATGAGATAACATCTAGTCTACTAGACGCATGCATCAGGTGTGAGCATCAAGGGCACCGAACCGATCATTAGTGCTCCCATAGAAAAATATGTTTGGCTATACTGGAATTACAGTGTCAAAGCAAATATTATATTTAAGCAGTCCAATGCAATTACAATACTGCACTCACAGATATTGCAATAGCAAGTGCAATCTGTTCTGTTGTGCATCTTTTTGTTCCTTTACATTTTCCTTGCCTGTTTGCTTTGCCACCAACACACCTGAATTTTGTACACTTTAGGATGAAAAAATGCATTTCTATTTTATTATATTCCATCTTATGAAAGCGCATAAAACACATTGACCATTTGTTGTTACATCTTGCCTAAATATAAAATATTTCAATGGGTATAAATTATTTTTGCATGACTCTAAATGTATTATCTAAGCATTATGTTTATCCATGCCGAGTATGAGCAAAACCTTTTCTATAAAACACAGCCTTTCATTGTGCTTATAGCATTTTCTATTTAATGAAGTTTGAGGGGATTCCAGTCATAAGATAAAGGTTTATTGCAGAGAATCTTGTCAAAACTTTGCTGTGAGTAATTATAGTTTCACAGTAAATATAAAAAGGATGAATACATATTATGGATTGATTATGTTGATTCCAGCTGCGGTTTTCTACCGTGGATTTATTCAGAGCTCAGTGGTCCAGATTATCTCCAGTATTCAGCCAAACGGGCTCTCACCTGACCCTCTAAATCTTCTTATCTTTGGAAACCCATTGTTTGGCTGAAGCCCCTTCATAATGGTTGGCTTTCTCATCTTACGCCATTTACATCGCAAGACCCCACTGGTGCCTGGTGGCTTAGCCACCAGCTCAGCTGAAGAGAAAGTTTCCTCTATAGAGAAGAGAAAGTATGTTTCTGTTGAGAAATATTCAATATTAAAAAAATGCCTTCATTGTCGTTCTCCGTTATGCAGTTTTATGTAGAATGAAGTTTCCTAATGTAAATGTTAGGAAGCGGGTTTTAGAGGACACTGCTTCCCCTCCATTCACTCTCCCTGGTGTCTTCTTGGAGCCTCTGGGCTGAAGCCGTGGTTGTGATTGAGTGTGGGAGAGACACCCCTTCCCTCATCAGCAGTCTGTTACAGACAAGGACACTCGGCCTGACTGCAGACACATCTAGCCTCCAGCACAAGTCCTGATTTCTGTCCGCTAAATGTGCCTTGAATCATGAGTGGTTGCTCTTTAAGGACACAGTAATGTGTTCATGAGTTAGAGAGTGTCCTTTAGATTTTAGTTCAGTCTGTTGTTATCTCACATAGCGCTTTTTAGTCTATTTTTACGACTTAATAGTAATCTGCATACTCATTTAGCTCCCAACAGCTGCAAGTTTTTTTTGGTTGTTTTTTTTTTCTACCCATTTTCTATCAAAAAAAAAGTCTTGGTTGTTCTTTGCACACTTGTATGAAATAGTGCTTCTAGGCAGCCTTTCCCCTTTTATTTTTATGCATTTAATTATTGAGAGCACATTGATATTACTCCATAAAATTGTTCTATTCCAGTCTATCTTCACATTTAAAATTTTGCAAGCAGCAAATTTTTGCCTAATATGTGACTTAAACCATCAATTATAAAATTTGCTGATACATCAGCTAGGCAATTAACTGACTGCTTGTTCACAGTGCTGGGCTAGTGTACACTTTCTGTGCCTTTTTACCGCTTTTTTTTTTTTCTAACCACACCGTATTTTTTTTTTCCTAAATCCTCAGCAACATCAGGTTATCAGTCTAAGGGCCAGATTTATCAAGATCCAATTTTGCGTGCAGTAATTTGCTCTCGCAAACTGGAATTTTGCGCGAGGGGCTGAACCATGGTTTGCGGGTGATTTAACAAGAGTGATTGCGTAACTGGTGGCAGGTGCAAAACTGTTGGAGACGCCCTATTTAAATGATGGTTTTGCGCGTTTTGTGGTTTGCGGCAAAGTAGTTTGTAGTTTGTACAAACTAGTGCATTAAGAAATTTTAATCTTACAGTGACACCCCCACCCAATCCCCCCCCCCCCCCCCCCCCCCCCCCAAAAAAAAAAAAAAAAAAAAATATATATATATATATAGCCCTGCGATGGACTGGTGACCTGTCCAGGGTGTACCCCGCCTCTCACCCATTGACTGCTGGAGATAGGCACCAGCACCCCTCGCGACCCCACTCGGGACAAGCGTGTAAAGAAAATGGATGGATGGATGGATATATATATATATAAACTTTGGCAACCCTTATTCCCTAAGGTGGTATGTGGCTGAATTTCTACTTCACTGCAGTAAAAAAAACAAAGAAACAGGTGTTTTGTATTGGCCTGTAGAAAAATGCACATACCAAATGGCTCACAAGAAGTCACTGTGGATAAGATGACTGCGTGCACTTCTGAAAAACGAGATTGGGAGATCCCAGATGCAAAAAAGTGCAATGTTGCAAGGAGTTTTGTGATATCTGGTATTGCGTTGGTCCTCCTTGTGGCTGGCTCCAAATCCATTCTGAGTTCCCCCAACAGCTCCAAAATGGCAATGCTGGATAAACGATATGTTTTGATCATCGTTTCCTCGTTCATTCCAAAAATATTCACACGGAGTGAAAAAATGCGTTCTCTGCGTCTCCTTTCTTCATTTCGATGTCTCCTTCTTGCGACAATAACCGCTGCCATGTGTGCGCAATTACGCATACAGACCATTTGCACCTTCTTTTGAAACGTGTTAAATATAGAGTCAGATACCGTTAGCAAAATTGCTTTCAGGTTTAATAAATCACTTTGCGAGTGCTAAATGAATATATTTACAGGTTCTCCTCCCACAAGACGCACTTTTGCGTGTAAACGCCCCATGTTGCATATTCATTGCAGAAAAAGTACTAAACGGATAAGAGCACGTTTTAAAGACCAAATCCTTTTAGCACGCTGTTGATAGATCAGTTTGTACATTTTTTAGCGTGCGCAGTGAAATAGCTCACGTTTTTATACACGCAAACCTTTGATAGATCCGGCCCTAATTCAGCCAAAATGATTTCCTAAAATTTTCCTGCAGGCAAAGAATTGAGATCATTTCTTCTAACAGTACAGACTTTTTAAAATAAAAGCGGCAACAACTCATTAGATCTTATTATAAAGCTTAGTTTTTACATTAGTTTCAATTATAAAACTATCACTGCCAAATAAATAAAAGAGAAAATATCTCTTCAAATCAATTGTAGCACGTCCTTCCAAGATGTAGTTCTGAAATATACAAAGAAAAAGGTTTTCATGACACTGTTGACAGTCCATGAACCTTGGTGCATGCTGCTGCATCTTAAGGATTCAAGAAGCTTCCAGCTTCCTCTTGTCATGTCATGTATTGATGTGCCTCCAGGTAAGGCGCTTAACCCCAAGTTGCCAATTATTTTATCGATGTATAAGCATGCACGTTTGACATATTGATTGGGTGAATGCAGATTTAGTGTAAAGTGTGTTGAGTGGTCAGTATAGAAAGACAGTTAAATATTGTAACTCCTTAAATTTATTTTAAGATGGTTACCAACAAATTTGATATTTATTTTGTTATTAAAATCTTGGTCTAAGTATACAACACCTCCCATGTCTTGCCCTGTTTTGTAGATGACTGCTTATTTCTTATCTTGTGTTCTTTTTTTTTTCTTCTAACCACAAACATTTATTTCTGTCTTTGTGATGGGAGAACTGCTTGTGAAAGTTTTGAGAGGTGCTGATGGCTCGGTGTGGATTTATTAACACCTGATCCAATTAACCAAAATGGAAGATGATGAACTTTAAAAATCATATCCAATTTCTCCCTGGTGTGGAAAAGAGCATTTGAAAGCTTGTATGGCGCACAGGGTGTTTAACAAACTTGTTTAACCCCCATACCATCCAGTTTTTGAAAATGTTCCCATCTTTGCATTATCTTAGAAGAAAATAAACAAAAGAATACATCCGTTTTCAGAAACTCCTCTAACATATAATTTCAGCTTTCTAGATGAGTATCAGCAGGAACTGAAATGTCTCCAATCATGTCAGATTTGCTGACCTCCACACCATTTCCACCATCATTATTTTTATTTTATTTTAAGAAAACACATCAGCCGCTCAGTGCTGCATGATTTGTTTGAAAATTGGTTATTCTGTCTTTTATGACTATAATTTCCCCGGCTTTATGAAAGCGTGGTTGCTGCAGTGGAAGTTTTGATTTGTTGCCTCTATATGAGACGTTATCATGAAACAGAACACATCCGCCTCATGTATTCTGGTTTCATTTACAGCATCACAGGTGTTGGCTCAAAGAAGGATGAAAAAGAGAAGAAAAAGGAAGATATTCTTAACATATTTTCTGTGGCCTCTGGTCATCTGTATGAACGATTTCTGAGGTCAGTTTCTTCCCTTCTAAACACAGTGAATTATATTTAGTTGGATCCTGAAATGTAATCTTGTCTCATCCTTTATCTTTCAGAATAATGATGCTGTCTGTCCTGCGCCATACAAACACACCTGTCAAGTTCTGGTTCCTTAAAAACTACCTTTCACCTTCTTTTAAGGTATTGGATTTTTCCCTCTTAATGTTATGAAAAAAATGAGAAATAGAAAATTGTTTTCTAAATAACCAGTTTTTATTTAAATATTGTTTTATTTCTTATTTACTAAATCACGTAAATGCTTGAGAACTGAGATGCATCATTTTCATAGTTAGCTGTGTTTTGTTGAGGCATTCAACAATTGATAAAACCCAACAAGGTAAAAGTTATAGACTGAAATGTCCAGAATCTTTTCTTCTTTTTTTTTTATTAATCGAAAAAAATAAAAAATTGTTGGGAAAAGACGCTCATAGAGAAATCTGGGGTTTCCTTCCATTCTCTTTCAATCCAGATGGAAACATATTTAAACAATTTAAATTATGTTTAAAAGAATAAAATGATTTTACATCAAGGTCCTAAATGTCTTTTAGTTATGATTTACCTAAAAACAGCTCGATTTCCCATAAATGAATTAGGGATGACCCAATCAATCAGTTAGTTAATAATTGGCCAGGTTTCCATTGATCTGCTCTGATCAATAATCCACTGCTCAAATACCAAGAACTAGTTACATTTTTCCTGTTTTTTAACAACTAAGTACTTCCAGAAATGAGTTGCTTAGACTCTTATAGCAGTATAATATGGATGGAGGCAAAGGTATTAGATCCATTCTAAACCCTTTTTAAAAAAACCTTACAGAACATTTTTCCTTCCGTGTGTTTTTAAAATAATAAAAAAAGAAAAACGACAAACGGAGCCAGTCAAAATATAAAGAAAATCTCTGATGATATCAAAGCTACAAAATGTTCTGTATTTAAGAAACACCAAAATTCATATTTTCATGTTAAAATAAAGCAGTATACTCAAAGATCTTGACTTTTTTTGAGCCGGAAAATAACCTTGCACTGGACATGGTCAGTAAATTTAAACATTGTTGTACTCCATCACCATCAGCTGGCAGTACTTACTCATGTATCCATCAACCTGCTAGCTTTTGACGCTTTAGCTAGAGCTTTAATGAACTCCCAATGTTATTGCTGTTAATTTTTCTAGTAAGTCAAGTAAAGACTAATTGGAAAACACTGAAATAATGTATAACAAGCAAGCTGGGCGCCATGATCTAATCAGAAAGCCTTTGCATTTAACCAGAGTAAGCTATCGGTGTAGAAATGAGTAAAGTCTTAGTATGTGGCACAAGCTCTTTCAGTGTAGAATAACCTGTTTGTAAGGTTCTTTTGTTTTTAAGAATTTTATTTGAGAATAAAAATAAAATCAAATATCTTTTGTTATTTTAAGCAGAAATGACAGAAATAAATGGTAAATATATATATATATATATATATATATATATATATGTATATATATTAAACAACTCCATGGTAAAGAAATAAAAAACACTTTACCCCTCTAATGGCAATTTCACAATTTTTCTTCTCCACAGTTTGTAGAATATCTAAATGATAAAATCAACTAGTAAATGTTTTTAGCTCAAACAAAATCGTTTTGAACCTTTAAAAGATTCTGAGCAGAAACATGTTCAGCAAGCCTTGTTGTTTACACGTTGAAAATGCGCCATGTGCACAAATCTGTTAACCTCTTATTTCCTTTTGCTCTTTAGGAGACCATCTCTCACATGGCCAAGTCGTATGGCTTCCAGTATGAGTTGGTGCAGTACAAATGGCCCCGCTGGCTCCACCAGCAGACAGAAAAACAGCGGATTATTTGGGGATACAAGATCCTATTCCTTGACGTTCTGTTCCCTTTAGCCGTGGACAAGATCATTTTTGTGGACGCTGATCAGGTATGGGTACAACCGAACCAGCTTAGGAAAATGTTTCAAGGCAGTGTGTGATTTAAAGTCCGACTCGTTCTGTGTGAGTTTCTCTGATGGTGTGAAGATTTGATGAGATTTTGAAACTCTGAACTGCCATCAGTCTTTTCTCTACTTACCACTCTCTCTCTCTCTCTCTCTCTGGAACACACAGATCGTTCGGGCTGATTTAAAAGAGTTGAGGGACTTGGACTTAGAAGGAGCTCCCTGTGGCTACACACCATTTTGTGACAGCCGCAAAGAAATGGAAGGGTATCGTTTTTGGAAGAGCGGATATTGGGCCTCACATCTTGGACAAAGGAAATATCACATCAGGTAAGAGAACCCTGTTAAATAGAGCAATAGTAGCACTGCTGGGCATCTGATGGAAAATTACATTCACAGCCATAATCGCTCTAATTGAATATTTTGTTGTTCTGGGTTTGAATACGTTCTGTTATGATTAAGGTATTAAAAACAGCACTTATTTGGATATTGTAAGGTAAGAATTATGTGAATGTATTTTAATATATTCACATTTTCTTAACATTACACAGTGTAAGTATACTCAAAGGCTCTAATACAAACTATTATTTGGGTGAATATATATATACCGGTATATATGTGTATATATATATATATATATATATGTATATATGTGTATATATATATATATATATATATATATATATATATATATATATATATATATTTTGACTATCCTCCTTGTAAGAATTGGATTTCATTTAAAACCGATCATTTTCATGATCATTTCTTCAGTCAGCAAGTTTAATGTGATCCTGACTCAGGTTTAATGTGTGTTTTCCATTATTGTTTTGTGTGATGACCACATCTTGTCCAAGTTTAAACTTATATGACTTTTGATGTGAGGCAAGGTCAAAAGATTTTTCTAAAGCATTCAATCTGTTCAGTGCCTGGATATCCCTAACAACAAAACAGCATAATGCTGTTCTATGCTTTACACTTTGTGCAGAGTTCATATAGCCTAATCTTTGTTTGCACTTATTTAATTAATGTTTTCTAATTGGACAGTGATGCTGAAATGGTTTACAGTTGATTCAGTGTGTGAACGACCTAATGGAGTGAAAAACACTTTTAAGTCCTTGGACTTGATTACCATTTAATGGCAGGCTGAAGCCTTGGTGGATCCTGGCCTCTTCCTGGTTATTTTTTAAGGATGACATGTTAGAGTAGGTTTTTGAAGCTCAAGAGACAGGCTTTGCCCAAACTTCCGCTCTTACCCCTAAACCCCTCTATCACTATATAAAGTGGGGACTACATAGGGAACTTTATAGGGAACTCAGTTAACTTACCGTTCGGACAGGTGATCACCACCACTTCGGGTAGAAGGATGACTCCTTCTACCCGCATGGTGCCTGAGCCATCTTTGTTATTTGTTGCCACTATCGACAATGCTTTGCGAGGAGTTTTCACAAAGCATTCTGAGATATATCTGCTGGTCTAGCGACCACGGATGATCACTACTTTTAAACTTGCAATGTGAAATACTTCGAGTAATCCACTAGATGCTTGGACACTCATCCAAAATGGCGTAATCACTGTATAGTACCCTCTATAGTAAAATGGGTGGACATTGGGACAGAGCCATAGTTTGCTGTTCTAAAGGAACCGGGATCATGAACACACATCATAACTGCTTGTGGAAAATAGAAAGCAGGATCAAACTATTTAGAAATGTTGGATCTTAAACAATGCCAAAAACGTCTGAATTAAAAGCTGGATCCACAATTAATTGACAGTATGTTTTATTAAACTACTGAGGTTTGTTCTTATATAACCAGTCTTCTCTGGAATATGGGCTGTTGAAATACAGCATTAAAGGCTCAATATGAATGACTAAAAAAGTATGAATAATACTTAGATTCCTCTGTCATGGTCTTTCTTAGATCTTGACAGTGTGTGGCTTTGACGTCTCCCTCAGTTTAATGGAAAATCAGCCAGCAGCCAGTAGATGAACTGAGACAAATTTACTCTCTGCTTCACTACAGGCTGAAAATAAAAAAGAAAACAATTATCTCTCTCCATCTTCCTGACAAAATCTCTTAGTTCAGAGCAGCATGTGTCCTGTGTGCAATCTGTGACCAGAGAGAGTACAACACACATGCTTTTTTCTTCTATTGGTGGGTTTAACAAGAACCAAAAGCTCCAATCAAAGATAATCGGTATCATGATAGCGGTTTTCAACCTGCGTGTTTATGCCGTTTGCTTTCCACATTCTCTGATTCCCATTAAAAGGAGGAGCCTGATGTCTCCTTTGAGACATCTTTCACATCTGCAGAATACCTCTTAGCGGGATGCTGTAGAAATGGAGATATTAACAAAATACGGAAATTACATCCTATATATTTAGGAGGATCAGAGCTACAGCAAGTGAGACAAAAAACGGCTGCTTAATAGCTGCACATTTGTGCTACTAAATTTAAGATTTGATTCTTCTAAATAACATATTTACACTTTAGAAACTTTTCAAATTACACATATTTCATTAGTAAATTATCTGTGATTATTTATATAAGACACAAGGTATTTTCTGATACTTGTTTGAAGAAACTGCGGCATCAGCAGTGTTAAAGGAAAATCTCAGGAGATTAAAAATACATAAAAACATGTTTATGTATTTTCTACATGGCTGGTTTAATGCCTACCGGTTCCAGAGGCAGAGCTACATTTTGTTTATTGCATCATAACAGCGCAACTTCATTTATTGCATTACTGATAAACAGAGCAATAATTTGGAAAATTGCTTATTCCTGTAGATGAGACTCTGCAGAAGCATTCAGAATGTTAAAGATGCTGGAACTTAGACCTGCATGACATACGGCGTCTTCAAAAGGGTTCTTCCTGTTATTGTTACAGAGTCTCTGGTGCATATACATATATATAAATATGGCGTATCTCTGTTTTTCCCCCCCTATATTTTCATTAAGCAAAGCAGATTATTTACATGTCTTCGGTGGTATGTCTGTCAGCTTTGTATATCTAGAAAGGGACTTTTTGTCCAGTTACCATGGACCTCTCTTGTTTGCCTATTGCCTTCAATCCCAGAACGTTAAATTGAAGATACTCTGGTGATTATAATTGTAATGCAAAGGGAATTTATTGATTTTTCAAGGCACAGTACACCTTGAGAGACACAGTCATATTCAGAAAATTAGAATATTATTGAAAAGTTAATTTATTCTGATAATCCAACCAGGCAACAGACTTAAACTCTGGTTTTTCCCCATGACCTTGAAGAAACTGCTGTAGAAACACAAAAACACACTGATACCACATCGCATTAATATTGAAGACAAACTGTTGATTAAACAACATACCTAAGCTAACTCTAATTGACACTGATGTTACCAAATGAAAACGTGTCATTCTTTACATTAGAATGAAGCGTGTTCTTATTCTTCCTTTCAATTCACTAAATAAAACATCAAATAGATTAATTGAAAATTAGGGATGTTTTGAAGACTTGATTTCTGTTCAATCTGGGGATTTTCTGATGAAAACACAATTTAAGCCTATCTTTTATTCATAAATGTGGACTGAATGAGAAGTATTTCAAATACGACTATGATGAAACCTGAAAGGCAGAGATGTGAAGCTCTTTTGTTGTTTCTATCATCCAGCGCTCTGTACGTGGTGGATTTAAAGAAGTTCCGTAAAATTGCAGCTGGAGACAGATTGCGGGGTCAGTACCAAGCTTTAAGCCAAGACCCGAACAGTCTGTCCAACCTGGACCAGGTACATAAACTCCCCCTGTAATGCATAAAAAGGCATAGATGAGGTGTAACCAGGTAGATCTCTATATTACCTTTCATCATTTCCTCTTCTCCTACTTTAGGACCTTCCTAACAACATGATCCATCAGGTGGCCATCAAGTCTCTTCCTCAGGAGTGGCTGTGGTGTGAAACGTGGTGTGATGACGCCTCTAAAGTTACAGCTAAGACCATCGACCTGGTGAGTCCTGGAGATCTAAACCTTATGATCTCATGGCCTATAATGCTAGACTTATTTTTGACCTCTGGCTTGGGCTGCTATACTTTTAGAAACTTTTATATTCATCATTATTCATATATATATATATACATATATATATACACACAAACGGGGTAAAACTATACTATGTTTACATAAGAGGAAAGTTTTTTTTATATAATAAGAACTGCGAGCGCTATGATCACTCCACTCAAACAGTTTATCAATTTAACTTAAAATGTTGAAAACCTGCTGGCAAAATATGTTCACTTTTAATATTCTGGTGTCTACAGTTTGCACCACATACCTGACACATACATCTACTTCCAGTCACCATGTACAGTAGATGAAATCCCGCAAGTGGCTGGCCGCCCTGAGGCAGCTGTAGCTGGGGATTCCCAGTGATCACCGTAATGTGGGGTCTGAGCAGCTCTGACAAGAAATATTATTTTAAGGCAGGATAGTAATCTTGATGAACTTACTGCGCATATGTTTTGAGTAGGGTTGTCACGATACTAAACTTTTCAACTCGATACCGATAATAAGTAAAATATTCGATACTCGATACCCTTTTCGATACCACAAGGATAAAAACAGACTCTAAAATTCAACAGAAATATTTTCATTACTAAAAAAATACAAGAAATAAATAAAAAAACAATAAGAATAATATTTTGAGGTTGTATGCTGTGCACAATATTAAGCAAGTTTGATAAAAAACTTACAAAATTAAAATTAAGCGTTCCTTCCTTGGCTATGCTTTGCAGACATAACAATGACACTAGCCAAACCAGTTAAATAAAAATAATTCTCAGCAGCTGCACCTGTTACAAAAAAAGTCAGAAACTGAAAAATGCACAGAATTATTCAATTAAACAGTGTTCAGAAAGTGCATTTTCCACTATTCTGCACTTTAGATTGCTGTATTGATACTTTTGAAAATGAGTATTGTATCCAGATACAACATTTCAGTATCGATACTTTTTTTGAGTATCGATACTTTTGATAACCCTAGTTTTGAGGTGGACTTTCTCAATTAAAAATATATTAAAACTACTTTTTACCCACTTATAACAGCAAACATAGCAAAGCTGCTCTCTGCCACTGAATAGAAAAGCAGCAGCAGCATCTGGAAACACTTTACGTCTGATCTTAATGTGGACAAGCATCAAAGAGGAAGCAGCCGGTGTTTCTTTGCTGCTGAATTCTCGTTTGGTGTGAACATAGCATTGCAAAAACACAATACATAACTTGAAGAGATACTATTAACATTTTTATATCAACACATTTTTTATTTGTTGTGTTATCAAGGTACAATTTTTACATACAACTGTATTTATATGTTAATAAATTAATTTAAAAAAATGTAATATACAGCTAGATTCTTATAGTTGACCCATTTCTTTTATTGGAGTGAACCCAATGTTTTAAGTTTTGTAAATACCTTTTATGTTTTTGTGAATTGAAGCACAGAAACGTTTATTTTCAACCTCTAATGTCCATGAGGCTCTTGGCATTTAGCAGGCAGCCGGCGGTGAGCAGTCCTACAGTGCCCTAAACTAATTTGGAGAATTACTGGACGTGCTCCAGCAGACTGAAACAGGAAGCATCGTCTCGGTGCGCTGTAGGTCACCACTTGGGAACGTAGACACAATGCAGGGTATAATGTCCTTTTAACCAAATTGGAAATCAGATTAGGTGCAAATGTCTGTCGCAGACTGCACTTGGACTGGGTAGCTGGCTTGTATGAACAAAGGGCCATTGGGTGATGTGTGAGCGATGTGTTGTTCTGCTTTTCCGGTGCAGTGTAATAATCCAAAGACCAAAGAGCCCAAGCTGATGGCTGCAGCGAGGATCGTGCCTGAGTGGGTAGAATATGACAAGGAGATAAAGGAGCTGCTAAGGCAAGTCCAGGAACAGACGCCTGCCCCCTCACCACAAAAAAAAGGTAAAGAAAAAGGGAAAAGAAATCATTCCTCAGTGGTTTCCTGTTGAATTAATCAAACTGTAACCTTTGTCTGTTATTCCTCCGCACGCTTTAACCTTTTCCCTTATCTAGGTTGTTTTTCTGGTGTATTAAGTGCTCATTTTCTGCATTTCTTTCCTGCGGCAGAGAACCGGCGGGATGAACTTTAGCGTCTGCCAGAAGCATGGTGAAGAGGAAGCTGGCAGCACCTTTTTGCACGCAGGCCACCTGTGAAGCTTGAAGACAGGCAGTTTCAGCTAAACATAGCTGTGGAGCGTTCCATCCCCAGCCGGATGAAAAGGATGTGATATTTTCAGAGCTGTCATATCTGCTTCTGAAGGCAGTAAAAGTCTCACAAACTCAGCACAGGATTTAATTGTTAAAGGGCAGCCAGGAACCCACGGCTTGAAGCTCGATGGTCAGACTGTCGGTATGCTGCTAGAGGAAAATCATAAACAGCATTTTAAAGCAATACATGTTTGCTTTAAGGGAAATATCTGGCATATGTTGCCCTGTTCAGGCCTTGATCTTGATATCGTTCAGTGTTTCGTATTATAATAAACTCAGCTGTTTTTATATTGTTCTTAATTTAACTGCAAAGCAAGACTTTTCTTTCCCATTTAATGGCAAACCAAAGTAGACGGTTTATAGATTTCACAAACTGCATTATAGACAGTCAGCCATTTGTTAAACCCAACCCACCTATAATATAGGATTACTCCTCACATGGCATCTCTAACAACACTGTAAATGTAGCAGTAGGTCCTGCCTTCACTCATTTTACCCTGCATGTCTGTTGTTTTGTCCAGCAGTCCCTGACCAACGTTACTCACGCCAGGTTTAAGTGTCTGTTCACCTGACCTTGGCTTCAACGTTCATAGAAATGATTCATTTTCCAGACTGATTTTTTTTAGCTTGTTCTTTTAATGAACCTCAAGCTAGAGTGGATATCCTTTATAAGAAAACAAAGTGATTATTTGTGTTCATTTTGGTTATCATCAAAGCAAAAAGCAAAAAAATTAATCAAGTTTTAAAATCAGATGTATTCCAGTTTCCTTTTCCCACAATGGAAAATACTGATCCAGTTCCTCAGTTTTCTTTACTCCTAAAGATTGTGCCAGTACAGAGACTAGATTACCAAAAGCGGTAAAAGTTGACAACATCGACTTGTGGAATGGACCCTCAATAACTTCTGTAAGCATCTTACACAAGGTTTAAGGGTTAGGTTCATGGTTACATGAGAAACCCAGAAATGCAGCCTTCGCTCAGTGGAGGCCTATCTCACCTTTACACATCCAACCATGCAGGTGGTTGGAACATCTGATTTAGTCATTTAATAGTGTGACTCGATATTCAAAAAACATTGGCTGTTTGTCAATAAGTGTACTTTTGCGTTCTCATGTTCTTATTAAACGTCATCATCCTCACCCCCAGTACTGTTCCAATTCACAAGAACACAAGATCAAGAACGGACAAAGACCCCGGATGTTGTTCCCGCCCCTCCCTCTTCACCCTGTATGCATCAGAGCAGACTTGAGTGTTCTCGGGATTGACAGCTTTCACAGCATGCACCGCGGCAGCAGCAGCAGCTTCCAGGTTAGCTCCCACAAAACAGAGTAGTACGTTCTCTTCTCTTTTGCCGTTGTTCTATAAGTATCTCTCTAAGTATGTTTAAAGATCATTTGAGGTGAGAGCATTATACTTTTAAGCATCAGTATTTGGCCCATTTATGGATTTAGAGTGTAATTTCAAAAAAGTTCAGATAATGAGAGAACCATGGCAAGCAGCGGACCCCTGAAGCTAACCGCAGCCAGGGTTAACCATAGTCCGTCTGCAGCAGCCCTCTCTCGGCATAGCCGTGGGAAAAGTACAGCTGGCTCTGATGGAGTTTTTTTTGTTTTATTTGGTAAAATGTTCATTTGATTTGTGTTAATCTGACTTTTCCTTATTATTCCCCCACTAAATGAAAAAAGAATGTATTATCTAGAGACTATTAATAACAGGAGGTGAAATGCAGCTCCAGACAAGCCGAATATGTGGCGACATCACGGGTACGCTTCTGTTCCCATATTTATTCCGTGTGCTCCCGTTCTCCCCAAGTATATTCTTTCCTGTGTTCTTCTCTAGAACATACTTGGCGAGGACATAAATCTGTACTTGTGTCATTGTAAAATGAGAAAAGGCCAATATTTGCAGCGGAAAAGTCTAAATATATATCAATATAGTTTTACATGTGCAGTTTTTTTAACTGGTGCTTTATAGAGACTTTGGGCTCAGAGAGAAGGCAGCCAGTGAGGGAAAACCAAAGTGTTTACAGAGTGGGGTTTGACAAACGGTGCCCTAGGTTCCCTTCCAAAAACAAGGAATCCTCCTGTCATGTTTTTATGGGTAGTATGTATAATTTTAATTTATATGTGAATTATTTAACATTGTCTGACTTCCTAGAAGATCAGGTCTCAGGAACATTTTGTTTGGTACATCTTTAAGATTCATATCTGAATAAAGGTGCAGGCAAGCATCTCTTGCAGCTGTTCATCATTCTTTGTCAATCAGAAATAATTGTTACGATTACGTGAAGGTGTTGAAAGAATAAACCTTTTTACCATCTCTTTTATCGAAGGACTCGGTTGATCTGTTCAACATTTTCACAACTAAACCACATTCATTAATATGCTTTTAAAACACTCTTTTCCTGACAATAACTCAGGCACGTTTGTCTTCTTTCTTCACAGCATTTCACCAAATCCAGATTCATGTACATAAATAGCTTCTTTATTTACAGTTCAGCAAAAATTATTCATATAAAAATAGTGTCGTTTTGAACAAATTTAATCAGGGTTGATGTGAACTGCAGAGGATGCAACATGAGGAAACAATCCAAACATCAGCATTGAGTTACTGATGACAGAAAAGCCGGTTCAAACAAGGCAGATTACAAATAAGACAATCCAGCCCAGTCGCTTCTGAAGTTGCATTATTCAACAACTGAGATGGTTTTTAATGAAAGTCACTGGGTCAGCAACCTCTCTTTCAAGTAGGGAGGCAGATACAGAAGTCCGTTCTAGTTGTGCTTGTTGATGAGACTTCTCAGTTGAAGTTAAATTTAAAGTTAAAGGGTCCGGAGCCAAATGGATTGAAACCCTGGAATCCGTGAAAACCTCCGTTAAAGGGGTGATGATGACCTTGCTGGCTCTCTGGATCCATTGGGTCTTCTCCGTGGTCAAACTTGGTTCTCATTTCTGGAAAACACCATTGATTTCAGTTTATTTCACCAAATTCATAATTTATTGTTGATTAATTTAGTTAGATTCAAAATGGACATGGAAAAATACAGAATTGTTTTATTGCATCACAAACTCAAATGTGACGATCCATTATTTTAGTCAAAAAAGGCACTGTGATGAATTCTTACTGAAAAGTGTAAAAACTGCAGGAAGTTAAAGCTTTCTATAGTTTGACACGGCTCTGCTGGACTATGTGGAAGTGTCATAACAGTGATCTAAAGGATAAAGTAAATGGCAGTGAGGTGTGTTACGCAACTCCAGAAGAAGCTGACATTTACGGCATGATGGGCTCTAATAGCTGCCCAGACTCAGCAGAAATGGCTCCTTACCTGGATCGGTGAGAACCTCTTTAGCCTGAGCAATGTCTATGAACTTCTTCTCTGCCTTCTTCTTCTCCTCTGGGTCCTGGAAGTTGTCAGGGTGCCACTGCTGTGCTAACTTCCTGTAGGCGCGGATAATCTCTTTCTTCTGGGCGGTTCTGTAAACATGGATAGATTATTATCAGTGCATTTTGTTTGAAAACTAAGAAGATTAATTACATCTCTATGTCAAAATAAGCCACAACAAAAAATAAGTTGACATTCTGTATAGAAAACTTTTTCCAAAACTATAAACTGAAAAAGACAGTTGAAAAAATTGTCATTTTAGTGAGTAGAACTATTTGTTTATGAATGGAAAACTTAGAATTAAAACATTCTAATTTCTCCAATCATATTCAAGATCCTTCGATCAACACGCACCTCTTTACGCCGAGAATCTTATAATAATCCCTCCTTTGTGACTGTTTAAGAAGTCGCTGGGCTCTTTCCAGACCTTCTTTGATCTGATGGTCATTCTCGCTGTGCTTTGCAGCGTTTTCATAGTCTTTAATGGCTGGAAGGAGAGAGCAAAACAGGTGTAGGATTAAAAGCCTTAATCATCAATTTTCTCAAGTTAGATGTGAACTTTTCTATACAAGTCATACAAACACAAAATCCTGCATAACTATACAATTTACAGATGGCATTGTTTTTTAACATGGTCCCTTTATATCAAACCCAGTGTAACTGATATCTATAGTCCACCTATATATGAATCAACCCCAGCATAAATACAGCTGCTGGTGGCTGCAGCAAACAGTCGAAGCTGCAATGAAATAGTTTAGACCAAAGCAGAATGATTAGATTAAAAGACCTAATCAAAGTCGGACGCCTCAAACTGTGTTTCTGTGCAGTCGATGCCAGCTGGCTCCATCACTCCAAAAACACAGCTGAGGCAATCACTGTGATGCGTGTTAACTGCAGCCATACGCACTCCTCAAGGAGTTAACATTATAGTCAAGCTGACACACGGAGCCACGGTCTGCGCTGATTTAAATGCATCTACTGACTGAGAAGTGATCTATTCAAATGGCTTTGCACTGTATATTGAAGGCAGGGGTTTAAAAGCTGCAGAAAAGGGTGGCGCCTGAATAAACTACAAAATACAACAGACAAGCTGAAGAAATGCCAGGAAGGTTGACAATTCTCTTTCTATAAGAACTTGTACTTGAAAGAAAAAAAGGATTTGTTTTTGAAGAGATCAGCAGGTGGATTACTACGCCTGAAATGTCAAAATCTTTTAATTAAACACTAGAATGTTCTGCAAGATGCAGAGAGACATCTACCTGAAATGACCTAAATATATGCCATTATAAACCTTCTCTAGCTCCTACCACTTCATAAATATTGGCCTGCATGCTGTAACTTTGTTGGTGTCGTGTTCATTTAATTGTTTCCATCTGCAGCTTCTTCTCCACTAATGGAACAGTAGTCAGCAAGCAGCAGAGTCGGCTTCAGGCTGTTTGTGAGCACCTGTTTGGATGCTTTGAGCCTTGTTTACCGTGGAGGACCCAGGTGAATCAAACACCTGCGTGCTGACAGTTTAAAACCCCACATGGGGTTAAAGAAGGCACAGATTCAACTTCTTGGCTGACTTGAAGGAAATTATGTTTACTGTTAAGATTTAATCGATGTTTTGTCAACATAAAACAAGGAGTGGACAGCTTGAATTGATGTCTTTAAGTTTGGTTTTACAGACTTTTCCCTGCATGTGGATACTGGCCTTTACAACTAGCGCCTCTATGGTCTGTTGGCTGGCATTAAAAGAAACATCCAAAATGACGATTTGAAGTCTAACTTCAACAGGAATTTTAAACTTAGCATCTTATTTCCTGCTAGCAAAGAATAACATAGTTGCTCTTCATTTTTTTTTTACACATGCTGGTTCATAGTTGCACCTCAAATTAGAAAATAATTGAAAGGTTTAATTATTTTAGTAATGAAATAAAGTAAAACTTTAAAATGCAACTGTTGATGGATAATGGCCAATGAAGGGCTGCTGTGGCAGCAGTGGCTCCCCAACACATCATAATAAGCAAACTCCTTGTTAAAGAACTGGGATATTTGAGTTAAATGAAAAAGTAAAATGTTCCCAAAAACCTTGAAGAGTTTGAAGCAAAGCCCAGTCAGGAGTTTGGAGGAAACTCACAGGGCATAATCTGCAGCCAATGCTTTAAGAGTCATGTGGAGGACATGAGCTGCGAATGTTACATTCATTGTGTTTAGCCACTCCGTAGCCACAGACAAGGTCATTTCAGATAAAAGTAAACATTTATCATATCCTTCATTTAGAAAGGAGGGAGAAGGACAAAAAAATCTACCCAGAGGCAAACAGTTCTGAGAAAAGCTAAGACTGTGCAGAAGTCTGGTAGGGAACTCGATCCTGGAACTGCTTTAACTACGGGGAAACAGGGACCCCTTGTGTTAAACCTCTGTTATTACAGTTAAAAGCAGTAAAACATTTTGAAAAAGAACGGAGAAACAGAACAGCAGCTCTTTGTTCTATACTCTGAGTGTTTTTTAGTTTAAAAATTTTAACAATTTTGGGTGGCCGCGCCTGTGGCCGGGGTTCGTGTGTGTCTGTTGTGGGCTGGTTGCGGGCGTCGGGGTTCCCCTTGGAGTGCCCCCGGGTCGGGGTGTGGCTTCGCTCTGTTGGGGCGGGTGCCGGTGGCGCGTGGTGCGGTGCATCGTGCGCGGTTTGGGAGTGGAGGGTTGCTCGGTGTTTGGCGGCAGGGGGGGGACGGGCCGTGGCCGGCGTGGCCGTCCTCCTCTCGGCGGCCTGTGGGCGGTGCGGGGCCGGAGCGGGGTGGGTCGTGCTGCTTTCGCGCCGGGCGCGGCGGGGGTGGTGGGGTCGCGTCTGCTGCTTTCTTTTTGCTGCTTGTGCCGGCTTCTGGCGGCTGGGGCGGCCTTGCTGCTCTGGCTCTCTGGCGTGCGCCGGGTGGGGCTGCTCTGTCCTTTGCTTTGCCTTGCGGCTGTGGTCGGTGGGGGCGGGGTGGTTTCGTTGTGTTTTTGGGTGGGGGAGTCCGCCTGGGGGCTTGGTTGGTGCCGTCGGTTCGTCCGTGTCGGCCTTCCGGTGTTGTTTCTGTTGGGGCTGCTCGGGCCCCCGCATGCCGGCGGTGCGCTGCCGGGGGGATTCCTGTTCGGCGGGCTTGCCTGTCTCCTGGGAGGGCAGGCATGTTGACTTTTCTGGGGAGGAGCATCTGGGTGGAGGGGTCCTCGTGGTGTGGCGGTGGGTGTTGGGCACTGGCTTGTTTGCGGCCGTTCTTCTCCGGTGAGGGGGAGAATATTATAATTATTATTATTTTTTTTTATTTTTTTTGTGTGGGAGGGGGTGTGTGGGCGGGGGGATCGGGGCTTGGAGTGGGGCTCGGGATTTGCGCTTAGCTGTGTTGTGTGGCTTTCTTCTTCTTCGGATTGGTGCTGTGGGACCGGTGTCGGGGGGGAGTCGTTCGGGGGCCGGGGTCGGGGTGGGGGTGCTGGCGCCGGTGCCGGGGGTTTTTGGGCATTGCCCGGCCCTACTGCGGGGTGGGTCTGGGGTGGCTCCTTGGGTCTGGGATCCCTGGGGCGCATTGCCCTTGGGCGGGGTCCCCGGTGGGGGTTCGGGTTCTGTGGGGAGTGCTGCTTGGGTTCTGGGCCGGTGTACGCCCGGCTGTCTGTCCCTGCTGCCACGGCCTCTGGTGTGCCGGGGTGCCTCGGGGCCTGCTGGGCTGGGGGGGGGGCATAGACATTAACACCTATGGCAAGTGCTTACCCCCTCACGGGTTTGCACTCTGTAAGTGGGGGAAGGGGAGGGAGGGGGAGTAGGTATGATCTCGGCCTGGATGTCTTCTGTCGCTTGTGTGGTGAGTAGCTTGATTGTTATTGTAGGGGAGGGATTACATCTCCGGAGGGGGGGTGGGGGGTGGTGATAGAGGGAAGAAGATCTTTGAAGGGCTTTGGGTCTGGCTCCCTGTCTTGGTCCTGGTCCGTGCTGCCCCCTGGTGGGGCTTCGTCCGGGGTGGGGGCTCTGCGTGTTGCGCGTTGGCTGGCCGGCTGGGGTTGTCCCTCCCCTTATTCATTTATTTATTTATTATTATAATTTTTTTCTTATCTTCCTTTTATATATATATTTTTTTTTTCTCTTTTAATTTATTTATTTATTTTTATTTATTTATCTACTTATTTATTTTTTGTTATTATTATTATTATTTTTTTGGATGGACAGGACGGGGGGGGGGGGGGTGGTGGTGTCGGCTCCGTGCCCGGCTGGCTGGTGGGTCCTGCTGCCGGTCCCGTGCCCCCGGGCTATGGTGGTGAAACTGGTGGGGCCCCCTTCTCTGGGGGGGCTCTCGGGGAACGGGGGTGCCTATTGGAGTCAGCGGGGGAGCTGGCTCCCTGGGAGTGCAGCAAGCACCCCAGTCCTTTGCTCCCCATCCCCGAAATCCTCCCTCTGCCTGCTCCATCACTCGGCCACACATGTAGGTTTTTGGGGAGGGGGTCGTTACTGGAGGGCCACACCTTCTGATGACGTCCCCCACCCCAATTTTATTTTGCATTTTAGACACTTCCATCTACATCATTTTCACAACACACATCTATGTAGGCCATTTTCGGGGGGTGGGGGTCAGGGCCACCGGGGGGGGGCTTATTTTATGGGCCTCACCACGGTCGGCCTCCTCCATCCCCTCTCGCATCTAGACATTGAGGGTTGTCGAAGGGGGGGGGGGGGGGGGTGTGCTGGCACCGTCTATCTCCTGGAGGGGGGGTGGAGTGTGCCGGACACCCCCTCTTGGTACTCCCAGTTTTAATTGCATCTGAGAGCAACACGCAACAACACCGCATTCGAGCGGGCGCAGTGAGGATCGGGGTCTTCTCACACCCCTGTTCTCCGGCTGCCGCCTGGAGTCTGGGGCCTGGAGGAAGAGCGGGCCACCTGGTCCGTGGTTTTGGCTGGGGCTGGCTGCGGGGCCTAGGTGGCCTGCTGGTGGCGGGGCTGTCACCTCTGCTCTCCCCAAAGAAGGTTGGATGGAGAGGCATGAAGTGCCTGGTTGAAGGTTTTTTTTTTTTTTTTTTTTTTTTTCGGGGGGGGGGGGGGGGGGGGGGGGGGGGGGGCGGTTCTGGTTGGGTGGCCGGCGCGGGATGGGTGGGCCCCGGTCCCGGGGGGGGCTCTTGCTGGGGGTGGTACGGTCCGTGTGCGGGGCCGGGCTTGAAGCAGGAAAGAGATGGGTTGGTGTGGCGGTGTCGCCGCTCCCCTCCCCTCACATCGGGATTTTAGGTTCACTTATGGGGTCATCCGATAGTCCCGGGACCGACCACCGGTGTCACCGGGTTTTTGGTCCTGGTATTATTGAATGTGAGTGTTATGTGTGAATGTGTGTCCGCGTTGTTATTTTCTTTATTTATTATTATTATTATTTTATTCAATTTTTTTTTTTTCTTTTTTTTTTTTTTCTGTGGTACGAGTGGGGGCACTAGGGAGGGAAGGCATGATTGAGATGGTGTGTTTTTTTTTTTTTTTTTTTTTTCTTTCCCAGGTTGGGGTCTCAACCGCACCCTCTCCCAAATACATCTCAAGTCTCCGCTAAGTGCGGAGCCCATTCCCCCCGTCCGGGGGACTGCTGGCTCATTCCTGGCCTCTCCGCTGGCCCCGGCCGGCCGGGGCTTTGCTGGGGCTCCTGTCTGGGGATGGGGTGCCCTTGGGGCCTCGGATCCCTGGGGCCTGGGACTGGATCCGCTTCGGGGTGGGGCTGGGTGTTGTTCGGGGATTTTCGGGGTCGGTGCCGGTGCCTTCGCTACGATGCCGGTTCCTGGGCGGTGTTTCTTTCCTATGCCGGTTCTGTGGTATCGGTTCGGGGGGGGGGGAGCTGCGCGGCATGGTGGGGTGCGGGTCTTGGGTCCTGTTTTGGGCTCCGGTTTTTCCGCTCGCACTTCTCCTCTTGCCTATTTATTTAAATTGTAATTATTAATTAATTTATTTATTTACCTATTTATTTATGTTCTGGGCGGGCTGGCTGCGCTGGCTGGGTATTCGGGTGGGTTTTCCCTCCTGGAGGCATGGCGGGGCTGCTCTGTTCCCGCTGATCGCGGCGGGTGGGGCTGCGGGGCGGGTGGGGGCCTGGAGTGGCTATGGCCGGCGCGTGGTGGGGGGCCGGGGCGGCGGAGCTGCTCTGGCCGCGTGTCAGGGCCTGGTGCGGGCGGCGGGGGGGGCGGCGGGCATGGCTGGGCTGCTTTGGCTTCGTCCGGTGGGGGGGCGGTGCGGTTCGCTCCGCTCTGGCTTTGTGCTGCCCCTCGGGCTGCTGGGGGGGGGTGGTTGCGCCGGCTGCGGTCTGCTCTTCTTGCGGTTTTGCGCCGGGCGGCTTTTCTGCTCTCGGGCTGATTCTGTGCGCGGTGTGTTTCGTTGCGCGCTGTTGGCATCGGTCTTGGTGGGGTGGGGCTGCGCTTTTGGCCGGGGGGGCGTTTTGGGGGGGTCCCGCGGTGCTCGTGGCCGGTTCGCGGTGGATGCGCATGGGCCCCGGCCGGGGGCGGGGCCGCCTGAGTGTTTTCCTGGGTGGTGCGGTCGCGGTGGGTGTTGCGGCCGGTCGCCGGGGCTTGGTGCGGGGGGGCGGGGCGTGTTTCGGTGCTCTGTGGGGCTGGGGCGTTTCGGTCGGCGCCGTGGGGGGGCTGGTGTTCGGTGCCCGGCCCTACTTCGGGGTGGCCGGCTGCCGGCGGGGCCCGCGGACTCGTCCCCGCGGCTCCCCGGGGCGCCGGCATGGCGGTGGCTGGGGGGCTTCTTCGTGGCTGTCTCTCCTCCTGCCTTGGTGGGGTCTGGTTTCCGGGGCTGGCCCCGCCTTGGTGCCTTCGCTTCTGGGGTCCCCTTGGGCGCCTGGGGCTTTGGGTCTCCCGGCGCTGGACTCAGTGCTCTGGGGGGTGTGCCTCTCCGGCTCTCCACAACCACTATTGAGCATTTTTTCTATGGTTACAACTTTACATGCACAAGTTCACCCTCACAAACAACTACAGGTGCTAAGCTTCAGGTACTTAGAGATTCACTTCCAAACAGAAACCCCACATTCATATCTTCAGGTAACACAGAGTACATGTCAGACTTAATAATATTACTTTAGCGATAGTTTCAAGGTGTTTGCTTTATTGTATATCTCGTACCATGTTTTTTGGTTGTGCTGTTTTTTTTTTTTTTGTTTTTTTTTTCTCCATCTCATTACAGGTGTTGAAGCAGACTGAAAATGTTTTGTCATTGTCTCCTTCCTATCTCCTCTTTCTTTCATCTTTTGTCCTGTTTTTTTCTTTTTCCTTCTTCTTCTTCTGTTTTTCTGCTCTACTTACATTGCAGTGTCCATATGAACTGTAAAACTCCCTGCATAATTATAATAAAGCAATTTATATACATGAAACAAGTGGAGCAGTATGGCAATTGCGATACCGCTACACTTGTGAAAGTAAAATCTGTTGGGCTCCTTTTGGCATCAAGATAATTATTCTTATTGCCACCTTGCCAGACAGGACACTGTTAAAAAAAAAAAAAAAAAAATTTAACAAAAAGCATGATGTAGCCTTACCTATTAAAGAAATATTATCGGCAAAGAGGTAGACAATGTATAGAATGTCAGATGATAAAAACAAATGTATTCATAACCATTTGATTTGCATTACAAATCAGCAAGACCAACTTCTTATTTAACTTCTGTTGTATTATTTAGCCTGAGTCAGCACTTTGTATGAAGACCTTTTGCATTTACTGCTGAAAGTTTTCTTTAGAAATGTCTCTGTAGGCTGAGCTCATTCAAAACCTGCTGTTTCAGTCCGTTCAATTTGGAAAAGTTATTCAAGATAATCCGAGTTGATAGACAGCATTTTTTTATATAAGATTACAAGTATGAAACAGAATATATGTTGGGTTTTAGGTCTGTACTTTGACTAGGCTGTTCTATTACCGTAGTTTCCAGACTATAAGCAGCTACTTTTTTCCCCCACACTTTGGACCATGTGGCTTTTGCTTAATCGCCAGGAGATGGAAATCATTTTCATTTATCACAAGCACCTGCTAGCAGCAGGCACTACGGAGAAAAAATGTCCCGAATTTAGACATTTTGACATTTATTTGCTGCATTAAAGCTGTGGAACCAATGAAGGGACTGTGTGCAGCTCGTTCAGAGCTGAAATACAGAGCTGACGAAGAATGCTCTTTAATTAGCAGCTCTTACTATATTAACTACCATACATATTAGCTAATATTCATATTCATATTAATGTAAGGGACATCAAAGCAGAATGAAGAGTTTTCACCAGTTTAAATTAAACGATAAAAATCCACAGGTCGGGCAACATCTTTACCTTCCTCATATTGTTCATCTTGAACGTAGGCCTCAGCTCTGTCTTTCAGCATGTTTACATTCTCCGGATCTGACTGGAGGACTTCGCTGCACACTGAGACAGCCCTGCTCCCCTGCTGAGCCTGCTCAGAACAAAAAAATAAACAAACAGCACTGTTCTGTAAATCTTCTTGGAGTGAGATTTGTAGCCCCAGTAAGGTGGACCCACCTGTGACAGTGCGTGGCAGATTCTCTCCTTGGCTAGAAGGGAGAACTGACGAACGTTGGGCTCAGTCTTGATCACAGCCTCATATTTACTCACTGCATCTTCATACCTTCAAGAGCAGGAAAACAGGTCAGCACTGCATGGATCCAATAGCATCAGCCTCTCTATGCAGTTTTATGAATACTGTTCTTTAAGTCAAAACAGATGTGACAGCCATCCACTTTAAAATGGGATTTGCATGCCTGTGTGTGAAACCAGTGGGAGGGCTTCATGATTAAGGAAAGACTTGCTGATGTAACCCCTGGTATTCAGCAGGAATATCCCATTCTTAGTAGTGCAGAGATTCAAACGCACTGGGTCCATTGAATCATTTTATGACTATTATTATAATCTAACCTAAAGATCTGAGAGAACATGTCCGAAACACAAACCTCTGCTCTCGGATGAGCTCCTCTGCAGACTGGATTTGTTTGTTGACCTTCTTAACCTGTTTGTAGTGGCTGAAACACTCCTTGTGATCCGGATCCAGCTTCAGGCACTCGCGTACCTCACTGCAGACCAAACGAAAGGAGATTACTTTACTGTTTATGGCCACTGCAGACATTTTTCACTTCTTTCTTACTGCATCACTGTAGCACATGCAAACAGATTATAGTGTCCTATAAAGTCTTTATACTCCAATCTTAGCAATACGAGTGGCATCTGGTGCCGTTGGGGAGACAGTGGTTTAGGATGCAGGACTTCATCCTGCAGAGGGTTGCCAGTTCAAACCTCAGCTCTGTTTGTCTCTTTCGTTGTGTTGATGGGAAAGACGGTTCGCCTACTGTACTTTTTATGGCAGTGGCTGTTTACAGCAGCATCACTTCCATCAGTAAGCATCAGAGCAGATGTGGCTACAATGTAGCTTGCCACCATCAGTGTGTGTGTGTAATCTGGTAAATAACTAAATGTAGTGTAAAGTGCCTTGAAAAAGTGCTATTTAAGTATGGGTACCTGTGGTAATATTTGCAGATGATGAGTACTAATCCAAATTCATAATAAAAATGTTTTGATAATATTCTGGGATATGTTAAGGAGACAACGATGGATTTTTACCTCAGATCTTTTTAGTACTCATCTTGATCACTTTGGTGGACAAACTTTGCTTTTAACAACGTGCTTGCCTAGAGAGCTTTTCTTTTGAATTTTTCAGAGCAGCAGAGCTCTGCTTACAGGGCGTTCTGGATGCTAAATTAACTGAGGGATTTTTCCTTTCACTAAGCAGGAACTGCCTCTTCCGTCACTTATAAAAATACCCCCACACCGTCGACATAGCTCCTTCTCAAAAGTCTTTTATTTAAAGTCTTATTGTCGTTAAGGCTTGCATTCTTGCAAGACTTGCCTTCGTTTTATGTTGAGTTCCGCTTCATAGTAGGCTGGAGTATTTCAAAGCAAATCATTAGTGGCTGTTAGAGGGAAAAAGTATACTAGTAATCGTTCCTTTAGTATTGAAAAACATTTACAAATAAGGGTATAAGTAAAGATGAATGGTATCAAGGTTATGTTATTCCTTCACTTCCTCTACAGAAACCTTGTTTCTCCCCATGGTAGGGCTGCAACAACGAATCGATAAAACCGATAAAAATCGACTTTTAAAAGCGTTGGCAACGAATTTCATCATCGATTAGTTGTGTCGCGCGATTAATGCGTCATCCGCCGCCGCCGTCATCACTGCCACTTGACTGAAACGGGGGAAGAAAAAAAAATACGGCAGAGCGAGCCAGCGCTGCAGGTGCGCAGTGTTGCCAGCTCAGCGACTTTGTCGCTATATTTAGCGACTTTTCAGACCCCTCCAGCGACTATTTTTTTTTTTAAAAGCGACTAGCGACAAATCTGGCGACTTTTTACGGTGTTACTGGCGGCTTTCGGAGACTCTTACGTGAAAGCAGGTATCGTTCCTACTCTTGTCCTGCAGCAGCAGCTGCTGCTGTGAGGCGCCTCCCCCATCCCAATCCCTCTCAGCGCTGCAGTCAGAGAAGCAGGATGTTTCAGCGTCCAGACTGCAAATGATGGGCGCATGCGCCGGGATTGACGGCGCAAATTGATCACAAATATTAAAATAGCCTTTATAAATAAATTAACTTGCAAATTATGAGGGCAAGGCTTTTGAAGTTTAAATCTTCTGGCAAAGATAAAGTAAACAAGATCCTGCAATTTATGGAAGTAAAGCAGAATAAAATCCAGCAAGATCAGTAATATGTCAATTAATTATGCCACATTCCCATGTAAATATCTGTCTTTGTTTTTTTTAACACCCCTAGTTCTCTCATTTTTATTCCAAATACAATTTATAATTTGAATCACAGGGCTATTTTTATCTCTATGGTTCAGTATTTTCTCAAGTAGCAACTTTAACTGCTATACTTTCCTGTCTTAAAAGGCAGAACTCTTCTAGTCTAAAAAAACTCATTTGATGAATTGGGGGGGGCCTGTTGTTTGAACCCCTTAGGGGCTTTTAAAAAAAAAAATGTCTTTTTTTGCGCTTTATGAAACAAAGGACCCTATATTTTGTGGATGTACAGCTACATTTCTCATGTAAGTTTGCGTAGTTTTATCACAAACATTTATTTTTCATATTGCACCAGTACAGTTAATGAGCAACCTGTACTTGTGTGCTTGTTTGTTCTGTCTAAAATGTTTATTTTGGAATAAAGAGGTTAGTATAAAAAATATTTTTTGTCCGATTCATCGATTAATGGAAAAAATAATCGGCCGATTCATCGATTTTTAAAATAATCGTTAGTTGCAGCCCTACCCCATGGCCAATCAGCTAACAGCATTTTTTCCACTTCACATCTCACAACTACTCATCTCTGTTCGTACCAGCTACTGAGCAGGTACAAAAAAGCAATTCAATGCAGAAAAGTAAAAGTAAAGGAACTGATCGTAAAGTAGGCTGAGTGGAGTAAAGCCAGGTTAAGTAAAACCTGTAGAAAAACAACACCCCTTACTTGAGTGACATCTCGTGGTCTCCGAGGTTATAGTAGATGGTGCTGAGCCTGTAGAAAGCCTGCGTGTTGTCATTCTTCAGCTTGGACAAAGCTTTGAGGTCGCTGATGGCCTTCCCCATCTCACCCATCTGAATGAAGCACTCCGCCCGCATCTCACGAGAGGTCACATCCCAAACGCAGGTCTGAAAATATGCATGGAAACGTTTGCTGACAAAATAAACTCAACACTGCAGCAACAGCAGCAGGGGCGTCAGATCTTACCTCAATTATAGCATCCAGCTGGGCGGCAGCTGTCGCGTAGTCTTTGCTGCTGTAGCTCTGTTGTGCCTGGGCCACCAACCGCTGAAGCTCATCGGACTTCGCCAGCTGGCTCGTAGCTTCTTTCTCTTCCTTGTCAGAGTGGTTGGATTTGAGCTAAAACATTTGAGAGAAAGGCTTAATTGAACAACAAGCTATAGGACAAAAGTAATAAAAAAGTAATAAAACTAATATGAAAATGAACAAATAAATGCCAGACATTGTTTTTAAACTATGCTTCAGCAGAATTAGGAAAAAAAAAAAATAAAAAATAAATATATATATATATATATATATGTTGTCCAATTCAAGTTATATCTGTTACCACAGTGGGTTTTTCTTTCGATGAGCAACCATTTTGTCCACATGTGTACAAGACTTTTCGTGCTTCAGGGTAGATTCCTCTGCCAATGACTGCCTCTTCTCTGAGCAGAGCTGTCTAAACCCATTAGCTGTAACCATTCTCCTCATATTTACAAGAGCAATATCTGCTAATGACTGAGCTGCAACAAAAAAAGACCCACCTACCCTTTCAAAAGGTTTCCTGCTAGCTCAGCTTAGAGAGGAGCATAAATGTGATGCATTAGATCAGGCCACAGCTGTGGACTGCTGACACGGCAGGATCGTGTCCACCCCTTGCTACATTACTTGACATTATCACAGTAAAAGGTTTCAACACCTTAAATCTTCAGAGAGACAGCAACTCATCCCTGTCTGTGAGGAGGAAATACTGCAGCAACTTCATAAACAGTCGAAACAAATCAGTTTTCAGGGTTGAACGATTACACCACAACTTTGACCAAAATCCCTTAGATTTCCCAGCAGCTTGATCCACCCTGGTTATTAAAGTTTTTGAGTAATTATTACATTGCTAGAACAGACACAGGATAAACATTAATCAGTAGCCTTTGTCAGGTGAGCAATTATATCCATCAGTCATCATCCTGACCACGCCCCTACTTATCCCTAAACTTAAAAAAACTTCTCTAAAACTGATTTCAGTTTCTCTTGGTGAGAAATTTAACTTTGGGAAATAAACCAGTCCTATATGGAGCTTTATTTGACCTACCCCTTTCCCTTTTTGGTTCTACCAAGTGTTATGTCCTTTAACCTTTTTTTTTAAGGTTAAAAAACAAATGACTGGAGCGGCAATCAAATCTGCAGATGACTGTCAAGGGGTTAAAAGTCAGCAGGGAGAGCTCTGAGCATAACCTTGTAGTGAAAGGCTTTTTAAAAGGGTGCAAAAACATTAATGTGGAGAAAAAAAAAATTGTGACTTAGAAATAAAGGCTAACAATGATCGCTTCAGTAACAATCAATATGCTAGGGGGTGGTTACTGAAGACATGTTGAGTTTTCAGCCACAGGTGGAGCCGGTGGCCTAAAGCAGCTTAAGTAGCGTTTGGGAAAGCTTTGCCTCTTTAATATCAGCGTTGCTTTCATGCAGCCATCCTTTATGAAGTTATTTCACGTGCAGTTTGTAGAATGAAAAATATATTTTCATTGTTTCATGAGCTCATTTTTTCTTTTCCATAGTGTGCTTACTTTTATGCGACAGCACGACAAAATGTCCATCATAACTACAAAATTAACTTGACCTCGAATCAGTTTTCTAAATATTTTTCCCCTCAGGTTTGTACAAGCTGTAGTTTGTGGTGGCTCTTTCAGATCCAAACAGGGTGGATAAAAAAATAAACATATAGACTCTAATAAAGCCCTATAATTAACCCTTTATAGGGAACTCAGTGAAATACTTTGAACATCAAAATTTCAAGCCAATAGTGATACTGGAATCCTTGTTACCTTTGTAACGTTCAAAACATGTGGATATTTTGATGGCAAAAATTTATTTCAATGTAATAACAAGAAACGCCAACTTCCCCAAAGAAAAATATCAAAAAATAAATAAATTCATTAAAAACACCCAAAGAGTAAAAGAAATTCTTTTTTTTTTTTAACAACATAACATTAGAGGCATTAATGCTGATACTGGCACTTACATTTTTTGTTTACAAACCAATATATAATTGTTAACATTTACTAACTTTTTAAGTTTTCAATTACCTTTTATTTATTTATTTCTTTTTACTTTTTTCCAACTTAATTTACAGTAGGTAATATATCATTCAAGGGCTCATCTAATTTGTCAAATGGAAAATAAGTTGTATAGCCATGTAGCCGTATCTTTGCTGAATGGCTGGATATAGATCTTGTGCTTCTAGACTTCACTGAGGGACGGGGGACTCCATTTTTAAGGGGTATGCATTGATCAAAAATGGTAACTTGCCTTATAAAGGGTCAAAGAAATGGTTCCTAAATAAACTGCACACCAACCACTTGTGTTTTGTAGCAAACAAGTTTCTGGCAGAATTCTTGCAGGTGGTTTTGTCTTTCTTCATATCAGGATGGATAAGGATCATTTAAATTATTGGATTTAATATCAAAATACCTAGCTTTCAAACAAAGCACATGCATTCCCCATGATGTTGATGTGCTGGTCCTAATCCTACCATGTTCTAAGCTAAATGTTAGCATGCTACATCCATTCCAATCAACCATTCTAATGTCTGAACAGTCATTCCTGTCCAAGTTTCTACCATTTAGTTAAGAATTTTGGGTGAAGGTTATTTGTGGGGCTAGTGTTTCTACTTTGTGCATGCATTGTGTCATTATTGTGACCACATAGCTTCATCTTTGTCTTGCCTGAAAAGGCTTGTCTGGGTCAGCAGCTATAACATTTCAGCCAAGCTTAAAAGTATAAATTCTGGAGATGGAGCTTTCTCCTTCAAAAACTGGTGATGGAATGGTTGAAGCACTCTAGCATTACATTTTTATTTTTAAAGTGGCCTTCACCAGATCTGTCCTCAACCTTGTTGAAGATTTTTTGACTGTGCATCGAACATAATTCTGCAAAATAATTTTCAATGCAAAAAAAGTATGAAAATTTGAGCAAACATTAAGCAATCAGCTCGTTTAAGGCATTAGGAACTGTGTAGCTGAGGTGAAAGTTGTTGAGTAACATTTAACCTGATAGAAGCGGGGACGTTAATGCATATAATTGAGCCGGTATGTTTTGGCTTTGCTATTATCGTTAAACATTGCGCTTCGGCTTTATATTATTTGAATAGTTTGAAAATCATTGAAAGCTCAAGATAAATGCAAAGCTGAAGCAAATGAAAAGCATATGTAGACACCCAATAAGGAGTCTATTAGTCTGAAGCATATTGCCCTCCTCCAGATTAGCCATCTGGAGCTTCACTGCACAGCCTGTCATTCAGAAAAGCAGGACTGAACTCAGAAACCTCCCTGTTGTGTGTTATTACTAGCAAATGTGAAGGTAAGGAAGTACTCTGCAAAATAAAGGAAATTACACCCTAAGACTGATGAGACCCAATGCAATTTAAGCACTCTCTGACAACCAAAGGAAGGGGAGATGATTTCAGACTGCAGGAAATCATCTACAAGTCCAGCATCATTCAACAGCTAAGACAAGATGAGGCGGTTTCAACCAACAAACTCTCTGATAATACTTCAGACTTTCCCAGACACAAATATCCAGAATTCCCAGTCCTTTTAGCCCATTTCCGAAACAAATACTACAGATCACTTATAGCGCATGAGAGAGGATTTAAAAAAGAAGAAGAATAGGAGAATCACAACAGATAAATAGGAACCTTGATTATTAGATGGTCTTCATGGTCATTTACTGAATATCTTAAGCCAGCAGATTGCTGGGGTAACAACATCAGCACCATTATCTTTGTATCAAGCATTTGATGAAAAATATCCTTTTTCATTATTGCATTTATAATCTTATCAAACCCACAACTTTTAAATGCAGAATAATGTTTGGATAAACTGGAATGTTTTGGTCATTCAAATGAGATGAGCTTTTTGTGTCTCAATACGTGGTAAAGAAGGACGTAGAAGGACATACCCAAGGTGATATGGAAAAAAAAAAAGAAAGCAATAAATGAAGGACCATGCTGAGGTTTACAAAATTTATTTTATAGGAAACCTACCACTCAGAAAGCTGCAAAAATAAAAAAAATAAAAACATTCAGCCTTCTGCTAACCTTCATGTAGAATATTGAGGCAATCATGCAGACAGCTAATTATTCAGTAGAATAGTTAACAAATTTTCTTTTATATAAAGGAAATAAAGTTCCCTTCGCCACCCAAGAATCTAAATGGATGCGACCATATTTAAACATAACCTCACTACAGCAATAAAGAGGCTATGTCTAAATATACTTTAAAAAGGTGAGCCTTTAAAAGATCAACACTGACCCCTGCTGGAGAAATCTTGCCTTAGCAAGTCAGTTAACTAAACATGTTTCTATACCTACCACCTTCTTGAAGTCACTCTCTGCTTCATCCAGCCTTCCCTGCTTCAGAAGAAGCTTTCCTCTTTGAAGACGAGCCTTTATCAGGAAAAAAAAACATTCCTTATTTTGTGAACTGTTGAAAATACAGAATTACAAAACCAGCCGATGGCAGTATGACACAAAAACTCACCGATGTGAAGTCTGGTTTGAGTTCAATGACTCTGCTCAGGTCTGGCAGGGCAGACTTTGACTTTCCCATTGCTAGAAATACTGTAGCCCTCCTGTAGTAGGCCATATAGTTCTTGGGATCTCCATCTGAGTAAATGATAAAGATGGTAAAACAGTGAAGATTTCCTGAAAATAATTTTTCTAAGTAAGGCATCATAAATAAAAGGCTTCTTTTACTACCCACCCACAGCAGCGTGGAAATGAGAGAGAGCATCAGCCAGCTGTCCAGCAGCAAGTAATTTCTTCCCCATTTCCATGTGATTGTCGACACTGCCATCCTTCCCACATTTCACTCCTGAAAACACAAAAGATCGTTATCAATGTACGCACACCAGGTTTGAGCTGAAGGATTTTTTCTTACTAAAGTTGATGGATTAACTCAACTTAAAGAAATATCCAAGTCTAAGGTTTGTTCAAACATTGGACTGACTGAAGTTGTTCAATAATAAATTGAAAGTCCAGACATTAAATCTTTCTAAATCTAAATGGAAGATTATTGATTGCGTTTTTTCTGTCCAATCCCTTCAAATAGAACGACTGTCACCGGTCAGAACCTACTGCAGACCTTGGGTCTCTTTATCAAAGATGCCTTTAGATCAATACTCTAAGTTTAAATACAAGCTACAGATAAAAATGGTGTATGCAAAAGAGATTTCAGATTTATCAGATTATAATCAGAACATGGGCGCACAAAAAACAAGCACATTTCCTTAATAAACCACACCGGTGCACACAAAGCTCCACAGTCAACTTAAGCCCTCTATGTGCCACATTATCCCATGAATGAAGAACAGCATGAATGTATTTCCGTGTTTAATAATAATAATAATACAGAGACATGGGGCTACTGCCTGGAAGGCCCCATCTCCTATTGTGGAGAGTTTAGTTCGTGGACACAGTAGGTGGAGGTGAAATGGAGATTTTTGAAGGAGGTGTGTGGAGTGAGAAGTTCTCTGAGTTAGGTAGGGGCAGTTCCATGAAAGCACCGGTGTGAGTAGACAAATCTAACAGTAGCTAATAGCTGTAATTTATTGTTAAACATAAAAAAGGGATATACTGCCCAACAAGCTAAGCATAAGATTTATTATGGACAAAACATGTTCTTTACATCAGTTTATTATACTTGGATGTTTCCTTATCTCTCTATACATACATGGATTATCCTAGAGTTTTAATAGATCCATTTTCACCCCTGTTTAATGATCTGTTTGCTAGTTTTAAATGTATATCAAATCTCATTTATTCAATAGAATGCTGGTTATGCATGTTAATTATTATTCTTTTAGTACTATGCACCCTCTTCAATACTGAAACCTGTTCAACGCATAGATCCAAAGGCAATGCATCAGGGTGTCCAGTAAACCAGTCATTATTAATGGCCAGGAGATCATGGGGATCCCTGTAAATGCATTCCCTCCTGATGCTCCTATTTTCCCATAGAAGAGCAGCATCTATTGTACACAATTACCAACAGGTGCCACAGCGGTATTGAAATGTTTGCAGAATGGGTGAGTATCACATGTTTACATTTTCAGCTCACAATCCTTTTAATAGTGGCCTTTTCTTCATTGTTTCTTTACACGTTCACCCTTACAGATATGTCCAAAGTGGAGTTCACAGCGATATTTCAAGTATTTTACAGCATCTGACTCACCTTGTTGGTCATTAAGGAGAGGAATATTATGGCTAGGAAACATTTAAATATTGCAGATGCTTTGTTTAAGGATTTGGGATACTTAGAGGGCTTTATTAAATGACCCTTATGTATAATTATGTTTCAAAATTGCAAGCATGTATTACACTGCGATACTGGATTATTATGACATTGATCTATGATTAATGTTTTACATAAAGTGGTGTTGAAGGACTTAATCTAGCTTCAGTTCTCCACTTCATTGCCTGTGTCGCTGTTTTCCCATTTCCTCTGCAATGTGCATACACATGAGCAAGAGTTGACTTAGGAGACCGAACATCTCAAAGCCAAGTTTTTTTTTTTTTTTTTGGTAGATCACTGTCTTTAAGTAGGAATTGACATAAGGAAATTTTATAGCTCATTTTGTGAGTATGCAAGTTTGATAAATAAGCTTCCAGGTGTGAGTTTGTTGGTATAGATGAATTATATATATGCTCTTTTAACTTGGCACTTTTTCACCATGCATGCAAGTGTAAATAAGGTAGATTTTAGTTTAAAAGAATAAAAAAAAGGTTAGTGCATTTAAACATTTTTTTTATATATTTCTCAAAATTGTTTTGAGTTCTGGGAATAACATGTGAAAACAAGCTGTTTTTCCCCCTTTATTTTCTTTGCTTATGTAAGCAGATTGATAAGAACAGAAGTAAACAGCAGGCATACTAGACAATAACATTAATATATGTTAATATATGTCCCCTTGACCCATTTATGTATAGAGACTTTATTTATTACACATATTGAGGGATGAAGAATCACAACTACATATCCAGATCATTTTGGTTTTAACCAGTTTCAGCAGAGTTATAGGACAAGTCTTTGATAAGGTTGGAGAGCCCTGCCCTAAATCCCTTAAACTGTCAAAAATAACATTAACATTATGATTGCATTTTATTTATTGCAGAGAGTGCTTTTATGATTGCGTTGGAGATAAGAGGTTTGTAATCGCATTACTCTTCATTTTTACATAGAACCAACGCAAACTACCACTAAAAAATATTAAAAACTACTTTTGTTTACATACAACAAAAACGATTTCTGTCCGTTTCAAAACCTTGAGCCACAACCACATATCCCACCAGCTGGGAAGCTTTTATCAAACTTTTTCCACAATGCAAGACTAGATTGTGTCACGTTTTTTGCTAAATAACTTTTGTTTTCAGACTAAAAACAGAGAAACTAAAGCAAAGCTAGACCTATATGAGCTAGCTAAGTGAGGCAAACAGCTAGCGACTAGCAAGCTAACGCCGCCATAACTCCAAACAGGTCAGTTAACCCCATAAAAAGGGTTACTGTAACAGTTCTACGTTACAAAGAGAAAAAGTAACCATGAATGTTTGAGGGAAAAAAACAGAAAGCAAGCAACTCTTACCCTCATATCGCATGTCCATCAACACAAGAACATATGGGAAGTAAGTCAGTATCTTGTGGGTAACATGGTCGATGGAAACCATGGCTGAATTCAAAGCTTCTCTCACTTTATCCCAGGCTGTCAGGAGATGATTTACCAGATGTTAGGCTCACAGCAGTCCCATGTGTTGGATTCCACTGTGTGCAGAGCTTCCCTCTTCACAACAGAAGGCACAGCAGCAGCATTGTTCGCTGTCCGGTCGTGGGGGCCGCTGATTGGCTGAGTTGCAGGTGAAGCCCCGCCTACATTGCTTGGCTCAACGTAGAGGAGCCACGGCAGCACAAAGCGGAGGGCGCGTGCACGGGCACGTGCGCACACAGCGCTTCCTTCTATTTTTTTTACTTTAAGTTAAAAGACAAAAAAAACAAAAAGAAAGAAAAGAAAATAGAATACGGAATACTGTGGAAAATAAACTGTCATTCCCTCTAGGATTTTTTAATATATGTACAGGTCTATGGGAGAGTTATCCTGCCACAATGCAAGAGCACATAATTTCAATTTGAGAAAAGAATTTCATCTTCTTGCACTCAAAACTTATACAGTGTAATGCTCACACTCAAAACATGCGCTCTCTCTCAAATATTTTCTGTTCTCTCTCAAATCTTTGTTTCTTCTCTCAGATTTAATGCTTCTTGCACAGATATTTTCTCCTCTCGCTTGCCTCCTTCTCTTCGCGCACAAACCGCGCTCTGCACGAGTCTCAGGCCCCGTCCACACGAAGCCGAACCCTGGCCTAAACGCACAAATTTTTCACCAAACCAGCCTCTCATCCATACGAAGCCGGCGTTTCAGGGGTCTGTAAACGATCTTTTTTTTATTCAGCCTTCAGAGTGGGAAGATTTTGAATTGCCGTTATCGCGTTTCCATCTTTAAGCTCTAACCGCATTTTTTTTTTTACACGCATGCGTCATAGCGTCGCCTCTAAACACGCATGCGCGACACAGTATCACAACAACAATGGCGCCGTACTGTGTTGAATGGTTGCTGCTCATGCTACTCACCCTGCTGTCGGGCTTACAACAGAATCTTCTTCTTCTGGAATATCTCCAGGAAGAACAGAGCAATATCAACGACATAGTTCAGCACCTGAATTTGACTGAACCACGAAAATGGACCTGCAGGGCAACCATGTATAAATATTAGTGCGCATGCCCAACATTTCGTCGCTTATTTTTGCTTTGGCACCACAGCGCCACTTACAGGCCTGGCATACATTTTGCAGCGTTTTCATGCATTCGTGTGGTCGATCACATTTATTTTACGTCTCCGTCTTTACGACAAACGTTCTGGAAAATATTAGCGTTTCGTGTTCGTTTTGACTTCATGTGGACGGGGCCTCAGATTCGCTCGCAAACCCGTAGGCTCTGCTTGCGGATTTTTTTTGCTCTCTCTCGGATTGCAGTTGGATCGTTGCCTAGCAACCTTTCCAGCCAATAGAACGACAGCCTCGGAAAGGGTGCGCTTGTTTAACCCTACTGAGTGTGCCTGTGCTACTATGCCACTTATAAGAGCGTCAGCTGAAACTGCTATACAGTAGTTTTGTGGCTCGATTCAGCAAAGTTCAGTAGCTACTTATGGATAACCCAAAAAATTCTGAATTAAGTAATTTTAAACAGCTAGTGGTTTGTTATGTACAAAAGTACGGAAGAGGATTAGGGCCACTGAAAAAAAAAAAAAAAAGTAAACTGATTTTTAAATTTTATTTCAGTTTAACATGGGAAAAAAGTCAGAATTCTGAGATTAAAGTCAGAATTCTGACTTTTTTCTCAGAATTCTGAGAAAGTCAGAATTCTGAGATTAAAGTCAGAATTCTGAGAAAAAAGTCAGAATTCTGACTTTAATCTCAGAATTCTGAGAAAAAAGTCAGAATTCTGAGAATAAAGTCAGAATTCTGAGAAAAAAGTCAGAATTCTGACTTTAATCTTAGAATTCTGAGAAAAAAGTCAGAATTCTGACTTTAATCTTAGAATTCTGAGAAAAAAGTCAGAATTCTGACATTAAAGTCAGAATTTTGACTTTTTTCCCATACTATACTGAAATAAAATAAAAAAAATCAGTTAACTTCTTTTTTTTTTCCAGTGGCCCTAATCCTCTTCCGTACAAAAGCAAAGAACCGACATATTAAATTATTATCTTGAAATAAGGAAGAATAAAACAGACAAGAATATAACATGCACATAAATAAATACTTTAAAAAAAAAGGTATTAATAAATAAAGTTGAAGTTTATAACGGTCAATAAATAAATAAGGTAATTATTACAAATAAAGAAGCTAATTAAAAGAGATATATAAATTTATGTCTCACTGTATAATTAAATTTTTACCTACATTTATTTGTTTCTTGTAATTTTTGGAGCAATTATTTTTGTACGCCTATTTATTTATTGAGCGTTTCTTTTTTTTTTCTTTCAATATGGTAGAGCTGATCCTCCATAGGTTAACACCATTTCAAAAACATATGGATCCTGATTGAATCTGCCATCACCAAACTTGTCCAGGACCTTCTGACATTTGTCAGTCCTCAACTTCTAAAGTAAGTCACAGTTATAGCAAAAATCCCAAACTCAATGATTTTGTTTTTCTTGTTTTTCTTTTTCTTCTTTCCAGCAAAGGTGAAACAAAATCAGGTTCCATTTTCTTAAAACTAAACATCAGTCTGATGTATACTTACCTTTCATCATGTAAGAATCTCTTCTTCATAAATAAGATACGCTGTTTTATCTTTATACATAAAACAACTATGCCTCATGCAAACAGGTTTTTTGTTTTTAAGATCAGAGCAATTTCAATTCAGAGCTTTTCCAGCTCTGTAGTTTGACCTTATGAATTTCTAAACATGTGTAGTCTAACTATTTATATTTTCGGTACGCCCTATGTGTGTTGTTACTGCGGATGTTTGAGACCACCATGAGAACGTTAAAGGGGGAAGTGTGGGCGTGGATTGTGTATAAAAGAACAGGTATGTGCTTTATGCAGAACTCATCTCCTCATTGAGGAGATGATAAAAGCGTGGCTGAGGAAGTTGTATGTAAGGAGACCAGGTGGTTTTTTCCAGGCATCACCATCGCTGTTAATCTGTGACTCCATGCGTGCCCATCTCACAGCTGATGTGAAAAACATGGTGAAACAAATGAACGCTGTGCTTGCTGTTCCGGGAGGTCTGACAAAGGAACTTCAACCGCTCGACATCGGTGTGAACCGGCCGTTCAAAGTAATGCTGCTTTCACACCGGACGCAGCAGGTGCGGCAGAAGCAGCGAGTTTACATGCAAAGTCAATGGTTGACGCGCGTCAAGGCGCAGCAAAAGGTCCCGCAGAGCGTTTTGAGCAGCTGAAGCAGCACTTCAGGAGCGTTTAAGCATCTGATGCGACGCAAATGCGCTGCTGCTCGAGATGGAAAAAATGAAGTTTTGCTGCTGGACGCGGCGCATCAACCAATCAGAGAAGCTGATCTGGGAGCTGGCCGTGAGACAGACACATCGCTGATGTCACAGAGCGCTGTGATCGCTCCTCTGAAACAGTTTATTGACGCCTAAATTAACTTAAGATTCTGAAACCTGAAGGCTGCTGTTGAATGGTATTCCTACTGACCACGCACCGCTGGTATGTGGGGTTCTGAGCGGCTCCGACAGAACTAATATTGGAAGGCAAGATGGTAATCTGGATGAACTGACTGCAATGATTACGTTTTCAGGTAGACTTTCTCACTTAAAAACATATTAAAACTACTTTATTCCCACTGATCACAGCAAATACAGCTGCAAGGCAAAGAAAGGATAGGATAGCTCCGCCCAACACGCGTCAGACACACTTTTGCACCGCGTAGCCAGAGCAGCAAAGCTGCTTCAGCCGCGCGTCAGAACTAACTAGTACAATCTAAACTGCAGGCACCAGGATAATAAAAGCGAACATATTCTGCCGGCAGATTTCTGCATTTTAAGTTAATTTATGCGTCAATAAACTGTTTCAGAGGAGTGATCACAGCGCTCTGTGTCATCAGCAATGTATCTGTCTCACGGCCAGCTCCCAGGTTTGATTAATACTTTGTAATAAATACATGAATAAAGCACAATCATACTCAGTTTTGCTCCCACTCTATTTTTAAATATGCAGTAGAGGTATTTAAACGTAGTAGAGGACATGTACCTGTATATAAAACCCGCGCCCTATGGTCCAGTGCGCCTTATGTGTGTGTTAAATACAGTAATAGCACACATAACTGAGACTGCGCCTTTTAGTACGGTGCGCCTTATGGTGGTGAAAATACGGTACTACTCATTGATTTCTTAAAACCTACAGTGATAACATTAGGGCAGTGGGAGAAGATGCATATCCCGTCCCACAGCATTAAATGACCTAATTGCTCTGTCCAATACATTGTTCATTTTTAATAAGCTCACCAAGGAGTTAATAAAAATCTTGGCCAGTAAAATAACAGAAATATAATTTGTTCACTGTTTATTTTTAACTTCTGTAGCTGTGCACTTCTACTGTAATTGGAGTGGGAAATATGGAGGTGGCAAGCAGACAAGGCATCAGGTTATTAGTTGGCTGTTGATACAAACCAGCAAAGTTTGGTCATTTTGATGGAAGACAATGAGAGATAAACTCTTTCTTCACAAATACAAATATAAACTGAGTTGTTATTTTTATGGCGTGAGCCTCGCAGTCAGGACAAAACACAACGTGGTGTGGTATTTGAACATATTTTGTAATCCCTTCTCCCATCTCAATGAGAGCTTAATCCTTCTTGACTATTTGAGACAGCTTGTGCATCAACATTTTATTTAAACTTGCACAGATCAGACAGTTGTATTATCAAAGGGGCAATGGCAGTGATGGTAGAAGCATTGTTCTTGTAAAATAAAAATAAGAGATTATTTTTGCTATAGGTAATATCCAGTGTGGGTCCATCAATAAATTGCCTGCAAGTTGTTATGGTTTTAGGTATTTGCCTAACCCACATGCAGAACACTCACAGGAGACAATGCAGTCTTTTAAAAGTTTATTTATACAGAAAATAAGTATTGAAAATGATGATGCCAAGGGGCAGGTGTGGCAGGAGACTTTGGAACATCAGATGAATCCGCCTCGGGGGAGTGAGATGGGGTCCGAGTGTTGGGCCAGAGGATGAAGGTGAGACTTGTGAGCATGGTGGAGGCGGATCAGGTTTGAACACAGTAAACTGAGGAGAGGAGTCAGTAGCTTCCAGCCAGTAGATGTACCAAGAGATCACAATTAATCTGTAGTGAATTGTGGTGGAGGAAGATTGCTTGTGAACGAAATCCAAAGGCTTTAGTTTCCTGAAGGGAACAAAGGAGAACGAGGTAAGAGTAGAGAAACCAGGGAAAACAATGCAAGAAGTCAAGAGGGCCACAAGTACCACTTAAGATTAATATTCTGGCATTGAAGTGCTGGCAGCCAACTCCTTGTAGTCTTAACCTGATGAGAAACAGGTGCAGGCAATCAGCAGAGCAGCCCAACCGACCATGCTCCCAGATAACCTCTGGAGGATGGACTTGAAAACTGCAAAAAAATAGAGGAGGAATCAGGACCAAGAACCAGACCCCAACACAAATATCAGGCTGAAGAACCCCAAAGGGCTCTACAGTGCATTCTGTTATGGTGCAAAAGGTTGAAATTATGTTGTTAAAATTTGCACTCTTACTCGTCGTCTTCAACTCCATTCAGGAACAGCTTCTTGGGGGCAGAGGTCTCAGCTAAGAGTCCCAGACTTCCGTCTCCATGGACACCTCCTCCAGCTCTGCTACCAACGGAGAGGCAAACTACCTACAACATGTCCGGGGTCGTCCGCTTGACTTTCTGTTTAGGAGAAGTAAGTTGTAATTGTTACTACTTACTTTTTCCAAGCAATGTGGTCAACACCACTCACAAGGTAGTGAGGCTACTGTATACCCATAGCTGGGACAGTGGTTAACGAGTGCCAAGAAATGTCCACATATTGTGGGGTATTGCACTTCGTCTCTGGGGCCCACTGTTGCTCCGAGATCCCCCGCAGTTTGGCCTGGATCAATAAAGTACCCAGTTTCCGTGTGTGGCCACGTGGAGGCACTGCAGGGGTCTTTGTGGTGGAGAGGCTATGTACTGGCAGGAGAAGAACCAGACACGTGGTTCTTTTCACCCTACATGTAGGGACAAGCCAGCTGCAGTAGCTGAATTCCAAGCACACAGCTGAATCTCAGAACTACTGCAAGAGACGCTTCCACACACACTTATGTGCATTCGCATGCACACAAACACACTTTTTTTTTTTTTTTTTCTTTTTTTCTTTTTTTTGCTTTATTGTATTTTTTTTTGTTTGTTTTTTTGTACTTTTTTTTGTCTTTTTTGATGATTTTTTAGGAAGAGTTGCTTTCATTTTTAGCCTGGGCACATTTTTCTAGTTGTTATTCTGAGAAGTGTTGCTTTTCTTCCATTTTTCTGGGTTCTTGAGACCCAGACCGTGTCGTATCTTTTTCCAAACTGATGGGTCTTTCACTTTGAAGATTTTCCATCGTCTCTGTAGATTTTTGTTTCAGGTATCCAAACTCGTGAGCCATTTTCTGATGGTTTTCCTTCTCCGTATGAGTTCATTGATGAGCTGGAGGTCAAACTTTGCTCTCTTCTTATTAGCATTTTCTTTTTACAGATCATGTCATGCTGATAGGTTTCTACTTTTTGCATCAATAAAGAAATGTCTGTGTTATATTTTGAACTTAGTTCCTGGTATGAAACCTTCATCTGCTCCATCTGAAACTGCAGGACTGCATTCTCAGCTATAAGGCTGTTGATGAACTTTTGGTCTTGCTTCATTTTTATTTTTTTCTTTGCTTTATTGTATTTTTTTTTATTTTTTTTGTGCTTTTTTTGTCTTTTTTTAAGATTTTTTAGGAAGAGTTGTTTTCATTCCTGGCCTGGGCACATTTTTCTAGTTGTTATTCTGAGAAGTGTTGCTTTTCTTCCATTTTTCTGGTTTCTTGAGACCCAGACCATGTCGTATCTTTTTCCAGACTGATGGGTCTTTTTTTGAGCAACTTGCTTCTGTTGGTTCAGCATCTGGACTTTCCTGTTGCTCTGACAGGGTTTCCACAGAGCAGCCAGTCTCTTTCTTTGATTCAGATTTGAGAATATCATAATCTCTCAGCATCTCCTCTATGAACTCATCTACCTCCATGGTGGACACATTAGTAATAATAACGTCCTCTGACAGGGTCTCAAGATCCATGGATGCAGGTTCGGAAATGGTCTTCACAGGGATGGAGTCTTCTTTCTGTCTCGGTTCCTGACGCCTGGCCTTTTTGCGTTTTGGACGACCAAGGTCTTCTTTGTCATGGAGCTCTGCTTTCAGGTGTTCCAGCTCTGTTTTATAACTAACCTCACACTCAGAGTACTGTTGTTGAAGGGTAATCAGTTGTTTTTGGAGAGCGTCCTTCTCGGCCCCAAGTTCACAGTAGCTCCTAATTTTTTCAGAATGAGCTTTTATTTCTTTATCAAACTCCTGCTGAAATGCTTCTTTCTCCTGTGTTAGAGCAAAAACGTCTGTTTCGTACCTAGTTTTCAATTCCTGGTACAAGACCTTAACCTTCGCCAGTTCACTTTGAAGATTTTCCATCGTCTCTGTAGGTATTTGTTTCAGGAATCCAAACTCGTGAGCCATTTTCTGATGGTTTTCCTTCTCCGCTATGAGTTCATTGATGAGCTGGCGGTCAAACTTTGCTCTCTTCTCATTAGCATTTTTCTCACAGACCATGTCATGCTGATAGGTTTCTACTTTTTGCATTAGTAAAGAAATGTCTGTGTTATATTTTGAACTTAGTTCTTGGTATGAAACCTTCATCTGCTCCATCTGAGTCTGCAGGACTGCATTCTTAGCTCTCAGGCTCTCGATGAGCTTTTGGTCTTGCTTCATTTTTTCTTCATAACGTATCTGTAAGTTGACCTGCTGGTTTGCTCCAGCGTTCTCAGTTTCGTCTGTAGAGCGAAGCTCCTCGTAACAATTCTTGATTTTGTCTAGTTCTTGTTGGAGGGCAGCATTTTTCTCTTTTTCAGTTTGGATTTGTGATATAAATGCTTCCTCTTGGACAATATGAGCAACCTTTAAATGCTCAAAGTCTACTTGCAGCATCTTTTTCTTTTTGTATTTCATGTCATTGTTCACCTTAGATGCGATAGTGGCAGGGCTGAGAATTTCTGGATCTGTAAACTTTTGAATTCTCATCAGTTCTCGCTTGGTTTCTTTGCCCTTATTAATGAACATCTCTTTGAGATTTTTCTGCCGTTTTAACTCACTTTTTGCTTTTTCAAGCTCTTCCTCAAGGGTGGATACCTTTTGGTTTTCCTCCAACCATTTAGATTTCTCCATTTCCAAAAGAGAGTTGAGCCTTTTGATTTCATCCTGGACAGGATTATTAGGCTGCCTGTTGTTAATGCAGCTTTTCTGATTTTGTCGAGCTTCCAAACTATACGGCTGATATCTGCTCCCACCGTTGTGGTAATGTTGCCTTTGATGTGGCATTTTAACACAAATAAACGGTTGTTAAAGTTTGTGTTAATCTGTAAAAAGTTTGAAATCTCGACTAGAAGGGGGCTATGCTTACGTCTGAACTCGTCAGTGGTGCTGCAAGCAATAATGCAATAATGAATTCTGATCTGATGACATCAGGGTTCTAAAGCAATGACATCACAGAATTATGGGATGTCCCTTAGAATGCTGACATAGGACACGCCCACAACTCCCCCCACCCCCCACCCCCACCCCCCCACACACACACACATACTAGTTCTGCCATCGTAGTGAGGACCATGTGTTGAGTCCTATTGACTTCCACTGATTTTTATTCATTTTAAACCCTTTTTATGCCCTAATCCTAAAAATAACCCTAAACCTAACATTACTGATGCATACCTCACCCTAACCCTAACTAATTAACATGTTAGCCCTAAACCTAACCATTAGCAAAAAAGCATGTGAGGACTTGCAAAATTTGATTGTGAAAATGGAATTGCGGTCCTCACTCTGAGGGCTAGACAGATACACACTCCCCCACACACCCCCACACACATGACTTATGGGGACATTTCATTTACTTACATTCATTTAAACCAGATCCCTAGCCTAACCCTAACTATTACCAACATACACCTAACCCCAACCCCAACTCAAAGAACAGAACTTTACCATATTGGGACCAGGATTTTGATCCCCATAAGGACATAGGTCACCATGAGGTGACTGTGTAAACAGATTAAAGTGTCCACACCGTAAAACAAGTACACACACACACTTCAAGCTCCACCCCCCAAACATTATATGAGATTAGGATTTTTTTATTTATTTATACATTTTAGCTTTTTATGGTCATAGTGCCCTTTGTCTTTTTAACTTTGTAGGTGATTATTTGAGTCATTGCTGTAACATTTCTGCACTGTCCATTTTTGTAATGGCATCGACTATGGGAGAATTATCCTGCCATAATGCAAGAGCACATAATTTCAATTTGAGAAAAGAATGTCATCTTCTTGCACTCAAAACTTATAATGCTAACACTCAAAACATGCACTCTCTCTCAAATATTTTCTCTTCTCTCTCAAAGAACTCATGCTCTTCCTCAACACTGAAGTCCTCAGACATTTTTCTTTCGTTGTTTCTTTCTTTGCACAGGTAAACACCTGGCCCTTTATGCAAAAATAAACATTATGCAATGAAATATTTTCTTTGGATATACTTTAGGGATTCCTTTTGGTAGATATTAAAGCATTTTTAGTATCACCTATTGTGAGCTGGAAGAAATAAATCTTGATAGTTCAACACAGGTTTTTTTATGCTTAGCAGGGGATGATCAGCCACATAGTTTATTAAGTAGCAAGAGCAGGAAGAGACATACTACTGACAGCGAACTATCAGTGTGGAGCATACAGTAAAGCACAGACTCTGAGCTACGTGTGTGCAAAGACGTATCTCTGCACAAGCACAGCTGGACAATCAGTTTGTCAGAGTTCAGCAGTACTGGACCATTCTGGGTTATTTTCTCCCCTGCTGCGGCTGCCATGATCGAGCTTTGGTCATGCAGAATGTGCACTGCTGCACACCAGGTGGGTGGCATGACCAAACAAGACGCTGCAGCACGGCTGATATTGCTTAGCGGATTACAGCACAATGATGCATTTTAAATGTCTGGCCGACCAGCCGCTCTCATTTTTATTTATCCTCGTCTCGTTGATGAAAACTCACACCCATGAGTCGTCAAGTTTTTGTCATAAAACATCCACGTTGAGCTCGTCAGTGTTCGTTATCGTCCTGAAAAAAAAAGGAGCGTCAGCAAAATAATTCCGCCATTGTCGTTCTTGACGAAAACAACACTGAAAGCTAACTACGGTAAAATAAGTAAATATTTCAAACCTTTAACATCAGTTCTTACTGACCACTTTCCCGCTCTAACAGGGACCTTTGAGTTTTGTGTTTTTAACTTCTTTAACAATCCACCTGTAGCTAAGTCCTGTTTATCTTAGTTCTCACAGATTAAAAATGAATAACTAATACTCTGACAGCACAAATGTTTAAGTTTGATCAGTTTTCACCAGATAGTTTACTAGTCTTAAGATATTTTTGCTAGTCTTATGAAGACTAGTAAACATATCTAACACCATGCTCTCTTGTCTTTCCCACTTTGAAAAGTGGCTAAAGGAGATGGTCTTTAGTATGTTGCATTAGACCCCAGACAATCTGGTCAACTTATAAAAGTATGAATACAAAGGTACACCTGGGTTTGTTTATGAAAAATTTCCTAAAGTTAGATTTTTTAACCAACCTGATGAATGTTTTAATGTAGCTGAATTTTTGGCAGTGTTGCTCTAAAAACAACTCAACTATTCCTTAACTGCAAAAAATACCCTTTTGTAAAGTTTGAACATTTTGACAAAATGAGACAAGAATTAATATTATTTCCGCACCAAACTTTTATTAATTTATTTTGGTTGATTAACATCTAACTTTTTATTAAAATAATGTTATTATAAAAAACAACAACTTTATAGTATAAATGAGAAATATCTGCTTTTGAAAACATACCATAGGCAGTGTTTAAAATCCATTTACATTTGCATTTGTTTATTAATGTAATTAAAGATTAAATTTAACATTTTAGGTTGTATTTTTAATAATTTTAATAATTTTTAATAATAGATAATAAAAAGTTTTTCTATTAAATAAAAAACTATTAGCCAGCAGAGGGCATAAACTGATGCTGTATTGAAAGCATTTAGCTTAATGGAGACACTGTACAGTGCTGTGAAAGAATATTTGAATATCTCTCAGGTGTTATTCCTTTTATTTTAAAACAGATGATATTATCAGACCATGTCAACATGAATAATCACCAAAGTAGATTTTAAATGATACTTTGTGTCAATATTACTTCCGATTAAATTTAACGTATCTTCCCTCTGTCAATTTATAGTAATATCTGACATGAATCGTTTCCCATCACAGTGAAGAGAAACCAGCTCCATTCTTCTTTGCAAAAACTTTTAGATTTAACCATAAATATAAACACATTTCTTTTTACTTATAAACTACCTGTTTCTGATCACATAAAAGCATCGTATAGCGTTATCATTCCCAATCTGATCTAAGTCCATAATCATACTAGGTTACTTTAAAACCTAGAATTTGGTAGTTTTAAGCCACTAGAGGTGGACTTGCAGTTCAGTTATTCAGTTCTGCTGTAGGGACAAAACAATCAGATTAATCGATTATTGAAATAATCATCAACCAATTTAGCAATCAGATCATTTCTAACTTTAAATAAAATATACATTTTGAAGTCTTTAATGTTTGTTTTTCAATTTAAACACTTTTATATTGATGTATGTTAATGTGCTAAGCATATATATCCTTAAATGAATCATAGAAATAGATTACTGAACTAATCAATACTTGCAGCCCTATTCTGCAGTATAACCCAGGTGGTATTAAGGTTAAGGACTGATTCTTCTACAGAACATTCCAGAAGAGATCAGAGTTAAGTGGTAAGTTCATGACTTCATCGGTAATAGTATATCATCAAGGCCCTGAAGCAGCAAAGCAGACCCAGACAGTCATACCACCACCACCATGTTTCATTATATGTCATGATCCCACTTTGTTTAAATGTTTACTTTTATTTATTATCTCTGTTAACTTGGTGTATGGGTTCTCTTATAATATTATAATCTTTTTACATCCTACCACATAATATTTTTCAAAGTTTATTCTATACATTGAGATATTTTCTGTTGGCTTTTCACTGTTTTTTTATTTTTCTATCTGGTCCTTCTCATATTATATCTCTTTCTCCTCTCCTACCTTAATTGTTCCTGGCTGGAATCTTCTCTCCATCTGCCTCATTGTCCAATGGTTCCCTTCCTGTGTCTCAAATGCTTTGCCCTGATTTCTTGATTTTTTTGTCCAGTTCTCATATTTCTGTAAGTTTTTCTCATTTTATTTATGAAATTAAACTTAATTTTTGCCTCAACCTTTTCATGATATTGTATAAAGAATGTTTCTGACTTCTTTGTTATTTTTTTGCCTGACCATTTAGGACACACAAAGACACATACACACGCACGTATTTTTCTTTTGTTTGATGTGTTTGTTATATTCTACCTTTAATGACTACTGTAAATGAAAATTGTATCTCAAGAATAAGAAATAAAGCTTTAATCTTGAACCACTCCCTTATGTTTTCTCCATGTGTGCAAAACAAATCTCACTGTGGTTGTCCAGAGCTCTAACTTCAGGGATTGGTCCAGTTCTTTTGGTTGGAGATTTTTTCTATCTGCTTCATATTATCAGACATATTTTTACTGTATATAAAAGGATATATCTATTCTGTAAGCCTTGCAGGTAAGCCCTAGGTTTGGCTAGTGGAACCACCTCAAAATAAGGTTGAAAATCAAGATAGTGAGTTTATTCATGCTTACACAAATTACTTATTTTACATTGGATGATTTTTTTTTTTTTTACAACAATTTTCCCTTAATGCAATTATCATATGAAAACCATATTTTGCATTAATTTAGAATATCTATGTCTTACATTAAAATGCCTTGTTTGATCTAAAAATGTAGATATGGGAAAGAAAAAGGAGCAGAAAAATATATGTAGGGAGAGCGAATATTTTTTCATAGCACTGCACATTGCTTCCCTTCTACAAATAAAATTCAGACGTAAACATTGCTGCCCGTCTGTCTAGTATAGCTGGAGATGGTAGAGATGCTGCTGTTTCTGCTTTCGCTTGAGCTTCTTTGGCTTCTTGTTTTCTTGGTGTCTGTGATCTCTGTGCGAGCTGATGATGCGTAGCTCTTTCTTGACGGAACAAAGGTGTAGCCAGGGTACTGGTTAATGAGGTCTTTCTTTGGTCTGTGAGGATTAAATTAGACAAATATACAGCTTTATTTTAGAGACAATTGAAAAAGCTGAATGTTAAAACAAAACATTCAGAATCAGCATTTTTACCTTGAGTCGAATGCTTCCCTCCCAGCTAAGATACAGTACACAAGGCCTCCAGCAACAAGTAAAGTGGAGCCTCCCCAGCCGATGAAGACTCCAACTCCGATCTCAAACCTGGTAACAACCAAAAGAGCTACTGAAGTGTTGCTTTTGTTTTGTTTATACATACTTAAAGGAAAATTCCAGTTTTTAACACTTTTAGCCCATTTTCTGTAGTGTCCAGGATGCATTCGAATGATCGACACCAAAATTTTGACAATTGGTCCTGTCTCTGCTATTTGGCTCATGCAGAATCCCCCCCTGGCTGCTTCAGAATGGCTTCCATAGTGCATGCCCGATAATGTCCTTAAAACAACCTTAAACGTTCTTTTTTAAAAATATGCTACTCACCGGGTCGTCAGCGCTGTTCAATGACGTTCCAAAAAAAGTTTTGTGAAGAAAAACCGTTCCTGTCTTGTTTTATTTAGCATTTTGTAAATCCCAGAACTATTTTTTCCGATACATCACAACCGCTTATAAACTTCCGCTTCCCGTTCGAATCTGAAGCGTTGCACACTCCAGACCACTAGTTGGCGACAATGTCTCTATATACTCCTCCTCAGTATATTCCGGTTCAAAACGGTATCCTCTACCGTCAAACTCAAAGTCCAATATGTCCTCCTCAAGAATCCACCTTTCGTATTCCATTTTCAGAGTTTTTTAAAGTGTTTAACAGAGACGTTAGCACCTCGACGTCAGAGTACACAGAGTGAAGCGAAAAGACTACAACTAAGTGTAAACAGGCCCCATTTCCGTTTCAGGTGGCAGAGGGATATTGACTATTCCAACAGAACTCAATGGGATTTACAAAATGCTAAATAAAACACTACAGGAACGTTTATTCTTTACGAAACTTTTTTTGGAACGTCATTGAACAGCGCTGACGACCCATGAGTAGTATATTTTAAAAAAAGAACGTTTAAGGTTGTTTTAAGGACATTATCGGACATGCACTATGGAAGCCATTCTGAAGCAGCCAGGGGGGGATTCTGCATGAGCCAAATAGCAGAGACAGGACCAACTGTCAAAATTTTGGTGTCGATCATTCGATTTCATCCTGGACACTACAGAAAATGGGCTAAAAGTGTTAAAAACCGGAATTTTCCTTTAATATTAGACATGTTGCACATACTTCTGTTCAACGAAGTTGGGGTTGTCAAACTCTGATCGAATTTTGTTTCCATAATATGAGAACGCTGTCATTGCGGACAGGCCTGAAACAACACAAGGAGATTACTTTAAATATTAACCACAATGAGTACATCAATAAGATCGTTCTGGCTTTTACCTCCTATAAGGTAGTTCATTCCACCAGCAAATGTTACTTTTGCATTGGTAATCTCTGAGCCCCCAATCTTGGTGCACTTCATTCCCACTAAGACCAGAATGCATCCGAAGAAGGCCAAGATAATGCTGATGATGATGAGAGCTCGGCACATGTGAATGTCCCCTGTTAAAAAGCAGAACAATTTGAATGTTTTTGTTTTGGACCAAGCTTCCTGGAGCAGATTCTTGGAAAATGTTCATACAGTCTGAACATTTTTACCATAACAACCACAAATTTTTATGCATTTGTTTATTTTTACCTGTCAGACTACCTTGAAGTACACTATATTGCCAAAAGTATTTGCTCACCTGCCTTGACTCACATATGAGCTTAAGTGACATCCCGTTCCTAATCCATAGGGTTCAATATGACGTCGGTCCACCCTTTGCAGCTAGAACAGCTTCAACTCTTCTGGGAAGGCTGTCCACAAGGTTTAGGAGTGTGTTTATGGGAATTTTTGACCATTCTTCCAGAAGCGCATTTGTGAGGTCGCACACTGATGTTGGACGAGAAGGCCTGGCTCTCAGTCTCCGCTCTAATTCATCCCAAAGGTGTTCTATCGGGTTGAGGTCAGGACTCTGTGCAGGCCAGTCAAGTTCATCCACACCAGACTCTGTCATCCATGTCTTTATGGACCTTGCTTTGTGCACTGGTGCACAGTCATGTTGGAAGAGGAAGGGGCCAGCTCCAAACTGTTCCCACAAAGTTGGGAGCATGGAATTGTCCAAAATGTCTTGGGATGCTGAAGCATTCAGAGTTCCTTTCACTGGAACTAAGGGGCCAAGCCCAGCTCCTGAAAAACAACCCCACACCATAATCCCCCCTCCACCAAACTTTACACTTGGCACAATGCAGTCAGACAAGTACCGTTCTCCTGGCAACCGCCAAACCCAGACCCGTCCATCAGATTGCCAGATGGAGAAGCGCGATTCGTCACTCCAGAGAACGCGTCTCCACTGCTCTAGAGTCCAGTGGCGGCGTGCTTTACACCACCGCATCCGACGCTTTGCATTGCACTTGGTGATGTATGGCTTGGATGCAGCTGCTCGACCATGGAAACCCATTCCATGAAGCTCTCTGCGCACTGTTCTTGAGCTAATCTGAAGGCCACATGAAGTTTGGAGGTCTGTAGTGATTGACTCTGCAGAAAGTTGGCGACCTCTTCGCACTATGCGCGTCAGCATCCGCTGACCCCGCTCCGTCAGTTTACGTGGCCTACCACTTCGTGGCTGAGTTGCTGTCGTTCCCAAACACTTCCATTTTCTTATAATACAGCTGACAGTTGACTGTGGAATATTTAGGAGCGAGGAAATTTCACGACTGGATTTGTTGCACAGGTGGCATCCTATCACAGTTCCACGCTGGAATTCACTGAGCTCCTGAGAGCGACCCATTCTTTCACAAATGTTTGTAAAAACAGTCTGCATGCCTAGGTGCTTGAATTTATACACCTGTGGCCATGGAAGTGATTGGAACACCTGATTCCAATAATTTGGATGGGTGAGCAAATACTTTTGGCAATATAGTGTAGATCACAACAGAAAAAGTGGAAGGAAAGAAAAGCTATGCATTTCTATCGAGCCCACTTTGCTATGATGTCCTGAGATAAAAATCTATCTTCAAGATAAACCCAATTTGCAAATTGTCCACTTCTGTGCCATCCAGGCTCAGTGTAACTATTGCAAGTTTTGTTAGAGAACAATAGTGAACAAAACACATCAGGAACAGTAAGGAACACAGCAGACAACTCAGGAATGAAGCTGTGAAGAAATTGGAAGGCTTTGAACATTTCACAAAAACACGATGGAATCCATCATTTGCTCTTTAGGCTCCAGGGTCACATGTGAATTACCACAGTAATCATTGCTGGAGTAATTCCCTTTATTATATTCTTGCAATTGGTAGAATTATCAGATATCATGGGATACATTTCTACTACTACCCGTTACATAGACTAATGTATTGAGGACATAAAAAGCTAAATGACTTTAAATCTTCTGCTTATGTCCAAAGACAGAAGGTATTGTCTTTGGACCAGAGTCTTAAGACTGTAGCCAATCAGCCAGTCACTTCATCTGGGTGGAGATGTTATTTTTTTAATCAATATTTGCAGTAAATTTCATGTTAAACAGGTTTCTAGAAATTGCTTCTTCAGGAAGTCCCCTGATTATAGAGTGTTGTTGAAGGGGTGGGCTGCAGCTGATCGAAAAGCACAGCAGCCAGAGTTCTGATTAAATTTTAAAAAGAGAGCTAATATTTCTCCTATTTTAGCTTCCCCACGCTTACCTTCTGTTAGATTCAGAAGACGATCCTCTCTCTCACTTATAGGGCCCTAAATAACAAAGCTCTGTCTTATACCAGAGCTCTGACTGTTCCAGAAAATAGCGCTCTGCTCCCATTCTGCAGGTTTACAAGAGGCTCCAGCTACATCTGACCTGGCTCTCTGTCTAGCTGTAACACCATCCTGGAGAGAGGCATCAGCTGGGCTGCTGCCGTCAACAACTGCAATTATAGACGATAGAATGAGACTTGTTTTTCAATGGTTAATCCTGTTTCTCTCCTAGACATAGCTATGAGCTCAGCCTCGACTGTGACTAACTCTATGTGCTCTTTATCCTCCCTTAAGATATGAAACCAGCTCATAGCTCATCTTTCCCACACAGAGCCATGTATGGAGCTAGTTTAAAGTAACCCTCTATAACATTGAATGTATTTATGGATCAGGGCTTTTGTGTTCCTTCTGTGGGTCCGCTTGTGTTCTTAAACCCCCGGATGTCCTAGGTAGAAGGCTGCTCCCACTGAGCCTGGTTCTGCTGGAGGTTTCTCCCTATTAAAAGGGAGCTTTTCCTCCTCGCTCTCTCTGCATGCATGCTTGGTTTGAGGGATTGCTGCAGCGTCAACAACATATTGCAAGAGAATGTGTCATTTCCCTATAGGCACATCCAAGAGAAGCAACTCCTGTGATGTCAATGACTATATGCAATTGTCTGTATTTCCTTAGATAGATATGTTTTAACCAAATTTCTTTGGATGATTTGTTTGAATTGTGTTTTTAAAGTGCTTTGAGATGATGTGTAGTGTGAACAGGCACTATGTAAGTAAACAGAATTAAACTTTTAAGAGTATTAATTAGGTGGAAACCCCTTAAAACATGTGCTTTTTGCCAAAGAGCCCAACCATGCACAGTGTTAGTTAGAGAAACAACCGACAAGTCCACTCTGGAGGAGCTCCACATTCCCTTTCCCAGGTGGGACAGAGTGACATGATAACCTGTGCACTCTACAAATCTTGCCTTTATGGAAGAACAGCAAGAAACAAACTGAATGAAGAAAAGCAAAAGATATATTGAGCTTTGTTAGAATTCATGTAGCTGAGAGAGCAAACACAGAAGATCCTCTGATCAGTTGAGACTAAAGTTAAACTACCTGTTCTGTGTGCCAAATGCTATATATGGCAAAAAACTAACTCTGCTTTTCCTCCTAAAAACATTGTTCTAATGATCTAATATGATACTGCCAGCAACTTAAAAGGTTTACCTTTTAGCAGGACAATGACCCTACACATACAACTGAAACTTAGGTGGAATAGATCAGATCAGTGGGTCTGAATAAGCTTGATATTATGTAAATACCTTAGCAGGATGCCCTGTGCTGTACTTACAGTTCAATTCCAGCATTGATGGAATTCCCTTACAGTCAGATACACCGGTAGAGTCAGAAATGCAGTCCTTCCACAGATTGGAGAAGTAGTTGGCTGTCGTTAGGACAATACTGCCAACCTCAGACCAAGTCCAGATCTCTGTGGGCTGCGTTGAACAGACCAGGATCCATCCAGCCACGCAGACCACAAAGCAGCCAATCTCTGAGTACATCACCACAGTCCTGTAACCCATTTTGACCCGCCAGGTTCAGACAAGAATTAACAATCCAAACTCCTGAAACCGTGAGACACTTCGATTTAGAACCTGTTCAACTCTCCCCGATCCCCTTTGCTCTGAGATGGAAAAACACACACAAACGCACACAGCCAGGTCTGTGTACATCATCACATGTTATGCCTTGAAGGGCACTTCCTGTGTTTTGTAAAGAGCACTTGAGCTAATATGTTTGATGTGTAAACCTCAGAACCTTCCAGCTTGATTCAGTTTTTGCCAGCTCTGTCCCCAGACAGGTTATAAAATTCAAATGTGACAAAATATACACTGAGAGAGAAGAATCATAAATATCAAGCAAGTAATGATTTATTGAAATGTACCTGCAGTGCTACTAAATACAGTGGAGAAATACGTGACAGATTAACTTGGCCATAGTAGAAATAACAGGTTTTCTAAGACATAGTCACATTATCTGCTCTCATTGAATCACAGTAAAAGAGTAAACATAGCAAATATTTATATTACAGAAAGACAGACAAACATTATGACCAAAAACCAAAGGTTTGAATTTTGCCATATTAGGGTTAGTTGATTTTTGCTACATAAAAAAGTTCATGATGAAATTCATGATTAAAAAATATATTTAATTTAAAAGTGCATAAAATGATTTGAATCCTCACTTGTTATTTTTTTTAAAGATATGTGAGACAGAGTTATTTGTTGAGTTAAAATGTCTTCCTTTGATGTTTGACAAGAAGTTTCTGAGATACTAAAAGTCTATATTTGTGTTTATCTCTTAACACAGTTTTTTGGTCAATGTCAGATTTGACATCATGGTGATTAACTTAATCTTTACCTTTGACTGCATACTTCCACTGACTGCCCTGTCCTATTTTTAATATTGTGTTTTGTTGCTTATATCCTTTGTATTGTAGTGCCCTTGTATGTGTCGAAAGGCGCTTTGAATAAGATTAATTTTATTATTTGTCTTTTAAAGGTTTTTTTTGGAAAAAGTGTTATAAATAGTGAGGTTATGTGATATATTTCGGTTTGCTAATATAGTGATAGAAAAAAGAAAACAACATTAAGCTGAAATATTGCTAAGGGTTATATTAAACCTGTACTTTTTGCACTTTTGAAGAGTAGTTCATCAGTTTGCAGATTTAGATTTAGAGGTGTTCCTGGAGCTCATCCAAATTTTGTGAAGTGTGTAAGTAAGTCTGTCCATTCATTCATCCTTCCATCCTGTCTGTCTGTCTTTCTGTCATCTAACTTGGGGGTCAAAAATAGGGTGTAAATAGACAGTTTCACTTTTGGCTCAGCAATTTCTTTGCCTTTACATACTGGAAAATCAACTAAATTAGTTAACATTACATTGTTTAAAAAAGGTGATAATCGGGGCTGAGCCTTACCATATTTACAGCATATACACTGAATTACCTAACATATCTGTGGCTAATTGATAAAAGTAACCATAAGATTATTTATCACTGTTCATTTCAAAAGGAAAACAAAGCAATCAATTGAAAATTATATATAAACATTCTATTTAGTTTAATGAAACGTCATACACTTATTTAGAACCATATTGAAGAACTTTGCAAGACTTGCAGAGGCATTATCACTACACAAAAGCATCTCTTTCTGACAGTCTTGGTGAAGGTTGTGACAGCCTAGAGACCTTGCTGCTTGTTCTCCCTGAGACGTAAGACCCATACAGTCTGGAGGGTTCGTAGTATCCAGTGTACATGCTTCTTCCTTTGTAGGCTGGAGGCATGTATGTTGGTCGACCATAAACCTGTATCACTCTTCTAAAAAGCAAAACATAAATTGAATGGTCAGCTTATTGTATTGGACAGAGATGCTGATGAGGGATTTACTGTAGATACCTGTTGGGGAAGATTACTCCGATGACTGTTACAACATACAGCACAGCCCCGAAAAAGATTAAAAAACATCCCACCAAACCCAGAAATATGGGCGGTCCTAGATCATATCTGAAATTAAAACATAAAACAAAATCTTGATATACATGTTTTATTAAAACTGTTTTATGCAGCATTTTTATATATATAAAAAACTATACCTTAATTCTCCCCTTGGTAAGTTGGAGGCAAAAGCTGTTCTGGCGACTCTGTTGATGTATAAGCAGTAGGCAGCAAGACATGACACACCTGTGTGCAGAAGTTTCGTTGAAACCAACAAATTAAATGAAGGCAAAACATTTTTGCTGTTTTTTCATAAGAAAACACACCATGAACTCTTGCACTCACCACCAACAAAATGGAAAACAGCTCCTGAAAAGACCAGTTTGTCTTTGGTTGGTTCTGTTCCTCCGATATAAGTGCACTCCATCCCAACGAAGCAGCAAACGACTGCGAAGAACGCGAGTGTCAAGCCACACATCATCAACCCCCTCACTGCCTGGACATAATCTGTTAGTAAGACAAAGATGGAAAATTGAAAACCTTATTTGGTTGCACTGTGGGCTTTGAACAAGAAGACTCTGGGTTTTAATACCATCTGTCTTTATGATTTTTCTCACCAGGTACTCCAGCTTTCGATCACAGTCGTAAAACATGACTTTTAACAATTAATTGTTAAATTCTCTTAGTTAGTTAGTGCAGGCTGACGTTCATTTACAAAGAGAACATGACAAGGAATAAACAGAACAATAAACATTTAAAACATACTGCACACCCCACTTGCCCTTTAAGGATTACATTGTTAATAATGCTCTTAAGTCTGAACATAATTTACTTAAGAACTTTACATTTAAGAACTTTTAGCTGGAAAAACAATTATGTTTTTAGATAAAGCTTGTGAAATACATTTTTTCCTCTGTTTTCACTCACGTTTTGAGGTAAATTGGGTTGACATTTGTAGATAAATCAACATAATAGTCAATATTTGAAAGGAGATATTTTATACTACTTTAAAAAAGCCTTAATCATGTGAAGAAGCATTTTTTAAACTGATAAAAACCCCATCTTATTATATTTACTAAAGACTGTATGAGCTTTTAGCAAAAGATGTTGCACACCTAACTGATCACACTGGTTTAAAGTATTTTCTGCTCATGAATTAGTTTAACATTTACAGTATATCATTAGCACATGCTCACACTTTACAAAGCTTGAGAGACTGTAAAGTTCCTACTTTGCAAAACCTTCATTATTAAACGATAACTCACAGCTGACATTCCAGAGGACTGAATAATCTCTACAGTTGGTGACGGCAGTGGAATCGGTGAAACAGTCCTTCCACAGGTTGGACCAGTACCAGGCCACCTTGATAATAAAGGAACCACCTTGTCCTCCTATCTGGGTGATTCTCCAGTAATCCATTGCCATGGTGCACAGGACGAACAGCCATCCCAAGGAAGAGATCAAGAAGCCAAATATTTGGATCAAACGCTTCCTCATTGCTGAAGTGAAGAAATCTGCTAATTGAGCGTGCAGAAAAAGAATCTGAGCTCACACATCAACATTTGAGTCGGGAGGGTCACACGTGTCACGATAGAAGGTGGAGAAGATGACTGTGTGTTTGTGCTTTTAGTGTGGACGAGAGCTGTGTGACATTGCATAAGATGTTTATAGTAAACCTTCTGGAACATGCCATGTTGAAATGTGATTGTTTCACATCACATCAAGGCACTCCATTTAAGGGAGGAGTGTCAGATGTTGTACTCATGGAAAGACAAACTTTAAGAGTGGCTGTGGGCAACTCTAAAGCCAAATACAAAGTTTTTTCTAAAATACACTTCCTGACATTTCGTTCAATATTAAAGAGAAAGTGATTAAACCTTTTATTGGCTTAGAAACTTTCACCATGAAAGCAGTTATTGATATTAGGTTGCAAATAGTTGTGCCATGTAAACATGAACAAACTTAGATTCTGTTTTAGTTGTTATATATTTTTATTTTTGTCTGTCTTTGAAAAAACGGTAAAAAAATTTTTTTTCAGTGGCCCTAATACTCTTCCATAGAACTGCCTTCTTGTGTGCTTTCTGTCAATTGTGTGATCAGAAATGTGATGTGGGCGTGGCTTCTGCAGAAAAGGCGGGTTTAGGTCATTCCCCTTTTTCCACTGATGCAAAACTTCCCAGGGGTTTTGTATCAGAGATCTTTTTAAACTGTAAAATCTACTGAACGGGGCAGTTTGTTCTCGTTTTTACCTCTTTGAGAGAACATATTTTTCAGTTTGTGAAAAGTATGCACTGGTGTTGAAAGAAGATCGTTTTCTGACTGCCAGTAGCAGCTAGCTGTGACATGAACCACTGCTGTTTGTCTTTGGGGTTGCTAGATCATGAAAAACCCTTTCTTGAATCCACTGCTAAAAGTGTAAAAGTTTTACATTCATAATAAAAAAGCAAATCCATGGTCTTTAATATTCAATTTGATTTATGATTTCCATATTACATTAAATGCAACATTTGGAGTCATCATTCTGAGAACGAAGCAGTCCATGGTTTTAGCAGCAGATCCAGCTTCCCATTCCTTCTGCATATTTTCCCATTTTCTTATTTTCTCCACTTCATCATGATGATGTCTCTCAAATCAAAGCTGAACAGTAAAACCAGTGCACCAGTGTAACTGGTGCCACCCCCATTTGTTAACAATCGATGTTGACCATGTAATTAGCTCAGAACATAGGACTCACAATTCATTTGAGGTAGACAGTGGGAAAATTCAAAGCATTTATTTGTTATGTCGTCCAAGCACAGAAGAAGGAGTGAAGTCTAGAGACGCAGCACTCAGTTATTTGTTGCTTAGCCAGTACCCGAGAAGAGGAGCGCTGTCTTGCAGCAGCCAGAGCATGCAGAGGAACCAATGGATCCGGAGGGCAAATCCAAACCATGGTCAGAGGAAAGCTTCAAGGTCGACAACAGGTGGAATCCAGGTAACAGTCCAGCTTGAATAATCAGGCACCAAAGGCTGGGATCCTGAGGCTTAAATAGCAGCAGGAACAGGTGGATCTGATGAGAGATAATGAGCGCAGGGCGGAGCAAAGCAGATGTGTTGTCAAGATCATGACAGACCATTTCTATTTCACACTGAGATGTGTATGAAGCATTGAAACATGTACATTTTTACTTTTCTGCCAGACTTAAACAATTTTTGATCAATTTTTTCCATTTTTTAAAAATAAATTCCCACTTCTTTAAGCCTGCTGTGATTAAAAGATGTAACAGAAGTGAGACCTGCCCAGTCTGACAAAACTCCTTGTACATACTCATGACAAGCAGCAAAAGATTCAGTTTTATCTGTGTTTATGTTCTCTTTGACAGTGCTACCAGTTGCAGTTTCTTTGAGATCATTTGTCTGTTAAAAACACATTTTAGGCTATTCAGTTACTTTGGCAGCATTAGAGTGCCATGGTTCTGTTTATGTTTTATTTTTGAGTTTTCATTGGTTTTATTTCCATTTTATGATTTTCTAGTTATTTTTTATTGTATTTGAGTTCTTAGGGTATTTCTTGCTGCAATGGACTGGCGACCTGTCCAGGGTGTACCCCGCCTCTCGCCCATTGACTGCTGGAGATAGGCACCAGCACCCCTCGTGACCCCACTCGAGACAAGCGTGTAAGAAAATGGATGGATGGATATTTCTTGTTTGCCCTTTGTGCTCTTTTGTGTCAGTCACCTTTTCCCTAGCTCCTTTCTAGACTCCTTTGTTCACACCTGCTCCCAATCTGCTGATTAGCCTGGTCTTTGTTTCTTTCTCCCATATATGCACCTCCTGCTCAGTCACTGTTTCTGGTTTGTTGTCATTTCTTTGCCCCCTTGTTTAGAGTATTCCTTGTTTTCAGTATTTTTGGATTTTTGCTTCTGTTACCCTTTTTGTTATCATATCTGCAAGTAACCACCTTCTGCTTCGGTCTCTTTATTTGGGTCCTGTCGAACCTCCACCCAACTTGACATGGAGGGATTTGCAGACTATTACTATAGCAATACATATCTGCAATGGGTTTTCTCTCCATTTTAAGTATTTAAGATATCACGTCTTAAAATACAAATGTGCTATGGATTTAATAATGTACAAACTGTCAAAAAGCATGTTGATTCTTTGATCTTTCACTTTTCAGCGTTCCTGATGAATCAGGGATTTTAGGTTGGGGACCACTAGCTTTCTAAGTAAATTGTTGAGGGGTGGAGGAGTTCTCTTTGACTTTTGGGTGTTTGCAATTTAGGCATCTGAGTATTAATTAAATGCGTTATATAGGTGTTATGTTCTATAACTAGAGGAAAGATTGATGAGTCAATCACCACATGGTGACACTGGTGCTGTTCTTTCTGTGTTGGAGTCACTGTAAAACACTTTCTGTAGCTTTGGAACACATTATCACCTATTAACCCATGCAAGACTCCAGTCATTAATTGAGTGGCATGATGCACTCACAGGTTGGACTACCATGCATATTTTTACACTTAGCCACAATTTAAAGGATCCAGGTAACCCAGCATGAATGTTTTACAAAAGCACAGGGATCTCAAAATACCTGAAAAGAATGCTCTATATAAGGGTAGTATATTAACAGCATGCAGAAAAAACCCTGACCTTTTTAAAACCAAGACCCTCTTGCTTCAAGACAACAGTACAATCAATTGCACAACCACACAAGTCCATGTTTTACTTACTATAATATTGAGCTTATGGAAAAAAGGATCATATCCATGTGCATATATGATCCTCTTTTCCCTGCAGCACTTTGAACACATTTAGCAAAGAAATACTCAGAAGAAAGTCAGATCTCATTGTATTTTATCCATTTTGATACATATGATGACCGGCCTCCACCTTTTACAGAGTTTTCTATTTAACTTTTTGATATCACAACATTACAAAAATGGCTTTCATGCGTCAACAGCTTTCTCACATTACAATTATAGGATGGGCAATGCAGATTAATAAAAGAACATATGAGATACAGTTGTAGATACTAGCAATGGGAGCAACATACAAATAAATGTAACACAAATTCAAAACAGTTTTATACAATATGTCATTAGAGAATGATGACAGCATTTTATCAGACTGGCTCATTTTTTGGACCACGGTTTTCTTGTCTTTATCTCCAGAACATATAAAAGTGTCTAAAACGAGAACACTGAGTAAACCATGTAAGAAAACTTTAAAGTAGTATACATTAAAGCAAAAAAACTAACAAAATGAAACAGTATCAATAACCTCTGCTGTAGTTAAACTGAAGCCAACCGGTACTGTTGCTGGATCTTACATGCAGAGGGTAAAACTCTTTAACTCCACCAATGGCTTTACATAAAAGAGATTTGGATTCCTTCCTTTAGACGTACACATTTTTATCAAAGTGCTGCATCCTGGAGGAGGTGCTGTTATCTGTAGCTGGTCTTTCGTTTACAGACTTTTTCTGCCCTCTTGTGTAGGCGGTGATATGGGAATGTGAGGCAGCACCTCTGAAGATATAGTTTGCCTGACTGTGACAGCAAATGGAAACAGCACAACTTCATCTTTACAAATCAAACCCCTTTAGGGCTCACAAATATAATTCACACAGATAGATGTTGCTTTAAAATTCACACTGATGCATAATGCATGCAGAAAAAATAGTTTCTTATACTTACCTTTTTGAACAGGAATCTGCGACAGAGAAGCAGAAGACGCTACCTCCTAGAATACAGAGGACAGCACCTGCCCAGCCCACAAAGAGGGCAGTTCCAAGCTCATACCTGCAAATGTACAAAATTATTTCAAATTATTCTCTCTCAACTGTCTCTGTTAAAGCCTCCATCATAAAACTCACTTCTGAGACATAAACATTGGATCAAAAAACTCTGTTGTTATCCGATGTGCATAGAGAGAACATGAAGAAAGAGAGCAGACTCCTGAGAAGAAAAGAGACAAAAAGTGATTGATTAAACAGCTTCGAGGAAAATTTTGCTGTTCAACTTGATCATCCTTAACTTACCGCTGAGAATAAAATCTACACCAGCAGCGCAGGCAATCCTGGCTTTATTCCTGTCACTGCCGCCAACTTTGGTGCATTTCATCCCAACCAGGGCTAGCACAGACCCAAACATGCCCAAGCAGATGGCTGCAATCATCAATCCCCTACAAGCTTGGATGTAACCTGTAAAACAAAAGAAATCCAAAGACTGTTCAGTCTCCATTTAATGGTTTTCCCTTTCATGTTAAAAAAAAGCAAGGTCAATAAGTTACTGACCCTTTAAACTATTTACAAATAGGGCAAGAAAAACGATTTGTCAAAGGTGACCATAACTGCTTCCAGGAACGTTGTGGCATTGTGGTGACTTTGTTGGGATGAAATTTGTCACTCGGATCAGCTTTAGAGGCAAAACTTACCTCTAAAGTCAACTCCTTAAAGTAGTCATCCATGGCCAAAACTGCCTGAGGCATCCTGTAAATCTAAATTATGGCTTTCAAGCTCCAGGAACAAAGGCTAAACATTGACAAATCTGGGGGTAAATGAATGTTTCATTGGAAACTTGCCTTGGGTGTTGTGATATTTTATAGTCTATGATAGCAAGAGCTTGAACTTGAACTTTCAAACAATTTAGAAAGAGAAAATGAGCTGATGTTAAACAATTTCTAAGGAATGAAGGATGAGTCAACATTTAAACTTGATCAAAGTCAGTTTAAAACAGTCACACATGAGGTATAGGAACAGTTACAACGAATAAGAGATAATAAAAAAAAAGAAGAGCAGACCATCCAGAGCTAGCATTGATTGAAAGTCTCTGCAGTTGGAGATCCCTGTTGAATCAGTCACGCACTGCTTCCACAGATTGGCCCAGAAGGTTGACGTGGTAATGACAGATCCATCATTGGAGGAGACCTTCCAGTGGTCCGCATACAAGATGGAAGACTCCAGTACCCAGCCCGTGGTTGTTAGAACGAAGGCCATGATCTCCTGTAACATGACGCTCATGCTGCAGCGTTGACTCCTTTAAACCGCCAGGGATGTTAAATCAGTTCACAAGGGCAGAAATTAATTAATAGTTTTCTGGCTGGGAAAACGTTTCCGAAAAGATATCTTTCCTCTGTCTGAGTTTGTTCAGTGACAGTGAAGGCTTGATAGTTAATGTGTTGCAGACAGTTATATTCTTAAGGGAGGGGTTTGGACGTAAACATCAATTTGTGGCCAATAGTCAGCCTTCTCACACCGTCACTGTGACTCAGGGCTGCACTGATTGGGACTAGAACTGCAGAAAGTAGAGGGTTTGTGAAGCAGTAATGAAGGCAGTTACTTATTCAAGCTCAGCATATTTCCAGAATGTGTTCAGTTACAGGATGTTTATGGGAAGGTTTTAGAGCAAAACCATATTTTCATCAAAAATAGAATTGTGCACATGGAGAGTCATGAAACCCCTTCTTGCATTATTTCAAACTTTTCATTGATCAGTCATCTTTAGCTTTTCATACAGAGAGCATAAATGTCACCTTTCCTCTCTCACCTTGCACAAGGAACCATGATTAATGCTCAACCTAAGGGTTTTGGTTTCCTTAGACCAAAAACAGCACACATTAGATGAATTATTAACATTATGCCTTTCAGTTTAATTACAAACCAATTACTAAGCACGTATTATCAGCACTGTTCCAAACATAGACTAGCAGGTTCTAAATACTAAACAGTAGTTTCATCCTTCCATTAATTAATGTGAAAAAGAGCTCCATCTAGTGGCTAGATAATAACACCTGTAATAATAAGTTCTGCATATCACCTGACTTGGTCAGAATACTTTACAAATTTTGTTCCTATCAAGTAAAATTTCTTTTAACTGGTATAGCAGTCAAACTATACTTACCGGTAAATGAAGGGCCTTTTTCATGTTTTATTTATAAGGGAAATTAGCCTTCAGAGTGTTTTGTCATTATAAAGACATTTATTAGTGTACTTAGGGTTAATTTGTTTGTGATCCACTTGTACTATGTTTTGGTAGATTTAGCTTAGCAGTTATTTGCAATCATGTGAATCAAATGAACAATCAATCAAATGAATAGACACACTGATAAAGCAGTGATCTGATTATCCTTTCCAAAGAGAGAGAAAATATGACACTTTCTGAAGTTTCACCTGAGTAGATTATCCTGGAAATGCTAAACACGTTCTCTCTATATATATGTTTATATTTGTTTTCATGAATTTTATGTAAAAATAGCACATAATTGTGAAGTTGAATAAAAACTAGATACGGCTTTTAATAACTCTGATTCCTGTAAAAAATTATTTAATAATAATAATAATAATAATAATACTCTAAGAATGTGCTCTGATCAGAACTGCACTTTTTGGTGGAAAAGTAAATGGTTCTGAATACGTATGCAAATCACACTGTTCACATTATTATCCATGACAAATATTAAAAACATATGTTTTGCCCGTGTAATCCTTTTGTTAATCCAAATAATACGTTGATATGTTTGGTTTAAAGGTGACAAATCTGAATAGGTCCAGCTGCTGTAAGATACTTGTACTTGATAAGCACTTTCACAACCCTGTAGGGGTGAGAAACTCAAGAAAATAAAAGCCAGAAATGACACAAGATCAGCACTGAGATGAAGAAGGTTGTTTGAAGTGTGGCTTTATGTTATTTGTGATTTTATGCATCAAACAGTACTTTTACAGAGAGCAAGAATTATTCATGTTACCAATAAAAAAAACAAACAACAAAAAACATTTTCAGTCTAGTATTTATTTTGTTTACAGTACTCTTACACCTAAATGTTACAGCTCCTTTGTAGCATCTTACAACTGCTTGAATTAAAGTCACCATTTAAATACCTTCACTTTATCTTTTACTTGTTCATCATTAACCAAGATATTTGTTACGTATTTTCCAAGTCTCACATAAAAGCCCTCAAAGATTGATATGTCAAGAAGAAGGCAAAAAGAACACAATATAGCATTAGCTTTCATCAAGAGAACCAGTCCTTTTATTTTCCTTTGGATTTCTTCTGATAAAAACGTATTTTTTTTCTAGTTAGAAATTAAAATACACCACAGTTTGGCCACATTTTTACCATGCATTTTATTTCTGAAGAATTTTAATGGCTAATAAACACAATATGAAACTCAACCAGATAGAAAGGCTACAAAAAATAAAGACATCAGAGAACATGGAGCTTGTTCTTGGACAAAAAGTGTCTCATATTAATCTAACTACTTTATATTATGATGCGAAAGATGACCTTCTATTATAACCATTGCTCTGTACAATTACAATTTAAGTACTGTTTAAAATCTATAGTTTTTCCAACAGATTTTGATTAACAATAACACTTTTAATATATATAACAACTAATAATTAAAGGCAACAAATAAGCCTGTGATCTTACCTTCAAGCTTGAAGATGGTATGATGAGGTCTGCAGTGTAGAGCTCCAATAGCATTCCCAGCACAGTTGTTCCACAAACCCTGGAGCACCCAGGTGGCTGTGATGACAGAGGATGCCCGACTTGTGGCCCTCCATTCATTGGACACCGTGGCGCCGATGGTGGCGAAGAGCCCAGCTAAGCCGCTGAGGAAAGCCAGAATCTGCCAGCCTGTCATTTGATAGCTTTAATTATGTTTTGTCCTGATAAATATCAAGATATGAGAAGAAATAAAAAGTCCTCAGGCGGGCAAAATTACACTTCGGACATGTGTTTCACAGAGATGATTAACAGACAAGACATCTTGACCGCTCACCTGGTGAGGGACAGACACACGTGTCTCAAAGTGAAAGAGTAAAGGAAGGATGAGCTGGCAGTTAGTCATTACATTTTCTAAGGGAGAAAGAGAGAATCCTTCATTTGTGTCTTCATGTTCTTTTCCCAGATGATGTCAAGTACCATCTACACGTTAAATAATAAAAAAAGTAACCATTAATCTTAAAAAAACAGTGGACAAACAGGTGACAAAGTCCAGTTACTGGATCATCTATTTTAGCACAAATGCTTTATTTTGCAACTGAGACACTAATCATTACCATGTGTGAACATGTATGTTTCACTTCATGTTATTTTCTCACAGAAGAGAAGGGTCTAAAAGGTAAACGTTTTGTCAAATTGGCTCAAACTTCTCATTATATCTGAAAAAATCTTCTTTTTTATCCTCACCTCAGCAGCTAATATGGAGAAGTGAAAATATTCAAAGCGTTGGTGCATAAATTTAATTTTACTATAATGAATGGATGTCACAGTTTAACAAGTGTTCATTAATAAATGGACAATGACTTTTTATTACTTAAGAGATACGTTTAGTTTCCAAACATGCTTTAATTGGCTACACAGTGGCACAGTTTGAAACACTGTTCCCTTGCAGCAATAAGGTTTTTGGTTTGATTCCCAGCCCGGGGTCTTTCTGCATGTAGTTTGCATGTTCTCCCCATGCATGTCTGAGTTCTCTCTGGGTACTCCAGCTTTCTCCCACAGTCCAAAAACATGGCTGTTAGGTTAATTGGCCTTAGGTGTGAGTGTGTTAGCATGGTTGTATATCTGTGTTTCCCTGCGACAGACTGGCGACCTGTCCGGGATGTACAGGTACCCCGCCCCTCGCCCATGAACTGCTGGAAATATGCACCGGTCCCACGGAGTAAGCCGGAGAGGATGGATGGCCATCTAGTTGCTTTGTGTTTGTTTTTCTGTAATTTGAACAATAACTCTTAAATTACAATGAGAATATAAGTTAACATGAATTTTAAAATCTTCCAACAGTTTTCAAAATTATTTTAGAAATGAACTTGGGCTAGGTTATTGTAATACATAAATACGCTTTGATTTAAACCATTCAATTTTACATGTGGTTGGAGTTTTAGGGTCAATGTCTTCTTGAAACAGCGTAGTAATAAAACTATGATTAAAGCTACAGTGTGTAATAATTACAGGGATATACAGTCAGAAATGTAATATATTATACATAACTATGTTATTTATCATCATCTACGAGCTCAGCCTCTTAACCTTAATATTTGCGTTGCCTTAGAATTCATTATTTATAATTACATAAGAGCGGGTCTCGCAGCCATCGAGGCAGACATCTTTGCGCTACGGCAGCGCAGAGCCAACAAACTACCGATTGCGAGATCGCCAAAACGTCACAACGATGTAGAAAAAATAACGGGTATATTTATTATCTTAAGTTTACATGAAATCTATACCCTACACAGACTAATGAAATACTATCTGTAAAATTATCTATGTAAACAAACCTCATCACTTGAGAAGGTAGGTGACGCGGACGTCGTGGAAGACATTTTGTCCCGTAACGCTCGCCATACTGTTGGGGGGGAGAAGCGGTGGGGGGGAGATGTTCATGTTGCTGCAGTCTGCAGTCTGACCGCTAGATGTCGCTAAAAGTTACACACTGTAGCTTTAAGGTTGCTCTATATATTGTAGCTATAATAAAATCACAATATCGGTGTGTGCTATATCCATATCAAAAGGATACTTTGGAGTGAATTAAAGTTTGGCTAGTTATAACACATGAAAAACTTTCATTTTACCAACTAATCTTATGCTCATCCGTTTGGACAAAAGATGCTCATACCAGACACAATATGCTAAAGGTCAAGTGATAGGATGGAAGCACATGGAAAAAACAGGCATATATCCCAAATGATATTGTAACTGTGACATTCATTTGCGGGATTTTCCGATATAATTAATTCTTAACTACTATCTTTCACCATGGGGACAGTGGGTTGGGATTAGTGTTGAGTGTTAGCTTCTGCCTCATATAACATTTTGTGTTTGCAAATCTGATTTAATATCAAAAAAGTGACTTTCCAATTCCACATAAATAAATAAATATGGGGGTTGAGTTCACAGCCAATAGTTTTCCTAACAGCCCTAATCAGAAAGCCCTAATGGGTACATATTCATCAGCTCAGAACCAATTGTTTAGAGTCACAAAATATTACAGGACTTTTTTAATAAAACACAACCTATTATTTTTGTAAAAAATCTGCCATAGGAAATCTGTTGTTGCCTTAAACAACAATCAGTTTATATGTGTTTCTTAGCTTTTAAAATAAGGAAAAAAGGGTTGACTGATAACTTGTAGGCCCCCTACGCAATGGTGGACTAGTTTGTCTCTTAGCAGATGGAATGGTGCTAAAACTCCTCATAAACCCACCTGATATTGGTACAGCTTTCCTGACCGAGCCTTATTTATACCGCAACATATGGCATATTTCCCCATGATGGTGAGCTGTTTAAACATGACACCAGTAGCAAAGCAGACAGTGGTACTTTTAATTACTATGTTAATAACTGTGTATAGTTCATTAGACGGTTGGTAAAAAATACACTCATTTAATATGTTTCAAACCATAATAAAGAGCTTAAAAGAACGATGTATTTGAGTATTTTATTTTTTACACTGCGGCTTAGAATTATGGTTAATCCAGACCGTAGATTAAAACCATAACTGTTATGTATAATGTGTTAGCAGCAATGGAAACAAAAAAGAAGAAAAAAACTTCCCAAAATAAACACATTCTTTCAAAGTGTTGTACTTCTTATGGGGCCCACCCAGATAATGTTGCTTATTGTTGTGTCATTACGCCATTGAGATCAAGCATGGATTTTCTTCTATAGGGTGCAGTTAAAAAAATTAAATACAATAATAATAATAATAATAATAAAATATATTTCTTGTACAATGTACTGTTCCCCTCACACACATATACAATCTGTATATAATCTGTAAATCTTATCTGCCAATATTTATCTTGTATTATAAACCCACTAATACATATATAATCCTTTTCCTAACATTCCTGTATATTCTGTATAATCTATACATGTAGCTTCCATATTCATATTTATGTACAACTTTTTACAGTCCCTTACTATTACTTTTTGCTTGTACATACACCTGTGATAATATTCATATCCTGGATAGCACTTCTGGATAGATGCAAACCACATTTTGTTGCCCGTGACAGTGCAATGACAATAAAGTAGAATTCTATTCTTCTATTCTATGCTATTGTTCTTTTAATGTCATTCTGTTGTGAAAATTAAATTGAAATATTCTTTATTAAAAACCACTAAATCTTGTAAGACTGGTATTTGGTATTATGCTACATTAGTTAGTGTTTTATACAATTTTTAGCCATTATTAAGAGTCATTGAGGCCCCAAAGAATGACATGCGGTTCCAGCAGGGCCGTCACTAGGTTTGAGAGACATGGGTGGCTTAGCCCCTAGGTAAGATATTTTTTCAGTGCACTTTCTAAGGCGCTGTCTATAAATTCATTATTTTAAGAGCAACATACCTGGGAAACACTTCCCTCACTAATGCTACTTCACCAACTAAACTACACCAGTTAAAATGTGCTAAATTACAAAGAGTAAATGGTAGGTGCCATGCATTACTGCATAAATGGAAGAAGGCAAGTGGTTCGCCACTCATCATAATGGAAACCTTCTACAGAAGACAGTTGTCTAACCAACAGACTCCCAACATCTTCATAAACCCTTAACCTGGCCATTCATCTTTCCCCATCTCCCCTGCACCCACAACCTGTCAGGAACCCCTGTCTGCTTTGCAATAACCCTGTTTCTGTGTGTGTGCTTGGTGTGTGTGTGACCTGGACTTTGGCATGTCTTTCTCTACACCTGGCACAGAGAGAAACACATATATGTGAGGAACTTAACAATAAATGCAGCATTATCTTTGATAGATTTCTGCTTAATCTAAAGTTTAACCACAAAATACAAGTTGCATAAATGGACAGTAGGCAATAGCATCATTGCAAAGAAGGATATCCTTGAGACTTTTTCACATCAGTCTGACAAAGTTTTAATGCAAATAAAGGAAGTATTTTTAAGTACAATGTATTAATGAAAACACAAAATCAACAGTATATGAAACGTACAACTTAGAACTATAGTCAACCCAAGGAAGCACTACCATATCACACAGTGTCGCCCTATCAGACTGGTGGCACATAGATATGGGAGAATTATCCTGCCATAATGCAAGAGCACATAACTTCAATTAGAGAAAAGAATTTCATCTTCTTGCACTCAAAACTTATAATGCTCACACTCAAAACATGCGCTCTCTCTCAAATATTTTCTCTTCTCTCAAAAATCTTTGTTTCTTCTCTCAGATTTAAACAGATATTTTCTATATTATCACAGATATTTTTTCCTCTCGCTTGCCTCCATCTCCGCTCTGCACGGGTCTCAGTTACGCTCTGCTTGCGGATTTGTTTTGCTCTCTCAGACTGCAGTTGGATCGTTGCCTAGCAACCTTTCCAGCCAATAGAACGACAGCCTCGGAAAAGGTGCGCTTGTTTAACCCTACGGAGTGTGCCTGTGCTACTACGCCACTTATAAAGCGTCAGCTGAAACTGCTATTTACAGTAGTTTTGTGGCTGATTGTTGTTTAGAAATAGAAAACCTGGTTTCATTTCTTAGTTTTGCCCTGGATTTTGTAGCGTTTGTGGACGCTACGTCGCTACTTGATCAAAACAATAACGTCGCTACAGGAAAGTTACTTGATAAATAAAGCAGCGACGCTACGGTCAAGCTACTTGAAAATGTAGTTAAACTAATAGCTTCGCTACATGTAGCGGCGCTACTGCCCATCACTGCTCCTGTGACAAAACTATTATAATGATGCTAGTAGGCTACAACAACATCGTGTTTTCCCACACCACTGACTTTGTTCACCATGGTAACGTAATTCCTACTGAATCAGACAAGCTATTAGGCCTATATTGTCTCTTTCCTCACTCCAGGTAAAGTGAAGAAAATGTAAACCGCTGACATCAAATGGCAAACTCACCGTATGTATCTGCACGCAACCATAACTTTCCTAATCAAGCTCGATGACTGTGTGGAGATTCAAAGGGCGCGCTGTTGCTGCACTGCACAGCTGCTATGGTCCAGTTGATGGCCGTGTACCACGTGACGTGACGCTGGACGCGGAGCCAATGAAGGAAATGAATATCCTAACGATATTAATAATTGTATAAATAATTGTGTTTGTAAATAAACTAACAGGAACTTATCTTCAGATTAACTTGCCTTCTTGGTGGCTCGTTTTCAGTGCTTTACTGCAATTGTTTGGGGTTATATGGAAAAAAAATCAATAAATAAAAAAATAACAATAAAAATCGCAAAATAATTATGGGGTGGCTAATACCAACGAAGGGATGACTTCAGCCACCCTAAAATAGGTCTAGCCACGTCCCTGGGTTCCAGAGCCTCAGGTTGCAGAACCCATAGAGTCTGGGAAAGATGGAGCTCTGCATCAGCATATCCTCTCGCGGTGGGCGGGGCCACGCAGCGCGTCCCTCTGCGCATCAGAGCCAGCGCACCGGCTTCCAATCTCCAGGAGTAATCCTGCCCCGAATGTCACTAGGACAAATCCTGACACATACGTAGGAGAATTTCTAACAGTTGTCGTCGCAGTGTTTGCACCTCTCAGGGACATAGTCTGCAGAATCAGCCTGCCGGGGGGAGCTTTTACTGTTAGGGCAATGGAACCTGAGAAAAAGGAGAAGCAGGATAATCCTTCAGCAACAGCTAATCTTCTCTCCAAGATTTTCTTCTGGTAAGAAAAAAAAACTGTCCTCTCCTATTTAGCCTGAGGACTTGCAGTGTGCTTGGAAATTGAAAAGAGCCATTCCTGGATCCATGATGGCAGAAGTTTGATCAATATAGCATAAAAAAAAACGATGCAATCCTCTATTGCATGATAAACAAATAAACATGCTTGAAAAATAGATTTATTTACTAAATTAACCTAAGCAATACTTTCCTAACTGAAGTTGTGCTATTAATATTTTATATAAGAAATGGAAATTAGGGAAAATATCTCTAAAACTTTACTTTTATTTCCACTTTCCAACAGTTGGAGTATAATGCTCAGAATCACCCTGAAGAGCAATTTGTATCCAAGTTGTAACAACCTGTCTTTAAATGTTGCTTCCATATTTTCACACCAGTTAAAAACAAACACCAGAGCAACTAAACAGACTTGATAATACCTCTTTACTTCAAGGATTGGAGAATGTTGTCAATTGATTTTCTTTTCACCCTCTCAGTAAAAAAAAAAAAAAAAAAAAATCTCGATTTTAGTTTAATGAACTCAGAGGACCTGTATCCAGAGATAAATGTGCCTATAGAAGTTCTTTAATGTGGATATGAGACACTCTTACCAGCTTCTGCCAGCATCTTCAAAAGGTCTTTGAGTTTTGATTCTGTTGTTTATTCACACATTTATCTCTTGCATATAACATTTTTACATGGCATCTAGAAATTGTACCAAAAAAACTGACTTGAAATGTGGAGGTCTATAAATTTGTCCCTGATACCTTTGCTTTTTCTTTGAATTTTTTGCCATATGCCTCACAATGTTGTACTGTGGTTGAGTGGTGGCTTTCAAATACACCCAGAGCTATGCTTTATTTTAACTCAAGGGGTGTGATTGAACTATTCAGAAGCATCATTACATGGGCTTTCCTAGGCTGTCTAAAAGCATAATCTTGTTTATTTTATTTGTTTTGTTTTTTAATATAATTACAAAATAAATTTGTGTTTTTGATTTCCTGAGCGTGTAAAGAAGACGGATGGATGGATGGATGGATGGATGGATGGATGGATGGATGGATGGATGGATGGACAATCAGGGAATGTGGTATCAGTTTAGGAAGTATAAAGTTAATATTTGGGTTTAACTCTACATCTACACAACCTATCAACATTTGTTTAGACTTAAATATACTGAAAAAAAAATCATTAATTCTGCTCATTATGTGAATATTATAACAAAAACTCCTACCCGTCCTCTCCCCTGAAGACACTTGTAGTTAGATACCTGCAGCCTGGACCCTACAAAGGGCATCAAAAATGGATGGATTAAAAACAGTCTCTGTATCTAGATACAAAGGGGTTAAGGTTCCCACACCTTTATGGTGTTTTTTGTCAGTGGAGTATTTTAAGTGGCAAATGTTGAACTTTCTCAACTCAGCATCCCCAAGTCCACCATTACTATAACTACTTTAATCATTTTGTTGCTAGCACACTATCAATAGCATGCTTCACATATTACTTAAATTGAAGCCTTGGTTCTCCATCAATGGGTCTTTACTGTTCGTCATGTGCAGCACCTGAATTTCACACCATATACACAAAATTATCTAATTAATGAATTAATTAAATTGACCTAATACTCAAAATTTAGTATTACCATCACCAAATATTTTTCACTACAAAAACATCACCAAGAACCTTACATTTAAGAGATAGGGCATCACATCAGAGATATGAGTGTAAGATATTTATAATGCAGCCATGATAGAGTAGAAAATCCCTTTATTGTTCCACAGTGGGGAAATTGTGGTGTTACAACAGCAGCAAAAGGTTAAAGCAAAAGTGGTCACACAATTTGGACCTTACAAAAGTGTATAAAAATAACAGAATAAGTGACAGAGTTAAGAAAAAAAAATTTAATACTGTGTTGTACAGTGTTTTTTTACTACCTAAATACTGTGTATCTGGAGAATAAATAACCAATAAAGAGCCGTGGATATTTTACATGAATGGATATTTGAAAATAGCAGCAACACTGGAGATGAATAAAAAATTACAGAAGCATGTTATTTAACTGACAAAGACAGAAACTGTGCAAAAATCAATGTAACAACTTATTGAGGTTGTTGGGTAAAAGAGATGTTAGGAAGTCTTACAGCTGCTGGGAGGAAGGATCTGTGATAACGCTCCCTGGTGCATTTAAGGTGCAGCAGTCTGTCACTGAAAGAGCTTTCCAGTTCAACAACAGCCTTATGCATGGGGTGGCAGATATTGCTTGATCTCCATTTGGAAGAACAGCTATTTATCTAAAATGGCCTCCCCACAAAGATCCATTCAGCTTTAAAATTTAATATATATAAGCCTATTTTATTTTAATTAGCTTGTATTTTCCCCAGTTGTTCTGCATTTTTTAGCAAACTGCCAGCCACATACGTTTTAGGACTTTTTGGGGAACTTGCTCTATTTGGCAAGTAGGTAGAAAAAGACAAAAGTACATAGTAAGGCACCCTAAAAGCAGATATATCATCATCATCCTCACACACACACACGCACACACAAGTAAACCCTTTTTTAAATATTTATGTCCTGCCATTACCATTATGTTTGAAAATGTTGCAATAATGTTTATTTCAATTGTTAGATTTTTTAAATACTTTTCAACTTACTGTGGGTGTTGTCATGTCTTTAATCCTTAGCTGGTTGAACCCCCTATTCAGAATTGGCTACAAGAGGCGTCTTGAAGAAAACGACATGTATAGAGTTCTTCCAGAGGATGCGTCTGAGCGACTTGGAGAGGAGCTGCAATGGTAACGGGCTTCCTGACTCTCTGTTATGTCTGTTTGATCTTTTCTTTTCTTGGTGTCTGCAAAACCTTAAGGTATTCAGGTCTATCATTAATCAAAGACATAAGCTTAGGTGCTTGAGATCCAACACTTAATTCATTCTTAAAAAAAGAAGAAGAAGAAAACAAATAAAAAACCAAATCATAAAAAACTTACTTGAAAGAAATAGTCCAACAGATTTTACTCTCACATGTGGAGCATTATAGCTTTCGTTATAGTTCTTTGCTGATTTATAAATGTACATACACTATATTGCCAAAAGTATTTGCTCACCCATCCAAATTATTGGAATCAGGTGTTCCAATCACTTCCATGGCCACAGGTGTATAAATTCAAGCACCTAGGCATGCAGACTGTTTTTACAAACATTTGTGAAAGAATGGGTCGCTCTCAGGAGCTCAGTGAATTCCAGCGTGGAACTGTGATAGGATGCCACCTGTGCAACAAATCCAGTCGTGAAATTTCCTCGCTCCTAAATATTCCACAGTCAACTGTCAGCTGTATTATAAGAAAATGGAAGTGTTTGGGAACGACAGCAACTCAGCCACGAAGAGGTAGGCCACGTAAACTGACGGAGCGGGGTCAGCGGATGCTGACGCGCATAGTGCGAAGAGGTCGCCAACTTTCTGCAGAGTCAATCACTACAGACCTCCAAACTTCATGTGGCCTTCAGATTAGCTCAAGAACAGTGCGCAGAGAGCTTCATGGAATGGGTTTCCATGGTCGAGCAGCTGCATCCAAGCCATACATCACCAAGTGCAATGCAAAGCGTCGGATGCGGTGGTGTAAAGCACGCCGCCACTGGACTCTAGAGCAGTGGAGACGCGTTCTCTGGAGTGACGAATCGCGCTTCTCCATCTGGCAATCTGATGGACGGGTCTGGGTTTGGCGGTTGCCAGGAGAACGGTACTTGTCTGACTGCATTGTGCCAAGTGTAAAGTTTGGTGGAGGGGGGATTATGGTGTGGGGTTGTTTTTCAGGAGCTGGGCTTGGCCCCTTAGTTCCAGTGAAAGGAACTCTGAATGCTTCAGCATACCAAGACATTTTGGACAATTCCATGCTCCCAACTTTGTGGGAACAGTTTGGAGCTGGCCCCTTCCTCTTCCAACATGACTGTGCACCAGTGCACAAAGCAAGGTCCATAAAGACATGGATGACAGAGTCTGGTGTGGATGAACTTGACTGGCCTGCACAGAGTCCTGACCTCAACCCGATAGAACACCTTTGGGATGAATTAGAGCGGAGACTGAGAGCCAGGCCTTCTCGTCCAACATCAGTGTGCGACCTCACAAATGCGCTTCTGGAAGAATGGTCAAAAATTCCCATAAACACACTCCTAAACCTTGTGGACAGCCTTCCCAGAAGAGTTGAAGCTGTTCTAGCTGCAAAGGGTGGACCGACGTCATATTGAACCCTATGGATTAGGAACGGGATGTCACTTAAGCTCATATGTGAGTCAAGGCAGGTGAGCAAATACTTTTGGCAATATAGTGTAGTTTAATTATGGTTTACATAGGTAGGGGATAACTTATGTTATGTGGACACTACAAAGGGGAAGAAAATGTGAAAGGAAGAGAAGACAAAAGAGAAATTAACAGAACTTGATCAGTCTACTTCATCACCTGCAAAGAGAGATGTACAAAGAACAGCACAACCAACTAATATAGAACTACAGACGCAATACAGCAACCTACAGTATTAATCAATATGGAATGCATAAAGTGGTAGAAAGTGGTAGCTTTCTATTTCTGCATTTAATCATTTTAAACATAATGAATTTGAAAAAGAAATTTTTTTTAGTAGTAAATGTAGTAATATTTCCATTTAAAATACAATTAAAGCTGAAATTACATATGCCCCCTATTATTTGGACAACTCTGATTTGCCAAAACTTATATATAAAAATATTTAGATTTTTCTATGGTATTACTGTACGTACTTCATTATTTTGCCATCCCTTAAACGTTGGGCTCTCTTTCATGGATTTAATGGTTTGGCTTTTTTTTTTTTTTATTCCCTGTTTTTCAAGGCTTCCCTAAATACTGACACCTGCCTCTCTTCTCTGTTTCTAAAACACATGGCCCTGATAATTATCCCCTAATACTTTACTCTCTGAGAATCCCTGTGCATGTGTTCTGTTGAAATAACATAGAAGAAGTAATCTAATATCTACACTGTATCTGATTTAGATCTCAGGTTGCTCTCTGGAAGCCAAAGCAACATTAAGGTTTATGGGTGTATGACCTTGTGATTTCCTGATAGATGTTAATAATAATGGGTCTATTATCCTAGTGCTCTGTTGAAATAAACTTTCCTTTCCACAGTGAAAATCCAAGTGTTCTAGTAAAACTGTTTTCTCTTTCCTCTAAATGCCCTGGCCAGCACCTTAAGCCTGGACATCTTCCAAACATGGAATATCCTTCTATCTTTTTTGATACGTGCCCTCAGTGGGAACATGTTGCTTGGACATGAGCCCATCTATATTTAGATAAGTGGTCTGCAGCTTTTCCCCTTCAAGAGCCAGAGTCTAGCTAAGTAAAGGTAATCAGAGCTGCAAAGGTTAGGTGGCAAAAAAGACAATGTTTTTTTTTTATAAATATAGCAATTAGAAAATTAAACACAATTTAGAATAGAAATATCATGTTTTACCCAAAAGTGGGAAAATTTATCTGTGACTGCGAAAAAGAAAACGGAGACAAGAGAAAGATAACTAGCTGATGAATAGCACAGAATTCTAAAAGTTCAAGGGAGCAGCAAAAAAACAAATAAAAACATTAATAAAAAGGCCTATTCAAATAGAATAAAAATGTTAATGTAAAAACAAAATAAGAAAAAAAAAACAGCAGCCCATTAACAGCAACCAGAAAAACTTTGCAGATAAGAGTGAATCTAGAAAATCTGTTTCAGAGCAGCTAAAAAATGGGCAAATAAAATTACAAAATGTTGTCCTCGCTTTCACCCTCTAATATGGGAACTGGTTTAGAGTTCATCTGCCTGGCTGTGTCTTTCCTGGACATGGCCATTGGTGGAGGTAATTATTTGTTTCCTTTTATATGTCTGCTTCTCATTGTATGCCTGCTTCTATCTATTTTGTATTGCAAATTCTGAAAGTTGAAAATTAAACTAAACTCAATATGACCGTCACAGAGGTTGTAAAAATGGTAAATTTGTTCAACTCAGCCTAATTTCAAGTGAAATCTCACCCTGGCACATCTGCTTATCAAACAAACCATGCAGCTAAATTATATAGTGGCTTAAAATGTTTGGCTAAATGCAGTTTATTTTTATGGCTCAAAGCAGACTTTAGGCAAACACATGGCCGCTAACTTATGCAGAGAGATACAGATGAAAGGAAGTTCAATCAGTTCTAAATGTTTACCCCTCAGCATACCAGGACTTTTTCCAGTCAGTTCACAGTTTACAAATTATATCATATTTGTACAGGATACAATTCTGTTAAAAAGAAACCATTTAATTGACACAAAACACTTTCTGTACATATATGTGTCTATAGGCGTTTTGAATGAGGAAAAGTAGTGGAAATAAAGATATTGGCTGTGATTTTTAACTGTGGCTGTAAAAGTACACCATAAACTGGAGCAGAGTTGAATGACAGCAGAACTCTGAATTTGGGGCCCAAATGTTTTGTGGTCGGGGTTATTTTGTGGTCCCCATTGGACATGAACGGTTATATACTATTTGTTAGTTTGTTTTACTTTGGAGAAATCAAAGTTTTAAAAAGAAACATTTAACTAATTTTGCATCGACAATGATGCATATACTTCCACACAACATCTTACTGTACCTATAAGGGAGGGAAATTAACACAGGCAACTGGTTTTAAGATAATATGAGCAACACAAAAAGAGCACAATGAATAAAATGTAACATTTTAGACTAAAACTCATCCATAAAAAAACTCTAGATTATTTCACAAACTCCACATCATACTAACACCATATCAAAAATACTGCATATTTGCACCATATAATTTAATGCTCCTCAGCATCTTTAACTTTCATATCAATGCATATTTTGCACCATGTTTTTTCTCCCACACTTCACATTTGATCACTGCTGCACTTTATGGAAATGTTCATTTACTGTCTGAAAAGCTGTACTATACTCTGTGCATACAAAATGACAATAAAAGTTGTCTGTCTATGTCCAACAAATGTTGTTAGACTTAAGCCATTTTAAAGCCCTAATTAAAGCCCTCTATACATAACAATTGATGGTACTAAATCGCAAGTCTGTTGTATATTTAAACCTATTCAAACTGCCGTCTTTCTATAATGATAATTTAAATATCAGATGGTTTGATGAGTTACTCGGTATTTGAGTAGCCCGTTTACAAATACTCTTTTACTATTCTAATATCTTTTTTTGCTATTTTCACTTTATTTTTGTTTTGCTATTTTTACTCTTAATATATGAGATGTTACTCTTACTTGAGTGCAACTTTTTGGCACTTTACCAATATCTTCATAAAGTTCATATTTTCCAGAAAGCACGCCCCAGTAAATACTTTTCTTCTTCTCTGTTTTTTATGTTGAAGGTATTGGAACCAAGAAGTTCAGCAGGCAGCAAAATATCTCCGGCCACCCAGACTTACTAAGGCTCTCATCCAGTGCTATTGGAAACCCTACTTATTAATTGGACCATACATCTTTATAGAGGTAAGGTTATGTAGTCAGATCAAATGGATTGCTGTAGATTTTCCATGCTCAAATGTTTCCACATTTTGTTACAGTACAAATTAAAACATTTAAATACTGTACTTTGGGGTGGATTTTAGATAATATATCAACACCATAGTGCAAAATTATAACAAAAAGAAAATAAGCAAAATACATGGTTGTTAAATACTTTTTGTAAAGAAACATAGAAAAATATGAGATTATTTTGTAGGAAGCTTTGTATATCTCAGGACTGTTTTTTTTCTCTATAATTGTTTTGTATAAATAATCATGAACTCAAGCTCAGTCAGACTGGATACGTAGAGAGTGCATTTTCAACTACACTTAGGCCTGAACTTTGAACTGTTCCTTAAAGTTCCTTGAACATCTGACATTTTCTTCCAGTGTTACCTTGTATTAAAATCCATTTATCTTCTTATTAAGTTTAGCCAGCTTTCCAGTTCTTGCTGAAGGAGAGTATTACCCATGCATTACTGTAACACCACAATGGTGTGCCTATGTTACATATTTCTTCACACCCAAAATAGTTTACAATAGTGCATATTGAACAGTTCTTTCTGTCTTACAGTCACATTTATGTTTTGCTTTTTAAAATGATGTTGAACTATGCATGATGTTCCGTCCCATTTCACACTTACACTACTTTTGTTGGTCTACAACTCAAATTCCTTTTGAAGTGTATGGATGTTTGTATTTGTAATGTAACAAAATTGGGAAAAAAAATGGAGCACAATCTTCAGGACACAGTATATACAAATTATTTAGTTAAAACTCATGCATTTCAGTTTACTCTTGGTTTTCCATCAGGAAGTTATCAAAGTCATTCAGCCAGTGCTACTCGGTAAGCTGATAGAGTACTTTGAGAGTTATGACACTGCTCAGCCAGCTTCGGTCTCTGAGGCTTACTGCTGTGCTCTCGGCATTTCATTGGCCACCATTGGGGTCGCTCTGCTTCATCATCTGTACTTCTACCGAGTCCAGCGGGCAGGCATGAAGATCCGCGTGGCCATGTGCCACATGATCTATAGGAAGGTCTGTCATCATGTTACACAGAAGAAAAATTTGATGTTCTGTTTTCAGCAGCTGCGTTATTTCTGTCAGCTAGACTTGATGTAACACCTTTGTTCTGCAAAGGCTCTTTGTCTCAGCAGCTCAGCAATGGCCGAAACAACCACAGGTCAGATAGTCAACCTCTTATCCAACGATGTCAACAGATTTGATGAGGTGATTACATTTACCTATCTACATTCAAATGAAATATAAGAATTGCACCATTATTTTATATAATTTTATTGATAAAAGTAATACAAAAATAAGAGTTATTGTTATAGCTACATGCACACAAAATATGTTGGAACCCTTTAAAAATGCCAAAAAAACCTAAACAGATTTATCTACGAAATAACTTGAAACTGACAGTCAAGTCAAATATTTGGAAGAAAATGACAGGATTTGGTTGTGGTTTGTGGACCCAAATGAAGAGGCAGGGAGGCAGAGGTGAGTTTCTTGATGATTTAACGAAGTAGAAACAAACAACTGAGGCAGGAATCCAAAAATCAAACATGATAAAAGTCCAAACAGAACAGAAACCATGGAGACATCTGGGGAAAACAATCATGAGCAGGAAAACTCAGTGAGACAGAGTTGGAGGAAGTTAAATGAGGAACCAGCACTGAAGAACTGCACAGAGAGAGTATTTATGGGAGACTGAAACAAAGAGAGGGCTAACGAGCAGATTGGGAGCAGGTATGAACAGAGCAGAAACGGGGAAGTAGCTAGGTAAAAAGGAGACCACAAGAGGGCAGCAGAGGGCAACAAATAAAAACCTGGAGACTGAAAATAACCAGAAAACACAACAAAATAAGAATTAAACCACTAAAACTAGAAAACACGGAGCAAAGTAAAACTGAAAACTCATAAGAAAACTTAACAAAACCAAGACTGTGACAGAAAAGAAGAATAACACACTTTGACCTTGGATTTTTGGGGTTCAATCAACCAGTCAACACAAACGGTGGCATCATATTTGCATCATTCTGTTTATTAGATTGATCTGAGCTGTTGGTGAAATGCTTTGTTTTTATTGTGTCTCCTGTCAACCTCTCTGCAGGTTACCTTATACTTGCACTTTATATGGGTCGGCCCACTTCAAGCAGTATCTGTGATATTGCTTTTGCTATATGTTATTGGCCCATCTTGTCTTGCTGGAATGTCGGTCCTCTTCATTCTGTTGCCAGTACAGACCATGTTTGGACGTTTTTTCTCCATTCTCAGGTTTATTTTAAATACATACTACATTGGTTTATTTGGTCTTGTTGTAAACACTCCATTTCTGCAATTTTTGCCTTTTATTTCAGTGGTGAAACAGCAGTGTTAACCGACGAGAGAATTCGCACGATGAGTGAAGTAATATCTGGAATCCGAGTTATAAAGTTGTACGGGTGGGAGGAGCCTTTCAGTGCACTGGTGGATGAAGTCAGACGGTGCGGTAATTTCTATATTTTTTTTCTGTTTTTTTGTTCTTTATGGTTTCTTATGATTAAGCTATAAAGTTTGTGGTGGCAAAGCATCAAATTAAGGCCTTTCCTTTTACTCAGACCTGTTATTCACTTTAAAGTAGTATATTCTGCCATATTACCTTTTTGCAGAATGGAAATCTCCAAGATCATGCGAAGCTCTTACCTTCGTGGCCTGAACATGGCATCCTTTTTTGTGGCCAGCAAGATAGTCATCTTCTTCACCGTCTGCGTTTATGTTCTCACAGGAAACAGGCTATCAGCCAGCAAACTCTTCATGGCTGTTTCCCTCTATGGGGCGGTCAGACTAACTATCACCCTTTTTTTCCCCTACGCCATTGAAAAAGTCTCAGAGTCACTCATCAGCATCCAGCGGATTCAGGTAAATGGAAGATGGAACATAGGAGCACCTACCATAGATGCCGTTGCTTTCTTTTTTATACTGTACACAAACACATTTCTAAGATACAACTTAACTTTAATCTTTTTTATTCCTCATGAAATATTAAGCTTGAAACAGGAAATTTAAAGGAAGAACATAACTGAGTGGATGATATTTTGGGAAATATTAGAACATGATATGCACCTAAACATTTTTGACTTAGTTAAAAGTCTTATAAAGAACTTATTTACTGTTGCACGATTTTTGGTAAAATATATTAATTAACAAAAATATAAAAAAAGTAAAATAATATGAATATAAAATTAACAATATTCAAAGAGTTAATGGGTGCAACTGGAGTAAATAATGAACAAAGCAGAATAAGTATAACTGCAACAGACATAGAAATTGTAGGAACATTTTATTTTATTTTTTTCCCCCCCAAGGCCTTGTGATATTTGCTCATGTCTTTCCTCTCTCTCTAATCCAATTTCCTGTCTTTATACTTTCAAAAATAATTAAATAGAAAAAAATAATAAATGAAATTTATCTTAAAAATAAATTTCATGATCAATAATCCATTAAACCAATCAATAAATGTGAAAATGTGCCCCAAATGCCATAAGGTTTCAAATAAAACAAATGAGGCAAAGTGAGAACTGTAATGAAATCACAAAGGTAACAAAGTAACAACTGTAGAAAAAAGTAACATATAATAAAGATTGCAAATAAAAATAAATAAAATGTGACAAACGGAATGTAAGAAGTATAAAAGCTGTTACAAATGTAACAATGTACGGTAAGAAAGCTACAAATTGGCATGTGTGTCTAAGCTATTTAGTAACCAATGTAATAATTGTAGCAACCAAAACAAATACAACAAAAGTAACAGTAACAATGTAAAAATTCAGGCAACATTCGAAATTTAAAAATGAAACAAATTTAGCAAGATACAAAAGACAAACTTACCTTAGTAAAATAATATTGATACTTTCAGGGAGTAATTCAGTATATTATTGGAGATTTTTTTCCTCCAGCTTGATTCCAAATGTAGCCTGTCTATGTTATTCTTTAAGGCTTCATAATGTTTAATTGTACATTTCCCTGTAGCTGAAAATTTTACATTTGAAGACACATTCGGTATCTTTTTACATACCAGTATATTTTTAAACGATGTTCGTTAAAGTCAAAAGAACCCTCCAACTTTTTTTTTTGTTACAATAGAAATTTCTTCTGCTTGATGAAGTTGCTCCTCAGCATCTTGGACTTTCTGTGGCAGATAAGAGAGAATATATGGTGAAAGTGCAAGATCTGAAGTGTTACTGGGATAAGGTAAGAATTCATGGAAGGAAATGCAGTCTTTCATTTTTGTTTTGGGGGTATTTCCCCCCCCAAAATAAAATAAATGTTAATTATTGTTATTTGGTATTTTTTGCAGAACCTTGAAGCTCCAACCTTACAGAAAGTGAGTTTCACTGTGAGACCTGAGCAGCTACTGGTGATTATTGGGCCTGTTGGAGCTGGAAAGGTCAGGTCTGTTAAGTTTTCACAGTTTTAAATATTTTTGCAGGCACTGAAATACTTTGGCCCATGTGCACTGATAGAAACTGTATGTTAAAACTAGTTTTGTGATCTTAACCTCCCAACTCCCACCTTTCCCTTCAAAAAAGAATTTCATAGGTTCAGAGTATTAGCCTCACCATTTAAATCTTGATTTTTATTAATGTTAGTCCTCACTCTTAAATGCCATCCTGGGAGAACTATGTCAGGAAACGGGTGTGGTCAAGGTCAAAGGACGGGTAGCCTACACACCGCAGCAGCCATGGATTTTACCTGGAACCATCCGAAGCAACATTGTGTTTGGACATGAATTCAACCCAAAGAAATATGATCGAGTCCTGAGAGCTTGTGCCCTAAAGAGAGTGAGAATATCTTTATTACATGTTTAAATGTATTGCTGTACTCTCTTTAACAGAGTAAGGCAGTGTTTATTTAGAGATTAATTTGTGTTTATATTAATAAGTGACAATAAAAATGAACCAGATATTAAAATAAATCATCCCTCACCTCTAAGTTTGACTCTTTACTCTCTTTCAGGACATTGATCTTTTGCCTGGGGGTGACTTGGTGGGGGTTGGAGACCGAGGGGCAAACCTCAGTGGAGGACAGAAGGCCAGAGTCAGCCTAGCAAGGTACGCTAAACGCTTGTAAAGGAGCTTCCCTTCCCCTTTTATCCCAGTGAATGTAATGTCCTCCTTTTTTATGGGCTTTTAGGGCAGTGTATCTTGATGCAGATATCTACTTACTAGATGACCCTCTCAGTGCTGTGGATGCTGAAGTGGGACGGCATCTCTTTGAAGAGTAAGTCTTGTTAGTAACCTTTTACATCTAGAAAAGAAGACATGTCGAGAAAATGTCTATAAATGCATATTTGATATTGGGATTTATGGTTCAGTATTTGATGATATTAATTATCTGGATTGTGCAGGATCTCTACATTTGCTTGGGCATACATACACTTTTAATAGATTTATAAAACCATGCCCACATTCAGCCATAAATGGTCCGAGCAAAGCACCTCCTGAATCACTTTGGATTCCAATAAACTGGCTGTTCATTGTAACTTCACTGTTAACAAAGGCAACATAGTAGGGGAGAAGGACAAATGTGACATGTTTTTATGCGACTGGTCATTGTATATAAATATGGCTTATTATTGCAAACATGTATCACACAGTTGGTTTAAATGCTTATGATCAGATCAATGTATGATTAGCGTTTAATCTAAAGTAAAATCCAACGTCTGAGAGGAATTATGATAAATTACGTCATCATTTCTCCCTAGCTTTAAAATGAGCATACATGTGGGTCAGAAGGGCTGTACATTTTCCCAACACATTTGTTTTTTTAAGATCACATCCTTTGCCTGGAAAGTGATGCATTGAACCTTTAGGACTTTTAGGATATGCAAGCTTCATAAATAAAACCCCTGCTCATCGTGTTCTAAATTTTTCATATAACTTAATTAAAAAAAAATCTCATTTTTTTTTCTGCCATTCTTTATTCAGCTTTAAAGACATAAAAAAATGATAAAACCTACATAGCAATGATTAAGCACACTCCATGATTCAACCTTTAGCAGCAATATATCCCAGTTGTGACATCTTCTCGCAATGTCTTTCGAAGCAGCAGCGAGGAACACAGATTTTCCTTTTTTGACTTTGTTTTTGTCATTTTTCATATGGAATTATGTAGGCAGTGTTTTTTAATGATAAGTGTTGCCATGCAACTGGTGTGTAGATTTTGTTTTTCTTTGCTTTGCAGGTGCATTTGTGGGCTCCTGAGAAAAAAGCCTCGTATTCTCGTAACTCATCAACTACAATATCTTAAGGCTGCAGATCAGATTGTGCTTTTAAAGGAGGTTTGTGCTTTTCTGACTCTGTAGTCACTAAAGGTATAGTGGAGGATTTTTTTGCAAATTTTTGAAAATTATCTCCCTCTCCACTTAAAAAAAAAAATGCACATGCACAACCCTGTACCCGCTCTCGAGAGTGCTCGCCTATTAAACGCGTGTGAGCGTGCACAAGCCAATTTCTCCTCGTGCAAGCTCTGTTTAAAAGTTTCTGTTTGCATCGCTCATACAAGCTTACTTTCCAAAAGAAGATTAGCAAATTTTTCAACAATGCCAGACTCACCTAACCATGTCTCGCTCCGCCCAGCTCCACTCACATACATCTGGGAACCCGCTCATTGAAAGTGATTTCCCCAACCAAATTTATGGTCTGTCCAATCAGGACGCAGGGTGGGTGTGTCCTGGAGTGGAGAAGCGACCGTGAGATTCCAACAACAATGGCGGCTCGCATTGAGGAAGCAAGCGTTAGCAATGATGCTGCTATTTCTTCTGTGTTGTCCAATCTATCTGATATTGTTTCATTAAAAGAACATCAGAGAACTGCTTTGAAGGCTTTTGTTGGTGGAAACGATGTTTTCGCCCTTCTCCCGACCGGATTTGACAAGAGCTTGATCTACCAAATGGCTCCTCCTCTCACAGCGTCACGGGTTAGCTTCGGTGTGAGTGGTTGAAATAGCATGTCAATAAAGATGACAGACAAGTGGCTTATCCAATCATATGCAAGGAGTTTTGATAAGGCCCAGCCTTCAGTAAAGGCAATTCCTATGGCGGGTTCCCAGATGTATGTGAGTGGAGCTGGGCGGAGCGAGACATGCATCTGGCTGTTGTCAGGTTAAGACTCACCACCGGTAAGTAAAATTGAGGAGGAGCACGTAGAACGGCCTTATGTAAACATATCACTAGAATGATTGACAATTAGGAGGACCACTTATTATGATGATCCATCCAGAAAAGAATAGCCTCCTCTATACCTTTAATGTGTGAGTGTCTTTTGTGGGATGGTGGGGAAGCGTAATTTTTCTACATTTTTAAGTCCTTTTTGAGATGCCAGAAAAAGTGACCAGATATTCCTCTGTCAGTCTGATCCATAAGGTGCATTAACATCAGTGTTTTCTAATGCACATTTTAAAGTATTGCATCAGGAAAAACTTGCTCAAAATGTCAGAATGAGAAAAGAATCCAAAATCTGCAAAGAAATGCCTGCTTTACAGTTTTCTACTGGTTTTACTGTCGGTGTCTTTCCTGATGTTCCTATTATGCGGGTAGACATGGCTGGAAGCAACTTTGCCATTACTAGCTGACATGTTAATGTAAGAACAACTTCGATCTGTTTGATCTGTTAATCCATAGCTGCTAGATTGCATCGACTACATCCTGTTTATTACAGCCAGTGATGATAGTATACAGACGACCATATATGGAAACATTGTGCTTTGTATCGTTTGGTTAATTTGCATCAAACTAAATGGAAACGCCACAAATTCGCATTTTTCTTTAGTTTTAGAAGTTCACTTCACATTGGAGCTTTAGCACCCTTCCATCAGCTGCTGGCTAAATGAAGGCTTCTACATCTTTATTGGGGAGTAATAGCTCCTGTCATTTAAACATTTGACAACCTTGCCAAAGTAACCCAACAACATAAAACCCTGGTATTCTTACTCAAGATTAACATACCATTAGATTTACATTAAGATCCATGCTTGATTAAATGTCAGGTTACTGATCTACCTCAAGATTTCAAGTCTCAGACTTTTGTGATTTAACTTTAAATTCGTCCCCGAAATAATCTTCTTTTTTTAAATACTTTTTTGTTTTATTTTTTCAGGGCCAGATGATTACCCAAGGCACCTACAGTGAGCTGCAGGGCTCTGGCATAGACTTTACCTCCCTTCTTAAGGAGGATCAGGAGGAGGAGAGGCAGGACGTGACCCCACTGCCTGGACCTGGCACCTTTCATTACACCCTCTCTGACAACTCCTCCATGTCCTCCCTTTCTTCTTCTCTGTACTCTCTGATTGATGGAGGAGATTCCGTGACACTGGTGAAGTATAACTCTGCTGTGCAACATTTTAGCCACTGGAGAGCAGCAGATATTCACAATTTCCAGCTTCTCTTCATGTGAATTTTTTACATGTTTTTTGGGGGAAGATGAGTGACACTTAAATTATCATTTCTGCGTGTAGGTAGGGCAACCAATAGAGGAGGAAAGCCGCTTAGAAGGAAAGGTCGGCCTGAGTATGTATGTGAAGTATTTCTTGGCAGGTGCCAACCTCCTGGTCCTCTTATTTCTCATTTTACTTAATGGACTTGCTCAGGTGAGTTTATCATTTCATTAATTCTTTGTATTTTTTTATCAAAGCCTTGGGTTTATGTATTTATTATTTGAAGTATTCTATGTATAAAGTTCCTGCTGAATAAAAATCTCCTACTTTTATGTTTAGATAACATTTGTTCTTCAGGACTGGTGGCTTGCGCATTGGTAAGATTTCACTTAGTTAATGGTTTTGTAAGGCAAACAGTCATTTTTTCTCTGTGACTGAAAATGGTTGAGGATCTCATAGAAACTGCCTGCACTAAACTGTTTCTCTTGACTTTGTCTGTTGCTCACTGAAACCAACCTTGAGCTTCACAATATAAGATATGTGTTGTGTTCATTCCCTGATGTGGTGTTTTTTTTTTTTGCTTTTTCTATTATCTTTGTGGTGTTTATTTTTTGCTGTGGATTTCTGGGTGTATGGCGGCTGACACGCAGGGCCTCTGAACAGAAGCACGCCGCTGTGACTGAGCACCTCAATGGCAACTTCCCTCAGCAGCTGGACCTTGACCTGTACCTAGGTGTTTACGCAGGTGAAGCTCGCTGCACTCTCGTTGCTCTTTGTGTTCTTTGAATGCGGCAGTCGCTCATTGAGCAGATCCACAGTTCTTTGGCTGTGGCCCAAGGCCTTCAAGGCCCAATGTATCCTTACATGGGTCTCAGCTGCACAGCGAGATAGGAGTGCTTTTCTTTCCTTTCTGTTGCTGGAATCCTCTGATTGTCGTCTTGTGACTCTCAGCCGCCTCACGTTTTCTGGCTTTATGCTCAGCAGTAGAATGTAGAAAAATGCACACTAGATAAAAAAAAAAAAAGTATGACTGTATTATTCATAATGCAAAAAATAAACAGATTTTTTGCAGAAGACGTAGATACAACAAAATAAATACAAATCAAACAAAATGTAAATTACTAATCAATACATGTGTAATAGTAGACAAATGATATCATTTTTATTTCCCACTGCTAATAGTATTGATTATGATAATATACACTTTATAGACCAAATCAACCATTTTTGTTAGGTCAAATTTTTATTTTTATTTTTGTTGAAAAGGGGATTTGGCAGAAAAGCAGTAATATAATGCCAAAATGAAATAACGTTTAAAACGACAGATAAAAATTTTTGGTTTTCAGCATAAGCAATCAGAAAAACTATTTTCACACAAAACCTAAAGCAGTATCATTATCTAAATAAGTCCCCCTGAACCACATAACTTTTCTAATGAACTTAACAATCAGTTCTATTTCAGGTCATATTTTGACATGGAAAAAATGCACTATATGTTAAATACACACTTTATCTAATACTGTAATTACTCTTACAGCTGTCATTTAAAAAGATAAAATAAAAATCACTGCACGTTCTGTGTCGACATCCATTCTGAAATGTTGCAGACATAAAACAATACATTTTTAGAAGCAGCATACAAAAAATGGGGATGGAAATTAACAAATTATTAACAAGTAACTGATAAAGGATAAGTAACTAATTAAAGATTACAAACTGATAATTACATTGAATGTAAAGTACAGAGGTCATAGTATTAAGTCTGGAGAAACAACTTGTAAAAAAGGACATTATTAGTATTTTTCCCACCATACAACAAGAACTAATACATCTTGCTTGGAGAAGCACTCAGAGGGGACAAACATGGGGAAGACAAATTGAGACATGTTGAACCAGAATTTTTTTTTTCACAAAGTCTGGTTCAGTCTTGTCCAGTTTTTTTTTTTTTTTTTACATTTTGTTGAATGGAATTTTTAGCCTAATTTTCCTGCTTTTAATAGATAAGATTGGGATCCACAGCGTTTCACATCAGACCTGTCTTTCCATTCTCACCTCACATCAATAAGCCAGTTTCACCCTCACAGCTGCCCTTAATGGATCATTTGTCTTTTTAAATGATTCTATGTAACCCTGAGAGATGGGCGTTTGAAAATCCCAGTAGATCAGCAGTTGCTGGCATAAACTAACAACCATCTTGCAGCAACAACCATGCATCTTTAAAGACACCTAGATTCCCTTTCATCCACATTTTTATGTTGGTCTTAATCTCAACAAATCATCTTGATACCTAAGCGCATGTGATTGGCTGATCTTCTACTTGTAATGGCAAGTCATTTAAAAGGTGTGCATGATATTGGGTCAATTAGCGAGCATCGATCACAAACAGAAATACTGATCTTACCACACAAACAAGCTCACTAAACATTACTTTAATTAGCTTAAAACATATTCTAAAATTAGCCGAAGTATCCTGAATGTTTTCATAATAGTGCTGAAACCCATCAGACTTGGAAAAAAAAAGGTAACATCATCAACAGTTTTATCATGCTTATGACATCCAATGCAAGACTCCATTAAAACACAAAGTAAAAAAAAAAAAGTACTTTAAGCTGTAATGCAGTAAACATGCAGAACAACATTTCTCAAGCAGTTTTTCATGTATACATTTTTTTTTCTTTCAGCTTTAACAGTCACCTCGGTTGTGTTTGGCTTCACCCGCAGCTTGGTCTTCTTCAAAGTCCTGGTGAAGTCTGCTCAAACCCTCCACAAAAACATGTTCAGGGCCATCCTCCGGACGTCCATACGCTTTTTTGATACCAACCCAACTGGTGAGTGCACTAATCAGGAAATGAAGGTCTGATTTCAGCGTCTGCATCAGTGATGTATTAACATGAGATCATGAGTTGTCAAGAACATTTAGCTCTTTGTTTTGTGCATCACCACTAGAGGGCAGACTGCTACTTTTCTTTGACATACAGTACTGTCTGTTCTGCTCCAGAAAAAAAAGAACAGTTAAGCTTTTCCCTCATCTTTCATGTCATGACCATTAAGTTTTTATATGATGTTTTTTTATTGAATAAAAAAAAAGAATTTACCCTTGCAAATATGGACATTATATTTTCAGACAATTTTTGTAGTTTTAAAAGATTTTTTGGTATATTTATTCGAATATCAGAAATAACTGAGATAGATGTAAAAAAAAATTTAAAACTGCTATAAAAGAAAAAAATTACAATTTCTGTATTGTTTTAATTTTTTATATTTTCATTGTTCATCTGCTATTATGAATGTTCAACTCAATCCAAAATATTGTGATAAGATTTATCATCTGTTGTAAGGCGTTTAAGATGAAGAGTGAGAGCGGCACTGGAGGGGGGGGGGGTTTACAAAAGAGCAAACAGATTTAGTTAATACTGTTTGCAGAACCCTCGATCCTAGATAATGTTGTGTTTGGATTATGGACCTGTACAAATACAGAAATATTTATCCTGTGCACCGTGTCGGACATTTTTCTAATATTATGAAGTTGTGAGCGGCAGCTGGTTTAGAGGAGCGGGCAGACAAAACAACATAAAAAGTGATTAAAAGGTCTAAATGGCAGCCGTTTCTTTTATTTAAAAAATCAAATATGTTTTTGTCTATTGCTTATATTTGCCTTATGCTTTACATCTAGACTACTTTAAGACCTCTTGTAATTAGGTTGAGGAATAACGCCACAGCCTGCCAATCAAATTCAAAGTCAGCTATCAAGTGGCCTACTTTGATAACTTCAGCTTTTTCTTTTACATTGTTCACCTGTCTGGAGATAATTACGCCGCCTAATCTCCTCATAGTGACAGGAGTTTACAGCACAATCGGCTCGGGTGGGAATTCACTACAAGAAGGGCGACTGTATCGGTATAATGAGTCATAATAAGCCACTAACACCAGTCTAAATATGATTTGAGGGTGTTTTAGCAGCTTGAGGTTTCGACTGGCTTTAGAAGTGGGCGTATAAGCGTGAAAGCTTTTCCTTTTGCAGAGTTATGTTTGGAAAGAACGCTGCACGTCTTAATCTTCATCTTTTGTTTTTCAGGTACTGCCGTTTGCATTATGTATCGGACAGCCTTTTATCTGGGTGTGCCTTGCTCTGAAATCTTTAGAAAGACTGAGGAGAGCAAACACTTTAAATAATCTAATGATCCGTTTAATAGAGCAGCAAAGGAGAGGCTTAACAGACACTGCTATCTGATTGTTGCTGTGCTGTTATCAGTGAGCCATTGCTTGGTCAGTCCAGTTACTACAGCTTGGCCTTTAAAATGGGAAACAGAATTTATGTTTCCCCGGATTAAAAGGCAGCTATTCCAAAAATGAAATTAAACAACTGTTAAACACAATAAAAATAGGCAAATATTATTATTAGCCCACCAGAAAGAAATCCAAAGTTATTTGGATGTTTTTCTACAGTTTGCAGTATTTTTCCCTTTTGCCGACAGTTTTCATTTTCCTCCCAATGTTTTGCCACTGTCTGAACATTCTTTTCACTCGCATACAATAACTGTCACTTCCATCAACTCTTCTGCATTCAACACTATCGCAATGAGTCTGAGTAATTTGTAACTGCGCTGTGGAGGATTTGACAGCTGTTTACACATGTAAGTGATAGGTGTGTCGCTGCCACTGGAAAAAAGGCCCTGTGTTTGATAGCGGCCCTCTGAGTTAAAGGTTATGATTTTGAGCACAGCTGCATAAAGGTGTTCTTTTTTTACTCTTTGTAACTACGTTACAACAGACAACATCAGTGGTGGGTTATGATTGATGCAGAAACACTATAGCTCTGCTGTATCTGCTGAAAATCACCTGCACCTTTTTCACTCACCAAGGTTCTTTTGTGAAACTCATTTTGTTGCTTAAAAATCCACCAGATACTATTTTGTAATTGAGACACTGCATCTATAACGGGTATAGTGGTATTCATTCAATACAGATCAAATTAGATGGGTTGATTTAACAAGACAAAGTAAGATCATGATTTTAACTCAAAATAATCCGTTTCTTTTTTTTTTTCAACCCCAAACATTAACTAAATTGAGTGATGTTTAATATTGGCACTTGACGCTGATGTACAGGACTGTTGCAGTATGAGACATGTTGATGAAACAAGTGAATCAGGTATACAAACTTTTTAGGTATTTTTCTTGTCTATGTGCATTTGATCACCAGTTAAAGCTACAGTGTGTAATAATTACAGGCATATAAATTCAGAAATTTAATATATTATACATAACTATGTTATTTATCATCACCTATGAGCTCAGCCTTTTAACCATAATATTTGCGTTGCCTTAGAATTCGTTATTTATAATTACATAGGAGCGGGTCTCGCAGCCATGGAGGCTGACATCTTTGCGCTACGGCAGCGCAGAGGCAACAAACTAGCGATTGCGAGATCTCCCATGACGCTCAAAAATAACTACGGCAAGTTGAGAGAGATTAACTGAGACGGTACTGAACAGTAGATGGCAGTATTATGCCTGAGAAGCGTTTAGTCTGCCTGAAACCAAAGAAGAAGAAGAAGCAGGTATACTGCGCCTCGGTAACAAGAAAGGTAAACAAGGCGGCAGGCGTGAGTGACTTTGCAAACTGTTTGGCACTGTGTGGCCAAACATCAGACGAATGGAGGATCATGCCTACTCTGTATCACAACGAAAAGCGGCGGACACCGAACCCCCGTCATCTAAGAAGCGGAAACACGACGAGAATAAACGCAAGCGTGACAAGAAACGACAAAAAACACGGATCAACATTGGCACGGCATTTACACGATGGAAGTCACTGATGGAGGAAAAAGGTTTTCAAAGTGACGCTCAAGTTGCCAGTTTTCTCTTGGACAGGTAATTAATCCTATACACACAATTGTCTAATATCACTGCAGTTTTTGGAGTACAGGATGCTCAGACCTGTCTAAAACAATAACATGCTGTGTGATGATGCTGTTACTCTCCAGTATACTTATTCAGCAACGTCCCTGACGTTTCACAGGTAATGATTCAGTAATTTTCTGTAAAATAATTTTCTGGATATATACCTCGGTTACTTCTCTCCGGCTCCTTTGGAGATCTTCAAGCCTTTCCTCCTCTGCTCTCACCCCGCTGGCTCCCCTCTCTCGCCTGGCCCCAGCTGCACGCTCACCCCGGCCTCTCTGCCCTCTTCCTTTCCCTCTTCCTTGCCTTGTAACCCCCGTGCCACAAACAAGACTTGGACTCTGTAAACGGGGAATATATATTCTTCCAGCGAACACAATCTCGCTGTTAAACTAATGACTACAATTACTTCGTCTGTTTATATCACCATGCAAAGCAGCTCACCAAAACGTCACAACGACGTAGAAAAAATAACGGGTATATTTATTATCTTAAGTCTACATGAAATCTATACCCTACACAGACTAATGAAATACTATCTGTAAAATTATCTATGTAAACAAACCTCATCACTTGAGAAGGTAGGTGATGCGGACGTCGTGGAAGACATTTTGTCCCGTAACGCTCGCCGTACTGTTGGGGGGGAGAAGCGGTGGGGGGGAGATGTTCATGTTGCTGCAGTCTGCAGTCTGACCGCTAGATATCGCTGAAAATTACACACTGTAGCTTTAAGAATTTCACCCCCTTTTCTTCAACAAAAAGTGTCTTTGAATTTTTAGCCAATGTTTTAATTAAAAGTACTTATGAAACTCAGTATTTGAGTTTAATAAATCATAAAAACTTAATTTTGAGTGTTTTTATGTCTAATTTATGGGCCGTTGTGGGGTCAAACTATGATCAGTGAATCATTTATAGCTAACTTTATTCAGTTAAGAAATAAAAGTCTAATTGTAAAAAACTAATTCTTTAGAGTCAATTTAATTCATAATCACAACCCACTGACATTAACATTATTATACACCATATTTTCTCCATGCATGTTTCCTCTTACCCAACCTCTGTCCTGGCAGTGGAGACCCAGCATTTGGGTTAAGGACATAAACCAGCGCGTGTGTATGCGTGTGTGTATATGCAAATTTCTCTACCTTTAAATATTCCTATTGCCCAAATGTAGTCATACTGTCTTATTATATTCTGTTCATACGAATATGATCCAGTTAGAGCTGCGCAGACAGCAGTGAATATGTCAAGCTAATGTTGATCCCTGTAATTTGGTGTCATTGAGTGGGCTAATCCCCTCAGAGACTGCAGGCCGAGGCTTCAGCTCATCAACACAGTTAAGGAGTAGTTTCAGGCAATGCACACACACACACACACATATACATCAGCATCTCCTATATAGCGTTATAATTGTGCCACCAACCTAAACACATGGTGGGCCATCTTGGAGCTTGGTGTCACTCAGTTGCTGTTGACGTAGGAAACATTAGATCTTCTGTGGGCAGAGCTGTGAGATTCTAATTGTGTCTGCAGAGGCAATGTTTTTAATGTCTGTATTTCAGGTCTGGAATGCAGGAGTGTTAAGAGTGAACTGAAGGAAGTACTGCAGAGAGGATGATGATATCGAAGTGTGTAAATTGAATGTGGAGATGGAGCAGCGCATGTGTGTGCAGCATGGCTGATAGGGCTCCCCCTCGCTCGGCACTTCCACTATTTAATTGCATGAAAGGAAAGGAGAGGAGATTGCAGGAGCCTGGCGGTGTGAGCGGAGAGAATGGATTTAGAATGTATTAGTATTGGCAGCAAGGCGCCGGCGGTGGGAGGCTGCCCCAGGCCTGTGGGCCCTTCATGGAAGTGCAGGTGAGCCGTGCCACCTCCAGCCTTGGCAGCCCCCTCCCTGGTATTACTTTATTATCACACTCTACTCACTGAAAAGCCCCTGCAACTGCACTGGGGCCCACACATGGAGCTGCTCTGAGTTGTCGCCTTATCTTGATGTTTACAGGGAACAGCGATTTGCTACACAGTCCCGCTCGAGCTGGACCCCACTGTTCCACTTCTTTAAAAGTAATTGGGGGCCCTGCTCACCTAATATCTCCACCTTAAGAGGCCACCTTCGTTTGGAGAGCTTGATATTTTCTGAGCCTGAAAAGTGGTGCAAATCACCCCTGGAGTCCGAAAGCATGAGAAATTGTTTGATACTAATGCTGCTGATATCCTGAAATGTCTATACCCTTCTCCACACAATAGGTGATATTGTTGACAACCACCCAGAGTGATTGAAGCCATTGTCCCATGCTGATCTTACCTCATAGGCATTTCCATGCAGTGAATGTCTTTGTGTAACTGCATCACTGTAATGTATCCCCTCCTTAGTCTGGACAGTGGGAGAAGGGTCTTTGCCTCATCCCTGATAAAACTCTCTCCGTTAACTGAGCCGCTTGTTAAACAGCTGATAGCTGTCTGATGCTGGATGCTCCGACACCCTTTAACCATAGGATGATGTAACCTAGAGAAATTGATCCTGTTTTTACCCATTGGCATTGTTTGTCACATATGCGTGGATTTAGGTCATTTATGGCTTAGACAGTGAAATTACATAAAATATTATTGAATATATTTGACAAACACTATTTAAATCCTCCTCCTATTCCTAGATGGAAAAGCAGCGGCATCTTTCATTGGGGTTGTAGCAGCTCTTCCTCCTTGCTTTCTTGAACCCTCCCCTCAGGATGTCTGTATGCTAAAGGGGCACTCACACTGTGAATAAGATTAGTCTGCCTCTAAGTGTACAACATGCTTACGCCACTTGACTTTGAATCAGTGCTGATTTGGAGCATTGCTGGGTTGTTGCAGGGAATAATGCTCTGGCTGGGTTTATGCAATGGCTGTTATGGGGAGCCCAGCCTCGTCTGCATGCATGTTTTTTAGGCAGGAGCGGCATTTTGGATAAAGCTGTAAGCTGCTTACGGCCGTGGAGAGAGGTGATTACAGGGCCCTCCTCCATAGGACTGACTGGAAGCTGGAAGGCAACTTTTAGGTCAGCGATGCCATGGTTTTTCCATGCCACCACATCCTGCCGATGTGTCAGCCTGCTGCTCCTCACATCCCACACTAGTGAATGCCATGCACTGCTGTTAAGTTGGTTTAAATTTTCAAGTCAGTTTAAGTATATTATTTACTTGCAAAATAAGATTGCAAAATAGAGAACATTCTCAGTCAAATGAAGGTGTTGATAAAACCTTAATATTAGTTTATACCAAAAAAGGTCCAAACTTTTGTCTAACTCTAATTTAAAATAGCCCCCCCCCCCAAACAATTTCTTTGGTTCTAACTTTTTAACTTTTTTGTCGCAGAGAAATGTTTAAAATCATCAAACTAATTCAGCAAACATAACCTGTGTAAATGCGAAATACAATTTTGAGATTTTATTTCTAAAAGGAAAATCCTACACTTTGTTGTGGTTACTGGAAATCAAGCTTTTACTTTTACTTAACCTTAATGTAGTGTATTGCTGTGCATCACTTGTATCACATTTTCAAAAACAATTAGGAAATATTTAAGGAGAGGTAGTGGTCCAAGTGGCCTTAGCTTTGATTGGAGAGGCTATGTTAATAGGTTAAGTACTTGTAACTCTCTGTAACTGTGTTCCCACTGAGGTAATTTAATGATCTGTCTTAGTCAGACCTTTGCAACAATTTCATGGGAACTTCATGAGTTTACCTTTGAATTTGAATGTCACAAGTTTACTTTGCTACATGGCTGGAAACAGGCAAGGTTTCCCTCTTTGTAGGTTCATACGGAATTACACAGCACACATTTTGTTCCTATATAACAAGTTGGGTAGACTAAGACTTGGAGATAAATAATCAATTAAACATTTCAAGAAACACTGCATATATTGTAGGAGCTCACAAATACACAAAGAGATGGAGTGAAACAACTATTTTCTTTGAGCTTTTTAGAATAGCAACTGTAGATTTATATTTACTGCCCGGCTTGTTCTGCAGTGCATACTCTCCCATAAAGACCAGATCTAGCACCGCTGTTGGTCTGTAGAGGAAACCTCTAGGCAGTCAGTATGACAAAAGAAAAAAAAAAGATTGGAGCTTGTATAGTTGGACACAAGTGGAGCATTTTATTCTTTATAAATCCAGAACATTGTCATCTGCACTTTTCAAATAATCATGGCAAAGTATTTTTTGTGCATGTATTGAAGAAAGTTTTGAGTTGAATATGACTGAATGAAACTGAATACTTTTTTGTTCCTCAGGGGCAATATAGGCACAGCAGAGTCCACAAAATCTACAAACACAATATGCACTCATAAGAGGAAAGAAAAAATCAGGTCTCACAGAATTGTATCAGGACTCCTGGCCAAAATGTTTATTAAGAAGGATTTAAAATAAATCATCGGCTAAGAATACTAAACCTCAGGTACTGGTTTGATCTTGCCTTTTGGGCAACTGTCTTTCGGATGGCAAAGGCCTGAACTTGCCGAAGATGTTTAAAGATCGATGCTGCCCTATAAGTCACTCTGACTAAGGTCTTCACCATCATCACCAGCTATCTTTGTACATACCTTACCAATACTTACAGGTATTATTAATTTGTTTAGCAAACAGAAACAATTTTAATAATCGTTCATAACCTAAATAGGAAAAGGTTAGTATAATTCAGTGTCAGATAGTGAGAATTAAAAAAAATATATAATTTCTACTTTTACAGCATGTGTCTATTTCTGGTTTTAGCTCTGTATATTTGCTCAATTGCTTTCAGATGTATAGTAAAGCAATTTAACATAACTTTATCAGAGGATGTACAAAGTAGCCCTCTTAGGCCCCGTCCACACGAAGTCAAACCCTGGCCAAAACGCACACATTTTTCACCAAACCAGTCTCTCATCCATACGAAGCCGGCGTTTCGGGGGTCTGTAAACGATCTTTTTTTTATTAAGCCTTCAGAGTGGGAAGATTTTGAAACGCCGTTTTCGCGTTTCCATCTTTAAGCTCTAACGGCATTTTTTTTCTTACACGCATGCGTCATAGCGTCGCCTCTAAACATGCATGCGCGACACAGTATCACAACAACAATGGCGCCGTACTGTGTTGAATGGTTGCTGCTCATGCTACTCACCCTGCTGTCGGGCTTACAACAGAATCTTCTTCTTCTGGAATATCTCCAGGAAGAACAGAGCAATATAGATGACATAGTTCATCACCTCAATTTGACTGAACCACGAAAATGGACCCGCAGGACCATTTTCCGGTTTTCCGGTTTGGTTGTTGTATAAATATTACTGCGCATGCCCAACATTTCGTTGCCTGTTTTCACCTATTTTTGCTTTGGCACCACAGCGCCACTTACAGGCCTGGCATACATTTTGCAGCGTTTTCATGCATTCGTGTGGTCGATCACATTTATTTTACGTCTCCGTCTTTACGACAAACTTTCTGGAAAATATTAGCATTTCGTGTTCGTTTTGACTTCGTGTGGACGGGGCCTCAAGCTGTGGCCACATTGTGTTGTCCACTTTCCACAGTTTGTCAGCATCCTTCTGAAACAGAGTTAGTAGGTAGTAGGAAATGCACTGTGGGGATTGACTACAACTGAGCCTGCAGTAAACAGTGTATGAACACAGCAGGAAGTGTAATCTTATGAGTCTTTAGATCAAAATAAGGGATCAAAGTTACCAAAGGGGTAACAATGGAGGGGCTGCCACTGCACCTGCAGTGCACTGTCCAAAATAATGAACACCTGAGCAGATTGGAGGCAACTCAATTAATGTCACTGACACTGCCAGTTGGAGCATAAAGGCAGGTACGCAGCTTCTGTTGCCCTTTTGTTTCCAGACAAAAGGCTCCCTCACATATTCATCCAAGAGTAGGCCAGACTTTATGAAATGCTGCACAAATAATGCTTCATTGTTTAAACTAGATAGGGCTAATGCTTTTCATCTCAGTCTCTTAGCTCTTTAGTGTTCTATCTGAGGAGACTATGGAAACAGATGCTCTATTGAAACAAGTGAGCGTAACTTTGAATGAATGAAGAACATCTGATTTTGACCTACATCTTTAGTTCCGACACTATTATTAGGGGGTTGGTAAAGATAAGGCATCTTTGTTTATTTTAATCTATTTTTTAAGAATATCCAATAATTTTGGCTTTGTCTGATCTTTGTATTTGCATTTTGTTCTTAGGGAGAATTCTTAACAGGTTTTCAAAGGACATCGGCTACCTAGACTCTCTGCTTCCATGGACGTTTGTGGACTTCACCCAGGTGAGTAGCACCTCGCCAGGCCTAGTTGTCGGTGCTGCTGTGCTGGGAGGCCATTTCATGCCTGGCTAAACCTGCTTTGTGGTCCGGGTCCCCTAATCTGGAAACAATTACTGTAGGATTACTCGGCAGCGCAGCCCAGCGCCTTCACAGATTTAATAAAAAGAGTGCACACAGGCCGAGGGCGTGGCTCCCTCTGTGTGACACAACACAAGTCTTCAAAAAATATGTATGGAGGCTAAAAGTTATTGGGTGGAAGAAAGGGATCAAAAAAGAAATAAAGCCTCATGATGATAGAGGGAAACATCAGGGAGCCCAAGAGGGCATGACAAGGATGGTGTTTTGAGTGGCATGGCGAAAAGGTAGTTATAGCAGTACGCAGAGGAGGCATTTGCAAAGCAGATCCAGAACAGGACTTTCCCTGCACAATCTACTTACTCTTTTACAGTCTCTTTGGCCCAGTAGCAAACCACCACCCTAGAGCAAAACCAGGTTGGATTACCAAATGCGACCCCGCCACCGTGACAGCCACCTCCCACGAAAGCCTGTGGAGATGAGCTAGCTCATGCTCCTAGTGCCACAAAGAAGGGAATGTTTGCTACACAATTCAAGGTAGAGGAGCAGGCGTGGCTCCTTGGTCTCGGCCAAAGAATAGAACAAAGGGGAGCTGAAAATGAATCCCCCCTCCACAATGCCTGAGTGATGTTTCTGGCAGATACCCATCTCGCTATATACAAAAGCCATCTTAAATGCTGAATGCACAAAAGATCATATGCACAAAAGCGTTTTGTGTGCAATAGTTTCCCTCATTTTAATTTTAAGATGAGGAAAAACACAACTTTGTCAAGGAGGTCCTAAATAATCTTAAATGTTAACACAGTTTCTAAATAAAAGTTTTTTTGCATTACAAAGCACTGGACCACATACAAATATAGCTATAATTAGAATCATGAGAAAAATAGAAACTTAAAAGTTAAAAAGGAAATAAAAACAGCCATAGACCAAAACCTGAGAAAGTTTATCTGCTTTAAGTCCCAGTTTTATACATTGAATGAATAATGAGTGATCAAAGATTTCTTCTGAAGTTTCGACAGGTACGTTGGTGCCACGCTATTTACTACTTCATATATAAATAAAACATTAAACTAATGTCTAAATTGCTTGGACACTGGGGTAAAATAGGCTTTCCTTTTGAACGTTTTTGACATGAAAATAACTTAATGATTTATGAATACCTTGGCTTTTGAACAAAACAGGAAATACAAGGGATTTCTGGTTTATGAAGTCTTGACAGCGGCGCTTTTCACAAAGAGGCTATAGCTTTGCTAATATGTGAGGATGCTTTAAGTGGGGCTAATTTTAGCAAAAGAAAGATATGGAAAAAAAAATGGCCTAGCTTATCAAGTTGCTTTGCTTTTGAAAATACAGAGTAATCAATTATTGTCGGCATAGAACATTGATGGAATTTGATAAAGGGTTGATACGAAAGACATGTACAACTGATATTGCCCAAATACATATTCTCTCTTACATTTGTTCCACAAAATCTATTGTTAAAAAGGAAAAAAAAACTTAAAAAGAGGAATGAACATTTAAATGGTTTGGAGCAAGACGTGACAAAGACCGAGTGTATAATATGCAGTGTTCCGTAGAGCACCAGAGAGTGGTGGGTAATTGTGTTGGTGCATAAAGGTGGCATCATTTGGACAAAGCACCTTTGTTTAAGCTTCTCTCTGCTCTTGTTCAGGTGTCTTTCATTAGGCAGTCTTTAATGCTTTCAGGAAGGAAGATTTGCACTCTTTTTATCACAGAATTAGCTCCTCAGAAAAGCTGCTGATCTTGACTATTGTTGCTCATTCGCAGAGGGACATTTCCCCATAGTCATTGTCTAAATGGTTGTCAGGGGGGGAATAAAGTGAAACTTCATAAACAAAGGCCTAACTGGTTTATCTCTCTCTATGGCGAGAGGCCGCTTCTGTGTGGGGATTTGTCCCTGAGCCTTCCCCTTTATGGTGGAGTAAGCACTTTACAGCCCTTCAACACTGCCCCCATAGCTTCCTAACAAGGGGATTCCCTCAAGCTGGTGGAACCTGGCTACACCCCATAGCCCTATTTTTTTCACAGGTCTCATTTAGTAGTAATTTAGTATATTGGAGAAAAGACTATTTTCTCTCCCTGTCTTTATGGTGAGGGGACAAAGACAGAAATGTCAATTAAAAACACCTCAGCCTTTGGGGACTGTCAGCTTTTGTTTGGACTTGACCTTTAAATCCTGGGTTGCCTTTATTTTTGTAAAGAGGGCAGAGCAGGAGGCCAAGACAATGAGGGGTGAATACAGGGGTCTTTGGGGTGGAATCCATGTGAAGGCTCTTGACAAGGTCCAACCACCAACTGTTGAATTCTGTTGCATTTAAACCCTCCGTTTTCTGCAAAAAAAGACCATTAAAAAAGAATCATTGGAACCCTATTTTCATTTCCATGTGCCTTGGCTTTGCTCATACTAATAATAATGAGGGATGCTTAAAGTGAGTATTACAACTGGTGAGGGGGCAAACCAAAAAGTCTCAAGTTATTTCTGAAACTAATGGAAAAACAAAAAATTATGCATCTTACATTGCAGGTATAATGATTCTTCAACTTGAATTATGATAAATGCATAACACCATGTCCAACCATGACAAAAGTAGAGAAAGCTCTGCAGAGATGCATAGATGCTGCAGAGATTAATAGGACACAAAAATAAATCCATTGGCACTAAGTTTTTCCCTCATTTACTTCCCAATAAGAACTATACTGATATTTCCTATCATGACCAAGGAGACTTGTTCTGAGAAATCAGTTTTTTATTCATCACAACCTGCTAATAGTTTTTGTACTCTTGGGGACTGATCTTCAAGTAATCTAAGAACCTAAAAAAGTAAACATGAGTGATCTATCAAGATTGTTTGTGCAAAAGATAAGATGTTCAATCAGGATGGATCCATCCAATTTAAATGAGCAAAATGCACAAGCGACTAGCAGTGTGAGATTAAACATAAAAGAAGTATAAAGTTCTAAGCCATAGAGTTGGAGGTAATGTGATGTAATATGATTTTATTTTTCAAAGAACAATAACGGTGATAATAAATAATAATGAATGTTGTGTATAGTATAGTGCACTTTAAAAAGGCATATCTAAGTAATGAAAAAAAAAATATATATAAATAAATAAAAGTATTAAAGGATGCAAATGACAAAAGATACATTTAGATGATTATATATCAATCATAATACCTGGAAAGCTGAATTTATCTGCTCCTCAACCTGACTCCCTCTAACAGAAAAGGACCCATTGTCAGACAGATGGCAAGATTACACTGGATTTGCCTCCACCAACCTGACACAACTTCAGCTTGGCCCCACATATTTGCAAACCAAGGTTGACATATAATAATTTTCGTCCAACACAACTTTGTTTCATGTAAAAGTTCTAAAAAAAAATTCTAAGGTTACTGACAGAGCTCATTCTCACTATTAGACCCATTTAAATTAAGGTTTCAGACTGGATCAGTGGCTCCTGTCTGGTTTAGATGCCAAAGAGAGTATAGGCTTTTATTGTATTTAGATATTTGTAAACAAAAAAGATTTTCAAAGACCACAAGCCATACTTTAAAGAAGGGTATTTCATGATAAAAATAGCAAGCCTAAAAAGTGCGAGGTTTTAAAAATAATTTAATTGAACACCAAAAAGGAAGTGGCTCTCTATCAAAATCAGAGCAGAACTTAGCCCTAGCTGTTTTGTGATTTGTGGAACATGCAGATAAACATCCTGCAGCTATTTTATTTTATTTTATTTTTTTTTTTACTGAAATTTCATAAAAATAGTAGTACATTCAGAAATTTATATATGAGAAGGCATGGATTTTCACATTGTTAACCTGAAAGAATGCATTCCTCATATATTTATCAGGGAACATAATTGTGACCTCAGTTCAGTTATGATTATTGTTATTGGTGATGTGTAAGTCTGTTGAACTAATGTTTTCCCAAGTAGTTTTCTCAAAACAAAGTGAAATTGAACACAAAGCATATAGGACCATAAAAAACAACAACTTTTGATTGGATTATTGTGTGGGCCTGTATATTGTTGCTCCCTTTGTGTCTCCATTCTCTTTAGTGTCTTTTGTGGGATATGAGAACTGCTGATGTCACCATCAACCCTGCAGGATGGGATTTCACCAAATTGCTTCTCTGCCTCACCACTACCAGAATGACAGGAGTAAATAATTCACTGCCTTTAGGGTTATGGGTCGTAAAGTTTGGCCTGAGAAACTCAGAAGATAGTCCATTACGGAACTACAGGTGCAGATGAAGAAATTTGTTTAATTTAGTTTATTTATATATCGCCAATTCACAACACTTGTGATCTCAAGGCACTTTACAATTCAATCAAATCATCTAGTCAAATTGATTCACAGTTTTCTATCTAAGGAAAACCAGCTGATTGCATTGACTCATTGACTCGAAGGCGATCCCTCACACCAAGCGTGCTTGTAGCGATAGTGGAGAGAAAAAACTCCCTTTTAACAGGAAGAAACCTCCAGCAGAACCAGGCTCAGTGTGAGAAGCCATCTGCATTAATTAGTAAAGATGCAGTCCTATAATCATATGCTGAATATAAAAAAATCATATTGTTACTCCAAGTTAATTTGTTCTAAGGGGGTAGAAATCAAACATTAAGGAAAAATTGTTTCATATTTTTTAAATAAGATTCACTCATTATAATCTCAATTTCTAACTAGTTATCTATGGTTATTCCCTTATGTGACGTGTAGCTAAAAAAAGTTGATTACTTTTACCAATGATAAAAAAAACAAAAACAAACAAACCAAAGACTGCCTAATATCCACAATATGATGAACATGTGGGCCTGTTTCTGTTATAAAGTCTCTATGAAACCTTTTTAAGAACATGAGGACTTTAAAAGAGTCCGCAGACATTTGAAATAACAATCAAATAGCCTCTTCTAGTAAAAAAAATAATGATACTATAATGAAAACAAATGACCAAATGAACTCTGAACTTATTATAAAGACAAGATAATATTTTTACAAAATCAAAACCAAGGGAAGGGCATTTCAAGCTCAAATGATAATAAAAAATTATGTAGCATTTGCTAAGTGTTCCCTTAGAGCTGTTATGTAAATAGGTATTGTTTTCTAAAGTCCATAATGTTATTTTAAAAAAGCGGGTTAAAAGATTCTGATAAAAGAAAATCTTTGTTTACATGTGATTTTTTTTTTGGCCTTTGCATAGTTTGCCTTAAAGCCACCCAATATACTAGATATAAAGGCAGTATTTCTAAATATAAAACTCTGTTGTAGTATACAACTCTAATAAACCATTAACAAGAAATTAAAACAGATTTGATGGATTTACACATTTTCAATCATTAATTGATTAATCTTTTGAATTTTTTTTTTAATCTGATGTGTCATTTGATTTAAATATACGCCAAAGACGAAGCAAAACACCATCATGGTTGCAAGGATGCTTATGCATGGACTTAGGTGGCCGGTCAGCAATACCACACATGGTCATTTGATGGCGAGCAAAAGCCGGGAAAAGCCTTTCAGTGTGTGTATGTGTGGTCTTCCCTTGATGCTGCGGTCCAGCACCTCAGCTCCTCTGACTCAGACATGCAGGACAAGGCCCTTGGTCCTTTGAGTCTGGGAACTTACATAACAAAGTCGGGATCTAATCTAGAATCTTGCCCTGCGTCAGCACGAAGAAGATAAAGAATTTGGTGCTTTTTGTGACTTTTGTATCTCAGAATTGTTGTTTATTGTGCATTTGAAAATGGTTTTGTGTTGTTTTCAACAGAATGACGCTGAATGAATGAATGAATTTGCCTTGCACTGGTGATTTATAGTAGAAAGTGGGGGAGACGGCATTTCAAAGCCTTTCTCCTATTTCCAAAACGGGGTTGGAAATCAGCAGCTTCACTGAACCCAAATAAGTGACTTCTTTCTACCTTTTCAGAGCAGACAAAAGTCTAATCCTTGGACTACTTGAGCCACCAATGTAGACAGCGGCTGAGACCACCACAGTATGTGTCAGACCCTCCTCACCCCCACACAAAACACATTGACTGCAGCTTTATGAAGTGAAAATGGCCCAGAAAGGGGAAAATGTGAAGGAGGTGTCCCCAGTCATTTCTCACGAAGAAAAGCCAAAGCATCTGGGCATTTAATTCTAAAATAAAGCCCAAACACTGAGTAGAATGGATCGGGTCGCCCCTATTGTTCCAGGGTCCAAGTGGAACAGCCTCGTTTTGTTTCAGTACCACTGACCCTTGTGACTTATTTGTGCTGCTCTATCACAAAAAACGTGGAGTAAAAAAGAAAAAAAAAAGATAAGATGGAGGAATTGTTTTTTGATTTCTGCTCTGACATGCTCTCCTGCTATTTCCTGTTTTCAGTGCACTTCTTCTTTTCCCAGTGGCAAATGTTGCAAGCTGTCAGTAAATAAACGGAGGATGAAAAAGGAGTTGTAAAAAGCATAATGATCCCTTGTGTCCGGAGGGATGTTTAATTAAAGGGAAGTGTTTATTTTTCAGTTGTGGAACAACAGTCACTATCATTGCTGAGCACAAATATAGCAATTAACTTCAATTTTCTGCATTTACTTGGATATCAAAGAGCTGATACAATCGTTGAAAAAATAAAGCAATTAGGGTCAGCGAAGATCTGAATGGTCTTTGGACACGGCAGCGCGCCCAGTTTGCCTGGATGACTGAATCACATGCGTGCGGTAGCTTTCTTTTCTCGCTAAAGAGCTATTAACAGTAATTCTTTATTTAAACTGTTTGTATACAAATCCTTTCATCCCTTTTTCAACTTTTATGTGTAGCGGGATGTGGCTTTGGGAGTTTTCTGTTCCTGTGTGGTTTCATAGGAGATATGGATGTGGTCCAAGAGGATGAGGTGTGTGCTTGCAAAGGATTGCTTATCTGAGTTATCTGCATGTAGTGTGGGCGGGGGGCTCACGGTTTCCCCGATGGTCATGTGATAAAACACCATACCACGCAAATGGGTCACATCAAACAGGGTCCTGGTGACATCGGGCCCTGGGGACCAGGAGGAGGCAAGCTTTTCTTTCTAATGGTTCCTGCTCCTCAGCTGTCCCTTTAGATGACCTCACTGACAAATAAGTCGGTTAGGCTTTCAGACCTTCATTAATGGAATAAATGATGGTCTTATTTAGAATGGAGGGCCTGTATTAAAAAATATTGCCAGAGTCCTCTAAGAGTGTTCCTATATAAGGCTTAAATTTTTACTGTCTGGCTCGGCTGTGATCCTCTGCTGTGTGAAATTATCAGTAATCATAATTTACACTGTATATAATCTGGGGTTGTACAAAGTCTAAAGGAGATCCCAGGAGTAATAAAACCTAAGGACGAATGCCAGAGTCGGACCAAAACATCCCATTCTATAGTCTTTGAAATGGTTAAAACGGCTTTATATTTCACTTTAAGAATCCATACATTTCAAGTAGTTGTATGCTACAATAGATGAGTGCAAAGAAGCTACACTGTTAAAAAAAAGGAACACTCAAATAAAACATCCCAGATTGTATAAATTAAATATTCTCTCTGAAAACTTTATGTACGAAGTTGAATGTACTGACGACACAAATCACAGAAAAATCATCTATAGAAATCAAATGTTTTAATCAATGGAGGCCTGGATTTGGAGTCACACACAATTAAGTGGAAAAACGCACTATAGGCTGATCCAACTTTGACATAATGGCCTTAGAACAGGTCAAAATGAGGCTCAGTATTTTCTATTGCCGCCACATGCCGTAGGGTATGACCTCCCTACAATGCCTGGGCATACTCCTGATGAGGTGGCTGATGATCTCCTGAGGAATCTCCTCCCAATCCTGGAATAAGGCAGCCACCAACTCCTAGACAGTCTGTGGTGCAACGAGATGCTTAAACAGATTCGGGTCTGAGGAACGGGGGGCCAGTCCATAGCTTCAGTGCCTTCATTTTGCAGAAACTGCTGACACTCCTCAGCCACATGAGGTCTAGCATTGTCCTGCATTATGAGGAACCCAGGACCAACCACACCAGCATATGGTCTCACAAGAGGTGTGAGGATCTAATCTGTGTACCTAATGGAAGTCATGCTACCTCTGGTGAGCACATAAAGGGCTGTGGAGCCCTCAGAAGAAATGCCACCCACACTATTACTGGCCCACTTTCAAACCTGACATGCTTAAGGATGTTACAGGCAGCAGATCACTCTCCACTGTGGCTCCAGACTCTGACGTCTGTCACTTGTAAACCTGCTTCCCTTGTGAAGAGAGCAGGGAACCAGTTGCGAATTTGGCAATCTAAGTGTTCTCTGACAAATACCGAGCATCTTGCACGGTGTTGGGCTGTGAGCACAACCCCCATCTGTGGATGTTGGGCCCTCATGCCATCCTCATAGTGTCGGTTTCTAACCATTTATGCTGACACATGCACTTTTGTTGCCTGCTGGAGGTCATTTTGCAGGGCTCTGGCAGTGCTCCTCCTGTTCCTCCTTGCACAAATGGGGAGTTAGCTGTCCTTCTCGGTTGTTGTCCTCCTAAGGCCTCCTCCACGTCTCCTGGTGTACTGGCCTGGCAGCACTTCCAACCTCTGCATACTATGCACAGACATAGCAAACCTTCTGCCACAGCTCGCATTGATTGGCCATCCTGGATATGCTGAACTATCTGAGCGACTTGTTTGGGTTGTAAAGTCCATCTCATGCTACCACCAGTGTCAGAGCCCCAACAACACTCAAAAGTGACCAAAACATCAGCCACAAAGCATAGGTACTGAAAAGTGGTCTGTGGTATCCACCTGCAGAACCATTCCTTTAATGAGTATGTCTTGGAAATTGCCAATAATGTCCACATGTTGTCCATTCCATTTGCACAACAGCATGCGACATTGATTGTTAATCAGTGTTGATGGACAGTTTGATTTTACAGAAGTTTGATTGATTGAAGGTATCTTGTGGCGTTTACTGTACGTGGTCCCTTTATTTTTTTGGGGGGGGCAGTGTATACTTGTTGCTTTATTGCTGCATTTAATATTTAATCATTAAGTTTTAATTATGGAGAAAATCCAGATGTTACAACTGTACTGATTCCTGTATATTTACTGTGGTTTGGGTCAGGCAAAAATAAAATCTAAATTTGCCAGCATGCCATCTGCTCTAGACTTCCTTGTGCTGCTATGCTCTCACTGATAACAATGGCTTTGTTTTTGCTGAACTGTAATTTGGGGGTAAGAGGGATTTAGCTAGTTTTTGAGAAAAACTCTGACCGAGGAGGGTCAGAAACTTTTATTTTGGTAAAGAGGTGTGGTTATCGATGTTGCCCATCCAAAAGCTGTGATTGGTTGATTGAGAAATAAAATGCACCAATCATTGAAGACATAATACTTCTCATAAAAGTTAGATTAAGAAATGTATTCCATGATGCTGACACATCAGCAATACCATGCAGTGAAGTTGATGTCACATAGCATCTTGATGTTTGTATTTATGTTATTAAAACCCTCACTATTATTTAGATTTGCTTATTGTTATATTTTCTCACAATGCTTGCAAGCAAAATTATTTTATCTCATATTTATCTATCATATTTTACTATGATTGCATCCTTGTATAAAGAGGTTTTGTTTGGATAAACAATCATAAAATATAGAAAAAAAAACATTTAAGAAAAACATACTGTAATTGCACATACTGTTGGTGCAATGAGGCACAACCATCATTTTAAAAAGAGAATGGGACACATTTCTTAGAGATCCACTGAATGATTCACAATCCTTACATTCAATCCCTCCTCTCCTTATTGATCAAAGAGCCATATCATCATTATTAACAATCACACTTAAAGGTATAGCGGAGGATGTTCTTTTTCCGGTCGGATCATCAAAATAAGTGGTCCTCCTAATTGTCACTCATTCTGGTGATATGTAAGACTGTCCTACGTGCTCGTCCCCATTTTCACTTACCGATGGTGAGTCTGACATGGTGGAAAAATTGCAAATCTTCTTTTGGAAAGCAAGCTTATATTAGCAATGCAAACAGCAACATTTAAACAGAGCGTGCACAAATCAGCATGCATGCTCTCGCATGCGTTTAATAGGCAATCCCTCTCCGGAGCAGATACAGGGTTGTGCATGTGCATTTTTACATTTTTAATTGGAGAGGGCGGTCTTTTTTTTTTAAAGTTTGCAAAAATCCTCCACTATACCTTTAAGCATGAGGGAACTGACTTTAGTTTTTTTTACTACATACAAACAAAAGCTATAATTTTAGCTGCAATCTCCTTGCAGAAAGATCACAGGCTGGGAATTGAACTTGTAACCTTCTTATTGCAATGCAGCAGTGCTATCCGCTGCTCCACTGAGCGGCCCTGGTTCAATGAAGTTATGAATTTAATGAATGAAAGATAAAAAGTCATAGGAGATGGCAGCTATCAAGTGAATTTCTAGATCACAATTCAGGCTATAGCATCTACATAATCATGTACAATACAGCAGATACAAATTTACATCTTCCATGTATAAAGAGCAAATATCGTACTTTTTCTTGTCTGCAGTGTGTATTCCTGTTTATTTTTTGAAATGTTTAGTATGTAGAGCATTTTGCGCAATATTTGTACATTTTAGAAATGTTTATTTTTCAATTAAAAATATAAAAATAAGATTATCCTCCATAAAATAACATTACAGGAAAGGCACCTTTAACCTGTCAGAATGGTTAAACAATCTAATTTCCGCAGATGATAAGTTGCCCACATCATTATATTGATAATTGTATGCTTATTAAAAAAAAAGGTTTATGTGCTAATCTACCCCACTCTTTACTTGGTGGATTAATCAAAATTTAGTCTCCGTTTCCACCATCTTCAACATCAGGTTTGTAAATGTATTTTTTTCAAGAGAGGACACAATATGGAAAGTTATTTGAGAGGCATGTGAGTCTTCTAAATGGAGGACATGTGGAGTTCACGAAACATTACACCTTTCTTTATTTTTCTATGTTGAACTGCTTGCCTTAATCAGATAAGACTAAAAGTAAAATCTTTTTTCGCGTCAAACACCCCACAAAGTTCTGAGTAGAAACAAAAGAGGAATATGTGAAAAACCATCTTACACAAGCAGTAAAGTATGGTGAAGTACCTGTAATGCTGTGGGTCTGCTTTACTTCTAAAGGCCCTAAAAGCCATGCAGAAGTGTATGGCATTATGAACATGTTTAATATTGGATTAAGAAATAAAAAGGAAGTAGTCTCCTTCTGGAAAACAAATAAGGATCATAATTATGAATTTTAAACTGGTCCTAATTAAAATTCTGATTTACCAACAGTAAATTTGAAAGATCAGTCTCATGGTGTCAACAAGCCATTAGCTCAGAAGCAGAGGAGAATATACATGATAAGACATTTGTTCAGTTAATATTTTATCCCCTTAAGGAAAAGCTGGATAACATGCAGGTATGGCCCATGTGCCATCATCTACTTTGCAGTCTGGTATCCTTCCATCAAAGCTTAGATTGAAACTTATGTACTGTGAAATTCTTGGGATCAGTTGTGCTCAGTAGCTTTGACTCACTGTTTGATTGTGTGTGCTCCATTTCAGCAATGGTTGGACTAGTAATTCCCTCTTATCTAAACAGCAAATGGAATTGAGTGGCTTTTCATCGTAAACGTACACTGAAAGTGATCATGCTTAAATTTGCGCATAAGTGGCAGATAAAATCCACAATTAAGGTGGTAAATTAAATTTTCGTCTCTCGGGGGTAGTCTGAAACCGCTAAAGGTAAGAGTGTGATCCTAATCTTTACTTTTTGGGATTCATCTCAAAAAAAGTTTCTAATTTGAAGTTGGATGGTTTTCATATTGTGTGTAATTGTGTGTTTGACCAAATATTTACTTTTGATTTTAATCTAATTCTATTTAAGGGACAACAATGAAAAGAATCTTACAAATATATTAGGAAAAATTATTAATACTAAAGATGTGTTGAGGAACCAGAGATCTCACAATATCAAAACATCCCCTAGTTTATCTTTAAAAGTAATCTGCTGTGAAAATATAACCTCATATGGAGAAGTAAGTGGTTTAAGCTTCAAATCATATTCTATCTGTTTTTTCTCTTATTTTCAACACTTGGTTACAGAAGCACTAGATAAGCCTCCTACTGTTCTATATTGTAGCAGCCTTGGAGTACTCAGTACGAGTAAATGAGCAAAGACATACGATTTATAGGCTTTCTGGTAATAAAACAACTGGATAAGGAATTGTTGCTACTGTGGATATATACAGTTGGCTTCTGCTCCAACATGTCCAGCCATCCTCAATTAAAGTGCTATTTACCTGGTTTCAAAAGACTACATTTTGATTGACTTTCCTTTAGAATAAAATATAATTAATATGATTAAATTGAAGTTATATTTGAGGTGAGTAAAAATAAAAACAGATGTTATTTTTTTTTCGTCTTAGAAAGTTACGCTATGTGTGTGAAGTTTTAAAGCGTGGGACTTATTTTTGTATCTTTTTAATACTGTATTACGTTTTATGGTGTTAGGGTATAGGTGGATTCTGGGGTTCTATGCAAATTAAGGTCCACATCTCAGTTAAATGTTAAGTTGTCAAAAAAATTCTTAAACCATCTGTCAGCTTAAATATACAATGAATAAGTACTTTCTTATTGATCAGATGGGTTCATCCAGGTTTCTTTTCCTCTTGATGCCTGTAGTCTTTATGGTTCTTAATCAGATCCTTGTTTTGCTTTCTACTCTGATGGTGCGGTCCTGTTGGTTGCTGTCAGAGTCATTGCCACCAATCCTGTTCAGGCACCACTGGTCTCTTGGCTTAGATGTGTCACAGACCCATTAACAAAGGTGATGAGTCACCGTGTTGTTGAGGACTGTGCAGTTACACTGTAATGTATCAGACACCCACAGTGTGGTTCCCAGAGCTCTTTGCCACTCGCTGTGACCATGCCTATTGGCTGGCTGTTCTGCCAGCGAGGCTTACAGGCCAGAAGCCTTGAAGGGAAAGCCCAAGAGAGCCAAAGATATGAGGCCAATGTGGCCAAGTGGTAAATTCTCACCTGCTACTAAGTGAGAATTAGCGCAGCGATCATTTTCCTTTCATGCTGTGAGTCACATAAGCCAGACCCCACAACCTGCTGTTACTTAACAAATGTTCTAACATGCAGAAGAAAGATATTTTCTCTTACTCTGTTTTAAGAAGCAGACCTCAGTCCTCCAAACTCACAAGAATCAGCAGATTTCTCCTTAAATACTGGCCTCTGACCTCGACTTCTCTTTTTCAGGTGTTCCTGCAAGTCATCGGAGTTATTGCGATAGCTGGTGTCATAATCCCCGGGATCCTTATTCCAGTTGTCCCTCTGCTTGCCGTCTTCCTGTTCCTAAGACACTATTTCCTGCAGACCTCCAGGGATATCAAGCGGCTTGAATCTACAAGTAACTGAACTGTTTTGGTGTAAACTAATACTTTATTGACTCTTCCATTTGTGGTGGTAGGTGGGTGTCGCCCACAGGAATGCTAGTGGACTACTATTGAAAGCTACTGTTTTAGCAGACAGATACCGAGGACTCGACCACAAGCAATTTCCTCAAGAGATTAGAGTACATGACATCACATATAACGGCAAAAGTGCCAATATGGCATGACTAGGCCATAGTTTGTCTTTTAATATAAGCTTTAGGCTAAAAGGAAATATCTAGATTTTATCAGTGACTTTGTTAGACCAGAAAATTGGAGCAGATGAAATACAATCTTTGTTAATTTAAACTATAAATTAAAAAGATGGCTGAAAAGTGCTTTCCTGAAGGAGTAAATAGGCTACATGTATTTAGGAGGTAATTATTTAGTATTCAGCATCTATCAACAAGCACACCAGAAAATATTCACAACTAACAACTGAAAGTTATCGCTGGACACACTAAATATGGTTTCTTGTTTTGTTTTTTGAGATAAAACGATTATTTTGCACTTTTAAGTGGTTTCTTGATTTATTAGTTGAACAGAAATTTTCCTTGGTTGTTTGCTTCCTAACGTTTGTTTTTTTAACATTTCTTAAAGTGCGGAGTCCTGTCTTCTCCCATCTTTCTTCCTCCCTCCAAGGCCTGAGCTCCATTCGTGCCTTCAGGGTTCAACATCAGTTCCAGCGAATATTTCACAAGTATCTAGATCTTCACTCAGGTTAGATTAATCAATTACATTTAAGCTATAGTGGAAAAAAGTAATAATTTTGATTTACTCTTGGGTCGACTAGCTTGTATATAGGAAAAATGTATTTATGAAGTTTCACATACTGTTTAATTTGTTATGCTTATTATAATATTGGTTGCAAAAGACACACTAATTACAATGAGACAGTAATGAATGATTTCAAAAATGTACATGTAACATAGTACAGTAAAAAGCTTGTAAGGTGAAATAACCTGGTTGCATAAATATGATACACCCTTAATCCCTTAGCTCCCACCTCCAGGCCTCGGGTCGTTTTAACTTCCCATTTTGTTCTTCTAGTTTATTTGTGAAAAAAAACCCAACATGACTCTTTAGAATAAGGCCAACCTACAGAAATTGACCGTCATCTCAATTGTAATCCAACTATTCTCCACAAAAAATACTTGTAAACTGTCATCAAATTAGAACCCATAATTTTCACTTTTTACATTTTTTCCCCCTATATTCTGCCATTCAAAAGCATGTTCTGCCATGTCCAGATGGGCTCATTTTTGTTCCATAACATTCTACAGAAAGTATTATCCAGTTGTATTTCCCATAAAATAAATTTTCGTGTCACAATAATCCACCAAAGCTGATTTTTTTCCATGGAAAAGTAAAATCACTAGACAAATAGTGTCTAGTGACATTTATCTGCATTATAGATAGGCTTTGTTACGTTGGCTTATTCAGCAATCTGTTTGCTCCCAAAATCAAGCATAAGTTACATTGTCAGTATCCAGAGTACTTCAGAAAATCCTGCATGTAAGAAAAGTCTATGGGTCACTGTGGTCTGCGCAGCTCAAACTCAACTCTCAAGTGACCGATCTAAGTTCGATTGATATGTTAGCTAATAAGATAAGCTTTGCAATGAAGTATTGGAAGTGTAGGGGCAGGCTAAAAACATCCTTAATTATGTGTGTAAGGACGGGGAGGAGAGTAGAAATACCTGGATCCGCACAGAAAATGCATTGTCAAAATTCTGAAAGCTGAAAATTGTAAAAGAAAATGCTTGACTTACATTTTTTGTAAGGCTACATATAGAAATGTGTTTTATATGGTGAAATTCGTCATAAAATTCAGATAATTTAGTTTGGCACTTTTGGTCCTGTTTTGGATCAATTATTACATTTGCATACTAAAAGGGTAAGAGTATCACATTTTTAATTATGCACAATTTTTGTTCACAACATGAGTGAGGTCAGCTATGAATTATACCCAAGATCTCCAATATTAAAAATTGCATTTAGATATGCAAGAAAGAAAACATTTTTTTGGACATGATTTTAGATGCATAGCTCAAGTTATCTAAAACTTAAAGAGTTTGTACACATACTTCCACAAACTAGAATAACTTAGCTTTCAAACCAGCTTGTGAGATTTATAATATTTTACTGGCCAATGGCATTTGGATATGCAACTTGTTTGTGCACAATCTATAAAAAGGTGGGAGCTCCTAATACTTAGTTGACCCAAGTATTTTTTGGTTGTAATTCTCCAGTTTGCATTAAAGAAAATTCTCTTAATCTGTTAGCTTTCGAAGACCTTTCTTTTCAGATTACCCGCCAGACATTCTGTCAAATTTGGTTCTAAGCTATTAAAAAATAAACTTGAATAACCTTTTGATACTGTGAATAGTACCCAAAATGTTTGATTCTTATCAGTGCTGTATTTCGGAATGTTTTCTAATATCTCTATGTAGAAATTATACAAATGACAACATGCAAATGGTATCTTTTTACCTACAGAGGCCTGGTTCCTCTTCTTGACCACTTCACGGTGGTTTGCTGTGCGTCTCGATGGAATTTGTTGCATTTTTGTCACAATTACAGCTTTTGGCTGCCTGTACTTCAGGGATGGTATTGTATTTGTCACAGACACATGCACTAACTTGTAGAGGATCATTATATTTGAGATATTGCCTGTTAGAACACAGCAGCTAATTCACATTATTTTCCTTTTTTACATGTGTTAAAGGCCTGGAACCAGGTGCTGTGGGCTTGGCTCTGTCCTATGCTGTGACGCTTACAGGCATGTTTCAGTGGGGAGTCAGACAGAGTGCAGAGATTGAGAATCTGGTGAGATCATCTACATATATGTCTACATATACAGTATGCAGGGATGAAAGTAGCTTTAAATTCTAGTGGTGCTATTACAAAAAAGACCCCTTAATATCACTTACTCCCTTCATGAACTCCATATAACAACAGATTACAGTTTTCTAAAATGGTTAATTAAATTAACTGGGATTGATCAGTTATTGACATAATAGTTAGCTGTTGTGTACTGAATCTAAAACAATATATTTGCTTAAAGGACTTCCCATCCAGAGCAGTTAATTGTTGTATTTTGCAATTAAATAAAATTGGCTGAATATGATCTATTCAAACTCTTCAAGTCAGCATTACTTTTACATTATCTGGTTAAAATTACCTAAGGAATCTTCTATTAGGCACCTTTTTCTATTGGATTATTAATCGGTTAATTGAAAAATAGTCAACAGATTATTTAGGCTTTCAATACTTTTCTGTACGCTATGGACAAGGCAGAAAGAAGAACCACTGGCAAAATATATATTTTTATTGTTAGGTGCTAAAACATGCATAATTGAGCTGAGAGATAGTGGTGGTTGTTGTAGTGTGTGTCTGTTTGAGGTGTGGTGTCCTAGCGGTGATGGAGGGGGTATGGTTATGTGGCTGTCGCTTCACCTTAACCTTAAATAACTGCCAAGTGCATACACCTATTTTTTTGTAACACAATAAAGTGCATGTTGTTATTCACAATATTAGCATTTTTACTCTCTCTGGGGGTTTAACCAAACCCTCCTCTCGTTAATTGTTAACTCTTTAAAGGGGCATAGTCAGGTTATAAGTTTTCTTAAATATCAAAACTTTCTGCTTTCATATAATTGATCATTTTTCTATAATACCCCTTGTTTTCGCATTGTTTCTTTGCAGTAACAGCAGTGCTTGTTCGGTGTTTCGTACTGCGCATGTGTGCAATGGGTACAAACAAGGGAGTGCAGGACTAAGCACCTCCTAGTGGAAATATGAAAATAATGAAGAAAAGGCAGAGATACAGTGTGAGGAAAAAAACATTTTGAATCAAAGAGGAATAATACTCAAGTAGAATGGAATACAATACAGCATAAACGGTGGTGATTCATGAAGAATACTTAAGATCAGATTCAATTCAGGGCGCATCAACCATGCACCTAGAGAAGGGAAACAGCATATTAATACGTTAAATATACGTTTATTTTATACATTTTAAATAAATACATTTATTTAATTTATTTAAATATATTTTAAATAAATATTTTAAATATTTATTTAAATATTTCTACTTGACTCTGTTTTCCTGTTTACATTGGTTAGGGACGCACATTTTATTTTCCATGATGCTCTCATAGGAGGCTCTGGAGAGGATTCACTAGAACTTAAAGTTTATGTGATTAAAATTGGTAGGTCCTCAACCACTCCAACCTGCAGCTTTAATGAGAGGCATTGCATGACAGACAGACTCTTTAAAGTAGCTACATCATTGGGCTGTATGCACACCCAATTCCACTTCTTCCTAAAATTCGACCAGCTCCTTTTATTTCCAGTCTTACATTACTGGACTAACTGATAAATCCAGGCGTGTTTTACCCCTGTAACCATGACGAGAATGGCTAGAAACACCTGGATTAATCAGTTTGGAGCTGGGTGAAGTTTAGGAAGTAGTGGAGTTGGGCATGTAGCCCATCATTGCCATCTGGTTTATTGAGAGTTCTGCAGTACTGCCAGCAGAGGACACACACGTCTGTTCATGTCTGCTCATGGCGCTCAGAGCTGGAATTCTATTTAGGATCAAAAAGGACTATCAGCACATTATCAGTTGGGCCGCTTTGTGCATTTGACCTTATTTTAACATGATCAAAAGGTTTTTGGCATTTTTTTGGTAATATAACGTCACTTTAAAAAGCGCTCTTTAAAGTCTGTAGTCATGCATTTTCTCCATTTCTTTCATCCCCCATGTAGTGCAGCACTGACTCCATTTTATTCTACAAACACCTGCTGCGTGGCTCATACTGGTTTCATTGAGTAAAGTCTGCCTGTAGAGGAGAATCAGCACCCAAATCATTTTTTTTTCAGTCATGGAAGCCAATAGAGGCTCAGATTAAAAGCCTACTGCTGGGAAAAATTATGTCAAAGGGTTAGAAACTGTAACGTGTAGAAGGGCAATAGCATTGAAATGTATAAAAAAATCAAAAGTCAGATTATGGGTAATGACCCAGCATAACAAACCCTGCATGCCTAAAGCATCACTGCAGATTGAAATAAACTCTGACGAGAGTGAGAGAGTATTTGGATTGACAGCCGGGGCAGCTTGGTAAGAATGCCTGCAGCTCTGCTTTGTTACATTTAGGAAAAATGCTTCTTTTTTATTATTAGACCCAGTCAAACGTGGAACATTGTTTAAATTTTGGTTGACATGGTGGCAGAAGAGAAAAATGTGGTACAGTACTGTACACATTGGATCATTTGGTCACCATTCCTGGTTGTCAATATTCTATTTAAATGTCTTTCTCTTAATGAGAATTTTTTGCAATGCCATTCTTTTCAGAATCTCCTCTGAAAAACTGTGGGATTTTGAACAGATGAAAAATTTTGTCACTTTAATGCAAACATATATTGTAATACAGCAATATAAATTATCTCTACATAACAAACTAGGTGTGATAGTTCAAAAATGGTGCCATCAGCAGCACTGGGGCTTCTGACAAACATTGTTGAGAGGTAACTTCTGTTACCCTTCAGTTAAAGAATCAGTTTTTTTCTTGGATTACTGTGGAGAAGGCCAACATTTAAAGGGCAATAGCTTCCTAAATAATTTTTTTTTCAATGTCCACAAGTTTTACATTCTTGGAAAGACTCCACTCTTTAAGGAACTGTAAAATACTCAAAACAACTCTGGAGTGACATGTTGAAGGTTTTTTCTTGTCATGTTACAAATATCCACATATGAAGGAAAGCATTACTTTATCATAATCTATGCAATACCGATAGACGGGCAATAAACAAAGCTGAGGCATATCCTCTAAGAAGTTAAACACTTTACAGACAGAACTTTATAGTGATGAAAATTATTCCTTTTCTCATGCTAAAAATGTTATAATACACCAAGATACCTTCTCTCATTAACAAGTGAGAGTAAGATTAATATATCAATCTTTAATATATCATCGGGATGAAATGTCCCGATGATCCTCTCTGCTTTTCTCACCACTTTTCTCACTTTCTTCCAGTCTGAGGTGCTACAGCCTCCACACAGCTCAGTCTATTGTGTATATAGTATATAGCTATATATTATATATTGTATATAGTGTATTGTATGTTTTATATTGTATATAGCTATTGGTTCTGTATTCTGTATATATATATATATATATATATATATATATATATATATATATATATATATATATATATATATATATATATATATATAATATAATTTGTCTGCAACATCAACACCAAGTCAAATTCCTTGTAAGTGCAAACCTACTTGGCAATAAACTTGATTCTGATTCTGATTTGGATGGTTAGATTTTAGAGTGTGCCAATTTATATTGTAAAAATAGTTATAAGCAAAGTTCTTAAACTAAATTTGCATAAAGTTTCTGTGTTATTCTCTCTAGATGACATCTGTAGAGAGAGTGGTTGAGTATGCTGAACTGGAGAGCGAAGCACCTTGGGAGACGGACAAAAAGCCTCCTGCAGACTGGCCCCAGAAGGGCTCCATCTCCTTTGACAACGTTAGCTTTTCTTACAGCGACAGCACGCCTTTAGTCTTAAAGAACCTCAGTATTGTCTTCGCATCCAAAGAAAAGGTTATAGTCTTGACATTCACCTGTGCATGACTTGATATGCTGCCAGTTTGGGAGGCGTGCTGTGTTTTCTGTTTTTTATGTGCCATTATTTTTTAATCAATTATTAAAGGGACATCATATTGTGCTGCTGAATCTTCAGGACTATACCATTTGTGATTCATGGAATACATATCATGTAATTAAGACTGTTCAAGTGGATCCATTTGTTTCCAATTTGCATTTTGAGCTACCTGAAGGTGACAACTGTTTATTCAGTATAAGAGAGAGGAGAGGCCAAGGGAGAGGAGCAAAGGAAGGCAAAAGGGAGATGGTTAAGGATGATTGAAATTGTGTTTAATGCAGGGGGTGTATTTTGCATGGTTATGGTTGGCCAGGGCAGCTGATTTCACAATGGATGGGCTGATAAGTGAAAAGTCTCTGGCTCTGACAGCCCATGGGAGGGACCTCTGCAGCGTGCCCAGGGGGGTTAAAAGGCGGTGCTCATGCTATTTCCCCTGCCACCTTTTTTATTCCTGCACCTTGCAGCTTTAAGAAATTTTTCTCTAGCCTTAAACTAAAAACAGTTGTAAGCAAAACTTTAATTGTCAAGATATATATATATATATATTTGTTACCAGAAACACCTCCTAATTTGGTCTTTAAAATGCTTAAAACATTGCATTTTACAGTGCTTAATGCTGTAAACGTTACCGTTGTTGAGGTAATGCTGAAATGAACCCTGAGTCCTCAGGCTCTCAAGCTATGGTATTGATTTACAGCTCAAACTAGGCATTAAGAAAATACCAGGGTTTTGGGAGCGGCAACAACGGCCATATACTGATGCTCCCTGTCAGGCCTGGTTCAATTAAACTTTGTTTTGATAAAGATCCTCAGGTGATCTTTATCAAAGTAAAGACATCCTTTATTTCTTTTCTTTGGCCATTATGAAGAGATTATAAGTGTTATTCACTTCACCCTTCCATAATCAGAAAGTAATGGCTGACTGATGTCAATATGTGTTTTTGTTTGTATATAGAAAACAGTATAAAAGTGAAAGATCTCCCCAATTTTATTTAATATGCCAATTACATTCTTCCTTACAGAAGTGACTTTCAGTTAATGTGTTATGCTTTGAGTAAGAGTTTCTTTCTTATGGATTTGTTGAGTTTTAAGGATGTGCTCTGAAATATTCTTTCCTTTCACTGTAGGTTGGGATTGTTGGACGCACCGGAGCTGGTAAAAGCTCCCTCATCTCTGCCTTGTTTCGACTGGCAGAACCTGAGGGAAGGATAACAATTGACGGCATTCTGACTTCAGAGATCGGTTTGCACACGCTGCGCCAGAAAATGTCGATTATCCCACAGGTGCGCCATTGAAAACTGTATTTTCCTTAGGAGCTTCTTCCTAAAAGAAAAAAAAGATCAAATAAAACAAGTACTCTTTTTAACTTGGTTCTTTACTAACACTACTTAATTTTTGCTTGGATAGTTTAGATAAAGTGTCTGACTGATTCTTTATGATTGAGATACGATGGTAACATCTCCTTGCTTTGGTGCCTTTTTTTTTTTCTGCCCACCTGACTTTTTAAAAGCAAAAACAAGTGAGGAGAATTACAGTCGTCTCTGGGGATTTTTGAAAGTGAGACAAACTGATGCCTTGAGACAGTTTAACTTTATTTCCGCTTGTTGAAACTGATACGGCATTAAGAAAATGCCAGCCTGCGGGTGGGTGTCAGAGTGGAGGGAGGGGAGAAGACTCCCACGGCCTGTACTGTGAAGAGAGCAGTTCCCCATCCCTGACAGAGGATTAGCCCTCTACCCCCCAAACATGGGAAAGCCGCTTAAAAGAAGCTCCCCATCCTCGCAGTCAGAGTCCCAGCGAACACTGTCACTTAGCCCAAGTCTGAAACATTTCTGCTGTAGCCAAGATGCCCAAAAACAATTTCATTAATGCTTCTCTGTGGAGTTGATAGGTTTCTGGCATATCTGCCTCTTCAGATGAAGTTTCACTTTTTTCGTCTAAACTAGTTAGAGATGGATGCGAGGTGGATATGATGCGTGTTTGATTGGATTTTGTTTATTCCCTCCGACTTCTAAAGTGAAGACTTTAAAAGTGCCAGGTTATGAGCCAGAACTTCAACTGTACATTTATCTGTCACATACAGTGCGACATATTGATTATGTAGGCAGAACTTTGCAAAATGCGTATCATTTTATATACCGGTAAGTAAATTCATCTGAATACTTTAAAATATATTTTAGTAAATATCACAGATAAATCAAAAGATAACTTTTTGCTTTGATAAAAAAGTGGTTGCCCTACTTTTACCTGGACCTACAGTATTTAAAGTCAAACCTGTACTATAAAGTTCCATTGATGAGATTCGATTCTGATAGGTTTATAACAGCATATGGAATTAAAAAGGATCCATTTCAGTCTCTATTGAACCCTCAGGAATGTCTTAGTGTAACATGAATTCTGTGGCAAACAGAGGGCTTGGAACTGCTGGAGCACATAATTGGCGCATGGAAAGCTGTGCTTGAAAGCAGTTTTCCAACCTTACACTGAATCCTCAATTAAAGTGTGTCACAGAACTAGTCTGCTTTGGGACTTTGTCTGGCTTTATGACAAGGTGGTATTTTGGTGACAGAGGGAAAAGCTTATTGGAGTTGAAGAGGTGGAACATTTTGGGAAGGCACAGGTAACAGTGATCAGGGTTGGAAAGGTGTATTATTGTGGAAGAAAAATTGAGCTGTTAGTCTTGACCCTTTTGACGCTACGGGATATGACTTGTCGAAATGCGAAATTCCATTTTTAACACTTTTTTTTTTGGCTGCTTTGTCCATCTCTGGACTATTTAACACGCCTTGTGAAATTATTATTAATGTTTAACATATTGATCACAATACAACTGTAATCATATTTTATGCAATTGTAGAGCATGATGGTTAGGTGTAAAACAAATATTACAGGACTTTCAAATTTTTTACAAATAAAATCCTCGTAATCTTGGGAATATATATTTTTTCCTATCAAACTATGGGAACGGATATTATTCAATGGCAGTCTATATTAATTATTTAGAACATGGTCAAGGTCAGAGAGAAACTTCTTTGCTAATTTCAGAATTAAAATATAATTTATAACAGGGCATCTTTCATGTCTATTCAACTTCAGTTAACTTTATAAAACTTTAGTGTAAACATTTCTGATTTTTGGGGAAGTGGCTGCAGTGCTGATTTTTTTTAAAAGGTTAATAATGTGATTCCTTAGAAAATAAATTCCTTAAAATCCTTTCTGTTTTATCACTCGTCTCTGCCCAAACTGTACAGGAAATGGAAACTTCCGGGAGTTAACTTTTTTCGGTTTTGGATTTAAACATTCGTGTTAACATTATGGTATGCAGTAGGTAACCTAAAGACAGAAAGTAAAATGAAGATAAACATAGTTTAATCATTTGCCGGACTCAGAGCTGATGACATCTGAGAGGCAGTTTAACGGAGAAAATTTAAAAAGCATCAGAATTGTCTCAGAAAAGTCATAAAACATTTTTAAAGCCGTGTATTAGCATACTTTAGTGAGTTGAGGGTAGAAATAAGTAATTTTAGTACCATAATTACAGTATATATGGAAACCCAGATGTAAATCTGGTTGCACATGCGCAAATGAGCTGATGGTATGGATTGTGCTTCCGGGACGGATCGGGTAGTGACACAGCTGAAGACCTAGCTTTACTACACAAACATGATGCCAGTTTATGCTCCTGGGTGATCGAGGTGTTGCATGGTAAAGGATAGTTTTGAGTTTACACAATCACTTTCAGTTAACAAGTTCCATTCTCTAGATGTACAAAGATTGTAGAGACATACAACAAAAATCTAACAGATGCAAATAGAGCACAACAGGGTTCTTATAAGTGTAACATTTGGGACATGAACAGCAAATACACAAACTAACAGATTTTAAACCAAAAAACCTTTAAAATACTTTCAATAAATTCCCCTTCTCTTGAAAACCATGGACTGCCTTAGGTTAACATTTCATAAAATCAAAATAAAGTGTTACAATGTTGAAGAATGTATCAAAAAAGTTATTGCGGTATATTTTGTAAGGTAGCCTCTAACCATGATGCCAGACCTGTAACTTTTTGGACTGATTATTATCTTCATGTTTCTTACTGGTCTAATCTTGCAGTTTTAAAATAAATGCATTGTGTTTAGAACTGAGGTCAGATATATATCTGCAGTAAAACATTTGACACTGGGAAAGATAAGATGGAAACATAGCATCTTGATTAACATGCCTGCTGCTCTGTATCACCTTTGTTTGACATATCATTATCATCTTTTTTCAGGCATGTTAATTAGATCCACTATAATCCTACCAGTGATTGTTGCATGATAAATCAATCCAAATTAAATATATAAAAAGAGGATCAAACACCTTACATTAAGCTGCTGTGATAGGACTAGTATTCAGTATGATGTATTTGTATACAATTTATTTAACTACAAAGGTATAATAGAAAACTATTTGCAATTTTAGGTGCAAAGAAGGTTAACTAAAGACAGACATGAGTCTGAAGTTTTTTTTGATATCTTTTACCATATATATATAATTTTAGTAAATAATTTACAACAGTTTATACCATTGATTATCAAACTTTACAATCTTGGCAGCTTTAATAAAAAGGAAATATTTTCCGCTGATCCTCAGTAAAAAGGACTCAAAGATAATCAATTTATATTTTATCCAGGAAAAAAAAAAAAAACTCAACTTATACAATATTCCTTTGATTTTGTTTATTTATTTTTTGTTTTTAGCAAATGTAAGCTAGTTTTATTGTGATTTATTCCCACTGAATCGTGTTCTTGCAAAATAAAAAGAAACTGTAGAACAGCACCAAATGAAAACATAGCATAGAATGTTACTTGTTTTCTTTTTCAAAAATAAACATGATACAATATATGTTTTCATGGAACTGCAAAGTTAAGTTGGCCAAAGACCCTTGAAGATTATTAAAAGCAATACTTCCTTTGCATGTGTCAGTCATCTGGGTCATAGCAATAAAAAAACTTTAGTTGAAAAGCAACCAGACTTTCCAGAAGTCTTCGTGATTTCTGTTGGGCTGCACAAAAAACCTCTTCAGAAAAAAAACTGAGCTGAAGTCCGGTTGCATTCCAGTTTAAGCCTGTTTTGTCTAAAGCATGCTATTTGACAGCACTCTATCTTTCCAAAAGCACATCAACAATACACTCTGTCTGCCAACTTCTACTTGCAAAATACTAACAACCCCTATCCGTCCATCACCCTTGCCACCACCGCAATCCTGATCTTAATTCTTGTCACATAACTCCCTGCTCCACATTAAAGCATGTATAAACTCCAAACTGATCCAGAACTTTTTTGCCAATGCCATCTTAACAATACAACCAGCCAATCACATTTCTACTACAGTAGACTGCATTAGCCCCATTGTCTTCCAATCAGATACAAATTCAAAATCTTCCTTTATACATTTATACATTTTAGGCCAATTATCACCTCGCACCTGTCCAACATCCTTCTCATTAACGTTCCTTCCGGGTCTCTCAGGTCAGCCTCCTCTCTCAATCTCATTGTGCAACCATTCTGTCTGAGCACTACGGGGTCTTTGCCGTAGCTGGTCTGCCTCTGGTCTTCAGAAGACATCAGAAACTTTACAACCATTTCCCATTTCTGAAAACACATCTGTTCAGAAAAGCATTTTTGTCTTGATTAGCCCCATTATACTGTTATTATTTTTGGTTTTCTTTTTAATTTGACCTTTTTACTTTTTATTGTAAGGTAACCTTAAGTAATCTTAAAAGGAGCCTTTTAAATATAAGTTAATATTTTACAGTTTTATCAACATCAAATTGAACTATACACAGACTTATTAAATGAATTTAATTTTTTTAAATAAAACTATATCAGTAACTCAATTTACTAAGTAAAACTCAACATGTAGAGCAATATACACAGATATTTTAAAGCCTTAAATTATTTTTCATTTACAGCTAATGGAAAAACAACATCAAAGCCTTAAATATATTAAATCTAAAAGGTAAAAGGTTGTGCTGTCAACATCTATTACCTTCTTAAAGTTATTTTCAGTCTTTCATACTTTGTATCAGACAAACAAACCTTATTGTGATGCATGTTGTAATTTATTTTAAGAGGACATCTGAGAAAAAGGTTTGTTACTTTAGCATATTATTATTATTGTTGTTGATTTATGCTTCCCTGGCCGTCTTTTAAAGTAAATTTGCTGATTGTTGTAGTCAGGTTTTCTTTAAAAAAATCTGCTTGTGTTTTTTGTGCAATTTTTTTTATTTATTTATTTATATTTCCCTTGTTTTTTGACTTGCCACCATAGGAACAATATGTTATGAGAAGCTTGTTACATCTAGAATCATGTTATAATTTTATGAACAACATAAAACCCTTGATTTTCTATCAAACCCTGTATACAAGATGTCATTTTTGTCTAGGAAGGTCAATATATTTCAGCATAGTTAGGATCAGCACTGAATAGAGCGCCGCAGCGAAGCAAGTCCTTTGTGAACATCTCCCTTCACACATTGCCTCTCAGTCTTCTATAAATCCTGTTTTTAACCCTTTTATACAACCCCCACCACCTTTATTATTTTAACTGGCTATGGCCTTCTCTTTCTATATCCATCTAACCACAGGACCCAGTACTCTTCACGGGCACCATGAGGAAGAATCTGGACCCTTTCAAGCAGCACACAGATGAGGACCTGTGGAATGCACTCCAAGAGGTACTCCAGCGTGGCTCTGAATGATTCCCCCTCACCAGCCCAGGGGGGATCCCTCTGTCCCTATGTACAATGCTGCCATTCAGCCTCCCTGCTCGCCACAAGTCATGGGGGAAATCCCATTAGGGCCATGGGGCCCAGCTCAATGTGCAGCTTGTAACGGGGAACCATTGAAAGTGCAAGGGAAGATGTGTTTGGTCAGTCAGGGCAAGCATGATGAAGGCTCCCCCCACAGTGAAGGGCTGCAGCTCCTGGTCCTGCCTCTGAATGGGTTTGGTGGCCTGGATTAAAGTTAAAGGCTGGCCACAAGAGAGCACTGGCCAAGGTCATCAGTGGACCTGGCTCTGCATTGTGCCAGCCGGTTAATGGGTGTCTTTGGGTGGCTCTTTAAAGAGATCTCCACATGGCACCTTTATGCAGAAGTAATGAGGGGTTGGGGCTGTGCTCTCTCTCTGCAGGTGCAGATGAAGGCGGTGGTGGAGGAGCTGCCCAACAAGCTGGAAACAGTGCTGACTGAGTCAGGCTCCAACTTCAGCATGGGTCAGAGGCAGTTGGTGTGTCTGGCCAGGGCCCTCCTAAGGGAAAACCGAATCCTCGTTATTGATGAAGCTACAGCAAATGTGGACCCGAGGTTAGAAAACAGCATTAAAAAATATATATATAAAGACAGTATTTTCCCTGTCTGGGTTGTCAGTTAACACAAAGAAGACATTTCAGGTTGATAATAATGAAAAAAAATTTCTGAAACATAACGATATACAATACGACGTACATTATTTGCCAGTATAGCCGTTTACCATTGACTGCTCATAATTTCCATTGACTCCTAATAATTTACATTTATCCAAGGACATTCAGCACATTTTTTTTTTTAATTTTAAGTCCTTTGAAAGAGAAAAATCTGAAATGTATTGTAGCCAGGGGATGCCTACTATAATTAGTCCATGTCTACCTATTTTAGGATTTAAAAGATTTTTTTCTTTGCTCTGTTAGGTTATTGTTAAGTTGCTGACAATGACCAATCTATGGTCTGGTTTATATATAATAAATGACAAATCAAATTATTTAACATTTCTAAGAGTGCTCCTATGCTACGTTCAACTCAGACGCACCTCTGGCAGCCTAAAATCTTCTGCGGATTCATTTTTTATGCTTGCACACATTAAGGTCCCTGCAGTAGCTGGGGGGTTTCCGCTACTATTCGTGGCGGCTGGAGGGAGATGTTGGCCATTTTCATATCCGTGCGACAAACTGCAGGCATCAGGATAAATAAAGCGAACATATTTTGCTGGCAGGTTTCGACATTTTAAGTAAATTTAATTTAGGCATTAATAAACTTTTTTAGTGGAGTGATCATAGCGCTCTGCATCAGCCACACTTTGTCTCCCTGCCAGCCTCAGACCAGCTTCTCTTACCCCATTTACACTACCCTTGAAAAACCGTGGCGAGACCGGTCCGAGCTCAGTAACTGAGATAACTTATCGTGTGTAAATGAAAAGCAAACGAACTGAACTGAGCTAGACACAGACCAGTTCCAGAGGTGGGCTCGGCTTGGTTTTTCCCTGGCTCGGTTCTCTGATAACAAGAGAGCATGAGCAGAATGCATCAACCAACCAACACAAAACAGAAGAAGAAGAACAACTATAAACAACAATCAAAATCCTCTCCACTCAACATTTTTATTTGCTTGATTCCCTCCTTCTTCGTCTTCTCATTCTTGTGTTTCATGGCGGTTGGCAAACAACTTTTGGTGCATTACTGCCACCAACTGCTTGATTTCCTCCTTCAATACTGGCAGTAATACCGTAGATCATCACTAGGAGGCGATGAGTCCTGAAACCGAGATAGCATGATGTGTAAACGGTCGTCAGAACCAAGCTCGGCCTGGTTAACAGATCCGAGCTCAGACCGGTCTCAGCATGGATCGGTTTTTTAAGGGTAGTGTAAATGGAGTATCTCATTGGTTGATGTGACGCATCGAGCAGCAAAGTTCCGTTTTTTTCCAACTCCAGCTTTTGCTGCTTGTGAAGAACCTCAGATGCTCAGAAGCTCATGAGGCGCTACTTCAGCTGCTCAGATGCGTCAAGAGCACTGCTCGAAACACGCTGCAGGACCTTCAACCATTGAATTTTCTTCTAAACCAATTGCTTCTGTAGCTTCTATGCCATGTGGTTTTAGTGTAGCATTACAGTTGAGTTTATTTTTAATTTTTTTGTTGTTAATCAGGATTTTAAAAAGAGCTCTGTAGATTGTGCATCAGTCTGATTATAGCTACAATAATTTCAATACCATAATGCCAGTTAAGGCTTTTAATCTATTAAAAGGTGGAAGTTAATTATCATTAAATGTTAAAAAATTATAGAAAATGTGGGTATTATAAAACTAAGGTAAAGTTTGTACATTTACATTTATTAACCATCCAATATTATCCCTGAATATTAATATATTTTATAAGGACTCTTTTTCTTAAATAATTAAATTAAAGAAACTACAGGCCTAAAAAGGTCAACAAATGTGCTTTTAGATGTGTAAAAATAAGCATTTATATATATTATATAATTTTTGAGTTCTTAGTTATACCTTGTTATTCATTTTTGTTTAGTATTTTCATTATTATTTATTCCTTGCTCTAGTTTTAGTTAGATATTCTTTCTCTTATCCTTTTTGTGTTCCATGGCTTCAGTTATCTCCAGTTCCTTCTCTTATCCTCTAGTTTTCCCCTTAGTTATTCCTAATTTTTATAGTAATTGATTTTGTTCCCCTTTAGCCTTATTTAAGTTGTTTTCTAGTTACAGTAAAACCCTGTTTTACCTGGTTACTCTTTGTTGCCCCTTAGTGCCTCTTTCCTTTCCCCTTAGCTCCTTTCTGGCTGCTTCTGACCACACCTGCTCCCACTTAACTGATCATTCCTCTCTTGGTTCTGTCTCCCTTATATATACTCCTCCTCTGCAGTTCATCAGTGCTGAATTCTCTTCATTACCTTGCTCCTCATGTGTGTTTCTCCCTGGCTTCTCTTGGTTTTTGGTTTCCTTCTTATTGTTTTTGGCTGTATGCTTCTGTTGCCATTTGTTTTTAAATTAAATCTGCAAGAACTCATCTCTGCCTCTGACTACCCTGCGTTTGGGTCGTCAACAACATCCACAACACTTGACATTCTCATTGTAACCATTGTCTGCAACATACAACCTCTTCATGATGCATTATTGTGAGATGAAAAGTTGATCAGTATAAAGCTGTGTGCATTAAAGAAAACCAATTTCAATTCAATGAAAAAGGTTAAACAAATGCTGAACTTGCAAACAATGATATCTGAGCAGCTTACAACAGTGTCTATATATTATCATCATCTTCACTATCTATTTAATAAATACCTTAACCAAGGTATTTAACCTTTTTTTGAACATCAAGAAAACTTTTTAATTGTTTAATGGTATTAATCCAACTTGGTTCTCCATAATCAAAAATGTTTTTTTATTTTTAAGTTTATTAGTTTTTAGTTAACATTTTATAGATGTAAATTATAAAGTTATATGTTAAATGGCCTTATGACTCAAACTGACTTCTGAAGCTTTTTAAAATGGACTGACTACTCTTGCTTGTAAAATACTTCTGAATTGTGCTCTGTTTCAATGTTTTGTCTTTAAAAGTTAATGCTCTTAACTTCAAGGACACCAGACCTTATTAACTCTATTTAGTTTCAGCCAAAGCGGTTTGTAAAGATTTATGAGAAATGTATAATGGCCTGTTGACCTGGTTTGTCATTGCCTTGAAATGTAAAACCCTTAATGAAATTATGGGAAATTAGATACAGCGTTTATGTAAATCAGATCACATTAAAGATACATCCTCAATTCAGAATTAATTTCAATATTAGTGCTAGTAAGATTTGAATTTGTCTAAATATTAGACTTTTTGTTTCACTTTGATGCGATGACAGTAAGAAAACCCACATACTGAAATAAAAAAGGTGAATTCTGTCAAGTTAAAAAGCCTGACAGTCTTCATTTGTTTCTGCTACTTTTCTTGCACATATTTTGCAACTGATGAGCCATTGTTCTGGCTTGCGTGAAATCCCTGCCCAAGGCTTTGTAGGCTGAGAAGTTTTTTGTGTTCTCAGGTGTTGTGTTCCCTTCTTCTTTAGAACTGACAGCCTGATCCAGCGGACCATCCGGAATAAGTTTCAAGAGTGCACAGTCCTGACTATTGCTCATAGGCTCAACACTATCATTGACTGTGACAGAATACTGGTAAGTAAAATCGCAGGAAATTTCCATTGTCCAGGACTCCAATTCCTGTTTTAAATTTATATATTTGTTCTTCTAAGATTAATAACACAAAACAGGCCATTTAAAAAAAAAAAAGTTTCAAATCGCGAAAATATTTCATCTGACAAAAATGTAGATTTTGTATCCCACCTCCTGCCCATTGACTACTGGAAGAACTCCAAAGATCCACAGGTGGGAGAATCTGTGAATCAAACAACTGTTAGTCATGCACTCCACAAATCTGGCCTTTATGAAAAGAGAAAAGGCTGTGTTAAAATAAAATTGTAATGATAAAAGGTTTATTCTGATTTGCCACAAGCCATATAGGGAAAAACTTCAAAATGAATGAAAGTTCTCTGCTCATAAGAAACTAAGGCAGAACTTCTTTGCTAACTTGCAAAATGCTCTGGCAGAAATCCAACTCTATACATGAAACTTGATCTGAAGAGTTTCACATCTATAAGAGGTAAACAACTAAGTAATTTTATTTATCTAGATAAAAGGAAACCTTGAAAGAAATTCTGCTAATGACAGAAGGTCTTGATTCATGTGGCAAAGGTTTATTTTCCAGCAGTAAAATGGAACCAAGGTTATCTGACTTCAGTCGTTGATCCAACACACCTAAATAAGATTACTAAATTACCTCCTCAGCATGCAAGCAATCCTATAGCTTTTTGCTAGTAACTTGATTATGTGATTCAGATCTGCTGGAGTATAGACACAAAAGTTACAGGACATGAGCCCTCAAAAGGAGTTTGTTCACTTGTGATGCATATAAACTATAGGGGCCCAAATTCCAGCTCCAAATTCAAATGGGATTATGGCGAAACAAAACACTAAGCGTAAGCCTTTTCTGCATTCTGATTTAGGGAGGTTTGAAACAAATGCATGCTACACTGTTTTATTTTAGTAGAAAAAAAAAGGTCTCACTTCCAATTCACAATTATGCACTACTCTATGCAGCCTATCACATATTTCAACTTTAAACTTTGTAGTCATACTGTGACAAAATGTAGAATTTGGACATGAATGCTTTCTAGCGCACTTAACCTTACTACTGCCTTAATATGTGAAATAAATTAAGTTCCTCCTTGGTTCAGAATGTACATTTGAGCCAATTGTCATCAGCAGAGGTTCTTTACATTGCAACTTTTATTTATTTTTTTTTATTTTTGCACACCTTTGGCTCTGACAATGTCGATGCTTCTATCTGTATTACTAAAGCCACATCATCCAACATACCAATCTAATTCGCTTATTTTACAACAGCTGGCTTGATTCCTCCTACACAGCTTCCACTTTTATTTAATCCACACTTGTAACACTCGATCTTTGGCTCTTTCTTGCTACTGCCTGTTGAGGTGCCAATTAGTGGCATTTGTGGCGGTGTTTTTTAATCCTCTACGGAGAACGGGGCTCGACCTGACGGTTGTGTGGCCACTTAGACGATTCATCAGGAAAGCCAAAATATCATGCAGTGAGAACTGTTTCACACCTATGCTTGTGTTAAATGCTCCCGTGTGCTGAGAAGAACTAAACTGCGACCCCCTGTGAGTCGACTTTCACAAATTAAAAACAATCTTCAAGATGCAAACTCCATGTTCCAGGGTTCTGCACATCAACAATTGATAATGAGAGCAGCTGCAGAAGTCTCCCTTTCTTACCAACGCAGTTGACAAACTGTTTATTAGTGCTGCAAGGGGATCGGGCTTGTTTAAATTAGTCTGTGCTATAATTGTAGTCCTTTCTAAACTGCTTGAACTGGCACTATTCTTTGTGTGGTTTACATAGCATGCCATGACACAGAAATGATGGTAATTTTCTCCAGTGCCTTGAGGGTGTGATTGTTGGATTTGACTGAGGACCACCTCTAGGCCTCTGCAAATGCCTGGATAAATACATGGATAAATGTGTGATCTCCTGTCTGTCAGAGTCAGCGCTGCAGACTTTCGCTCTGCTAACAGGTTCCTCTCATTGTTATGGGCCGTATCAAGCAGAAACAGGCGCCTGTATTTGCAAGCCAACTGAGTCACCTGAAATGGATGGTTCCTTTTGCACACTGAACCACTGTTTCTCCCATTCAAGTTTGCATCGTCTGCATGCTCAACTCATCCAGTGAAACAGCTGAAATGTCAGTTTTCCCTAAGGTAAAGTATACATGTGTTGCCCCACACACCAATTATTCTGATGTGTGTGTGATTGCAGGTTCTGGATGCTGGCAGGATCCAAGATTATGATGAGCCATACATCCTGCTCCAGAACCAGGATGGGCTCTTTTACCAGATGCTCCAACAGACAGGCAAAGCCGAAGCTGCGTCATTGCTGCAAACAGCCAAACAGGTATCCATCTCTGTCCAAGTGCAGGTCTCTCACTAAATAAACGAGCAGCCATCACACACTAATCTCCCCAGACTCCAAAATAATACGAGCAGCAACAAAAGATGTCCATAACCCTGACAAAGCAAAGAAATTTGATTACCATTTTAATTTAAAGTGTCTTCTTGCAGCCTTGCAACACCATAACATTAATTTTAAAAGAGAAATTGGCTCTTTGTAGATTCAGATCCGCCGATCTTATCAAAGAAACTTTCCATATTATCTCTTTTCTCATAATATAATGTTGAGATCGTTTCATGTGATGAGTCTAGAAAAGCAGCTTTCTTTGCACTGTATCCGAAATATTGGGTTTAACTTCATCGCGATCCGGGATAAACTTTCTATGGGGATTACTGTAATAGAGAATGTCCATATATATACTTTTTTCTTTTCCTGTGAAATTCATTTGTGATGTATTTCCCCTTCAGACACTGAACAGATAAGGGCTGTCTATTCATTGTTCAATTCCATTTTATGTGCATCTGTCTGGGACCACAGATACCATATAGCAACTTCAAACAGGTCTTTGTGAAATGAGAAAAAAAAAGTAAGCATCATTTCATTTTCTCTCTGTCCCACGCACAAATTTATCAGTGGTGCTGTATCTTCTCAGCCAGAGAAGTGAAATGAGTAAAATACTGATTTCAAAGACGCAGCACACTGTGGCATTATTTGGTATCGTCTTACCCTGCACACTGGCGGATTGGGGGGGCATTGTTCCAACCCTTACGTTTTTTCTTTTCAACATTGTTGGCTTTCCCCCTCAGATCAGATTGCGTCAGCATCTAAAACTGTCTAGCACCACTTATTAAATACTGAGATTGTCTACAAGTTGTGTGTCAGGTTTCTATAGTTGTCAGTCAAGGTTTAAATACATTCAATAATCTGATATCAGCCTCTGACTCTTTTGTTCACATTGAAAACAAATCCAAGAGCAGACGGTACACCTCAAGCCCCGAGAGAAGCAAAAAGGGGTTATTTTCTAAAGATTGCTAATCCAGTTACCTTCAGAAATATTCACACCCCTTTAAGATTACATTTTTTCTCCCTCCTAAACAAGAGGCTCCTGTATATTTGAAGACTAATTAAACCCCAAATCAACACGGAACTTATTTGCAGATAAACCTGATAAATTAACTAGGCAAACTTTGACATTTGTGTAAACTTGTCGAATTGTTGCCGATCAGGTTGGAGCTGTAAGCATTTTGAGCATTTATAAATATTGTTTTTCAGTTGAACATTTCAATGTCTATTTGTCAGCATGGGGTTGTATTTTAGGTACTTACGATATTTAGTCAGATCTGTGCAATGTTGGTTCCCATAGTAATGACCACACCCCCACTTATTACCCTCCAATCATCCTCACGCCTTCCTGTGTCTTTTGGAAAGTGTCCACTTCTGTATCTGAAGATTCTCGGTCATCCAGGTCATTGTCAAGCTTGAAAAAGTCCAGTCTAGGCAACTGGACGTGAAGTTTTCTGGAAGACGTTCTCATCCAAGGGGCTTCTTCTTGGCCAAGGAGGACCTCCTTGGTCAAGAAGAACGTACTCCTTGGCCAATCTGGTGGCAGGGATGAAAGCCATCTTTTCTCCCCCCTATTTCTTTGTTACATCTACAGTATATTAATCTCAGTGCTCCCCACCACTAGTTAGAACTAAAGAAGCCTCTTGGATGAGAGATGAAACTTCTAGAAAACTTGCACATCCTGTTGCCTAGACTGAACTTTTTCAAGCCAGTCCACTTTGGTTTAATTTTTCTAAATTTGTTTGGGGCAGCAAATGCTTTAACATCATGCCTAGTTACACTTAGAATGCTTTTCCAACGCAATAAAGTACATATAATGGTAATGTGGTGAAAATTGTACATGGTTTTCTACATTATTTACAAACAAAAGTCTGAAAAGTGGGACATATATTCGTATCCACCCACGAGTCAATAATTAGTAGAACTGCCTTTTTCCCCAAGCACTGCTACTCATCTAGAGACATATTTTTGCCTTTTATATTTTTTTATTTTTTTTTTGCCACAGCTCAATACAATATTTTCTTTTGGATTTTAAATCTAGATTTGACTGAGTTAAGAAAATAGAGCGATATACATTGATCATTTCTGGCTGTACATTTAGTATCAATTTTGTCCATAGAAAATGAATTTGCTCTCCAGTCTCAGGTCTTCCCCAATCAACATTACCACAGCATGAAGCGTACCATGTTGCACAACTGCAATGTTGTTTTCAGGTTTATGCATACTTCTCCACTATGCCACTCTCACATACAGATATTTTGAGTTCAAAATTCATATTTTTTATGTTGTTTACCTGACCTGAGGCTATGAATGAACAGCTCTATTGATACTAAAACAAAAGTTTTTCCTGGTGTTTCAGTAGGGATAGGTATTGAGGTGCAATCAGTCTTATTTAGGTGGGTGAGAGTGAGTATGCTGAATGCAAATGCACCCCATAGATTTTCATTTTCTCTTTTGCACACACAAGACCTCTTACTATGGTTCCAATTTGCGTTAAATGTACTGTATCTGAATGCTATTAAAACTTAATTTAGGATAGTGCGTCTTTGACTGCACCTTAATCAAACTCTGCAAGTTTTAAAGCTAATAAATTGACAAAAATCCTTCCACAAATAATTCCCATGATTATCTTCAACATTTTTTCCTGTAAATTTCACACCTGCTTCTTAAGGTAAATAAGCCACTTTTGCCTGCTTCAGTGGACGAGAAATCCCTTCACCGTGCTCTGACTGGATCCCGTCTTAAATCACACCTTAACTGATCTTAGCTCATATTTGGAAAGTGTGCTTAACATTCTGTGATGTGACACTACCCCCCTAATCCGCTTTTAGGTTCACACCAACAGAAAGGCGGAGAGTGACACGTGCTGCACCAAGGACATCAGTGTCATCTTTGAGACGTCTCTTTGACGGGTTGGAGAGTTCCTGTGGTCCTTTTTCGTGCTTAACAACAGACACCAAATCTTTCCCTGGATATGCTTGGATTCGTTGATGTGCACAGAAATGTTTTCAGAAACACAGAAAGCTTACAGGTTTGGTTTGCGCTGCATTGATTGGCAAAGACTTTTGGTCTGGAACAGAGAAGTTTTGTGAAGCAGGCCTTGCCTCTCATTGACTGCATAAAACTGGATGAATGTTTATTGATTAACTGATGCTATGTTTATAGAAGTGTATTGTGTTCTCCAGGGTGTCTTCCTCTACTTTGCGCTCTTGATAAAAAGAATGCAGTTATTAAATTGTTATTTATTACAATAAATTTTATTATTCTGAAGAGAAAGAAATTATTCTTAGAACTCTTTTGATGTGGAAAAACAAGAGAAGCTTTAGGTGAAGCTAGTAGCATCTGCAGTTATTATTGTGCCTTCATCAGACTATTGATTGTTGATAATTTCACTGTTTTAATTGAACAGTTTTCCTTTACACTATCTGTATTGGTTCAATGTCTCATTTTGGTTCTGACAATACTTTGATGTTACCAGCCATGAGAATATTTTATACCCCCTTTAGCAAGCAGTAATTGCAAATGATTATCTTTTATATTTATCTAATCTACCAAAAGGACCTGTAACTTTGTTATCCCGATGAAAATGATCAGTTGTTCAAGTTTAAGTTAAGATTTAAATGTTTCATATTTCTTAGAGTTGCCTCAAGCTGGGATCAGAGTCACAGTCAGTGGAAAAATAGGTTTAATATTACCTGTTTTTTTTTTTTTTAAACAATATACACAGCTCAGAAAATAAAGAGAGCACATAAACAACACAATATAAATTCAATCAAATCAAACTTCAGTGAAATCAAACTGTCCACTTAGAAAGCAGCACTGATTGACAATCAATTTAACGTGCTGTTTAGCAAATAGAATAGACAACAGGTGGAAATTATTGGCTATTAACGAGACACCCTTGATAAAGGAGGTGTTCTGCAGGTGGGTACAACAAACCATTTCACAGTACCTGTGTTTTCTGTTTGATGTTTTCGTCACTTTTGAATGTTAGAGGTGCTTTTTCAATTGTGGTAGAGGCTGGAGGCTCTACCAGGAGACAGGCCAGTACACCAGGAGACATAGAGGCGGATGTAGGAGGACAACAATCCAGCAACAGGATCGCTATTTCTGCCTTTGTGCAAGTTGGAACAGGAGGAGCAATACCAGAGCCCTGCGAAATGACTTCCAGCAGGCGACAAATGTGCATGTGTAAGCATAAAAGGAAACTGACTCCATGAGGATGGTATGAGGGCCAGACGTCCAAAGATGGGGGTTGTGCTCACAGCCTAACATCGTGATGGAAGCTTGATATTTGTCAGAGAACACCAGGATTGATTAATGGAGTTTTATTTACCTCTGACCAAAGTAAAAAAAAAAAAAAAAACACATATAAATAGCTAAAAAGAAAATTTTTGACTGAGGAAGAACTAAAACTTGTTGCACTGTGATTTTTTTTGTTTACTATTACACCAATATTTAGACGAAATCACATTGCAGGCTAGTGAATTTATAATATCTTTTTGTAATTCTTTGAGTTACTGCATGATTATGTATATAGATACAAAAAAGGATGGCATAAAATTGCAAGGATGGGGCTACAAACTCAGTTAAGCTAACAGATAGCCAATTAATGAAATCGGGGCAAATTGTATCTAAATGCTTTATTACAATTTGGTTTAAGAATACATTTGTTTAAGCCTCTTGTTAAACAAACCACAAGAAGCCATCTATTATATTATTGTTTATTCATTTATATTGATTAACAAGATCTTTAAGGAGCTTGTGTATTTAGCTGCTTTAAAAATCTAGGTCTTTAATTTGATGACCTGATGCCGGTTTTAAGGATTCTGTCTTAAAGCTGATCTCTGGATTAAAATATCTGTCAAAACCAAAAGGTTTCATTGAAATTTCGTTTTGTTCTCAATCATGTTGATGTACAAGCTAACATGATTAAATCAAAGAGATACATTGCTGTATACTGTGCTTATATCTGTAGCTGTATTGATATTTAAAATATGGATAACTGCATAATGAGCATCAGAATGATCAAGCCTGGTTTGACATTCAGCTGCAGAGATGCTAAATGTAAACTATGATAGGATGAGTGTTGAGGGATACAATGAAATTCAGACACAATGCTAGTTTAAAGAACTGCTGGCAAAGCAGGCTTTTTGGGGGTTTAAAAGGTTGGTACAATGTTGGCAGATATACAATGATCTGCAGTACACTTCTTTTGTACTTTAAGAGGCTCATCTCATGTGACTAATAAATATTTATGAAATGAGACGATGTTATGTACTTTGTATGTTTACATCAGAATTGAAAAAAAAAAAAACATCTCGAAACAGCTCAGTAAAATATTAGCTTGCTATTTTAATGTTGTTTCAAAAAAAATATGGAGTCGTTTTAATAATTATATGAACTTTAATTAGCACACTCTCATTGTGTTTCTACGATGTAAATACTCCAACCTTATGTCAATAGTTTTCTAATACTCAGTAGTCAGCATGTCTAAATACTACATGCTGCCTTAAGATGAGAGGTTTAACAATGAATAAGCATCTTTCTGGAATCCAGTAAGCCTTCCTGTTGCCAATGAGGCTGCTCTGTAGAGCCCTGTGTGTCTCCCTGCTTTTTTTGATTTTCTTTCCCTCTTTACTCCATCTTCTCATCTGTCCTTTTCTTTCTGTCTTTCTTACTTTCCTCCCGCTTTTATTGTGAATAACCCATTTTTTATTATTTATTTATTTATTTTAACCAAAACTGAAATATCTTTAGCCAGATAAAATGAACATCTTGTAATTTGTGTCATTCAGTTCTCCAGTGCTATAAAAGCCATTCAAAATTATTCAAATCAACCAAATGACCTAAGGGCCAGCTGTCACGTAAAAAACTAATATACCTCCATCCCAGCAGGTGGTGATAAGCAGAAACCAGAGACATAACTAGCTATAGCTCTTTCCACTCATATCTCAGCAAAACTCCTGTTGCAACCATGATAGTATAAAGCCCAAATCTAGAAGGCTGGAAAATGGGGCCCAACTACTGTTCTGTTTTTTTTTTTTAACTCTAACAGATTTATTGTCATTGCTGAATTGATTAAAGATTAATACAACAATTATTTCTTTATATGCACTTCTGTTAGCTTTAATGACAAACAGATTTCTTCAAGAGACAAATCAAACACTGAATAAACTAGACAAGATCAGTTTGCATTGGCTGAATTTAATCTGTTTTAGATCCTGCAAAATGCTGGCATGGTGAGCTGGATGCATTTGCAGTGAGAAAAGGCATCTGATCTCTCAAAACTTTGACATCTTAGGAAAGTAAGAAATATGTTTATAAACTTAGTACATGTTCATATTTTATAAGACTTTGATCTAACTTAAGCATCATAAAAATATATTTTCTTTCACATAAAGCGTAATATATTCAACTCTTTTCCACCAGTACCGTTTCTTTTAAAAAGTCCACTTTGCAACCTCACTGAAAAATGGGTACACCAATAATTTTTTTGCTTAGCACATTACCCTGTCCCCTCAATAACCCTAGGGTAATCGCAAAGTCTTACCCAGATGGACATTTTATCTGGTAAAGTGTGAACCCCAGAAGTTGAAATTACTTGTATTGAAACACACTTCCAAATTCCCAGATATCTGCCTTATGTCCCCGTAGTGGAGAAAGTGTGTATAAATGTTCGTCAATGGCGTTATCAGGCTCCTCTCCTGTGTAACTAACTACCAGTTTAAGTCTGTGATGCAGACACTCTGCTTGCATTTAGGCTTAAATTGTTCCTTTTTGATAGTAGAGTTGCTCAGGTTATCCTGAGCTTTATCTATAGATATGCTGCTATAGGCTTAGACTGCTGGAGGACATACGGACCCATCATTCTGCTTCATTCTATCTCTGTTCTCCCACTCTGCAGAATTTGTAAGTTCAATCTCTAACACAATGCGTTCCCTGCTTTTTCCTCGTGGTTGCTTCATCTGGTCTGTTCCTGTTTGGCTGTGACGCCATCCTGGAGAGAAATATCAGCTGTGCTACCGTCATCAACACATTTGTTTATAGAGGTTTGAGCTTGGCCTGTTTTTTCAGTGCAGTCTTGTTTTTCTGACTGTAACTAGCTGAATATGCTCTCATCATCCTTTGACATGGGAGCTGGCTCGAGTTGTCTGCCTGGCTGTGTGTTTCTTGGACAGGGCCGCCTTGACAGTTGTCTCAGCAGATGGCCGCTCACACTGAGCCTGGTTCTGCTGGAGGTTTCTTCCTGTTAAAAGGGAGTTTTTCCTCTCCACTGTCGCTACAAGCATGTTTGGTGTGAGGGATTGCCTTTGAGTCAATGCAATCAGCTGGCTTTCATTAGATAGAAAACTTTGTGTCAATCTGACTTTATGATCTGGTTTAATTGTCTCTGTAAAGTGCCTTGAGATGATATCTTGTGGATTAGCACTATATAAATAAACTGAAATGAAATGAATTGAAATATGGACTTTGTTATAAAATATGAAATTCAAAACTCATTATTAATAATGTTCTTGCAAGGGTTTGTTCATTCAGAGTGTGGTTGTACTTACAAACATTTCCTCTCAGTTGCTTACTTCTCTGAATTGTGTGTTTGCCTCAGTTAGGTCAGTGGTTATAGCGGGTCTTGAACATGAAGCTACAAATTGGTAAGTGGTTAAAAAAACCTACCTGGTGATTATGTGTGAGTCAAGTGATTTTTTTTTATTGGAAAAGTATTGTAGCTATCCACTCTATCATTACACTGCTTCTACTACAAGCTCCATTAGAAATGGGGCAATTTTAATTTGGCTTCACCCAGACGGTGATTACACATTAAGAGACTCTTGTCAGTAAACACTTAAGCCAGGTTTAGAAGGATGTATTTAACCAGGCCCAAATTTGGGTCGTGAACTGCAGGACATCCGCTTCTTTAGAAGCTGAGTGATTTACACAATTCATTAAAGCCAATGAATCTTCAGCCAGAGTCATATTAAATGGTTACTTACTCTCAAATGGCCCCTTGGGAGCAGGATTGTTGGCTCACGAATAGATTGAAGTTTACATTGAAAAGAAAAATTGAATTCAGAGGTAATCAATAGCACAATGGGGCAGTGAGAGGAGCCTGCTGCCTGAAATGAAATTACCATATTTTTAATCTTAATTTTCCAGTCTGTGTATCTGACAGCGTGGATGTGCAATCCAAACAGATAATGAGAGAGTGGGATATTGACAGTGGGGTCCTCTGGAGTGCTTGTTTCAGTGATTAAACGCTGTGATCTGTGATTACTTTGTGTCGGGTGTCAGGCTGGCGGCCAGGGCCGGGGGGAGAACGAAAAGGCACACGGCAGCTGGAGCATCACAGCTCTCTGAGGTGCTAATGCACCTGATGTAGCGCTGACAGCATCTTAAAATCCATCAGGGACTTTGGCAAAAACGCTATAGAAATACCCCTGGCACTATCTAAAATCAGAGTAGGCAGATATAAATATATCCCTGCATTCTCTCAGCGAGTGAACAGCAATGACAAAGTTTTGCACAAAAGTATTACTTAACAGATACATTCCTATGTTCACCAATAATAGCACTATTTTAACACATAATTGAATAGTTGTAAATAGCAAGGCTGTCAACATACTGCTGATAAAGCCAAAATAAATAATTGAGTGGCAAACTTGGCTGTGCACACAATGAGTTGTAATCCCAGAGAAATAAAGCACAAAAAAGAGTCTGCACAATGTGAAGGTAGTGAATGAAAATGATGAATTCAAACTTTTAGTATCCTCACTTTTAAGAGAAAAAAATGATCTCTCAGCGGTGATTTGAGTGTGTGATACCTGCTATTTTCTGTTAAGAAAGCATCCATTGTCAGTTAAATGAGGAATAATGTAACAAATATCTATAGTAAGCTGAAGGCGTTGTCAATTGCCAATATCTAGGCAGTCTGAGGGCCGTGTCGAGTTTAGGAGACTGTGTTTGTCAGAAACTTTCTGTTTCGCCAGCGATTTCCCTTTTCTTTTGTAATGGATTCTTGCTGTTTGACAAATGGAAACAAATTGCACGGCAAACACGTGTGAGTGGCAGGAAGCCGGGGAGTCAAATCCAGCGTTGAAAGACGACGAAGTGAGAGACTCGGGTTTTTGTTGGCGACTCAAACCTGACTGATCCCAGCATAAAGTACTTGTTGAAGAGAAGGAGAAAAGGAAAACTGGATTTCGACAGGCTGCAGTGAAATTAAGAGAATTGACTATGGCGGCTTTGTTCTTTGTGTGGGTGTCTGTGTGCGTCTAAGTGGGATGGGGGGGGGGCTGGAACCATTCCCCTGAGACTCTGACACAAACTGATATCTGACAAGTTCCCAACGCCCGACGTGACTGTGTGGAACTAAGAAAAAAAAACAACAAATACCACATTTTAAGAGATATGCCTTGACGCAGGTTGTAGTTTGTTAGAAAATTGCTTTTATGTTGTTAAAAATAGGCTCTTAATATAGAATATGCTGTTGCTCTATTTTTTATATAGTTTTACCAACCTAGTTAGACTACAGTTTTTACTGACATGACTTTGGAAAAGTCGGAAAGACAAGAACAACTTTGTGCTGATTTCCCAGTTTTTATTTAACTTTAAGCCAGCAATGTCCACACATAAGCATGAACACACATACATGAGGGATGTAACTAAGCACACTGTATCATGGTGCCTCAGCAGTTTAGCAACCAACCTAGCTAAGCTTTATGGACTCTGAGTAACAGTGCTACAAACAATAATTACAGGTCACAGATGTAGAGGATGATTATATTTTGTAAATCATCCAGTCTGTGGTCAGTTTGAAACTGCAGAGTGTGTAAAGCATTTTACACACCTCTCAATGATATAAGAGGTTCTGATACAAAAAAAACAGTTAACTAATTGATTAATCAAAATTTCCTCCCAAAAAATCACATTTACTGTATTCACATTTATTTGTCTTACAACGAAATTTAAAAATCTGTCCACATTTATGCAGATTTAAACTTTTAAATGTCAAATATATGTCACCAGTAGGACAAAAATTAAGCCTGTAGTATGGATATATTTATATGAAAAAAGAGTTGAGTGTTCAGAATGTGGAATATGATTGAACTGTAACTAGGCAATAATAGGACACACTTCAGTAATACTATTTTGAATTTGAATTGAATCAAAAAACATAAATTAGGTTTTACTATCATACAGTATAAACGATATATAGAAGAGTGAACCAGAGAAAGAGTAGCTAACGAACAATGTGCAAAATACATACTGTAGGTGATTCTTTTTCTATATACCTGGTTTGATAACTTCTAGGTATATCGGGCCTACCAATGCAAGCTTGCTCATTTGGAAGCAAAACTGATGGATCAATTTTGTCAATATTTTTCTTCTCCCCTTCAACACCTTCTTATTGCTTTAAGCACACATGGACTAAATAATTTGAAACTTTAATTTGATGAAGGAAAACCTTACAATGCTCACAGGTAAAAAATAGAATCTGACAAAAGTAATAAGAAATAGAAATTATATGAAAATCAATAAATGAAAGTCACATTGCTTGCCAATCATGTTTCAAGAGAATGATAAAAAAAAGAAATAATGTTACCCCCCAAAAAAGACAGGAAATAATGTGACCAAAGTGACACGAGGTGTATGCACTTATTAGCAAAATATCCACTTATTAGCATCACAAGTGTCTAAAGTCTTGTATTCAGTCAGTGGACCTATTTCTAGCACTACATGTAGTTACTGTCCTATTTGATGGCCTGGTGTATACCACACTCAACTTGGTCCTCAGGAGGTGAAAGAAAGAGGTGTCTCAGGACATTTGAAGGACCTTTTTAGACAAGCATGTTAAAAGTAAGCACTATAAGACCCTTTTCAAACACTTGATGTTCCTGTGACTACAATGTCACATGTTAGACAGATATTTCAGATTCATGGATGTATAGTACAAATGCTAACAAGAGAGCTCAGAAAAACTTCTAAACAGATTGTAGGTGAACTTCAAGCTCAAGAACATCAGTGTCATATCACATCATGTATTGTTGTTTGAACTAAAGTGGACCTAATGGGAGATTACCATTGTTCAAAAACAAATAATAAAAAAGCCAGACAAGAATTTGCCAAACTATATGCCAACAAACCACAAAGCTTCTGGAAGAATTTCCTATTGCCAAGGTACTATAGCTCTATGTTCAGAGATTAGAAATGGAGGATATCAAGAACAGAACACATCCCAATCTGAAACATGGAGAAGGCTCTGTTAATTTCTGGGGCTGTTTGCTTCTTCTGGCAAAGGATTGCTTCAATTTCTGTTGGGTACAATGAAATCTTAGGACCATCAAGGGGATTCTAGAAAGAAAGGTGCTACTCAGTGTCGGAAATCTTGGTGAAGACTCTTGCATCAGCATAATGACCAAAAACACATGGCTAAGGGGAAAACATCTGACTATTGTGAAGTAGCCTTCTATGAGACCTGACCTAAATTCTATTGACTAACTTTGGAAGGAGCTGAAACATGCCTTCTGGAAAAGGCATCCTTCAAACCTAAGGCAACTGGAGCAGTCTGCTCATGAGGTGTCGACCAAAATACCATCTGAGAGGAGCAGAAGTCTCAAACAGTTACAGGAATCTGATTGCAATGATTGCCTCAAAAAGTTGTGTAACAAAATATTAAATTCAGGTTACTATCATTTTTGTCTAAGACCCGCTTCAGCCCATGAAGCATGACTGAAAATCAATGTCTGACTTTCATTTCTTCTTTTTCATTGAATTTTTATTCATTACTACTTTAGTCAGATTCAAGTTATTTATGTGTATTTATTTATCTTTCATTAAATAAGATGTACCAACGATTTTTTTATGTATAGTTATACACAAACAATCTCTGTACTTACATAATGTCATATTACATTATTTATTTTTGTAAGGGTCTTAAGAGAAAACCACTCGTATAACGTGGTCAGATGTCACAATGTACCTGTCCATTATTTTCCAAAAACATATTGCACTATACTTTTATTAATTCTGTTTCTGATTCCCATAATCTCTGTTCAGTCCTATGTAATTGGTGATAATTTGACTGTTGATTAAACCATAATATTGGAAATTACCTCTTGCAGGTAAATGTTATTTAAATATTTTAATAAAACATAAGATGGTCCCAATCTAACCCTAAAAACTGACATATATTACCATAAATAGATACCAAATATCATTAGTATGATATCAAAATAGATGAAATTAGTTAATCTAATGTGATGGTGTTAGGCAATCAGACCTACTTTACTAAAACAGAACTGGATAAGTTATAAAAAAAACAGCATTTTTTTTCTCACTTTTGTAATTTTACCTGTGTCCGGTGCTTTGAACTACACGGGCTAATGTGGTGCTTTGAAAGCCACCAAATAGAAAACCTCTTTGCCTGCTTTAGCCTTTAAGTCCTAGACATGCTCTGCCAGCTTCCAAAAGTGCCGTTTGATTTTTCAGCTACAAGAGAAAGTAGCAAAGTGATCAGGAGACAATAGTAGTGAGCTTATCTCATCAGTAAATAAGGCTCATTGCTTAAAGCTATAAAAGGCTGTGCTTATTGGTGATGTCACCCCTTTGTTAGAGATTGATGAAGCTTGAGGCAGGGGTATAATGTGAATGTGTGTAGCAGATGTGTGTATGTGTGAGGAGCAATGTCTGTTACGTGTAGGGACAGTGTAAGGCCAATTTCACAGGAATATGCTACATTGTGGGGTCTTACAGGTTATTGTGGGGACAAATTAACTGTCCCCATAAAGAAAGATTTTATAATTTTTTTTTTAATTAGGGTTAGGTTTCAGGTTAGGTATGTGCTGATAATGGAAAGGGTTAGGTTAAGGGTCTTCGTAAGTTCATAAAGACGAATGAAATGACATGAAGTCAATGGGTAGTTCCCATAAGTATTGTGGGACATAACGCATGTGTGAGTGTGTTTGAGGGTTGTGTGTGTGTGTGGTGGTTGTGGTGGGGGGGCGTACAGCAAACTTTGAGTTTCTAACTTTGCCCCTGCAGAGTTTCATTTAATTTAAAATGTATGAAATATATTTTAGCAGCTGCTCCACTATAAATTGCACTCTTTGGTGGCAAACTAACCCAAAATATACTTCAAAGTTCAATCTGGCCAGGGGGGCTTTTATCCTCAACCATGAGAGCAGTTGAAGTTCTGTGCATGTAAACGGGCTGCTTCTGGGTAAAGGTTGGGACAGCTTGTGTCCCCCCCCCCCCCCCCCCCCCCCCCCATTATTGTCTGGTTGCATTTACGTTGGTCCAAGGGCCCACTGTCTCTTTTCGGGTTACTTTCTCATCATTTCTCCTAATGTAGAGACCCACAGGGTTGGTGGCAAGCGCACAATGCGGCTGTTGTGCGGTTACTGTCAGCTCTCTCAAATAAGGCTTCCTGTTCATTAGACTTCTTTTCACCTCTGCACAATGAGTCGGCTTTGCAGCAATGGCGAGTCGACGCCCATCTCTTCAATGCCGTGTGAATAGTTCTAAATAGTGTTTATGCAAGGCATTGTTGTCTATTGTGTGCCCAGTCTTAATGCACAGTGATTTGCCTGCTTTTGCAGCCTGGGATACATTATCTTGCCTATGTGGTCTCAGATGCATGCCTGGCCTTTTTAACCAGTAAACATTCTAAAAGTTAACTCCCTATGGACAATACTGGAGATGCCTGATAAAGTGGGGCAGAGCGTTAGAACTAGCCAGTTTATGTTCCTTAGTAATTGCTTAAATGACTTCTTCCTCTGCTTTGTGTATATCAGTTTTAATTTCAGGAGTTTTGTCTCTTCATACGTTTATGTGAGTAAAGAAGCACATCAAGGATATAAAAAACTGCAGCTTTTTCCTTTAAGAATGGGTTAAACAGCAATTTATAAAGTTTAAAGTTACTTTCCTCCTCAGTGAATACAAGGCAATGCCACTGTTTGCGTTTAAAGATTAGGCTGACATTATCTTTTGCACATCTGGGGATGATCGTGTATTCGGTTGAGGAATTGTATTTAAAACCTGTGTCTTTATTCTCATAGCCATCAGTGTGAAAAATGAAATAGTAATACAGACAGCTGGGCACATAATCTGACACATATCGTGGTACCAGAATAAAAACTTTAACATCTTGAAGATTATGTCAAATTCATTCTGAATGTCTTGTGATTACAATTTTATGTCCCATAACTTTTAATAAAGGAAAATCCAAATGTTAGACAGTGTATGTTTGAGGTAGAACTTTTTCCTATTTGAATGAATCAGAAAAAGATGTAAATATATGTGTTGCACGCTATGTTGCACTGAATTTATTTCATACACATTTTGTATGACAGATGAACACATTGTTATAAAGAAGGATAAAACAAAGGAAAAGGATGCATCGTTTTCAAGTGAAGTTTGTATTCAGTCTACCCTATTCAATACTTTAGAACCTCCTCCTGGGTGCAGTTACAGCTGTGTTTTCTAGAGGGGGATTGTCTAGCTAAAAATGTTCTTTGGTATAAACCATCGATTGTGTCTTTGACTGTGTGTTCAGGGTCATCCTACTGCAGGAAGATGAACGTCGACCACACTCTTGAGTCTTTTTAATGCTCTGAGAGGCTTTCATCCAGGATTGCTCCATTGTTTAACCTTATCCATGTTCTCACCAACTCGGACAATCTTCTTTCTCTCTTTTTAAAGGAAACGTCCGGTGACATTCAGAATACAAACTTCTGAAAGAACTTTAAGTATGAAATAAACATACTTACTTTTGTTTTTAAATAAGAGTAATTTCATTTGAATGTGCTTTACCAGAGACATCCATGTTTGTCAAAGAACACTGCTGCCACCTACTAGTTTGTGACATCATGGTGCGGTATCAGCTGTTGAGCAAGTCTCAGTGCTGTTTCTGGTGTTTGTCACAACGCACTATTATCCGTGATCGTGACGACCAGTGCACTATGCGAAGCAGAGAGTAACTCATGTTTTTTCTCTGGCAAGAAGTTCAATGGCAAATCCTCCCTCTTCAACTTGGCAATCCAACGAAGAACCTGTCCATGGAGGATCATGAATTGAAAAGGTGAAATAACTCATTTGTTTTTTCACTTTTACCCGATGTATTACAACATCCAACTGTCATGCACATGGGCATTGTCAGTTTAACTACAGCTCTTGCTAATTTCAATGGTGAAGTCCTCTCGAAATAGTAAATATGTGGAACTGTGGATTGCAGGGGTGTCTAGTATTTCCCATTGATTTTGCTTGTAAAGCGAGGAGAATGGTGCTCGGCTTACTGCACCGTGACGTCACTGCCGGAAGATGTCAGGAGTGAGGTATTACTGTATTTGTGCAAAAACTGCCGTTCCTGGACTCAGTGATCGCAACGGAAAAAAAAGTTTAGCATTTTTCTTCTGATTAACGCTTAATTCATTAAATCACTGCAAACATATTAGTTTTAGGTATAAATAATGACTCATTGGTTATTCCTTGCTTACCAGACTTCTCCTTTAATGACAAAATCCCCTGAGCATAATGCTTCCACCTTCAAACAGCTGAGATTGTTGTTTCATAGGAAGACATTACAGTACTTGCATATAACCGGAATATCTTCAGAACAGCTCCAAATGACACAAAACTTATATGGGTGAGTAGAACATGATGTAATAACGTAAAATCAAGGGCCCAATGTAAAAAAAAACTGGCGTTCCTATTTAAGTTTAGAATATGGTATATAATGGTATGGTAATATGCAAATGTTATTGCAGATTTTTTTTTTTTTTTTTTTACATCACAATATTTAAATTCTATTAAATCTGAGCAGATTTGATGAAACACATTTTCACAGTATGATAGTAACACCATTATGTTTCATGGTATAAAAGGTTTGATGATTTACAGTTAATATCTTCTGCCAGCCAAAGGCCAAAAAATTTTGGTTTCTATTCTGTGGTTGTGCTTAAGTCTCATACTTTTGTAGAATAACTTAATCTATTGTTTTTCTTCACTTGAGGTTTACATTTACAAATTTGGTAGCTCTGGATTTTATTTAGGGTATCAGAGTAAAACAAATTCCACCTTTTTAATTTTTAGTTGTATCATTTCAAATGAAGGCATGATCTGTTTTAAAAAAAAAATCAACAATGTACTGCCTTTTTTTGGTCTACGGATCTAGTGAAATAAACTGCCGTTAAAATTGTGAAAAAGTATGAAAGATAGAATTAGCATGTCACCTCAAGCTTTAGCTTGTCCTTTTCCTTGTACAACAAAAAGCAGTAGCAGCTAAATAATTTTTCCATTAGCCAAATTGGCATGGAAATGGAGACAGTAGAAATAGATAACATTGCATATCCCTCATCTGTTTGTTCCTTTGTTCAAGAGACTGTATACATCACCTCTAGAGAGTAACTGATAGGCCCGGCTATTCACCTCCTGAACAGATGCACAAAAGCAGCAGATATTTGCAGCACAGATTACATTATGTTCATCTCAGAAGCATCCAGCTGAAGTTTGCAGAACAAAAAGAAAAGATGCTTTTAATGCCGAGCCAGTGATTACAAGTGAGAGACGTAACTGATATTTGGCCTATTATCGCTCTGAATTTTTGTCTCTTTGACCCCCTCGGGCATTCTACTGCCAAGGAAATCTAAAGCCAGCTTTGGACTAGGAGGAGAGGAATGTTATGATTGCTCCGGGTGACACAGATACAGCCACACCACCCAGTCCAGACGGAGGGAGAAACGCTGTCAGAACGCTAAGCAGCAGGCATTTTATTAACCTGTCAAAGAGAAACTAGACACTGCTTTGTTTTTGATTGCCACGTCCCCTCTCACTCCTTCCGCAGCTTTTTCTGCATTTGTCCTCCATTAGCCCACCAGGTGTGTTTCACATTTTATTTAATGAACTGTAGTCATAAGGTAATTCATTCCCTCTAACCACTAAGAGCATTTTTACACTTAAGTAGTGATGTTGACTTGCTTTGCTCCTGGGCTGATATTTTCATTAAAGGCCTCCTTATCAAATAATGAAATAAAGAATTAATTTTTTTTAAGCCTGGTACTATTACTACCCACAAATCAAAAGGTTTCGAGTGTAATGTCTTTCCTCCCTTGCTCGTTAATTAGGTAGCCAGGTTTTGCGACATACAGATGCAGCTTTCATGAGAATATTTCAAGACAATAAACCCATCTCTTTTGTTGTCCTTCTGTAAGCCCTTTTAATTAATATCCGCATCTACAAACCAAAGTTAATTGAAATTTGAAGACCCCATCTTTAGAGTTTACAATAACACAATCGCTAATGTTTTGTTGGTGTTTTTGAATTGCTGTAATGGTCCGTATCTTATCTCTATTTAGTGTTTCATCGATTGCTCTCAGGGATGCAGCCAAAACATAAAAGAAAGAAATGTCTTAACCATGAGTAAACACTGGTGGCAATGTATGCAACCCTAGCATTGATTCAGACTCCAACATTAATATTCACACTCCCCCTGATGATCATAGCAAGATGCACATGATTTGTTCGCATTGATTAACTGACATTACTCCAGCTTTTCCCATCATGGTTATTAATATCGTTTGCATTGATATTATTTCTGCATTAACAACAATTTTACTCAGGTGAGGCAGATTGTAGGGCTGATACAAAAAAAGCAGCAATCGGTCTGTTGTGTATGGCTTTAATCAGAACTCCTTGTGATGTGAAATCTTTACACCGTTCATCAATCTATGAGGAAGCTTTTTAAACTATGCGCTAGTTTGAATAGCACAGTTTTAAAGAGGCTGTTCCCCCTCCCTGTTTGTCAGATTTCCGATGTGTTAATGCTTTCTGCAAATTAAAAATCCTACAAGGAATGCGAATTAGTTTGTGCAGCCTGACTGTTTTCTGATTTTTTGTTGTTTTGCATAAATTCTTAGTAGCAGATAATGAAATCGGGCCAACAATTACCAACTAGTGTGGTGTTGTAGTACACAGAACGCACAACAAAGCAAAATCTGGCATGCTACTATTTCAGAAGGATTTTTATTTTTTTGTTCCCTCATTTCTTTTGTCAAATTTGGCTTGTGAAGTGAAATAGCTGAATATAATAAATAAATAGATAAACAGTGGGTTGTCTTTATAGCCTTTATGCAGGAATATTTCCTGAGCCAATAACATTTCTGAACTTAACAGTATTTATGTTCCGGCTGTGTTGGTCACAGTCTGTCACACGTTATTTGCATTTGCATGTCCGATTAAATAAAAATGACACACTCTGAAAATCAGGCTTCTAGCACTCCAACCACCCACCATGGCAATTAGCTGTCTACTAAGCTAACAAGCGTAGCATGCAAGCCTGATGCAAACCAGTAGAATATCAAGACACTTTTGCTTGATGTATCTGTGTTTACTCTGAACTGCTACCATGAACATGCATGCTCCTCATTACTAACCCGCAGCTATGGATTGAGCTGCTATAGTCTCATCAGCATTGAAACGTGGGTTCACCATGTGTGAAATGCATATCAGTAGCTTTCTTGAACTTTTTTCTTTAAGTGGTAACGTTGGGATTTATGGTGATAAAACAACTCAAAGAAGTGTTTAATGATCTAAAGACAAAGTTAAATAATATGTTGCTTTCAACTTTTTTTGTTTTTTTCATATAGACAATTCTGAAAAGTGTGGCATGCATATGTATCTAGGCATCATTTGTAGGTTTTTTGCAAGTGGTTTATAATTTCAAGTTTTTTTTCTTTTCTTTAGTTAGATAAAAAAAAACAGTTGCAGCTCTTTGATGGACAACATTTATAATTGGCACTTTTTAGGTCTCGATAGAGACTTCAAATTGGATTTATGTTTAATATTCACTTAGCCCTTTTACTTGCTGGAAATTCTTCTGTTTAAGCTACTCTATTGTATTCTATATGCTAAGGGTCGTTGTACTTTTTAAAGGTGAAATTCTAGTCAATATCCGTCTTTTTCACCCTCTAACTGGTTCACTTATAAAATGGCTCTGTATCCAGCTCCATCCAGTATCCATACAACTTTGACCTGCTTTTTCACCGATCCCTGTGCTTGCTGCGGAAGCTGGTCCCTGCAGCATAATGGTTTCACCACTACATTTCAAGTGCTCATGTCTACAGTGTGGTAAACTAAATAATCAATGTTGGTCGTTGGTCTTGTACGACTAGATTACCCGCTTCAATGTCTTTGTTGTATTCCCTTTTAACTTTTAAAATGCAAACGTAACTTTTTCCAAAATCTTTTATCTGCCACAAAACCTAGAACTGTTCAATTCATGTCTCTAAAAATTGTGCTATCCAAGAATGAAATGCTAAAATAAAAAATGAGTTTTTCTTGCATTAGTGTTCTGATTGCCTGATCCTGACCCGTTTTTGTATTCAGACCTTTTAGCCTGCCTATCCCTGTACCGATCTGTTTGCCTGGCCTGTCTTTGGATTCTGCTGGATTATATTGTGGACTGAACCTTAATCTGACCTCTGGATTATCCTGCCTTACTCCATCATCTCCTCGGTTCTGATCTCCTGTCAGTTTTGTATCCTTTAAGGCTTCGGTGTCTGGATCTCTCTGTGCGGCAAGCCATGCGTCTTGTCAGCTTACTGGCTGGTATCACCTCGTTCTCTGGGCACGGACTAAACTCTAAACCAGGTTAGTGACTCAGGTATTCAGATTATCCTCTGTCAGGTTTTTGTGCTCACTAACCTGTGTTCCCTCTCCCCAGAGATACCAGTCTTGGACACCCTAACCTCTGCTACTGCAGATCCGCAAACCCTCCGTCATTACTTTAATAAACGCTTTTTAAGTTATCCTGCTTCCTGTCTCACCTGAATACTGTCTTCCTCTTCCTCAAACTTGAACGTGATTTAGGCACAGTTTCTTCTTTTATATTTAGCAAGTTATGACTAATATAAATAATTATTAGATCCTTTTTAACATCATTATTTAAAATCCTATTGCTAGGAATTTTATCTTTCTTTTATGGCCACTGTCAAACTGCCAGTAGCATATGCAATTAACTTATTTAAAGAGGGAGGACCAAACCTGTTTGCAGAGTGTAGTCTTTAGGAATGCAGGGAAATAACATGCAACAACATCATACCCTCTTAAGGCAATCAGTGAGTTTTATGTATCAAACTCTATGTAAAATAAAACTATTTGTAGGTGTAAGGAGTGCTTAAAATTCAATTAAATCTTTTTTTTTTTTGTTCTTCTCAGCCTCTTGAAGGCTGTCATACAAGTCCCTGAAATACTTAGTATTTTGGGCTTTGACTGCAAAATAATGCTGTCCTTCACTCTGCAAAGGTTTATTATTACTGCTCTGGCAAGTTTTTTTCAGGGAGAAAAATACGGACTAAACTCTGAATAAAGACAAGGCACTCAGGCTTCATGTCATTGTCAAAAGCCAGATGTACATCCCATTCAAACTCAAATGATGTGTTTATAGCAGCACCCTAGAATCCTGACTCGAGTCATAGAGACATATTTTTTGACATAGCGTCTCTGTTGCAGTTAATCAACAAAACAAAAACAGCAAAAACACATGCAGAAAAAAACAATTAAATGCCAAACTACAAAAAAACACAACACTGACCATCAAGGCATAGCCAATATAGAGGTTAATCCATTCTTGTGTCTATACTGCTGAATGCTTATGGAAGCATATTCGCTTAGGGCAACCATGCAAATTATTACTTACTGCCCTGTAAGCTGATAACACAAATTAGATACCCATTAAAGTTGAACAATGTATATAGAATGAGAAGAGATTGCCAGTGATACCTGAAGGGATGCTTAAATCATATGGCACTAAAATATGCCTCATGGTTGCAAACTTCAAAAGTGGGGAGATGTTTATCCTTGGGATTGGAAGATGCATAATAGTAATCTCATATGCACAGAGACAGCTGCCAGGTGGAGGATAGCACACTGCATGTTTATGAATAGAAATCATTACAGAGACTGGGGAGCATACCGGCATGGACCAGTGACACAGAACTTTTCTTTTTTTTTTTTAAATCTGCACATCACAGTTCTTAGAAGTTTATGTGCATACATGTCTAATACAGTATGAGCCTAACTGTGTGTCTGTTCCTAATTTGAGTTTTTCAGTCATTTGTATAAATCATTCAACAGACCTCTTTCGACCTCTTTATAAAGCTCGACCAGAATAGCTAATAATGTTGAAAATCACAATTGCTATTAAAACAACCTCTAAAATGTCTGTAATTACAAAACTGTTGCTTTAAGGCAAACCACAGGAAAAAAGAGTTTTTTTCTATCAAAGTGACTGATATTTGCTAATTTCAAAAAGAAAATATTTTGTAATTTATTTTCTCAATGTTAAAATGAATGTTATATTTATCATGACATGTTGAATGTTTTTATTGAAATGTAACGCACATGTGAATTTGCATAATAGACGTTTATGTTTCCATTTCGAATGTTTACATCGATGTAGCTTTACTTTTTTAAACCTATCCAATTTTCTTAAAACACTCAAAATTGTCCTTTTTACTTTAAACAGATCAGAGAAAATCAGATGGCTTGTGTTTTCTCTTGAAATTACGCAGCCATAATAGTTGATGCTTGGCCACAAAGTTTTCTCATACGACAAATATTATGTAGTTTTAAATAGTTTGAATTTTGAAAACCATCCAAATACAGGATCTGTCTTTACTATGTTCAGTCTTTTTAATCAGGTACTTTAGTGCATGTCTTCTCCAGCCCTGTGGTTCCCAGCCCTACAACTCAAGTACCCCTGTACTACATGTTTAAGGTGTGTATTTGCTGCTATACACCTTAACTAATGAGCAATTAACATGCTTCTGTATTCCTTGATGGCTGCTGAGGAATTCACACAATCATTCTAAACAGTTGTGCTGGAGCAGAGGCACATCTAAAATATGCAGGGCAGGGGTCTCTGAGGACCAGGGTCTGGAACTAAAGGCACAGATTACTACACATGTGCCCCCCTCCATTTACTGCTATGTACTAACATGGAACAGGGTAGTAGGATCACAGAACACATGTTCTCTCCAACTTATTCTATTGCAGTGTCCTCCTGTCTATCCGTCATTCCATAACTTTGAATGTCTTTGGCCCCGTCCACACGAAGCTGAACCCTGGCCTAAACGCACAAATTTTTCACCAAACCAGCCTCTCATCCACACGAAGCCGGCGTTTCGGGGGTCTGTAAACGATCTTTTTTTTATTCAGCCTTCAGAGTGGGAAGATTCTGAAACGCCGTTTTCGCGTTTCCATCTTTAAGCGCTAACCGCATTTTTTTTTTTACATGCATGCATCGTAGCGTCGCCTCTAAACACGCATGCGCGACACAGTATCACAACAACAATGGCGCCGTACTGTGTTGAATGGTTGCTGCTCATGCTACTCGCCCTGCTGTCGGGCTTACAACAGAATCTTCTTCTTCTGGAATATCTCCAGGAAGAACAGAGCAATATAGACGACATAGTTCATCACCTGAATTTGACTGAACCACGAATATGGACCCGCAGGGCAAACATGTATAAATATTAGTGCGCATGCCCAACATTTCGTCGCCTATTTTTGCTTTGGCACCACAGCGCCACTTACAGGCCTGGCATACATTTTGCAGCGTTTTCATGTATTCGTGTGGACGATCACATTTATTTTACGTCTCCGTCTTTACGACAAACGTTCTGGAAAATATTAGCGTTTCGTGTTCGTATTGACTTCGTGTGGACGGGGCCTTTATATATCTATTCATAGACATGTGTGATGAAAATTGGGATTCATCACACCGGGCAAAGGACATAATCTGCTATTCTTTACATCCAATCTTCAATGAGAATGAGTGGACCTCTACATTAATATGCTTGATGCACAGTTTCATCCACATGTGATAAGAACAGAGGAAGTTTACTGGGGCTAAATGTGATCCACTTTTCATGTTGAAGTTTATACAATAAAAGCTAAAACACAGAAGAAAACATTGGGTTAAATTATCCTTAATTAAATAAATTTGAGTTTCTTACATTTTCATCGTACGTCACAAGTCTCAGTGGATTACCGTACACTTTCAGATAATGTGCTGGTGAATGTTCTCAGTCTGGAATGAGAACATTAAATTTAGTATACGCAGAACTGTGTGTGAAATATTGATCCTCAAGGTTTTTGTGCACACACACTTCATATATGAGGCACCTGAAATGCCTTCAGTGAAAGACTGTTGGAACCTAAGAGCACAAAAAACTGTAACGTAGATCCTTCCTTCCCCAGCTGTTTAAATAGCACTTTTTTGCGCCCGACAGGTCTTACAAGTGTGTACAACCATGCTATTATTTGCACAGTTTCCAAAATACTCAGTGTGTTTTTTTTGTGAATGAATGCCTTTATATTCATTTTTTAAAGCTTTTTTATAGTCATTACACAGTCACAAGTACAGAATAACGAAATTAACTCTGCATTTAATCCATCCCCAGTGGGCTGCCATTTTGCAGCGCCTGGGGAGCAATGTGGGGTTAAGGGTCTTGCTCAGGGAGTCAGAGTGTCAGTCTGTGGGAGGGGGCTTGAACTCAGAACCTCTTAACTGACTTTGGTTAATATGCGGAACCTCTGTGTATGCTTTTAAGAGGTGATGTTTGTTGAGTTTTACAAGTGAGAGACAGTATTTCAGTCTGGTTTAGGGAACATCTGTAATTCTGCCTTCTACTAGTCTATGGTTGCCTGTTGAACCCCTTTCCTTTTTTGTCCCCTTGACAGAATAATAGTTAGGGATCCATCTTAAGGCCTCACTCTTTTGTCTGACAGACCATGGAGTCAGCAGTTATTCTTAAACGGGTGACTTTCAATGCTTGGTGCTGAAAGAGATGAAGCCGAAACACAAAGGCAAATTAAGGGTACAAAAACACTTCCCATTGTCCCTTTGTTAAGGGTCACAAATCGTCGAGTCAAAGCAACACAGCATGGTTGAAATGTATTCGCCTCCACCCCCTTCACTTTTCCTCCCTTTATATTCATTAGATTCATTATAGGCCACAAAGGACCGCCAACAAAACAGCTTGTGATTTTGGTTGAATTCATCCCCCTCTGAGGCCTGCAGGGAAATTAAAGTAGGTGACTATCACTAGAGGGGGTGCAGGCTTGACACATCTGAAGCTTTCAGTGATGCTAATAGCCAAGCGTATCCAAAATACACATAAGCTGACCTCAAACAGATTGTGGGGGTTTAAAATCATTAGTTTGCAAATTAAGCAAAAGTACATTGAATCTTTGTTGAATCAGCCACTCTGACCCTTTGATTAGTGTTTCTTAACTCCCCTCACTTTTTATACTTTCTAACCAACACCCACGCCCACCACCTGCAAACCAGAAATTAATAAAGGAGACATAGCGGCACCTTGGAAGGGAAAGCTCACGCATCTCCAGCACCTGTTAAACAAATGCACTTAAGGCAGGAATCAAATTGCAAGCAGGTTAAAATTGGTGTAAAATCTTAATTTAGACGATGTCCCCGGGGCTCGCTTAACACTCAAGATTTATATAGCATTAGTTCTGCCTCACAAATATGGTGCACCATTCCACCTCAGTGAAATATGAAGAGGCTTGATAAAAAAAGCTACAACAGATTCTCCCTTAAAAAAAATCAAAACCCTTTAAAGATTCATTAATTTAACTTGTGGCATGCAGCTCAGACATGCACACAGTTTTCATGCCCATGCCCTCGAGCGCTCTTATGTTGCAGAAATGCCATCGCAGCTTCACACGGACAGGTCTTTTTGGAAGGAGGGCTTTGATGGATTATATTGAACGCACCTCACTGCTTTACACATTTTTATTTAAAAAATACAAAAAGGAGTAATTAAAAATATTTTTCAAAGACCCTTTCCTAGTTTTTCCTTTGTTGTTACCCTAATTCAGACATCCTTTTAAATCCAGGCAGCAGAGGTGAAAAGATGACAAAGAAGGCAGTCCGTTTACAATATGGCCCCCCCTGTTGAGAGTGTCGGTTTCAATCTCCGATCGCTTTTTGTTCTCTTTCCTTTTCAATTTGTTTACATTTGGCCCCTATTGGAGAGGAACAGTCCATTGATTAATTGTCTTAGCTTCCTCAGACTGTTGTTCATAGTCCATCATCCATCCTCCCACTTCTACACTCTTAGATTTTCCTCTTACAGTTTGCTTTTCCCATTTGTTATTAAGCTTTAGGTCACTTTAAGGCCTTTGCTTTAATACATTTTTAAAGAATACCATGCTAAAAACATGAATATGTACAAAGATTAAGCATTTTTAAAAATCAATACATTTTTATAGTGTTTTTAATTACAAGAACGGTCCATTTTTTTGCTTACATTAAAAAAAGGGTCTAAAACGTTACACCCACAACTACCTACAGGCGTTTTCTTCTCCCAGTGTGTTTTGTATTCATGTTTTGTGACATCTTCTTTTTCAGAGCAATGCTTTTTTTTTTATGAAAAGCACCTGTCTGAAATTCTACAGAACAATTTATCCGATTTGAAAGGAATCATTCCAGATGAAAGTTGAAATGCTATTGTAGAAATGGCCTTTCAGTCGTCTGCCTTTTGCTTGAAGATAAACAATTTCCCATGAATATATGGCTGAGGCCCCCACTATCTATCACCGAAATCAGAATGTGTCCCATACTGAGCCTATTGTAGTCTATTAAAGGGAATCCTTCCCTGTGGCAACCATTTTGCAGGTTTCAAGCAGATAAATGCCTTCCAAGAGGGATAAGAATGCATTTCTACAAAACTGCATTAAAGAGTAATGTTTGTCAACTACTCTGATAAAAACTTCCCAGTCACAATTCTTTTTTCTTTTTTTTTTCAGAGGTAGCGAAATGTATTGGGGGAATGTGTAAAAGCTGATTGGTGTGGGAAGGCTGCCTACAGGTTAGCGGGCCTCATTTCCAATCTCTGACAGCAATATATGTTGCTCCTTTCCAGATTGCTCATGTTGAACACAAACCATGGTCACTCTATATATGGAAATCTCTGTCTTCAGGGTGGAAAAAAATTAAAAAGGTGAGATTGGCACTTTAACCCTGGTGCCCTCCTGGAAAATATGTTTTAGTCCGATACATTATACTAGCGCGAATTATTTATCAAGAAGATACAAGCTTGATATTTTCAGAAAAAATAATGAGATGTTGAGGTGGCAGCTGGAACGTTCTGGTCCAGTGAGCAGCATCTATGAAAAGGGGGAAATGAAGTGAATATGGCAGGCTGGTACAGGCACATGCAGTGGATGTGAAAGAATGGAACACAGCATGCAAGTGGCAATGGCCAAAAACTAAATATGTACATTATTCTAAACGTTGGATTTTTCTTGTTGATTATCAACAACAATTTATATTTTTTTTCTCTGACATGTGATGTTAACCTGTGTTTTGGAACTGCAACCATTACCTGAGAAGTTTTTTTTTTCCATAAAGGTCAATTTACTTCTAACTCTATATCCTACCTTGGCCATTTCTTGTGTGTATTTCCTCTGGTGACAAATAAAGGGTTTCCCCCCCGCTGTAGGAGCATTAACCATCTTGCAGATCACAGAAATTAATGATTTGTTTTCACAGTCACTATATTTTATAACCTTTGAACAGTGACTCTGAATGTCGAGGGATAAAAACAGGAACAGTTTTTTTTTTCCCTCTTTGTAATCATCATATGCACAATCCTGGAATTTGACTATAACTAAACTTTCACATGATACATATTTTAGAAATAACTATAAACAGTAGTATGTAAATGTATGTAAAGTAGTATGTAAATGTATATATTTTTATTTATATGAAAAGACAGGATCATGGGTGTGTAGGAGATGACCAGCAGCTCATATGACAGGTTATATTTCTTTAGTTGCGGGAAGAAATACAGTGTCAGATTGACTGTCTTTCAAACTGTGTCCTTGTGTGAAGTCCTCCTCGGGTCTCGAGAAAGGATGATTCCAAAGAAGCAAAGTGCTGTTCAGGATGCTGAGGGAGGGAGTGGGAGAATGGTCATTGTCCTGGTTTGGAGCAATGACAGTGGTTTCACTGAAATCTTTAGAAAATTCTAGAGAGTCTAGCTGCAGACCTGCACTGTCAGGACCCAGACCTGCACTGTCAGGACTGTTAGGGTTTTGCTCAGGGACCAGAGTGGAGGCTGTGGGGATCAAACCGGGTACTTGCTAATAGCACAAGTGCACTGCTGTAACCCACTAGGTTAATACTCCCCTCAGCATCCCCTAGCTTCTTTTTACAAAAAAACTCAAACTTAATTTTTTTTTTTATTAATGCCTTAATATGTATTTTTAAGCTTTTTTATTGTCATTACTCTGTCACAAGTGCAGCGCAACAAAATTCAATCTGCAGTTTACCCAGGGGAGGGGGTTTCAAACTCAGAACCTTAGGATTCCAAGCTCCATGCCCTAACCATTAGGCCACCACTCCCCTAATCTGGAATAATAGATATATGCTACATAGAAATAAGTCTCTGTATTTGGATCCTTTGATGGAAAAGGGCATTTGGTCTATAAGACATTTTCTAAACGACATTAAGGTTGGCTGTCCTTTTAGGATTTTTTGCTTACTTTATAATTTAAACTGCTCCTATGCTCAGTTTAACACTGTCATAAACTCTAATCAGGCAGCAAACACGTGCAGTGCGCTATTCCCAGAGGCTTTGAATACAACTTCCAGAATAAACTTCCAGTCCTGACAATGCAGGAGAAGCCGTTTTGCAGGCCTGCAATGAGGGGTCCTGACAGTGCAGGCCTGCAGCCAGACTCTCTTGGAAATTCCACACAAGTGTCAATTAAGGTGTAGTCATTTGTGTACAAGGGAGAGTGGAGAGAGAATACACACCTGGGGGAACTGTTGTTTCTTGTGAGAAAGGAGAGGCTCCCCAACCTCACCTGCTGTTGTTTAGTCAGGAGAGTGATAAACTCGGTCTGGATCAGCTGGCAATATCATCAAGGATTCCTTCCACTCGAGTAAACACCTGTTTGACCTGTTACCATCAGGCCAACACTACTGCTCACACAAAACCAGGACTCATAAGAGATAGTTTGTTTCAGAGAGCTCTCACTCTAGCCAACAATCACAAAGCTAAATGAGACTGTCCCCCTAAATTGTGCATATATTTATCACACACACACTCACACTCAAGTCAATTTATCTGCTTCTTGACAATCTTGACTTGCATCTGCACTGACTAAAACTGCAACTTTTGCTATATCTGCATTTATTGTTATGTTATGCTAGTATTGTGTTTTATGCTCTTTGTATGTTGCACCAAAGAGAATAACAAATCAATAATCTCCCAGACCTCTGGTAAAGGATTTGAGCTTGAGATGAAGAACCATCCACCCCATCCAGGAGTATGAGTGGTTGGTGAGGGAAGGGTTTTCCTTTTTTTTTTTTATGAACATACATATTGGACATATATAAATATACTCAGCCAAAAATTGGACACAGCCAGTTACACTATATTGCCAAAAGTATTTGCTCACCCATCCAAATTATTGGAATCAGGTGTTCCAATCACTTCCATGGCCACAGGTGTATAAATTCAAGCACCTAGGCATGCAGACTGTTTTTACAAACATTTGTGAAAGAATGGGTCGCTCTCAGGAGCTCAGTGAATTCCAGCGTGGAACTGTGATAGGATGCCACCTGTGCAACAAATCCAGTCGTGAAATTTCCTCGCTCCTAAATATTCCACAGTCAACTGTCAGCTGTATTATAAGAAAATGGAAGTGTTTGGGAACGACAGCAACTCAGCCACGAAGTGGTAGGCCACGTAAACTGACGGAGCGGGGTCAGCGGATGCTGAAGCGCATAGTGCGAAGAGGTCGCCAACTTTCTGCAGAGTCAATCACTACAGACCTCCAAACTTCATGTGGCCTTCAGATTAGCTCAAAAACAGTGCGCAGAGAGCTTCATGGAATGGGTTTCCATGGTCGAGCAGCTGCATCCAAGCCATACATCACCAAGTGCAATGCAAAGCGTCGGATGCGGTGGTGTAAAGCACGCCGCCACTGGACTCTAGAGCAGTGGAGACGCGTTCTCTGGAGTGACGAATCGCGCTTCTCCATCTGGCAATCTGATGGACGGGTCTGGGTTTGGCGGTTGCCAGGAGAACGGTACTTGTCTGACTGCATTGTGCCAAGTGTAGAGTTTGGTGAAGGGGGGATTATGGTGCGGGGTTGTTTTTCAGGAGCTGGGCTTGGCCCCTTAGTTCCAAGGAAAGGAACTCTGAATGCTTCAGCATACCAAGACATTTTGGACAATTCCATGCTCCCAACTTTGTGGGAACAGTTTGGAGCTGGCCCCTTCCTCTTCCAACATGACTGTGCACCAGTGCACAAAGCAAGGTCCATAAAGACATGGATGACAGAGTCTGGTGTGGATGAACTTGACTGGCCTGCACAGAGTCCTGACCTCAACCCGATAGAACACCTTTGGGATGAATTAGAGCGGAGACTGAGAGCCAGGCCTTCTCGTCCAACATCAGTGTGCGACCTCACAAATGCGCTTCTGGAAGAATGGTCAAAAATTCCCATAAACACACTCCTAAACCTTGTGGACAGCCTTCCCAGAAGAGTTGAAGCTGTTCTAGCTGCAAAGGGTGGACCGACGTCATATTGAACCCTATGGATTAGGAACGGGATGTCACTTAAGCTCATATGTGAGTCAAGGCAGGTGAGCAAATACTTTTGGCAATATAGTGTATTTCAAATCGCCTCCCTCTAATTTAATTACTTGATTTGACTACTGCTTTTCACACTTTGCATTGCCTCACTACTGTTCCTCTCTCTTAAGGCTGATTTATACTCATAAACCTGGTCTTCTGCGTGTGTGTCGCAGTAAATGCAAATGAGCCACTGCTGCAGACACTTTGCTGCTGTGATTGCAGACAGTGCCGCAGACAGGAGGCCTCTGATTGGTCAAATCTACATCCGCTCTACACTATGCGTATTTCCTGTTTGGTACCAGTAGGACCACCATTGTGGAAAATGACTCGTGAAGTTGGACCAAGTTTACACTTGGATCTTTATCGCCCTCATGTCCCTCCTTTGTCGCACAAACTTGCCCCTGTCATTTTTCCACTTCCTCACTGCGTCAGCCGTATCTAGACCAACAGCTAGTTCATGATTGTCCCTCTTGCGTTGTGGCGTGGAATAATCAATAATGGGCATAAATCAAAAATATCTGCGACAAGCTCACTGAGACACACTGCTGCGGGAATATAACCAGCCCTTTATAGATTACTAGTGGAAAGTTTTCCTTTCCTGATGTATTCAAGCTGTTCAAATATCAGCATTTTTTTTAGGCATAACCAAATTAATGTCTGGTTGAGGCGAAAGAGCCCATTTGTTGTAACCAAGTTATCCAGTTGCTGTTGTTCATACAAAGTGAGTATAGAGAGAAAAAGAAAAAAAAACATATATTAACTATACCTTTGAATTTGGTGTATACTGCTTAAGCTAGCAGAAAGAAATGATTTGCTTTAGATCTCCTTAGTTGCTTTCATTATTTCCTTTTCTCCGTTTTGTTTTAAAGAATAAAAAAGTCAAGGTAAAACTTGATTCTTGTATAAGCTATTTTTTTTTCGAAAACTAAGTCAGAAAGACTCAGTGGTATTTAAAGCTTAAGTATGGATTGTGCAAAAATGTTATGCTTAATAAACTAGAGCATTCAATGTACAAATTTGTATGTATGTGTACAAAATACATTTGTATCCAAACTACAGACATATGTTGCTAAGATCAAGTGAAATAAATGGCTTTCTTTTTTTCTCTAAAGCTTCCAACACAGGTCTTTGTTTTGAATTATTTCATCTACTCAGAACATGCCATTTGTTTTCAGAGCCTCTTTTGTTCTTGGTGAAGGGGTCTTTTATTTGGGAGAAATCTCCCATCTCAGACCAGCGCTTTGCCTTGATGCAGATCTTCATTAATCTCCAGGGCCGCTGCAAGCTCCACGGCAGCCCTGTGTTTTGATGGGAATTGAATTTGATGCCTTATTGTGGCTTGAACGGGAGGCAAACAATGGCCTGTGTTCCTTCCTGTGTCTGCTCACAATCGGAGAGACCCAATTAAATAATTTGGTACAATAAAGGGGAACAAAGGGATACCCAGGCATAAAGTGAAGGCTTCAGCATTTACATTCTAACCATTTCTGTATCGTGGTAATTAATTTGCTTTGAAACCTGTGAGAGGAAGCACAATAGGAGGAAAGATGCAGCTCTTTTCAAAGAATTTCTTGTGATGTTTTATATTCATGTGACATGCAAAAAAATAAACATTTTGGCAAAGGACAATCAGTCATTCCTCATGTGTGTATTCACCACAGTGACGTTTGCTTTCATAATAGATTTTTAAGCAGTAATCTTTGTCTTAAATTTAATTTTATACAAAAGATTTTGTAGAAAAATTTTGCATCTAAAATTACTTTAATGATAATCTGCTCTCATTTTCCATTTGCAAATGCTGTGATATGCAACTGATTTTGTTGATGGTGACATTCAGTGGAGAGTAAATTAATTATCCAAAACTGCTTGGTGATAAGCAGTGATGGGACCCATATGGAGCTGTCAGTGGACTGCTGGTGGGCTCTCTAAGTCCAGGGCCTGTAATTGAAAGAAATGAGCCATGGAGTTAACACATTAGGATTCTCCCCAGAGATGAACCACACACATAGACACATATGCTTAGTTCCTTTTTTTTTTTTTTTTTTTTGATATGTCATTCACATAGAGACTATCACTGAAATTGCAACCCAGACAATGTCAGAGGCCTGATCGGTGCAAGACTGAGCCCTGCTGTAAGTGAGACAGAGTGTAAGATTGGTAAGGTCTCCGTCTGGGTTAAGGGGATAATGAGAAAGTGCCCCGCAGTGAGTTAATCAGCTCATCACTCTCCCTGCACAACCGTTTATTTGCTGTTTATAACTCAGCACAGGGCCCCAGGGGGAGGCCTGTCTGTGAGGCAGCACCTGCAGCCCCCCTCCCTGATGCTTGATTTAGTACTATAAATGCTGCTTGTGGACCAGATTACACTGGACAGTGATCAAACCCTATTTGCACTCTGATTACACAAACTGCTGCCTGCACTGACCGGGCTGAAGCAATTCCCCTTAAGTGGTTTTCTATTACTGCCTCATGTAGAAATGATTAACAGGCTGAATTAATTAATTTGCCATTCAAACAGCACATTATAACTTAGTGTTTGTTTCTGACAGAACAAGGAATAAACATTTCTCTAAAGAAAAGAAAAGAAAAAATTTAAAAGGAGTAGCAGTTCTAAATAAAAAAAAAGTATTCATATTTTGTTAAAAGACTGCACACCAAAAAATAAAAAAACAATATAATCCCCGTCTCAACAATAAATTGGAAGACTTAATGACATTCAAGTAATCAAACCATTATAATTGATGCAAAAATATTTGCAGGTTTCACTGGTATTTTATCGATTGACTGTCTGTGAGACCGTAATCCAAATCTTTAGCTTCCTTTAATTAGACCAAAGTCAGGCAACTTGCTGTAATATACTTTTAGCCTGAAGAAAGCTGTTAGTCAAATAAAAAGATTATATAAATGCCAACCTTCAGAGTGTATAATTAAAAAACATCTCAGAATTCACTACACTGGACAAAGGATGTACCAATGGGTTTGTCACTTACTATGCCAAATGAAAGGATGATTTATCTGATGACTATATGCTCTAAGCACTGTTCACCTAAAAAGCACAATAAGACTTTAAGTACATAGTTCCAGTAATCAATTCAGTTCAATTCAGTTTAGCTAAAGTGGTTTCATGCTCCACAAACATAATCAACAAAATCCAGAATACTGAAAAGTAGGGATGGAACGGTTTATGAAAACCGTCCGAACCGTTCGGTTAGACTGTCTCGGTTCAATTCGCGTGTGTTGCGTTTGGTTCATGCGCTGCTCCTTTTTCTCATAGGCGAAGCGTGTACACTCCAGAGCAGAAGGTGGCGGTACTGCGACCAAAGCCAACCACCAGTAGTAAACAAGAAGAAGAAGCGAAGCAGTGTAGCAGAAAACAATCAGTTGTTGTGGAGAATTGTGTGGGTATGGCGAGTGGGAAAGAACAGGAGTTGGAAGACGCGCCAGCAGCCCTTTATAGGTCTGCTGTATGGGAGCGCTTTGCATTTAGAGTGACCTACAATGACGGTGGAAAGAAAGTTGCGGATAAAAATGCAACAGTGTGCAAGCATTGTGCAACACATTTTGTTTATGCTAACAGCAACACGACATATATGTCAGGCTAACAATCAACATATACCAAACCAAACTGAAAACCGTGATCACGAAACCGTGAACTGAACTGAACTTTGGATTTTGTTAACCATTCCAACCCTACTGAAAAGCAGGAATGTACACAACAAGGGGGCAAAGAAATGACAACAAGCCATTAAAGGTGATTGGGCAGGAGTTGCATATATATGAGAGAGAGAAACAAAGACTAGACTAATCAGCAGATTGGGAGCAGGTGTGAACACAGGAGTCTAGAAGGGAGCTAGGGAAAAGGACTAACACATTAGACTAACAAGAAAGGACTAAGAACAGAAATACAATCCACAATAACTATAATAACACAAGATGGAAATATAACAAATGAAAACTCAAAGATAAAACTTAAACAGAACCAAAACCATGACACCCTATGAATCACCCTCTACCTCTTTTGCCTTGGGGCTGCTGCTCCTGTTAATCACTAACAACTTAGCTCTGTGCAGGTTGAATGGTCACCCTGGGGTGATGCCTTTTGCTTTGTGCCATATTGTGCCTCTGCAGCTAAGTCCACCTGTACTTTGCTGCTCCTGTGTGGTCTGTGTTGCAACCCTTCCACTGTTTTTACCACACTGACAACTGTGCAGGTGGCAAACTCACTTATATAAACCCAATCAATGCAGACAAATGTATTTATAGTTATACATTCACCCTCTCCTCTCACACAGACATCTCCACCTTCCATCCATGCACTGACACAAATAATTAAATTGGCTGAAAATCATAGAAACTCAGGTTACTATTGAAATAACGCGACCTACTCACTTTGACATCAGAGCTATCCTTGATTTGATAGACAATCCCACAATTCGGACCTCATCTTGACATAACATTTTTCAGAGCAAACCTGCATTGGCACATTTAGGCAAGCATCTTTTGTTTAAGTAAGATCTTAAATCCAAAGACATGAACAAAGAATTTCATCACTTTAATAGGGTGGACAGAATTGGTTTTGCATCCGTTATTCATTGCGCAAGCAGTCTTTGTAGGTCAAGAGAAATGGGCCCACTTATTTCTTTGCACAAGAAACTCAATGCTCCCTATTCAAAATCCTTGAAGATCAGATGTTTTACATGTAAGCCTATTGCTTCTCTTCAATAAAGGAGAACATTTTAAAGTTCACAATGTAACTTTAGATCCTACTCTTTTATTAATATTCCCCAGGATCCTTAATTTTTCAAAAACCTACCCAAAGTAATTGCCTGACTCTATGAATGACTGAAAATCATTGTCAAATTCCAACAGTTTTATCTAATAAAGTCAGAACCAATATACAAATTACCAACTCTGGGCTTAATCTGCCTCGCAGACATCGTAGGCAATAGAAATACAATGTACTCTTGGTTCCTGTATAAAGTTACAACAGAGTAATTTATTCCCATGTATCTGTAAAGACTATGTGTTTGTCATTGGTCTATGCATATTTCCTAAAAAATATGATTGTAAGATTGCCTACCCTACTCTGGCCTATAAACTGTGCCCCAAAAACAGTGCAGAGTGTTTATAGATGTCACCCAGTAAATCCAAAGTAAATTTAATAGTTAATAGTTAAATAATCCCACCTGAGCTATGGATCTCTGCACCTTCTCCAAAGTTAATAATTGTGTTGCAAATGCCTCTTTGATCCATCCATCCATTTTCCGCCACTCTTATCCAAGAACATGCAAACTCCATGCAGAAAAGCCCGGGGTTGGGAATGAACCCAAAACCTTCTTGCTGCAAGACAGCACAGGTACCCACTCCATCACTGAGCAGCCCACCTCTTTGATGTTGATTGAGCAAAACTATTACTATGATAACTATTACTAAAACTACTAAATTATTGAGCAATAGCAGTTGAAAGTATCATGGCCCCACCACTAGCAAAGACGGAAAGTAAGAAAAAACACGACTATTAACAATGGCCACTAGCAACACGATCAGAGACTGCCAGTGCTACAGGAGAATTTCTGAAAACTGTAAGATACATATCCAATTTAGAACCATATATGGAAAGGCTAACATCACAGTTTTTGGCAGTGATAACAGAAATTGGGCCCCTCAGACGTTTATGACAAGGTCGGATATGTAAAATTCAAATTTTGGTTGCATTTGCCTGGTTATAGTGAAGGTGGTCTTACAGTAATTACATAGAAGTGAACTCTTATTATTGCATAGTTGACCTCTGATAGCATTGTTTTCAGTTCATTTCATATAGATTATCGGAGAGGATGGGTTTTAACACAAATGTGTAATTTTTACCCTCCTGTAAAATACTTTTCTCTCTATAATTATGCAATTTTTTGATCCTAATAAAAAGCAATTAATTTTGTCTGGAAAATACCAAAAAATTTGAAAAACATTCAAGACATGAATATGTTAGCAGGACGATGTATGCATAACCATTCAGGATAACAAACCAGATTTTTTTTTTTATTTCGAAGAGTCTTAACATTTTCTTAATATTTTTTTTTTTTTCAGTTTCACACATGAGCTTGCACATCCTCCTAAGAGCAGACAATATATCTCATAACCTTGAAAAATGTATCAAGAGAAGGTTCCTCGTGGCTTTCAGAGTAGAATCCACTCCACCTTGGTTATTGCTTGGAAGACTTTTGTGCTTTAAAGCTTCACAAAGCCCACTCTTTCCACCAAATGATCAGACCATTTTGATTATTTCACAATGCTTCTGAGCTTGAATGAGTGCCCACAGTATGCACTTTAGTGCATTGGCAAAGTCTTTCTTTTTTTTGTCCTTTGCTTTGTAGAAGAAAGCAAATTATTAATGATGTTGTTTTCCAATCTGGTCTTTTTTTGCCCCTAGATTACCTCTCCACCATCTTTCTGGTATTTAGAACATTACCATAACCCTGATGCAAGACCCATTTAGAATTACTCGAGTGACTGGCAGACACACTAAGGCAAAAGGGGGGATTATTGTAAGGAAAATGTACTGTATAAACAGCTGAAAAGAATAGATGGCAATACTCATAATGGAATCTGAAAGCTTTCATTTTTCTTTCATTGTCTCTCCTTTCCTTCTTCAAACAACCTTCCCTTTTTCCAGCTATCAGAGCAAAATTCTCAGAGAAAAACTGAATTGCATTCATGCATCCTGAAAGAGGCTTTTAAGGTTGAGTACAGCTCAAACAAAAACGAAGGTGAGCTATGGCTGGCCTGAGCATGACTCAATGTTTATAACCTTGCTGTGCAGAATTTAAGAATGCTGATGAATTGAATGGAGCTGGCTATGAAGCACATCCACTTCACAATGTGGGGACTTATTGGTATTCATTAAGGCTTTTTGTCCAGGTTGCTAAAGTGACATGAGGTGTTAGGCTTTGTGAAATGTTTCTGGATGATTAAATTCTTGCTTTTAAAGCTGCTGATGAATTTCATTCGGGAAACTGAAACTGGCAATTTTCCTTGTCTAAATGAATCATTATATACAATAAGTGCATTAATTTACTGGGCTACATTAGATCTTAAAGATCAATGAATGTTTTTTTTTGAGTGTCAGCTATTCTCCTTTTTCTTCATTGCGTGAACTGTTGTCCAAACTGACAACCTTCTCCTTGTTAAAACCATCCATCCATCCATCCATCCATCCATCCATCCATCCATCCATCCATCCATCCATCCATCCATCCATCCATCCATCCATCCATCCATCCATCCATCCATCCATCCATCCTCTTTAACTTTCTATCCACAAAGCTAAAAGGACAAGCCCCTTAAAGATAAACGTACGGTTACGATAAGATATGAAGAGCATTTTTCTCAGCTGTCAGACCCCCTCCTCTATTTGTCCCAGACGCCTTCTCTTTATTTTGGTAACTTGTGTTCAAAGCTGACAAAGCAGCAGCTTCCCCCTTCTGATAAATGGTTTTGTTGAATTGATGGCAGGCTTGGGGGAAAAAAAGCAATAATCCTAGATAATGTGGACACAGTTTTCATTTCTTGTCACCCAATTAAACTGCAATTATCCCACTTGTAGGAGGAGAGAAAAGTGAAAAGAATGGGAGAGCAGGGGGCTCCCTGGGACACTTTCCACCAGACACATTAGACCAGATTTGCTCAATCCTGATAAAAAGAAGCCCATTTCTTGCTCTTGGTAGTGCACGGTGAGTGGTAGAACAGCTGCAACCTGGGGTTTTAGAAAAGAATGCCTGTCCAATGTTTGTGCCGGGCCTCAATGCAGACTGAAAGGAAAAGATCAAAATGTATACAGGTTGTTGCCCCATTAGAGCATTGTGCCATTTGTGTGGCGCTCCATGCATCTTTAGCTGACGACAGTGAGATTTTAACCCCAGACTTTCTATAAAGAATTTCATATATTGTTATGTTGCTAATGTTCCCCTCTGACACATTATCAGGGGAGAACAAAAGTGTGTGTTTTATGAAACTTTTCTCCTCAAGGACCACTGGAAGAACCCTGGAGAGTCATATACAGGCATCTGAAAACCTTAAAAAAATCTTTTGGCATATCAAAAAAAGTGCTCCGTTTGAAAGCTTACCCGCTCCTACTGTTCCCTATAAGAATTGAAAATAGGGACGCTTTCTCTGTGAATTCTTCCCCTCTAGATAAATCGAGACAAAGTGAAACTCCTGTGGCAGAAAATCTAAGAAGTAAATTAAGGTCTTCTGTAATTACTGTTTCGTCTCTTAGCAATTATCACATAGGAGAATTTATGGATTTCCATATTGATTTTACTTGATCCTCCTGGTGAGGCTTAATCTAAACAGAGGGGATACTTTTGGCTTGTGTTGCTAAATGAAAACATTTCTCTGGGCCTGTTTAGTAGAGAATTGTTCTTTAGACGTGACACATCATATTGCAGCAAACATTCCATGGGATGAAAATCTGATTGTTTCATCGTCCTGTCCTTTAGTTTAGCCGTCAATCTAAAAACTCTCTCTGTATCGGTATTTTCTTAAACACAACATGAATAGATCTGTCTGTCTGTCTGTCTGTCTGTCTGTCTGTCTGTCTGTCTGTCTGTCTGTCTGTCTGTCTGTCTGTCTGTCATCAATCTTCCAGGTTATCCATCCAACTATTTGTGGCACAAAATCTAAGCAGTAAATTAATGTCTTCTTTAATTACTCTCTCTCCTCTTAGTAATTATCATACAGGACAGTTTATGGATTACCATATTGATTTCACTTGACCCTCTTGGCGAGGTTTAATCTGAACAGAGGGGACACTTTTGGCTTTTGCTGCTAAATGCAAATAGCCCTCAGGGGCTGCTTGGCAGAGATTTGCTCTTTAGGCGTGTCACATCATCTTCCAGCAAACATCCCATGGGATGACAATCTGACTCTTGCAGGGTCTTGCCCTTTGGTTTTGCTATCTATTCAGAATGTAGCACTGCACGGGTATTTTCTTTACCCTGACATGAAAAAAAAGCATGAGTGAAAAAGTAAGAAGAAGAATCGTAAGAGTAATTCATTAATCTTCACGCACATGATTAGCTGCTTTGATGTCTTTGATTTTGAAAAGCCACGTTCCTTGCTTTGCTGCTACCCCCCTCCTCTCACAGGCTGTTTAGATAAACACTAGAAATAAACAGATTACTTAAAATCATTAGGCAAACATCTTAACACATTAACCCAGGCTGCCTGTTTTTTTTGGAATGCTGATAAGTGTAATCACTCTGCAGAGGCATCTAATGATGTTGTCGTGTTACTCTGTGTACTGTGCAAGGAGTATGTTGCTGGTCGCAAGGGAGAATAATGTCAAAATGTGATCAATAATTCCTATAAGTGCTCCTCTGCATGAATAATGACCTGATTATGCGACCAACCCAGCAGGATGGAGTATGAATGCAGCGTCTTCTCTGCTCTGTGCATCAAATAATGAGATCAAGTGAGACAGCTAGTGGCAGACCCCCCCTCTCCCCACCCAAACATAAGGTGCTGACAGGACACTTGCACTCTGATTGATCATACTGTCATTCAAGCAAGTGCTTTGAGAAAAAATGTGACCAGGCGCACACACATGTTATGTGAAATAAAGGTGTAAATACTGTTCATGTTTTTACCCTTGCATATGTCAACAGGCCAGGCATTAACTCCATTTAGAATGTATTCCAACACTTATGCTTGTAACCAAGGTTCATATTTAGCCAATGGAAATTAAGTTGTTTTTCCATCTTCAGATATTTCCTGACCCATTCATCCATCCATCCATCCATCCATCCATCCATCCATCCATCCATCCATCCATCCATCCATCCATCCATCCATCCATCCATTCATCCATCCATCCATCCATGATACCAACCTACCTACCCACCCAACCTACCCAACCAACCAATCATGTAGGATCTGATTGGTAGAGAGGTACCATCATTAAGTTTACATGTTTACTAATAAATGTTGACATGAAAAATGTGAACGAATAAGACAACACTTCCATAAAGGGACTAACCTAGAGAGACATGACATTCAGCCACAACAATGAACCTTGTGCAGGAACTCTGTTAGTTCATTCTGATGAGAAGTGGGAGGGTCTCACTCTCTCTCTCTCACACACACAAACACACACATACACACACCTTCTCTCTCTTTCTCTCTTCTTACTCTCAATGTCATGGTTATTATCCTGGTCACTTAATCTCCTCAAATAAGATTGATTTCTCCTTTCAAGCCACGTTAGAGTGTCCCCTGTCAGAAGGTGCTCAGGCCATGGGAACCATAGAGGTTCCAGTGCGTCCTCACAATCTTCTCATTTGATGGAGGTCACAGTGGCTCGAGCTGTTTCTTTTGACCAACTGATGAGTGGACACTCAAAAGGCCGCTTTCTTTGTCACAAGTGATAAAGGAATGTGCATCTATGAGCCTTCACCACAAAACCTCATGCTTGCACTTTGAATTGACAGGTAACTATAAACCTTTATTGGAAAATAGGTGTTAATTTCATTCTTTGAAGATTTCCCCAGTTAAATTATGTAAAGTAGTTAACAAACCTTTTTGTTAAACAATTTTATTCATAAAGATGACTATGTTCAAAAAATACTTTTCACAAAATATAATTTCAGTTCAAAAGGTTTGCTGATTTCTAAGACATTTACACTGCACTTGTTTACTAAGAATTGGTACTGATCAAGAGTTGGGTATTTTTTCAGTTTAAGCTTTTTAAAACATCTTTTTATCTTTGTTGTAATTATATTCATTTTTCTATAAGTCACATTCAGCCAGAATTCGAGGTCTAAAGCACAATAGACAAAGCAATAAAACAAGGTATTTGAAAAGGTTTTTCTTCTATGGCAGGCTTATAAGTGCTTTATTTATCCTTTCACTTTCCAGTCTTGTGTACATGAATAAATAATAAATTGAATAAATTTTAACCTCTGATCCTAAGAACATTACAAATAACTTTTCAGTGTTATTTGTTTTGATGTGATGAAAAATCTGTGGATTAGTCCTTCATTTCTCATTCAGAGCAGGAAGAAAACTTAAACGTGGGTCAAAGGTGGTTAATAGGCTAGAAATCATTTGATGTAAGCGCCTTTGATGTGCTGTGCAATGTTGTAGATGAACAAGTCACCTTTTGGAGTTTTTCTTTTCTTATTCCCCTGAAGGACGACAACGCCTGTGTGAAAAACCAAAAAAAAAAGCACGTGTTGCTGCATTGCCAGGGGTTCAAGGAGATTGGATCACTTTTTGTTTGTGGGAGCGGCCTCAATTCAGCTAGCGGACTGAGAGAGAGCAGTCTTTGTGAGGTTGAAGGAAAGTGTGGATAAATAAAAAAAAATGGCTTGGTGCATCAGTTTTCTCTGATCCCGACTTAAACTATAAATGTATCTTAGAGATGAGCTATCTGTGCCACAAGCAGGCTCCTTTTCTTTCCCCTCTGTCTCTGTGATGAGTTAGCAGGACCTGCAGTGATAAAGCTGATAGAAAAGGGCCCGCTATCAGGTGGCAGTCTGGGTAATTACAACTCTCCATTTGGGGCTTTGCAGCGATGCAGTGGGGATAAGGGAGAAAATAATGAGGAAGAGAAAGACTGGTGATAATATATCTCCTAAATTGTTCAAATGGGTCCATCATGGGAAAAGTCATCTTGTAGCCTGCAGGTAAACAGAAACACAGCCGGGAACTGAGCACATACTGAACACGTCAATAGTTTTCTCACCCAATAAAAAGTTAAACTGTTTCCAACGTTTTTCACAATTTCTCATTTACTACATAATTAGAAGGACTTTTGTCTCATGGTTTTGGTGTATTTACAGAGCATATGTATATAAAGAAAAACCATTGAATGACAGGTGTGTCCAAACATTTGACTGTTACTATATGCAGATTTGAATATGAACTTCACGGGGCTTTCACTAACAAACCAAGTCAAACACATTAAAAAATAAAGGGATGTTAGTGTAGTTAAGTTTAATGAAGAGGGAAGAATCAAGAAATAGGTGTTCAACAAATTATGAAAGGCAGCTGTAAAATGACATTGAAAACCAAAAAAATACAGTATTTAGAAAGCAACCTACCTCTGCTAGTTAAATGCTTACAAAAAGCTCTTTTATTTGAAAGGTACAACTCAAGGTGCTTATTATGATGGCAGACAGAGAAGATAATCTAGTCAGATCCAGATTAGAATCTCTTGCAGGAAGTGAAGATTATAGTGCATCAAAGAGGCCCATGGAACATTCAAGACGTGAAGACAATTTAGGCGAGAGAATTTGTAAAACATTACAATTACTGAACAATGCATGTAACTAGTTTTTCTTGTTATTTCTTGTATGAAATAACATTTTAGTTTTTGTTTGCAATTCCACTTTATTAGCAAAATTGATAGACCTATTTGTTTTGTTTTTTTGTATGTGTGGATTCCTTGGATAGTTACAAACATCTGTTAGACGCCTATGTGAGTAGCCCCTTTAGAAATGTATTTACTGAGATAAACGATATGTTCTATACACATTCTCCCCAATGCATGCCCCGTGGGCGGCGTCAGTGATCACAGTTCAAAAATCTGACTTCTCAAAGGCTAGGAAAGGCCGTTACTGTTATTTTTCTCTCTAATGATACAGCAAGCCATTTGATTGCTACTGCTATTTTGTGTGCCCCTCAGGGTGCAGAGATATTCTGCAGTGTGAGATTACGTATAATACTATGACAAGCAGCGGTTTAAAGATGAAGGTCTTATCAGCCACAGCGGACTCGCCGTGCTTCTGTGTTGCCATTCTCCTTTGGTAATGTGCTTTCAAAGTTTGTTGTATCTGTCAGTTCAGGTCCTCGAAGACTCAGCTGACAATCACTCCTCTTCTCTCACCATCATTCACAAACACGCACATGCACACCTACACAGCCCTCGGGCCTATTTGCCTCTTCTAGTCTCCGATGTGTGAAACACACCACTGTTATGTTGTATCTGTGCACAGCTGCGTGTTTTATTGTGAACTGCAGCTTTCCTCACCAAGGGATCATGACCACTATCAATAGTATTTCTACTAATGTGATTAACTTAATACTGCGCTCTATGAGGGGATTATATCTCAATTCCTCTTGATATGCATAATATTTAGGTTGTGGTTCAGTAAATATTTTGGTTCTTCACCAAAAAAATTCCCACTGAGACAAAGACACACAATTCTGCCCTAAGGAGCAATAAAGACTGTATAATTAGACTGATTAAAGAGCTGCACAACTCATTTGGCACTCATTGAATATATTTCCAGAACACAACCTTCAAAATAGGTCACATATTTAGACCACAAAAAAAAAACTTTATTCACATTAATACGTTTATATGTGATACATTCGGTGTGACTCATTTGAAGTGATGCTGAAGTCGCCATTGTCTCCCTCAGCAATCCCTTCATAATGTTGCCTTGCACTTAAGCACGTTTTCTGTGTATTGTAGCAGCCTTAAAGACACCTCATTAGACAAAATGCCACCTAATTTAAATGCATTTATCTATAAACTGTAATCAATTGGAGCGTTTTACAACCTTAAACTGTTTGTCATTAACACTTTATCAAAGGGAGATAGGGAGACTTGGAGCATAATGGTGCATGATGGTGACACAGAGTGGCTTTTCAGCGTGCACTGCATCATGCAGTTAAATATATTAAGCATTGGTTTATTTCTTCCTTTCAACATAAATTTACTTTGTAAATAAAAACAAGCTTGAGTAATGAAGTACGTATTGACACAGTAGGTTTTCACGAACTGCAAGGGCTTAAAAAGATGTAACCCTGGTTTACTTGTATCAAGCATGGTAACATCACTAGACACTCAAAAACAGAACTGATCAGATGGAATGAGGCATGGACTAGTTACCCAGATATCAAAATATACCAAATATTTAAAACACAAAGTATAAAACCTGTTTGAATAATTCATCATTGCCCCTACCCCACCTGTTTCTGTGCACTGATTGATAGCAGACTAACACAACAGACAATTTTGGCTGTTCAGAAATGTGTTTTTAAGACAGCCTTTTATAATTTGTCACCTTAAGGAGTACTGTCCACTTTTAAAACTAAAACATATAAATATGAGTTATCAAATATGAGTTGTAGTCAACTTATGTATAAAGACATTATATAGGTACCCTTACTAGAATAGAAAACATTGTTTTCTTAGAAGAAGTGTAATAGTTTTTGCATTTTGGCTTGGAATAAAATACATTTTATTTTGTAAATAGCTTAGATTTGTGGTATTTTTATTTATACTAGTACATACATACGTAGCTTTCATTCATAAAAATTCATTTTGAGTGAGCAACATTCAACAGATTTGACAAACAATTTCAAGCATTTGGGTTTTAGCGGCTGTGATGTTCTACCTTGAAGGTTCCAGTGGGAATCTTTACATCTAGGATCCCAAAAAATGATGGCTGCAGCTGCAAACAGAGAGAAGCATCAATAGCTAATGACAATAATTGCAATCAGGACTTCTACTGTTCGAATTCATAGTATTATTATTTTGGTGTTTGTCAAACGTATGAACTACCATGAATATCTCCCTCTCATAAAATCATGTAATGCTTTTTTTTTTTGCTGTTTGACCTTAAACACTTAGGGATTTACTACAGGAGTAACACTGCATGCAGTATGAACAGTTTTTTTCCTTCTAATCACCAAGTTTTTTGTTTCATTACTTCTTTCATCTGGCTTTGGTTGGAAAAATAAAAAATCATAAACTGTAGCTCAGGTTCAAAACTGAAAGGGTTGAACTCAGTATGGTCAGCTGAGAGTTCTGCACCGAACTTCATTGAAAACTTGGAAATCAACATCATGAAACGCAAGTTTAATGAGATTTCTTTTCATCAATAACCCACTTTAAAAAAGTGATTGTGGAAACTCATTGATAATGAAAGACCACTAATGGAGAGGAAAATTTATTAAATCTATTAAAAAACAACAAAAAAAAATTAATATATATAGCATTGTGATCATTTGAATGATGTAAGAGTAACGGTTTTTTAAAGAGATATATGATTTTTTTTTTATAAAAAGAGAAAGACAATTAGAAAGTCTGTTCTACCGCTAAACTATGTAAAGTGAGTTTTAATCGACTTTTACAGAAACGTCTGATTAACAGCTTTAAAGTTTGGTAAATGTATTTAAAATGCTTTGATTTTATTTGCCTAATTGTTATAAAATAGGTAGCAATATAATGGGAGGATGAATCATTGCTTAAACAATATTATAATTGTATTTTACTATATTGGCATTCATCTTTTGTTTATTGATGTTCATTTCTGAATATTTCTTTCATCTTAGAATCAGCCATTAGATCAGGACTGGTCTTTGCAGGCAAGCTGATCTTAAACAAACTAAAAAAAAAGGGAGGTTAACCACTTTTTCCTCCAATTTCCCTGTCTACTCAGCCTCCAGTGGGGCAGCAACTAAGGAGGAAAAGGGGAAGAGAGAGGCAGAGCTGTGATCAGGCAAGCAGAAAGAAAAACCTACATCAGGTACACAATCAGGACCCCTCCCTCTTCCTCTTCTTACAAAACCTCCCCTGCTAATGAGCCAACTTTCATGTGGCAGTAAATACTCCCCCAGCTTTGTAGGGGTTTGAAGTGCCAAACACCAGATATTGTTGTTTACTCTGTCTTCTTTTTTCATAGTCAAAGAAAAGCCATCAGATAGCAAGAGGTCAAATCCTGTTCCCTTGAAATCAATGTATTCCCACACCTGATTCCTCTTCCTCCTCCTGCAGGAGGAGAATGAGAGCTTGTGAAGGATGGGGAGGTAAGTGAACATCCCACAATATTTTGTAGAGCATTCAATGCACAGACTGGGATTATCCAGGGACCCCTCATCAACTTTCTTCATAATTTACTGTGCTTTCTCCAACACTTTAGAGGAGTGTTGAGTTGAATAAAGTGCTAGCTGCTATCATTGAGACTCTGGCATCTCCAGGGGACCCTTTTAACACAGTGATGGCTTTAGAGCTTTAGTGTGAACTGTGTGCGATCAGTCCGAGGAAAGGAAAAAGGTCCCCATGGGCTTGTTGTGGCTGCTGCTGTCTGCTTTCTATTTGCATGATATTCCCCCCCCACACACATTTTTTTTCAGCCTTATCAACCCTTGGCTGTGAGGAAGGGAGCGCTGGCTGCCGTTTCAGAGGTTGGACCCAAGCTTTATCAGCAGGTAATTTTACCTCTCTCAAAAAACTCATGTTGAATTATTTAGGTGTTATTTCTATGAGTCATGTGTGTAAACAGGTGCTTGTATAGGGAGGTGTGAGGTTGGGAGGGATAGCAGTTTTTTTTTTATAGATTCTAATTATTAAAAAATAAAAGAAATGATTGTGATTCCTTATTTAAACTACTAGATAAGGGTTTGGAAAACAATTGCATAATTATTATCATGTCTATCTTATTTTGCTATGTATAGGTATGTGTTTTAGTAAAAAACAAATATTTTAATGTTTAACCATTAGGCAACATTTTTTGCCATATTGCTCAAAATATTATAATCTTGAGCACTGATTGGATGGAAGTGACAAACCCATAGAAACAAGATATAAAACAGATCTATCTTTAAATATAGGAAAGTCAAAATTAAATTCCTTTTTATTTTTAATGGTAGTGATAATATTGTGAAATAAATCGGATTTTTAATTTTACCTATTAACACATATTTAAACTCCTCATGGGTTCTAGTCAAAACCTAATCAGTACGAGATTAAGCAGCTTTAGAGATGCAATTTTTTTTGTGTTACAAAATAAAAGATAAAAAACATTTTTCTTTAATTTTGAGAGCTGTACATAAAGCAAGTCTAAACGTTGAGGTAATGATGTAGGGCGGATCTAACAACTAACCAGTCCCACAATATCGCTTTATCAATTTGCGAGGGAAAGTCAGAGTAAATTAATAAATAAATGTTAACATTTGATGAGTAGAAAATACACTGGATATCGCATTTCAATCAATTTGGTCCAGACTTAAGATAAAAGGCCCATTTTTTATCAGCATAAATGACAAAGAAAAACATTTCTATTAGTATTACTTTTTTAAATAAAACTGACCTAAAAATAAAAAAAAGCGAAGTGGAGTTTGTAAAAAAAAAAAAAAAAAAACTAAAAAAAAAAAGAGAGAGAAAAGAACCTGCATGAGGGATACATGTTTGCACTGCACACACTTGTAGTCCGATAAAAACTTTCATCACTGCAAAGCGACTGCGCATGCAATTGTGTTTGCACGCTTGTGTGATGAGAGACTGCAGCCTCCTGCCGAAGGAGTGGACCGCTTCTCTGAGGAATGTTATCGGAGGGCTGAATGACAGAAACAGGTTGGGGGGCCATGGAGGCGCGTTGCTGAGAGATGCTCGGGTCGCATTTGAGAGAAGCAGGTCTGTCTTTCATCATGGCCCTTTTTGTTATTTTGGCGCGGATCTTCTTCACCTTGTCAGGTTTCCTCTCTACACAAAGATGCGCTGCAATAACCCACCTCCCTAAATTCTCTTTACCGGATTTTTTTTTTTGAATCCTCATTTAACCTTTCTCATTTAAAAAATATATATATTTTTGCATACTTAATAATGCAAACAATAATAAAATGCAATGATCAGGGCAGACCGTTAAAAAGGGACAAGTGAAATGTATTTTATATCATAATTTGAGCGCACAACCTGCAGCTTAATTTGTCATTTATAATATTGCTCAATGCCGTTTCTTCACTTCTTTGGCACATATAATATGCACAACAGGAGAAGATGGCAAAACAAGCTACTTAAAACCTACAGTTTGTGCAACAGGTCCCGCAGATAGCTGTAATAGCTTAGTTGAATATTGGACAACCTCATTTCCAGTAGTCGACTCGCTGCCCTTGGGAAGGTCCTTTGAAGTGAACGTGGAAATGGGAGGGATGGGGGGGATTTCAAGAAAGTAATTAATTTTAACCGAGCACGATTAGAAACACTCCAAACCTCCTTAATATTTTTCTTATTTATTACGTGAAAGTGAAATAAAAGACATTATCAGAATATGAAAGAGCGCATTCTTTACCTTTTTTCCTTAAAGGGAGCTCCATCCACGAGGAAGGGAAGACACCTTGATTATGAGATGCAAAGAATGTAAAGATGATTCTAATCAATTAAGATATATGACATAATTATGTGATACTTATGCTTTATTAAATAAAGGGACGCATCTGATACAAATTGACGCTCATAAAAATTAATGTATTGTTGAAAAAGAAAAACAAAATGTCCACCTATAACCATGGTCTTAGTCAACAATCTCTACATAAAACAACAACAAAAAAAGGATAAATATCTCAGAGAGGTGTATTCAGAAAGTCACAGAGAAATTAAAAGGAGGAAAAAAAATAAAGGGTCTGAGGCTAATGCGCATGCGTGAGCGCCACTTTCACTACCTGCCACACACAATCCGGTATTTCACATGGGGCAAGCGGGAGCTGTCATCCACTTGTGTATAACGCTGCTGGTGCGCGTTTAGACTGACAGTCTCAGGCGACAAGCAGAGAACAGGACGCTCTTTTCTTATTTTCTTTTCCTTATTATCGTTTTTCACTAAAGGCGCATCACTTGGATGGTACTATGACGCTGGAAACATTTGAGCGCTCATAAGGACGCATAAACTTTGAGATTTCACAGGACAATCCACGGGTGGGATGAAGAATTAAAGTCTAGAGTAAGTAATAATGCCAGTTTAAAAGAATATCTTGACTACGTTTCTGCTTTTTTTTTTAAGTTTTTCTTCCAGTTTTGGCGAGTTCTTCTAACTTTTATTATATGATATGCTCTTTCATAGAGAGTTTGTGGCAGGATGTCTAAACCAATGGATCACGTCAAACGCCCGATGAACGCCTTTATGGTCTGGTCCAGAGCCCAGCGCAGGAAAATGGCTCAGGAGAACCCGAAGATGCACAACTCTGAGATCAGCAAGCGGCTGGGAGCGGAGTGGAAACTTCTCACCGAGTCCGAGAAAAGGCCGTTCATTGACGAAGCCAAGCGGCTCAGGGCGATGCACATGAAGGAGCATCCAGACTACAAGTACAGACCGAGGCGGAAGCCTAAAACTTTGATGAAGAAAGATAAGTTTTCCTTCCCGGTGCCGTATAATCTCGGGGAGCACGACGCGCTCAAAGTTAGCGGACTTTCCGCCGGCGCGCTTTCCGAGTCCGTCATTGGAAACCCGGACAAAGCGGCTGCGGCTGCGGCCGCCGCAGCTGCCAGGGTCTTCTTCAACCCCTCCATGT